>NC_090933.1:1219262192-1220462192 GCF_040938575.1 Ambystoma mexicanum | reverse complement strand
TGTTCTTAATTGGTTTTGTTGTTATCTTTCCAACTGCACCTACTTTGTTTCCTGGGCCAGCCAATCCCCTTCAGTACTTCCTCTTCAATGTGGGGTCCCATGGGTTGGGTTGTAGGTCCTCTTCCATTATCTCTATATACCATCACTACTGCCTCTGTTGTCTCGTCTTTTAGTTTTTTTACGCTGATGACTCTCAACTCTGTCTTTCTTTCTCCTCATTCTCTTCATCTATTCACTCTGCTCAAACTTCCTGTTTACTGGATATTCAGTCTTGAATGTCTGACCATTATCTCCATCTTGACCCTTGCAAGACTATGGCTCTCTTTTGTAACGTATTTTACGACATGGCACACGCCAGCCAAGGAATTCTTCCACTGACACCGAAGGTAGCGTACAATAAAAAATGCCTTTTAATTTTTATTTGAACCCTCGGTTATTTCTTGAGAAGGCACCCAACCCATCTCACACCAACCTTAACAAATACCCTTTGTTGCAATGGATCATGAACCAGGCCGCTGTGTAACAAAGAAATATTTATTTATTTTTAAAATTCATATGAAAAATTAGGGCAAAACAAAATTTATGGCAGGAGCCACCACGATGTGGCAATAAAAATGAAAAATCTTATAACACACTTAATTCACCTTCTAACATAAGATACATGCACCATTAATAGAAATGACAACAAAATCACTTTTCTTCACAATTCCAGATGGCCCATAGGTTATGCACTCCCACTGTAACACTTTCCCCAAACATCTGCTAACTAAATTGTGTGGATGGAATGCAGTGGCAAGGAGTCAGAAAGAAGAGGGAAACATTGATTTTTAAATTCAACCAACCTATCCAGAATGGGAGGGCAAAAAAAAAAAAACCCTTTATAATGAGCAAAATAGCATACTCAGATTTGACTGGTTTCTTATAGATCAGGTTAAACTTGCGGTAGGATAGCTAGGAGAGAAATGTTTGTTGCTGCACTAAAGAGACAAGGAAGCTTACAGGCTACTGAGCAGGGCACTAAAGCAAGGTGAACACAGGTGAGAAAATCAATTTTGGGAAGGAAAACAATGCAGCAGAAATCACACGTGCCGAATTGCAATTTCTTATTTTACACAGGATTTAAACAGGCAAACAGCTAAGAAATTGGGCGTAGCAGTCAAAATCAGAACTTGGTTTTTGTGATGAGAAACAAAGACACAGAACAGATAGGATACTAAGGGGAAGGGATGACTCTTAATAGGATGATAGTATAGGTTATTCTAGGGGAAATGCAAATCAGATTTTTAAAGAAAAGCAAAATACACGGGCACATTTGGTTTTGTTAGCACAATGACAAGTTCTACTGATGCTATATTTTAATGACTATATTCTTAAGTAAAGACACTGCACGCAAAGGGGTTAATTTTGAATTTAACCAGCTTGCACTACGTACCTCCTTATAGGGGAATTAATTAATTAATCTCAAATGATACTAAGGATTTACACAGATAACTGAAAGAATTAGAACAGACATATGCAAACATATATGGACTAACACAGATTCTTCTGAGGAAAGGGTAAACAGAGGATACTGGCAATTTGGGATATGAGTGGGATTTTAATAGGATGCAAGGTAAAGGAGCGGCATATGCAGTTGTTGGGTACTGGGTGATGTGATACTTACAAGGTACACTTGAGTTTGGTAATTTGGAAAGCCATCAAGGTCTCTCCACAGCGGGGCCCTCCTGGATGGGAACAGCTCACAAGGTCTGGTCACTGTGGACAGCGGGATGGGTCAGCTGGGCAAATGGTCTGGTCACTGGATTCTCCTAAAGAGGATCAGCTGCCTCTCCTCTTTTCTCCCTGGATTATTGGGTATGCCTGGATCTAGATGGGTGGTTTTGCCTGGAGATGGATGGTCCTGCCTGGATGGGATGAGTGTCCTCTGGATCTGGTTTGGGAGTCTTGGAATCTTTAATGTTGAATATTGAATATCCCTTGTGTCTCTCTGTCTCCTGCTTATATAGCCAAAGTTACATCATAGCATTTTACAATATGGGGGAAGTACTCTGGAATTGCACCTATCCTAAGATAGGCCAGGCTACTGGTGTCCCCTCCTCCCTCCAGGTTGATTGGTTCAGGGGAAGGGACCTCATTTTATGTGTGTGTATTTTATGTCTCCCTTTGTCTCACAAGCCTATTTTTTACAAAATGTATTTATGGAACAAAACATCATATTTACACTAGTGACCATCATAAAAACCAGATATGCAGATACCATTTTAACCAGGAATTTGCCAGTCTGAACACCCATTCTGTGTGATGTTGCATCACCCTTTAACACAATTTTGCCATTTTCAGCGGAAACACAATATCTAAAATTCTGCAAATGACTACAAATATGCATACTCATCTTTGGCAAGTTTAATGTCTGTGCCATTTATGCTTGACCCAGAAATGCATTTTTCCTGCCATGCCCGTTCACCACGTGCCAGAAAGATGCACATGGTCTTATTGTGCTTGTCCAAAAATCCCACAAAATACTAGCGTAATATGGAATACTTGCTTATTTACGGTGCTGGGCAAAAGGTCTTAATGTACAACATTTTTTAAAATCAATGGACCAGATTTCTCCATTTTATGGGTGGTCCTTCCATTCCCCCAGCCAACTTGTCTCCCCATGGTTCAGCCTGACCAAAGGGTTTTCATGACTCCCCTATGAAGCCATCCAGTGGGTGCTGGGAATGAATGTAGAGGAAATCACATCTCTGGTTCAACACACAGGGCTTCCCCCTTACTCTGTCCTTGGGAGCAGTTCTGCCTGGCAGTCTGGTTGAACCTGTAATTATCACACTGTCAGTCCCATAAGAAAAGAGCACATGCCCTTGCAACATCAGTTCACTGGTAGGCGCGAAATTAGCCTTTATACCAAACTGGTTTGACAGGAATTCCTGGGCCTCAGCCAGGCTAATTGGTCTTTTTGAGGGAAAAGAGCATAATATACATAACTTTGCAGCCACTCAACCCACATACAATTGTGTTTCTGTGTGAGCCACAGTATTATTTCCCATTTAGTTTGCAAAAGCAGATTCACACGTGTTAATTTTTTCTCTTTCTAAAAGGCTTTAAAAGATATGGGGCCTCATTACGCGGATGGCGGTAAGGATTTACCGGTACCGGTAAAATACCGGTACCGGTAAATCCTTACCGCCTTACTACAAGGTCCCTTTGCGGGTTGGGGGATTTAACACCTGCTTTTTGCAGGTGTTAAAAACCAACCCGCAAAGGGACCCAGGGAGCTAATTACGGTACCGCAATTTGCGGTACCGTAATTAGCACCTTCCCCATTCCCATTGAGCCCTATGGGACAAAAATGGGAATGGGGAAGGGCAATGGTGGAAGGGGGAATTACCGCCCCGCCAACCTTGGAATGGGGCGGTAATTCCCCTTTCCGCCAAGGCAGTGCCGGTATTTTACCGGCATGAACCATGGCGCTAATAGCGCCATGGTTTCTCCGCCATCCGTGTAATGAGGCACATGGTAAGTTTCTGAACACAGAGATATGCTAAACATAGTTTTTTTTCATAATTGACATGAGGCAAGAGAGAGAGCCACGCTATAGCTTTCCTTTGTAGTAATTTGGGTGTGCTGGCTCATTTCAAAAGTAAATCCTAGCCATTCAGACTGAAACAGAATTCTTTGCTCTTCATGGACTTTCTTAATGAAAACAATGCTGTTCTGGGAGGGATGGCCTTATTTTATGGCAATCAAATGAAATACACATGCAGGGCTGGGTTTTAATGGAGAAAAACTGTGTGATGTTTAAAATGAAAGGCACAAGTGCGATGCCGTCTTGAATGCAGGTCATTTTCTTGTGCAGCCTTGAGTCTTCAAATACAGAAGAGCAATGTAAAGCCATTCTGAATTATGGTTATTTTCTCTGGATTCACGTGAAGGAGAACAGAATGCAGCCATTCTTGTGGTGGCTGTGTTCAAATCTCACCACACATGTGCTAAGCAGATAAAAGAACAACCGTTTTTGGGTGAATGCTGAAATGCTGTTTTTGATGAAGGAAATTTCTGCTGGGGTTGGTAAATCTACCCCACATTTTTTCCCTCTTATGGCTATTTCTGATCTTCTCTCCTCTTCTTCTATTTCCTTCCCCTAGCCTCCCTTGCAATTTCCTCTTCCACCTTGAACCTCAGTGTTATATTTAGCTCTTCCCTCTCATTCTCTTCCGATATTTCCACTACTGCTCGGTCCTGTCAATTTCATCTTTTCAACATCCAGAAAGTATGCACATTTATTTCTTTCCATACTGACAAAACTCTTCACTAATCTCTTATTCTTCTCAACTGTTCTATTGTTCTACTCTTATTCTTGGACTGCATACCACCAGCTTGCTCCACTTCACTCTAGCTATAGCTCATCTGTTCTTCTTCATTTTTCTGTATGCCTTCGTGTTTCTATTTCTGTTGTGTTAATTACACTCCAGTGGCTTTCCTTTGAATCACGTCTGCTCCTTCCTTTTGCTGTATTGTGTTCAAATGTTTGTGAGTATGGTTCCCATTCACTTTCCTCTCTGATTTCCTTCCATTCGCCACCATGCACAATTTGCTCTTAGCCACATTTTCTTCTATCCCTCTGTCCCCCCGTGCTGAATCTCATTTCCTCTCTTCTCCCTTCTCGCTCCTAGGCATCGGAACACACTTCCTGTGATGAATTACCATCTGGCAAGGATATGAAAGCCCTGGCTATTTTTGATGTTTATTAAATAAAAATAAATATGCGGTTTAATTCCATATTTGACAGAGCAATCAGCTGATCCAATTCCCCTTCAATACACTCCATGCCAAAAGCATAGTGCATATCAGTGTCTTATCAGCATCCTGATTTACAGCGCTTGCTCTACCGGTGGCACAGAGCAGGTTCAGAGGTCACAGTTACCCATTTGACAGCTTCAGTGACAGCCAAGTCTCGGCAGCACAGCAGCTGTTTTTAGGATATGCACCCTGTACCAAAACTATTATGATCACTAATAGCCCATGAAGGTGGCAGGATAAACTCTAATAATAAAGCTGTACCAAAGTTAAAGCATAGGCAATGGCACTACTTGCGAGCATTGCAGTGACATCCAGTTTGATATCACACATGTCTCAGCTCCTATTAGCCAAGTCGAGCTCTGGAAGGTGATGTGTATTTCGACCAGACGGGTTGAGCCTGTCAAATGACACTCCAGGAACCAGAATGTCCATGCCTTCTCTTTGCTCTCTTTGTGAGGGAAGAAAAAACCCTCCACCAGGGACAGCCACACATCAGGCAGCTGCCCTGGGCTCAGACATCAAAGGAGCATACACATTCAAAGGGAGTAGCCTCATTCCAGGGTGCTGCATATCTAAAGGCCTTTGATTCTGTTGAGAAAGGGTGGGGCAAGTGTAGCCAGAGGGAGATCTGTGCACGTTCAGAAAACATCTGCCATCTTGGTTCTCTCTGCCTCTTTTTCTCTGTCATGTCTCCTCCACTTTCTGTAGCACAAAGCATTTTGGGTGTGATGTCAGAAGGGCAAAGCCCACACATTTCAAGAGCAGAGATTGGACCCCTGAAGCAGACCATCTTTAGTCCAATCATCTGCAGAAGTTTACCTTTAAAAAAAGGAGTCTCAGACCACTTCTTCACATCATCTTTTGGACTTCAACCCTTGATGAAGATCTCGCTTTGACCCTGCTGGGAGAGCAGCCCTTTCCAGAGTCCTCCAGTTGTGAGGTGAAGACAAGTTTTCCAAGGCAGATGTAAGCTCTGTCCCCTAACCATCTCCAGGGACCATTCTGGGTGACCCTGCTGCAGAAGCAATACCTGACTCCCTGTGTTTGGGAGTCTGAGAACAAAGACCCATCTTGTCCCTGATTCCCTGTATAGGAAGTCACATCAACCCTAGCAGAGACCTGCCGCCGAAACAAGACCTGCCGCTCTGCCATCCATAGTGGTTCCTAGGACCTCAATGTGTTGCAAGGACCCTAAAGTTGTGTGCCAGTCTCCATCGTGTTTGGGAGCATGGAAAAAGACACATCTTGTCCCTGAGCCCAAGGACTGGAACTCACAGCACCGAGAGCCACGACATCCACTAGTGCTTTTTCCATTTGAGCTACTTAGAGCCATGTTTCCAGAACCGTTCGACAAATTTGAACCAACAGGTCCCTCTGCAGCTGCCTTTTCCACTCTCCCGATCTCCGCACAAGCCCCAAGAAGTCTGGTTTGGTGCCCACGGAACACGAAGAACTGAAAAAAGGTATTATTGACTGCTAAATGCCCTCTTGGTGCACTTCTGGGCCTTAAAGACTGGCTAGGTTATTTTAATCCCTTTTTGTAACCTCAAGAAACATCCTTTTTAAAAATGATAGTCTTTCAATTGCCTATTCTCCCTCTGCCTCCTTATCCAGTGCTGCATCTTTTCTATATTTGCATATTCAGTGTTCTTTCTACAGGGACAGGCTTTTACAGTGTTTTCTAGTTAGTTAAAATTGTAGATGTGTGTTTGATTAAAGTACATATTTTTTATAGAAGCTTGAACATTCCATTATTTTGGACTATTATAATTCGCTGTTTGGGTTGCTACTGAGCCACATTCACACCCCTCTTGAGAGTATAGCCTTCCCTCGGCCACATTGCTACAAAAGGAGAAGGAAGTTTATCGCTTAACGAGGTAAATCGCTTACCTTTGCCTATTTTACCTTTATGATTGTGCTGGCTCGTTGGTTTGCAGAAGTGAGAGGGCGCTTTAGCCTATAGCCCTCCTTTTACTGCTGCAGGGAAGAAGTCAATTTGCCACACTTCACGTTCCCTCGTTGTTCTCTTATCCTCACTTTCGTTCTCACCTTAAGGGCCATCTGTTATGCCACTGAATTGCTCATTTCACTGTTTTGCATATGATGTGTACCATTGTTCCTCTATTTTTGTTAAAGCGCATTGGCATACAGTGCTCTATAAATACAATGAAATACAAAAATAAGACCTTTGCATTGTTGGGCCTGTGGACCATTGTTTCTATTCATGGGCCTGAGTGGGGCTCTCACTTTCTCTTGATGTCTACATTTGTGTTGTCTCATATCTACTCATAGGCTTGCATGACCTCTGATTTCAGGACCCCTGCTGGGGGAGAACACATGGAATGGTCCCTTTCGCCTCTTTAATGACTTTTTCCTGAAGTAATGACGTTGTTTATTGTTCCATGCGTAGCTCGCTGTGGGTGTATCCCCATTTTCCTGGGGTTTTGTAGCACATAAATCACATTTTCATTAACGTGTCGTGTTACCTGACCCTTTAAGGTTTCCCCGATCTCTTTAAATATTTGGGTACCCTGGCATAGAGATGACATTAGCATTGGTGCAACACATGTTATGTTATACGGCAATTGTATAGAGCCTAAAGTTATTGGTATGGCCTCAAAGTGCTTTGGGGTGAACGCCTTTGGAGGGCCCAAGTCCGAGGTATGGGAATCGAATGTAGGATTTTAGAATGCGTGTGTGCATTCAAGCCAGAACGAAAGTAGGGAGGGGTGGCTAAGTCCCTGCTTGCGATGCATGGGGATCTGGTTAGTGGACGGGTGCTGTGACAGACTGTGAGGAGGGTAGGCGAGTCAAGAAGCTTGATTATGTGCCCAGCTGGACCGAATTTGTTTTGTGGGACTTTGCTGCATTCTAATGGCAGAGGTGATGTGCGTTATGAAGTCGAGAAGTGAATTGGTAAAGATGCATGAGGGTGGCTGGGAGTGATACGACTATGTTCCATTGAGATGGAGTGCTATAGGTACCAGAGAATCAGGCTATCTTGTCATGTTGAAAATAGAAAGAAATGCAGTGTCATTAAATAACATAACATCTGTTATCTGTAATGCTAGTGAGAAACACAGGTACCGCAGCCACTGAAACACGTCCAAATGAAACCCATCACATTACAACTATTTTCTGAAAGTGTTCAGATCAACTTCTAGTCAGCTTTGTGAGCATGGCTGCTCGTTAGCTATTGTGTTCATTATAGAAGAATCACATTTTACATTTATTGGTTAAAGCTACTCGGTGACCAGACTCTGCCAATGTGGAGAACTTAATGCACCATACCTGTGACACAGTGGCATGCTGCTCTGGCAGAAATGGCAGCAGAGGCATACAAGCAAGAACAGCTACCAACTGCTTCCATAATCCGGTTCTTCAAAAAATAGCTTGCCCCCTTGTGTGTATCTAGGCCTTTAAAATCAACCAGGAAGAGGTGCACACTGCAAGATGGCCACTACCGCTCTTGCCATATCCATGTCCTACATTTTGTTGTAAGGTTTGGCTCATAGGTGCTGCAAAGCGACACCTAGTGGAGCCTACAATGAATGCCTTAAGTAAGAAGGGAAGAGGGCATTCTCAAATGAATGCATCTAAACCAGTTCTTTGCCCCCCCCAATGTCTCCACAGTAGGACACACATCTGGCCTGTTCATGGCTAGTGTAAGATTTGGCAAGTGCATAGTGCTGGGAGTGATAACAGAAGTTCAATTCGAGAAGCAGAGCTATCTGATGACTGTCTTGTAAGCTTGGTACAGATTATGCTACTGGGCAGGCGAGGTGTTACAAGATGACTGTGCTGTGTGAATAAGTCCAACTTTCTATTGCTTCTCGGTAGATGCTTAACTGTATTATTGCTCTTTCGAATGGCTTTAACTGATGGAAAACATGCATAGGAGATAGATTGTGTCTTTACCTCAGGAATGGAGACTTGTTGTATTTATTTATTTATTTATTTATTCATTTATTTATAATGTGCTAAACACCTAAAAAGACACCAAGGCTCAGAAAGCCTAAAAAGGCACCAAAGCGTTGTGACTTTTGATGGCACAATTAATGCACACTGTGGAAAGCAATACATAATCTTGGTGTTTTCATTTAGAAATGAATGTTGCCTGTTGTAAACAATGCTATGTAGTAAGTTTATTTTAAATTCTTGGATGCACAGAATGAATTGATGTGGCTTCATTAACTCACTAAAGAAGGGTTCTTCACCAGAAAGAAAGACATTTCAACAATGTGTTCTTTTAATGTGAAAGATGTGCAGGACATATATGAAATTGTACTACTGTTGGGGTTTCATCCATCTCTGAAATTGCTATGAAAAACGCTCCAGTAGTATTTGTATTGTTTCAGTTGGATTTTAATTGTTGGAATACAAATACAAAAAAATGTAAGGTCACTACATATAAAAGGTTAAAGCCTTCAAACGATGAAAATGACAATGATAATTCTTAATCGTATCAAGGGTCTACGCAGACGTACCGACATCACCCCGGCTCTTATCGACCTTCACTGGCTCCCACTGCATGCACAAATCGCCTTCAATTCTTGCTGCATCATCTATAAGGCAGTTGCCCTCAAATCACCCAGCTATCTCACAGAGAAACTCTGCATCTCCCACAGACAGAGCACTACCAGAAGCCAGGACACGTGCAGATTTGAAAGCTGCTGCTGCAAAAAGGAAAACACCAGAAAAGAAACAAGCTTTCTGTGCCCACTTTGAAACAATATTGAACCTCTTCCCCGTCAGCATCAGATTCTCTCCCACGCTCCTACAATTCAGAAAAGAAATCAAGACCCACCTCTTCAAGAAGTCTCTCCTCCTCAACACCCAGTCCATGATGTCGCACCACGCAGCACCTCATATGATGTGATCTGATAAGTCATTTACAAAAGTGTTTCTAGGCTTGACAAGACAAGGGAGGGAAGACAGAGGGAGGACAAGACAAATAATCTTACTAGGCCTTGTATCATTGAGATCATGCATGTGCGAGAACAAGAAGTGCAAAGCAGAGGAGAAGCAGAACGTTTTGAGCTGCTTCTGAAACTTCAGGTGGTCCGGCTCAAGTTTGAGAGGAGCAGGGAGGACCTGCAGAGGAGAGATATCTAACCCCACTCTCTGCCTGAAGAAGCGTCTAACCCTTAGAGAGTTGGAGGTAGCTGAGCGAAGTGCTGGAGAAGGAAGGTATTTTGGAAGAGGGCATTGGATGTAATGTGGACTCCGGCCCCAGAAAGCCTTATGGACAATGTAACAGGTCTTGGATATGATCCTTGCAGCCACCGTGAGCCAGTGGATAGATTTCAAGGCTGGAGAGATATGGTCCCTGGGCTTAGGCCAAGGATAAGTCTTGCAGTCCTGTTCTGGATTAGTTGCAGAGGGCGGAGAGTAGAGGAAGGCAGATTGAGAAAGAGGCTGTTGCAATAGTCCAGCCTAGAGAGAACCAGGATTCGGACAACAGTGAGCATCTTGGGGAAAGTGAGAAAGGGCAGAGTCCCTTTGAGTAAGTGCAGCTGTAGTGGGACTTCTTGGCGATGTCCGAGATGTAAGGAGGGAAAGATAGAGTGGAGTCAAAGATGACACCAAGGTTTTTTGCCTCACGGGAAGGTGAAGAAAGAGGGCCCAAGGCGGGTGACCAGAGTGACAGAGGGAAAGCAGGGGCAGGGGTTCCCAATGAGAAGGATCTATGTCTTATTGGCATTAAGGCAGAGATTGTTGGAGTTGCACCAATCCTTAATCGCGGATAGACAGTCAGGAATGAGCTAGAGAGGAGAGGACGCTGAGGGGAGCCTGAAGGAAAGCTGATTGTCATCCGCATAACACTGAAAGTTAGAGGAGAAGGTAGAGTGCAGTTGGGCCAAAGAGGCCAAGTAGTGGTTGGTTTTCCCTGGCAAGAAGTTAGAGCCCTGGGGAACACCACGGGTAGAGAGAGAGAGAGGTGGTGGAGAGAAAGGGACCAGGTTGGACCTGTGAGGGGCGTCCAAGAGGAAGAAGGTCAGCCACTCGGGGGCCTGATCCGTGATGCCCAGGTTCTCACAGAGTCTATTGATCAGGATGGCGTGGGTGACCACGTCGAAAGCTGAGGGAAGATCAAGGAGGATGAGGACAAAAGGAATGCTGGAATCAAGGTTAGAGAGCAGATCTTCACGGGTGTTCAGGAGAGCAGTTTTGTTTCCTCTGGCAGCTCTGAAGTCAGACTGATGGTCATGTAGACAACCAACAGATTCAGTGTGGAGTGTAAGCTGGGAGATGGCCAGCTTTTCAAATAGTTTGCCCAGGAAAGGGGTGATGAAGTTTGCCGGGCAGGTAGGATCGGCAGACAGCTTCTTGAGGAAGGGTGCACAAGGGAGAGCTTTGGGGGAGAGGGAAAAGTTCCAGTGGCGAAAGAGAGATTACAGAAATCGGCAAAGGCTGGAGTGAGGGTGTCAATATGGTCCTTGATGGTTCTGGATGAGCAGGAGAGCACCTGTTTGGATGACACTTTCATAGATCAGACTTGTCTAGAAACCTTGTCAGGTGTTGTCAGAGAGAAAGAGGAGAAAGAAGGAGGAGATGGATAGTCGGCCATAGGGGGCCGAGAGAGGAAGAGGGAGAGGAAGATGAGATAGAGAACAGGATGTATTGAGTTTCAGTAGAGAAGTGAGAGGCCAGAGCTGTACAGAGGGCCTGGGAGGGAACAGGAGAGGTAGAGACTGGAACAGGATTGGCCAGTTACTTACAGATTTTAGAGTTTGCCCGTGTTGTTAGAGGCGGCAGAGATGCAGGCGTGAATGTGTGCTCTCTTCTTGGACAGGCCAGATTGTCTGTATTAACTTTGGAGCAGACGGCAGACAAGTTTGTCAGAGGATGCTCTCACAGCCCTCCACTTCCACTCAGCCACCCTGCACTTGCGTTTTAGGACGGCAAGGTCTGAATAATACCAAAAGTTGAATTTGGAGGTAGGCTTCAGTCGGATTCTCATGACAGGGGCAAGGATGTCCAGGGTGTTGGAAATAGAAAGATGCAGATTAGAAAGGGCTTTGTCAGGGTGTGAGTGAGCCACAGGAGTAGGAGGAGCAGAGAAAGTAGAGGCAAACGCATCCACTGACACATGCTTCACGGGCCGAATGACTGAGAAGGTAGGTGGCAGTGCTGGGGGAGTGGGCCTTTGCATGAGGGATAGAGCGTTCCAGATGAGAGGAGAGTAGAAAGTGGTCAGTCCAAGAGAGAGGAGGGTGAGAGGTTTAAAGAGGGTAACTCACTAGGTGACACCTGCCCATCTCCTCCCCACCACCTGGTACAGCTGTATCCCTCCTCTGTGCCCCTCTGTATGCTACCTCTCTCTGTATACATGTTCTGTTGTTACCACTGAAAAGTGCTCTGTAATGCATCTGTAATATTGTACACTTCTTTAAAGCGCTCTGTTATGAATAATAATAATCTATTATTTAAACAATAAACCCGAACTGAGGGAGGGGAGGAAGGTCATTACCGCGTCAGTTAAAGAAGGCCCTGGGGAATTACCAGATGTAGCAATTCCCCCCCAGCGAGGGGCTTATTGCTATTAGTACCCCGGTCTAATAGTTACTTTTTTGAAGTTGCATGCTGCCTATGGCATTGCGCAACTGAAAAAAAGAAAAACAAATGGCCACCACAAATGGGGAGAAGGGACTGTACATAGTCCCTTCTCTCTTTTTATTGCAGCCAGGACACGGATGTGACCGGTCTGACAAAAGCGAGGTACTAATAAACATTAAACATTAATAAAACATTGTTGGAACCTTAGCTCAGCTTTTTGGGGGGGGGGGGTTGTGGTTATAGAGTTACTGTGCCAATGTAATAAAACCATTTGTGTTATTTTTGTATATTATCTTATGCATTCTTGTTTGAACTTTGCATGGGATTTTTAGTTGTTTTGTGTGAAATATGGTAAGAAGTTGGTATTAAGAGTGTGTGTATTTGTGAAATAATAATTATTTTAAGCAAGGGTGTGTCTTTGATATTATTTAATGTGATGTGTATATTAGGACTGTTGCTGAGATTGTAATCTGTGTTTTTAGAATGTGTTGTATGTTGCTTCATATTTTGCTATGTTGCTGGTGTATTTTGTAAAGATATTCATATGTGCTGAACTTACCTTTTTTCCTTATTATTTGTTGCACGCATGGGAATGGTTTTCTGTAGAACTTTGCATCATTGCACAACTTTGAGAAGTTTGCAAGGTTTTGCAGTAAGCTACATGAAACATACAAAAACGAAGTACTGCTACTTTGCACACCCCTAAAATGCACCACCCTCCCTCTCCATAAATCAGGACGTAACCTACGAGGTCCACTCTTACCCTCACACCTCGTCCTAAATGTCCTCACTAACCACTGCCACTCTTGCCATGCTCCTGGTTAAAAATATATAGTGCCAACCTACTGTTTCCTGATTCCCCGGTCCTTCTGTGAAGCAGCGCTCTGTGACATTGTAAACTCAGAACCATTCAATACAATATCAGCACGATCACCAAGCAAGCACACAATGTGGTTATCCCGTAAGTGATAGGGTTTCTTTCTTTTCTGGCTTACGGGGGCAAGATATATTGATTTATGGCAAAGGGGGGCACAAAAGCAGATTTTAGAAAAGTGTGTCCTCATAGTTTGTAATCCACTTATTTTTAGGCACATAATAGTAGACTAATTGAGAAAAGGACACTCACCTCACTCAGAATTTAAACAAGTATTCCATGCATGACTATAATGTATTTAATAATTTATTTTTTAAGGTTTATAGGGTGGATTATTATCGAAATGAAGGCCGCATGTGGCATTTAAAATCTGCAGCTGCACATGCAGGGTTGTAGCTTACCATATCGTGACTATGTCAGACCCATGATGGCACTGTTGAGGAATGTTGAGGCCCGTACTATGACAGCCAACACCTTTTGACTTTGCCAATGCTTGTTTTATGTTTGACTGACTTGTAGAAACAATGATACACCTGGCATTACCCTCATTTCCCCATAGCAGCCACGTAGGCCATGTGTCGTTTAGCTCAGAAAGAAACTTCAAGTTATATAGAATAACACCCTCTGCACGGCATGGCCTTGGAGCTGGGAGAGCACGTTCACATCTCTGAAGCCAGGAGATCCGTTCACTGGCCCCCAGTTAGAGAAAACATGAAATTCAAGACTCTCTCCATCACCCACCGATGAATGTCCAACCACGCACCGACGTACCTCACCCAGAAACTTAAAAGGCAGGTCTCAATGAGGTCTCAGCGACCTGCCTTCAAACATTGTCTTACTACACCAAGATTTAACGCAAAGCAAAAGAGGAGGCTCCAGTTTCCCAGTGCGTGCGGCTATTGTCTAGAATAGCCCCAGAGCCCCCACTTGCGGGCTGCACCTCTGTGCAGAAAAAATATCAAATCACACCTCATCAACTAGCGCCTAGATACCCACGGGCTTTGTGCGCTTGTATAAATGCAAAAAATAAAATAAAACATAAATAATGCAAACACATTCATAGGTGTGGGTGCACGCGCCCACACACCCACACGTGTTTAGGTCATTTGAATGACTCTTAGCCCAGTAGAATAATGTACAGAATCTCTCTGGGCTGTTTCTTGATGGGTTTGCGCTGGCGCAAATGATGTGCTACCTTCACCTGTGCAAAGACACCACTGATATGTGGCAGACCCCCAGCAACCGAGAGCATGTCACCTGGACAGGCCTGTGACCTCTAATCGTGAAATGTGGAGTAAATGATAAAGCAAGTCTTTGAACATTAAAGGGATTGAAATGATCCAGAAAAGCCGCGCTTCAATGCACAGGTGGTGCATTGTGCCTCCCCCCGCCTCTTGCAACCATCTGCAGAGGAATGCGTGCCTTTTCCTCGCATGTTAAAGTGCAGCCCGGGGATGTGTCTGAGATGCATATTTATTTTCTGGAAATACTTCCTGCAGTTCCCCGGTTTGTGAAATTGCACATAGAGGAGGGAGGGGGGAGAGTGGGGGAATATGAATGCGCGCCTCAATGGTGCTTTGTGAACCAGGTGCATCTTTTCCCACGCACTTGACGAGGATTTGCACACACCTCGCTTTTGCTTGTATGAGCAACTCCTTGCAAGTCAGGACACGTGTAAATTACACGCGTCTATAGATGGACAGATAGTGGAGCACAGAGGGACAATCTGAAGCGCCTTGGACGCATACACAGAACGTGTGTGGTGCCTAGAGGCAGAGGCAGAAAGTATAAGGAGCTCTGGACATACACATGGATTGTCATACATCTGGGGCACATGGCCAGACTGTAGGGCGCCTCGGATACATACATGAACAGACAGTCTAAGCATCCTGGAGCACATGATCAGACTGTAGAGACCCTAGGACACATACATAGACCGTATACGCATCTTGGGGCACATGAGGGCATATGGCCAGACTCCAGGGAGCCTGGGACACATGAACAGGCAGACAGTATAAGCATCCTGGGCAGGGACGCCATTTCACCAAAATGCCAGAGGTAGCGGAAATGACATCACACGACCCTTGACCCCTGATGACATCACAGCAGCAGCAGCTCCTCGACATCACCCCTAGAAATCTAACCTGTCCCCGGAGCTTTTGTACAATAAACCTTCTGTATGTATTCACTTCTTTTGTGGTCGGCCTGTTTTTGGTTAAGGTTATTAAAGTTCCACCCCCACAGGCACATATACCGACTGTAAGGAGCCTGGGCATATATGCAGACTGTAAGGGGCCTGCGGCATATAGACAGACTGTAAGGAGCCTGGAGCATATAGACAGACTGTGAGGAGTCGGAGGCATACAGAAAGACTGCAAGAAGCCTGAGTCATATAGACAGAGTGTAAGGAGCCTGGAGCATATAGACAGACAGTAAGGAGCCTGGAGCATATAGACAGACTGTAAGGAGCCTGGGGCATATAGACAGACTGTAAGGAGCCTGGAGCACATAGACACACTGTAAGGGGTCGGAGGCATACAGAAAGACTGCAAGGAGCCTGAGGCACATAGACAGCCTGTAAGGAACCTGGTGCATATAGACAGACAGTAAGGCGCCTGGTGGATATAGACAGACAGTAAGGAGACAGAAGCACCAAAACAAGGAAGAATGATAAGCTCTTGTTGAAAGGGAGGACTTTACAATCCAGTTCCCGGAAAATGCTTGAAAGAGGAACACACGAGTAGGGACCTTTTGGGTGTCGCCGATACATGGTACCCCACATAGTCTCTACTTCTTAATAGTCATAAAACATACGTTATACTTCATCTCAAAAAGACATTTCATCAGATACAAACTCAAAAGACAATCATTAAGAGCAAGCATACAGATACATTTGTTTATTCTTTTGTTTCTGTTTACCCCAAAACATTTCACAAAATAGAAAATAATTACATGTTCACAATAAGAAATTACCCTATACATAATTAAATGTACAACTTGACAAAGTATCATTATCATTGATCATCACATCTTTAGTTATGTATTCTTACTTCGTATCATCCTATACTTCAAATATAAAAATCCTCTGATAAAAGTTAATGTACGATTTTTAGAAACATAATCAATGCTCTTATCAGTGAAGTATTGAAGCCCTCCCTTAATCTAGACCAGAAAATCTCACTTATGACACAACTAGGATCATGCACAGATCTTTCAAACCACATTCCTTTATTGTGAGCCTAAAGCCTTACAATGTAAAACAACGGGGTCCTTGTGCAACCTACAGGTTTGGTCCTTTGCTCCCAGGCCACAAATCGGACCCCATCGTTCTAGGGTACCTAGCAAATTAAATTGGACTCTCATGTAGTTGCACCAATAATGTTTACTTGGTTAACGCATCAGATACTTTAGCAATTGGAACCGTGACTTCCAAAATGTTGCATATTCCGAATACATTTTATATTTATGTAGTTTGTGCAAATGTTGACACCAATCATAGATTTTCAATGTATCCTTAATCTTTTTTGGGTTTACCATAACATTATTTGCATTGCTATCTAGATCTGACAAAATGTTTCACAGTCCAACGTAAACTTTATTATAACTTTTGATGCGTTTTCAGTATATATGTGATTCAGATCTACATACAAGGAATTATTTATCAGATTTATGATCTTATAAAACATGTTTCGCTTATTCCCATTGTAGGGGAGGCATGGTATTACAAGTATGACGCTGACACAAAAGATACAACTTGAAAAACCTTTATTAAAGTTTCTGGGTTTGGAAAAACTCCTTCTTTGACCTATAACTAGGATGGACGTAGTCTCGACAATCAAACGATAAACAAAACAGGAAAATCAATGTTCAAACATGAAGAATACATGTGGCTGAATCAGCTCCCCTGCCCATGTCAGACAGCATGGAATAGGGCGGTCCCCGTAGGCAGGAGGACACACTCTGTCTCGGGCTTTCAACACATAAACCATTCAAAGAATGGATCGAGGCCCACCTGGACTTTCGCATTAAAATCTCTCTTTCCAGCCTGTCAAACAACGTTGAACAAAAGGTTCACGCTGGTCCCCCTCTGTCAGGCTCAAACCTCTTCAAAACAAAAGTTCACCTTGGTCCTCCTCTGTCGAGCTCAGACATTTCACAACAAAAAGTTCATCAATCCTTGCAGGGGCTGCGTTCCCCAAGTTTACCACAACTCATGTCTCCCTCAGTCAGGCTCAGGCCGTTTTCAGATGGGGAAGACTTTCAAATGTGCATGGTTTTCTTTACAGACCTCTGCAGGACCACTTCAACTCAAAGTTCAACGTTCAGCTTTTTAACATCCCCTTCTCTCTGGGTTACATTTGATTACTTAGCTTTAGCAGTGCATTCACTTTATCGCTACAACAATGTACCTTTCACAGAGACTTTCAAGTGGACTAATTCCTTTCGCCGGACCACTCAGTTACACAGTATTGCTGATCTCACAGCGGTCCTTACTTCAACGTTCATTCCTGGGACAGGTCTGCCGTTCCTCACATCTCATCCACACCTGTGCAGCCTTCATTTGCAATACAATGTTGCAACTTCAATCTTTCCTTAACACATACTGGTCTCTCAGGTCATTTGCCAGCTCACCGGCTGTGTGTGTTTCTTTATTTTCTTGCCAATATTCCAATTCACCACAAGCTTGGCCTCGCCTCCCCAACTCTGCTGTTCAGCCAGGAGGGTCGCAGGCGTCCTTGAAACACAATGCAGACTTCTGCTTTGGGATTTGGCCTTCTCCACATATCTGCTGTGGCCTTTTGGAGGCAACAACTTGCCGTAGGAAACTCCTGGGGGTCTTGACCTGCTGCTCTAAACCCTTGGTCCGTTGATCTCTGCTCCAATAGGTTTGCCTTCACCCTGAAGGTTCTGCTCTTACTCGTGTTCCACCTTGCTCAGAGTGTATCTCTTGGTTCTGCCTTTTATCCATGTGAAGAGAGCTAATTGGTGTCAGGTGTATGAACTTAAAGCCAAGTGCCTGACTTTGCATGACCTGATTAGTGGGACATGCCCAGTGCGATGTATAAGAGTTAGTCTTGTTACTCTCAGTCGTCCTCTTCCTCAGCCCAGTGTTGGTTTTCAAAGGGGGGGGGAGTTGGAACATCAGAGAATCCTAAAAAATAGGATGGGTTAGGTGTACAAAAAAGGGGGGAATAACGCATCTGACCATCGCTGCATCACCCCCACTCCCGAAGATCCCTCACTCAGGTTATCCTCCCGCACTGGTACACCTCCAGCGTCTGGATCCAAAGACGATGGCTGTGCCCTGGCCACCTGAGAGAGAGAGATCCCTGGAGACTAGCAGGTGAGACACCCTTTGTTTTCTAACACTATTAAGTAGAGGACTCCAGGACTGGAGCCCTAGTTCATGTCATATTAGAGCTTAGTGAATTGATTTAGGTAAACCATACATTATTTTCCAAAATACTCCCTCTAATGTTTCCAACACTTTTACTTTAGGTAGCAGTAACAACTCTGAACCTTGCATTAAGGTATGGATGACTTTTCCATAGTAGTAATTTCTAAGGAGAACCAGGGTATACACACAGTAATTACTTCATACAAATAAATAGAGAATGTGCCAAGAAAAACATTACATTCTGATACACTTCTGCTCTATAATCCGATCTAACTTCAAAACCAACTCTTGATACATTTGAATTGCACAGTGTAGTTCACTTTACATTTTTTATGTTACAATATTCTTATTTAAGACTTACATATGCCACAGATTCCCATAATCATGTCTGGTCTAGTTGTGAACTGTTTGTCCAATACGTTTCAGTCTCATGTCTGGTTATGACATCTTCCTCAGGAGAAATCCAGGACAGGATTAGTTCAATGTTATTTATGGTGATATATTTTCCATACAAAATTACTTCTATGCAGCAATCACCTTTGGTCTGGCCTACTCATTAACATGTTGGAATCAAAGAGTGCTGTTATATTGTTATGATGTCACTAAATTCAGATTGCTTTTTGCTGTGAAAGAATTCACTATTTCCATTTCATTACCTCTTCCTTTTCCCATACCTAGCTAACCCATCATGACTGCTGGGCTCATAAATTCTTTAAAAGTCCGACTAGACCTGCAGTATGAGTTTCTGACTTTACATACTCGACCCAAGAGAAATGCACTCGCCCCATGGACGGGCGACACAATATTTACTAATCTGTAAACTGGTGCATGTCAGCAAAAGCACACTTCATATTTGGTGCAATACTCTCATCCAAAGGCCAGACATACATAGTGAAATATGTATTTGACTTTACTGCAAACAAAGTTTGTTTAAAGTAAACAGCAAATAAACGTTTCCAACAAGGTTCAGTACTATGCAAACGGTACGCGACTGTGATAAAATCTCCTCAACTATGCAAGGAGGCTAGTATATTTTGCAAGCTCTAGTCTGGGATAATGCGGAACCCTGGTGCAGGACATTCTAGAGAGTTTGGCATGGTGAACGCTCTAGGAAAGTCAGTTGTAAACTAGAGCACTGGAGTCTGGAAGCATCTGCCCTAAGCGCACGTCATGACTCTTTGACTGGATCCGCTATGAATAAATAAATAAATAATTCTTAAAACAACCAGTGAGTCCATTACACCTTTTTGCTCAGGCAGAGATCGGGTCATTATAGTAACTAAGTGGCAAGCCATTCATGTATTCACAGCATCCTTCTTTTTGTCCCAGAGCAGCTAACATGACCAGATCTGCCTATTGGGATGATTTAAGTCTCAAGTTTAGGCCTGTCTAAAATAAACCTGGCAAACAAAGTCACCCAGTGCTCTTAATATGTGCACGCCACAATTAGCTGTCGGATAATTCTTTAACGTAGAGCTTATTCAGTATTCAAAGGATGGTGAACGATGCTTGTGCCATATTCCCCCTCTTTTAGTGAAGATATCCCACTATCTCTAGAGCTGTATGCACTTGATACCACCAACAGGAAGACCAAGTCATTCTTTACTCATCAGCTGACTGTAAGAATCATGGGGAAAATGGACAGAGTGTGAGGTGACTGGAGCTCACAGAGGGGCTGCAGGAAGTCTGGGGCGCATGGACAGATTGAAAGAAGTCTGTCCAAAATGGACAGAGAGCATGACAAGCTATTGTTGATAAGGAGGAATTTATAATCCACTTCCCGAAAATACATTTTATTTATATAGCATAAAGACAAAGTGATTCCCCCCACAGTGTGGGATTCATAATACAATATTACCTGGTACTCGTATTTTTACTCTTTCATGGCGAACAGTGCAATGATACAATGAGGGCAGGAAGAGTACAGCAAGAAATTCCCACTGTTCGGGGTGAAAATCTATTGCGGAGGGATCTCGTCGTTAAAATTGTAGCCGTCATTTGGAATTGGTCCAATGATCTCATTACGTAAATCAATAGAATAATGTAAGGCATCATCCTCCATTCCGATAAAGGTGTCTGCGCACAAAGTGATACACGAGCGCCGTCTTCCAGTGATTAACCAGGGATGTCATTCAGGGGTCGCCATGGATCACACCTGCGACCCTTGAGGTCTCCTTTGCTACCCATCTGGTCTCCTTTGCCACCCCTACAAAAAAGAAAAACAAATAATCTTTTTTTTTTTTAAAATGTAAGTTCCTGTGCTGGAGCCAGCACCATGTGGCTCTTTGTTTCTGGATTGGCTGGCTTTCATGTTCAGGCCTCTTATAAAAGACAGGGAGTTCCACACGTTGAACCACTTTGAGCCATGACCCTAAATAAGAAAGAATCAGAATAGCAAATAATTTGTCTTTCTGGAATTCTATACAATAATCACTAGACTTATTAAAGGTTTATTTCAGGCACACTTCAGGGGGGAGTCACTGATTTAGTCTGTTCTTAAACACCTCAAATTCACAATGCAGACAAAACGCATTTAGAGTATAATAAGCATTCATTTCGGACTACATATTTTGCTTTTTGCAAGTTGCAGTTATTTTCTGCTGTTGTCTTTGTTATGATCATCAGAAAACATTCCATCTCGGGTGTCCTCAGTCACTTGACAAAATCCTTGTGCCTACAATCTTGTGTAAAGTGCAGAAAAGTTTGACCATAGAACATAAAGTGGCCCTTCATTTCACTGTGTCACAATTAATGCCTTGTCTATCTTTCCTATCTCCATGGCATGCTGTTCAGGATGTTTGTTTGCATGTATCAGGTAACGAGTGCCCAGAGTACGTGATGCCATGTGAGGACAACCTCTGAAGCCTGAAAAGTAGATCCATTTAGGCTTGACATGTGGCCACTTTGCTCCAGACCTGCAGATGAACTGGGCTGCTGATCTGTTACCAGTGTAATGGTATCCACTACAGAGTGTAATTTTCTTTCTGACTTTGCGACCATTCAGACATGTAATTGTTCATTTTACTATAGCCGGTAAGTTAGCTATAGCTAGTACAATAGCTCAGTGGGTTGATCACTCGCTGCAGCATGTGTGTGTGATCAGCAGGTTGCAGGTTTGAATCCCGCCAAGGCCAACTCAGGCTTTCATCCGGTTGATAAATGAGTACCAACACAGGTTGGGTGATATTGTATGTATGTTTGTTCTATATAAAGTGCGCAAGGGTAAGTGCTATATAATAACACATCATGAACATTTCACCTTGGAAGTCTGCTGGCATTCATAGTATTTTGGTAATACGGGCCTATACACACTGATATTAACGATACATATGGTGATCCATTCTTGTATGAAATGTATATCACATTACAGTGATAACGTAACCATTTATTTTTGTAATGTACTTAGGAACAATGCTGTGTGATGCCACATCTTGTTTTGTCAAAGGGTGAAAGGTCATGTTCAATCACTTCCTGTGATGTCACTTCAGGGTGGGGTCAAATGACATCACTTCTGGTGATGTCATCAGAGGTCAAGGGTCGTGTGATGTTAGTTCCGCTAGCCCTGGCCTTTTGGTGAAATGACGTCCCTGTGATTAACTTCCTGCTCAGGCGCCGGAAGTGGGGAATTTAAAAGAAATTAGCACCCCGCATTGACCAGGGACACGCAGGGAGGGCAGGCGCCACATTTGTCTTACTCTGCCCGAGGTGCTACAGGTGCTAAGGCCGGCACTGCCCCCAACTTTTCTGCTCCCCACTCCACTGGAATCTGGGGTCTTATGAATGAAACACAAAATGAATAACGAAGCTTCACTCCCATTTGCTTGCTGTTAAAATGAATGTTCAGTGCATTCAGCTTGGTTTAATACATCATTCGTGCAATGCAGATACCCTTCATCCTGGCGTTAGTTAACATATGTATTGTGTTCTGCATCACACATAACTGCACTGGTGCCAGGCAAAGTTCAACTGATCTTTGAACAACGATGGCTGCTGAATGCCGATTTCACCTTAGGTTGACCAGATTTTAAAAATCAAAAACCGAGACATGGCATCAACATAAAAGTAGGACTTTAATGTGACAGTGACTACCATGAATACACATATGTAGTGAGATAAATTATTTATTAGCATTTTTAAAGCGCACAGCAGCCCTGAGGCATCGTGGCGCTGTTGCAAGAAAAATCTGTTACATGCAACAGGACAAGAATCAATTCTGGTTACAGTGGAACAAAGAGCTGTTACATGCATATGAAAGAGTTGCAGGTACAGTAACAACTATTCATACAGTACTTAGTTACTATTGTCAGTATCAGGGGAATACAGTTGGCAGTCGGGTGCGTCAGTTGAACAAAGTGGTTTTGAGCCCTTTGCGGAATGTGGCAAGGGAGGTTTCAGCTCGCAGGGCGTTGGGCAAATCATTCCAAAGTTTGGGAGCTAAATAGGGGAAGCCTATACCTCCTTCTTTGGTTCTTTTGATTGAGGGTATGCATAGTTTGTTGGTGTGATGTGTCCTTCTTGGGCGTGTGGAGGTATCTTGGTTGATAGTTTTAGAGAGGTAGGAGGGGGCATAAAGGCTGAGGCATTTGTGGGCTAAGGTAAGAGTTTTGAAGGTTATTCTTTCCTTAACCGGAAGCCAGTGGGCATCTCTCCTAGCTTGGGTAATGTGATCTTTCTTGGGGATGTTGAGGGCAGCTCTGAGCGCATTATTTTGTACTGTCTGAAGCCGGTTTAGGTTTTTTGCAGAGGTGCCTGCTAGTAGGGCATTACAATAATCTATCTTGGACCGATGGTAGCTCTGGCGATGACAGGCAGTTTTGGTTGGTAAGGAATGGTTTGACGGCGTTCATAAGTTTGGTGGTGTGAGCGGAAACAGAGGCAATGGCACTGACCTGTTTCTCCATGGATAAGGTGGCGTCTAGATATACGCCTAGGGTCTTAACAGATGGGGAGACTGTGATGGTGGTATTTTCAATGATGAAGTTGTCATATTTGGGGTTCAATTTGTTCAGTGTTTTGTTTTGGTTCGATGATAATGATCTCGGTTTTGTCTCCATTGCAAAATAAACCATTGGTGTCCATCCCGGCATGGATGGTGGAGTAAATTCGGAGAAGGGCTGCCGAGTCATGTTCGTAGGAGCCTGTGATTGGGAGGAGGACTTGAGTGTCATCGGCATAGTTTGTGTAAGCTATGCCGAAGGAGTCAAGCTTGTCAAAAAGGGGCTTGGTAAACAAGTTGTAAAGTGTTGGGGCAGTGCACGATCCCTGCGGCACACCGCAGTAGATGGTGGTGGGAGCAGCGTTAGCTATGTCTGAGAAGACTTTCATTGCTCTACCTTCTAAGAAGGAGGTGATAAAGGAGGTGGCATGGGTGGAGAAGTGGGCCACACTGGTGAGGTGGGAGTTGAGAGTTTTGTGATCTACGAAGTCAAATGCTGCTGATAGGTCCAGTAGTAGTAAGAGGGCTGGTTTGCCTGTGTCCATTATTTTAGTGATTTGGTTCTTTAAGTCCATGAGGGCAGTCCTGATTGTCTTTTGCCTAGCATGGAGTGGGTTTCAAGGAAGTGCTGAATTTGATTGTGGGCGGCCTTGTCAAGGATTTTAAAGAGGAATGGGACGGGCGTGATGGGACGATAATTGTTGTGGGATGAGGGGTCTTGGGATGGTTTCTTAAAAAGGGGACGGACCCAGGCTTCTTTGAGGCTGGTCAGGACGATGCCTGAAGAGAATGATGCATTAATGAAAGCTGTGATAAGTGGGGCCAGGGAGTCAACGCTATCTTTAATGATGTTAGGTGGGCAGATATCACCTTTACAAGTGGAGCGTTTGATGTGTTGTATGAGCGCAGTGACTTCGGATTCAGAGACTTCTCTGAATGTGAAAAGGGGAGGAGGAGGCTTCTGGTTAGGGGGTGATGCGTCTGAGGGGTCTGATTTGGATAAGAGAGTGCGCTAGGTTAGTATTTTACCTTGCAGGAGTGAGATTTTGTTGAGAAGTGCTTCTTGTATACTATTGCATCATGCTTGATCTTTGGTTATCTCATCGGGGCTAGCATGTGGGGAGGTGAGATATTTAAAGATGGAGAATAGTTCCTTGGACTTGGAGTTAGCCTTGGAGATACGAGAGTTGACATTATTGGATTTGGCAGTGAATATTGCTTTTTTGTATGCTGTTGAGGTACTTTTAAAAACATCTCTGGTGGCCACACAGGGGTTGGATTGCCAATTAGAAAGGGCAGTTTGTTTGTTGGCGTGGAGGGCCAGTAAGTCCTCAGTGAACCAAGAGTTGGTGTTCATGGATTTTTTTCTTTTTTTGCTTCAATAGGGGCAATGGCGTTGATGGCTTTTGTGAGGGTGCACGAGTAGATGTCAGCCAGGACCTTAAGGTCATTGGAGAATGGGTGTTTGAGCTCTTTAATGTCTAGGAGGGGACGAAGATTTTTAGCCGTGAGTTTTTTAGAGCTTCGGACCATGGCAGGGGGCACATAAGAGAGTGTTTTATTGTTTTCTTTGGTGAGGATGGAGATTGGATGCAGTTGTGATGTGTCCAAGGGTAGGCAAGGTTAGATGTTATGGTGGAGTAGCTGTTGTTGTCAGCCACCTAGTCAAGGGTGCAGCCTTTGGAGTGGGTGGGGTCAGTGACTTTTTGTGTGAAGCCTAGGTCTTTAAGGTCTTTGGCAAGGGCTGAGGCAGCTTTGTCTTTGGGGTCGGTGAGACCTAAGTTGAGGTCGCCGAGTAGGAGGGTTTTAGTGGAATTTTTCAATTTGTTGCTTAAGGCATGAAGGAGGTGCCCTTGGAAGTCAGGGGGTGTTCCAGGTGGTCTGTAGATAATGTGTATGTTTAAGGTGTCATTTGCTGATGTAGGGAGTTTGACTGAGAGGAGGTTGGTGTTACCTTCCCAGGTGTGGTTGCACAGTCTGACGGGAAGTTCGTTTTTGTGTATGAGGGCAAAGCCCCCTCCTATGGGCAGTTTTCTATCCTGGCGAAGGATGGAGTAGCCTTGAGGGAGGGTAAACTTGATTGCAGGGCTGGAGGCCTCGTTCAGCCAGTTTTCTGTAATGGCCAGTAGGTCTAGATCAGATGTGATGATAAGGTCGTTGATTTCGAGAGCATGAGCTGATAGGGTTCGGTCATTTATAAGTCCACATTTAAGTGCATCAGTGGCTTTAATCTTGTTGGGAGAGGATGCATGAGTGTGGGTATTGGCGTGAGCTCATGTAGAGGTGGGTGTGGATGTGCATTTGTTACTGAAGATCGCAGGTTTGGGGGACCGCTGAGGTAGTGTGTATCGGCGCTAATGTGAGGTTGGTGATGTGGTTGCTGGATTACACGGTGCGTGTATAGTTGGAGAGGAGTAGGCGGCTTTGGTGTGGAGGCATAGAGGGTTCTATTGTAGATAGATTTAGGGAGGCTGGTGAGTGCGTGTTCTAAGTCTTATGTTCCTGGTTTCTGCATGAATGGTGTGGCCTGGAGTGAGAGAGGTGTAAGAGGTGGTGGAGATGGTGGAGTACTAAGAAATCAATGTATGTGATGAGGGGTAGGAGAAGGTGATTTGGGTCCAGTTATTCCCCTGGAATTTATTTTTTTAAACATTTGGTTGTAACTGTAAGCATGCTCACAACAAAGCTACTTTTGCTCTGATTACTAGTGCAGGTCTTGATATAAAGTGCTCACACAAGTAGTCTCTGAGGCACGATCACTCAATGCACAATGCTGATAACCCAATGATTGGGAGATCGAGGCCATCTCCGGACAGCTTAGCAGAGGCGTCGCTAAGGAGGACTTGGAACTATAGCCCCGGACAGAAGCTCAGGGTCTGCGACCAAACGGCTAGCTAGCCCCGAGTCCTGACAGTACTGATATTAGCAGAGCCCCAGATCCTTTACAAACCTAGCAACACCCCTGCAACTAAATAGAAAATTGCTAAATTATAATAACATAATTCGGTTTATAAGTGTTCGATAAATGACGACTTATATAGTCACACCCATGATTATGCCAATGGTCACCCTTACTTTTCACAAAATCAGAAAGGAGGTATTTTAAATAAAACAAGCATTGGCAAAGCCAATAGTTTTGGCACTTTATTTTAGTACTGTGAAGAATATTAATGATGTTTGTTAATTGGTGCTTACAAATATGTATTTACATATCCCTTCTTTTTGTATCCAAGCTAAAACAACACACATTGTTTCTAAGTAAAGTGGCTGAAAACAGACATCATTAACGCATTTATATCACACCAGTAGCCTGTAACTCTCAAAACACTGCTTTAAAAAAAAACACTGGCAGACACTTCAAGCACAAAGTTTGATAGTATGGCTTGACAAAGCTAGCTCAAAGTTTCAACCAAGATGTGTTTTGGGTGGGGAAGGACAGGAAGTGGTTGGGAATGCAACAACATAGATTGAAAATAGTGTGAATTCATGGCTATGCCATATCACTCCCTTCAAAATGCCTAATACATATACACAAGCCAAAACATTTGACTTTTTAATACATGTTGTTAACAGGACTGCAGCAAAGCACATCCATAGTGCTTATAAATAACGTGGCTGAAGACCATGTTAACACATTTATGTCACACCAGTAGACTACAACTCTCAGGGTCGAACCAAGGCAAAAGTCCTGCTTTCTTGGGCAGGATGATGGCTCTCCAAATATCCATTTTGGAAATAAAAATGGCTGACAAATTCACCACACAATAGAAATTAATCAAAAGAGTGCAAAAAAGAGGTGTGGTGGAATGAAAATAGGTGGGAATGGGAGAAAAGTCCTATATATTTGACTTAGCAATGGGCATACCATCAGTCGGACACATAGCCAATCTACCTAAATCCATTCTCATATGTCATCTGCATTAAAAAGCATTAGAAACCTACACTCTCCCATGAGGATACAGCAAGTAAGGGAGCCGTCCCTAAAAGCATTTCATATTCATTTCCCATAATGATGCTGCAAGTACTGGACTCACTGTGGTAACTTTAAGCCACTCTCCCATAAGGACCCAGCAGGTAAGTGAAACAGTATTTAGTGCAGTTTGAATCCACTCTCTCATGAGAATGCTGCATATAAGAAAATGTCTACTGACGTGTTAAGCCACTCTCTCGTGACATTGCTGCACGGAATAGAATGGCCACTAATGCACATTTCAAACCACTCGCCCCTGGTGACACTGCAAGGATGGAATAGCATCAATCGCCATTTGGGGTCACCTTGCTGTAATAAAGTGGCACTGACGGAAATTGCTGTTTATTTTCATTTCAAAGCACCCCCCTCGTGGTCCTGCTGCAAGGAAGGGAATCACGGTATGTTGCCATTTCATACCTAACACCGTTAAGGATGCTACAATGAAAGGCATGGTTCCTTTCTTGTCATGTCATAGAGGTCTCTATGGAAATACTGCAAAGAGTATTTGCTCTGTCCAGTCGTTTTGCGACCTCACTGAAGTATGTACCCTATAAACAAAGCATTTCTTTTCCACTGGTAGAGAGACGCGTGTGTATACAGCGAGATCATATACATAGGTGTGGGTCTATGTAATCCAGGAATACCTAGATATTCCCACACTCAGGATTCTGTGGGCGCATGGCGAGATCATATACATAGGTGTGGGTCTATGTAATCCAGGAATACCTAGATATTCCCACACTCAGGATTCTGTGGGCGCATGGGGAGATCATATACATAGGTGTGGGTCTATGTAATCCAGGAATACCTAGATATTTCCTCACTGAGGATTCTGTGCACGCATGTGTGTGTGTATATGGCGAGATCATATGCATAGGTGTGGGTCTATGTAATCCAGGAATATCTAGATATTCCCACACTGAGGATTCTGTGGGCGCATGGCGAGATCATATACATAGGTGTGGGTCTATGTAATCCAGGAATACCTAGACATTCCCACACTGAGGATTCTGTGCACACATGTGCGTGTGTATATGGTGAGATCATATACAAAGGTGTGGGTGTAATCCAGGAATACCTAGACATTCCCACACTGAGGATTCTGTGCGCATATGTGCGTGTTTATATGGCGAGATCACATACATAGGTGTGGGTCTATGTAATCCAGGAATATCTAGATATTCCCACACTGAGGATTCTGTGGGCACATGGCGAGATCATATACATAGGTGTGGGTCTATGTAATCCAGGAATACCTAGACATTCCCACACTGAGGATTCTGTGCGCGCATTTGCGTGTGTATATGGTGAGATCATATACATAGGTGTGGGTGTAATCCAGGAATACCTAGATATTCCAACACTGAGGATTCTGTGGGCGCATGTAGTTGTGTATATGGCGAGATCATATACATAGGTGTCGGTGTAATCCAGGAATACCTAGATGTTCCCACACTGAGGAATCTGTGGGCGCATGTGCGTGTGTACATGGCGAGATCATATACATAGGTGTGGGTGTAATCCAGGAATACCTAGATATTCCAACACTGAGGATTCTGTGGGCGCATGTAGTTGTGTATATGGCGAGATCATATACATAGGTGTCGGTGTAATCCAGGAATACCTAGATGTATCCACACTGAGGAATCTGTGGGCGCACCTGCGTGTGTATATGGCGAGATCATATACAAAGATGTGGGTATAATCCAGGAATACCTAGATATTCCTACACTGGATTCTGTGGGCGCACGTACATGTGTATATGGCAAGATCATATACATAGGTGTGGGTGAAATCCCGGAATACCTAGATATTCCCACACTGGATTCTGTGGGCGCACGTACATGTGTATATGGCAAGATCATATACATAGGTGTGGGTGAAATCCCAGAATACTTAGATATTCCCACACTGAGGATTCTGTGGGCGCATGTGTGTGTTTATATGGCGAGATCATATGCATAGGTTTGGGGGTAATCCAGGAATACCTAGATATGGTGCATGGTACAGAACCAGTGCAGCAGTGTGGTGGCACACATATAAGGAGGTACTGCACAAACCAGGCGATCATCAGCACTGCAAAGCAATAGGAACCCACGGCAGAGCCCAGCATTGGTACGCTGGATGGTCCTGTAAGTACTTCAGCTCCACCAAGTCTACCATTTTAACAATCCATCCATTCTGTGTCTGTATGTAAACCTTAGACGAGAAGGGCAACAGTTGCTTAAATTAACGAAGGTGCTTTGCAACGCCATTTACCGAGCATAGAAATACTGTAGACTTCACCATAAACACTCTAAGGGCATAGCACATAACACCACCATGAAAATCTAGTCAGCCTCTATTTTAAGGTGCATGGTCTCCCAGTCTATACATTGCAGCATGCATGTGCGTGTGCCTTTCATACAAGGTCAGTTAGCACCAACACACCCACTCTCGCACACTGCATTAATCAGAAATGGAGATGCTCCTTCCCAACAGAGGCAAACACAACTCATTGGCCCTCATTAGGACTCCGGCGGAAAACCATGTTGCTATTAGCACCATGGTCGATGCCGGAGTCCGCCATGGCGGAATGGGGAATTACCACCCCATTCCAAGGTTGGCAGGGCGGTAATTCCCCATGCCACCATGGCCCTTCCCCATTCCAATTTTTGGCCCATAGGGCATAATGGGAATGGGGAAGGCGGTAAGTACGGTAGTGCAAATTGCAGTACCGTACTTACCTCGACAGTCCCTTTGCGGGCCCCTACTTTAACGGCTGGTCTAGACCAGCCGTTAAGGTCGGGTCCCGCAAAGGGACCTCGTAGTAAGGCGTTAAGGGTTTAACGGCGGCGACTCCTTTTACGGCGCTGTTAACCCCTTAACGCCTGGGTCCTAATGAGGCCCATTGAATCGTTCACATGAAATGGATAGCGTCCGTCCCCTCGGCTTAAAATACATGGTATCAATAGGCCAGGGGTCTATAGTCCCCCAGCAGGACTAGGTGCGGTCTTGCCAGGCTCCAGGGAAGAGAAAGGCACACTCTAGAGCCGGGGGAACTAGAGCGCTCAGTAACAATGCAAATATTTGCAATGTTAGTGTAACTCAGAGCCAGCGGTGTCTTGGCTTTCCCAATGCCGCTGTCGGCTCTGAGTTTCGTTCACTAGCATTGCAAAATATTTGGAACGTTAGCAAAACAAACTCGGACCCGCGGCGGCATCGGGGAAGTCAAGCCACAGCCAGCTCTGAATTAGTTTCACTAACGTTGACAATATGTGCCTTAATCTATTGCCGGCGACATGGACTGGACCCTCTCGCCCACCGTACATAACTTTGGGCAACTTCCTATGAAACCATCCCATTTATTTTACAGTATTTGAGCACTCTGCTTCACCTTCCAGTCTTGTTAGAACTTTATTAAGCATAGTACAAATAAGGAGAACTGTTATGAATCCTTGGGGTTTACACAGTCGCTCATATGTCACCTCATTAAAAGGCAGTGTCCAGATCTCAAATGTGTTTCTGATTCAAAAGCTGAACGGCGTTTTTTCACAAAACTGAAGCCTGCAAATTCTAGCAAAGGTGTAGTTGATGCACAGTTCACCCCAGCTATCACTGCCTGGCTCCAAATTAAGGACAGTGATTTTCCTTCAGCAAACACTATGAGCATAGGACAAAAACAGATGCCTAAATAAAGTAACATGTGTAACATAACTTGAAAGCTGCAGTAAATATATTTTAAAGCCTCAATGAAGTCAAATAACTTTTTAATAACATTAAAAAATGTTGGGCACCATTTTAGAAGGAAAAATGGCTGAACAATTCAGCACACGGTAGGCAATCAGCCAAAGTGTGCAAAAAGAGGTGTGCTTGGAGGGAAAATGTTTGGGAACGGGAGCCAAATCCTAAAGATTTTACTTAGTAATGGGTGTTAAATGGGTGGGACACATAGCTAAACTAGAGATATCCATGCTCATATGTCAACATTCATTGAAAAACATTACAAAGCCCCTATTTCAGTCTCTCATGTTAAAGCTCTTATTTTAATGACAATAGTTTTGGCTTTATAGGTAGCACTTTCAGTGCCATCTAATAGCCAAAATTAAAAAGGGGAGCCCTAATTGCAGTACAGTCTGGACAAAACCAAAAAGTCTGGTCACCTTAACCTTAGTGAAAATGCCATTTACTGATTTGTGGTGGTTGTTCTAGTGCTTTCAAATATAAGCAGTAGCTGATTGGCTGTTCAGATTGTTAGTTGCTATGTTATTGGCTTTCGAGTATGCCCTTTTGCACATGGTCTGTCCCCTTTTGTAATGACTTAGCAGGTGAAGAAGGATGGTTTGGAGGGTTTCCCAGAGCAATGTCAGAGATTAAGTAAGATTTATTCTAAACTTTCCAGCCATCACCCCTTTTGTTTTGCCAGAGGTAGACACAGACACAAGGGTACAGGTTTCAAAAACCTTTATTTATAAAAATGGGGTTTGAAGAATGCCTAACTTGCCCTATTTCTAAATGGGAGTAGTCTCGACTGTTAAAATAAAGAAGAAAGAATAGTCCAAAAGTCTATCCGTCAAAAGTAAAGAATCTGTGTCAAACCTATGCTTGCCCTCATGTTCTAAATTAACAATATGTATGGTATTGGATAAAACATAAAAGTGTCTCAAAAGAATATCAGGATGGTCATTGAGTTTCTTCTCAACTCCCTTCCCCAAGCTTAAGTCAGTCAGGATCTCCAAAAGTTCAGTTTGTTTCAAAGAGTTCCCGCAAATTCAGTTCAATAGTTTTCTTATTTGGCACAGTTCATATATTTCTCTAAGCTTCCTGTGCCTGATCCAATGCTCTCTAGTATAACACAGCTCGGCTTTAACAATGTTCTCTTTCTCAGGCTTCACTCGCCTCATTCAATGCTTTCTAGCATAACACAGTTCTACTTTAACAATGTTCCTGGGTGGATCTTTCTGGCTTTCCTCACCGGAGCTTAGACCCTCCATACTCGTTACTTTCGACTCTTTAGTATTTTACATTACAATATGTAATCGTCTTGATATACAGGTTTGCTGTCCTTGATCTTCCTCCTGTCCTCATGTGGTTATTGTCAAAGACTTTCAAAACGGCACAGCTTTACGTATTCCCATGCCTGACCACTCTGAAACTGTTGCATTCTGATTATTGTATTCATTATACTCCGTTTGTCTTTCCTCAAGCGCGCCTTCTAGCACCACGACAAGTTCTACATCCTTGTTTCCATCTCAAACGTGCTCCTTAGCACCCAGAGAAGATCCACATTCTTGTCAATTCATTTAATCACTCAGTTCTGTTTCATCCAATCCCGCCAGGATCTTGCTTCACTCAATATTCTCTTCTGTAGCCTTTCCTGTCGGTGTTCACCTTCATTAACTTTATGCAACTCGCTTTTCACCTCAGCAATACGTTGTTTAACTTTCACAATTCACAGAGACTTTCTATAATGCAGCATTCAGGGATGACCGCGCCAGGCATGGGCTTTGGAGGGCTAATGCCCCCTCACTTGGGCACAGCAGGCATCACTCTGCTGTTAAGCCCAGCCCAAATCAGACAGCAAGAACCTGTCACATTTCTCACCTCAGAGAGCAGTGTATTTACTTAAGCAAATACACCACTCTCCGAGGTGAGAAAACAGTAATTGGGATGAACATAGAGGCAGAGGACAAAAGCCTGGCCACGGGATGACAGTAGTCTCCCATCCCACTATGTTGCAGCAAAGGCTTAACTGCTGGCTCATCTTTTACATGACCCATGCTTTCAATAATTACCATTAACAAAAAAAGTATGTATGCATGCAACGATTGTATGTGTGCATGCATGAATGTATGTGACGGTATGCCGTCCTTTCATCGCCAGTCATTTTTATGACTGCCTTTCTAAGGAGTATAGAATTACGAAAAAGCTCATCAAATAGTTTGGGGGGCGGGTGGGAAGAGCACTGATAAGTGGTTATCGGTGTCGGGAATAGTAAAAAATAGGTGTCGGAGTTTTAAATGTGATGTACTTTCGTAATTTTATTCACATTTAAACAGCATTTGTTATAATGTATTACGATGAAAGAACATATAACTGCATGCAGGGGTGTGTGTAAGTGGTTGCAGTTTTGTATGCTAGGTTATGTCTGCAAGGGCACACCTATGAATGAATGCAGTGTGAATGGTTTACATGGGTGTGAATGTGTGGGTTAATGAGCGCAGTCTAAATGTTCTGGGTGCACGTGTGAATGACAGATCAGCTGTGTGGGTGCATGTGTCTGAATGTATCTATATCTCTGTGTATCTGTGTGTATGCATGTGGGGCCTGGGGGGGGCATTGGAGCATGAACATTTTTTGACAAGAGCATGACATGCTTTACTGCCATTTCTGGGCAAAGGAAAGCCAATTTAAGTGTTTTTATGTGATGTTGGAGTAGGAGGGGGGTTTCGGGGAAATACTACAGTGGGGATTGCATGGCTGGTCTTACTGTGGCATGGAGTGTTGTACTCCCATTAAGGTGAAAGGCAACATGAGTGTTCTTGCATGGGTTGGGCATGTTTCCTTATTTTGACTTGGCTTTTATTTAGATCAAAATCAACATAAATATTCTTACATGGGGGAGTATAACATGATGAGTGCAACATAAGTGTTCTTAAATGGGGGGATTTGTGTAATGATATGCTATATATATAGCGCTTTTGCCAAAGTGCTGTACAGAGAACATATTTACATAACATGTATCACCCAGATGAAGTTTGCACTCATTTAATGAGCTTCATTTATTGATTTATTGCATTTATTGAAAGCACTCAAACCCGTAAGTATCACAGCACTGGCACAACTTGGTGAGCAGGCAAAACACAGTACAGTACAGAGTAAGAGAGAAGGTGCACAAGCAACATAATAGTATAAGGTCCGTAGAGGAGGGTAGAGATCAGGCAGGTCACTTTGAAGTATGAAAGGCTGAGTTGGCCTTGTCAGGATTTGAACCTGCGAATCACACTCAGATTACAACAGCATGAGCTCAGCCCACTGAGCTAACTTACCGGCTAGCAAGCAAGAACAGGTTTTCTTACTGTGGCATTGCAGTTTATTACTGGTGTTAAGAACAAACTCAATATAAGTATTCTTACATTGGGGTGGGGGCATTCGTGCAGCCTATAAGGCAATGTTTTTTTTACTGTGGCATGACAGTTTTTTACTGCCATTAGGGAGCAAATACAACATGATGAGTGTTTGTATATGGGGAGTGGGGGATTTGTGTAGCCAGCAAGGATATAGTTTCTAACTGTGGCATGGCTTTTTTCACTGGCATTAAGGCAAAGCCAACAGGAGTATGTCCTTACATGAGGATGTTGACATGTATTGGGAGAGCCAGCATAAACATGTTTTTTGTTGTCTCGTTACTGGCATTATATGGACAAAGAAAACATGCGTATTATCCTATGTGGGCATAGTGGAATATATAGGTGCACCACAATGGATATGTGTGAGCGCAATCAATATGAAAATGCTTTTTACACTTCCAGAGTACTGGCATATAGTGGGCAAAGGCATTATGAACATGTGTTTGAAAATGCTCCTGTGCATTGTTGGTGGCTTGGCATCCAACATACTTTTATGTCTTGCCCCACAAAACCGATTGTAAACTGTGTGGGTTTTTATCTAATTTATCACAGAAAGTGTACTGTAAAATGCACTATTTTAGCCCATTATTTAAAAACGTTACTCAAGGAGACAACCCCGACCCTCCCCTTGATTGGCTTGTCCTCCCTCACCACTTTTTGTCCCTCCTATGCATTTGGCTGGGGGCAGAACAAGTGCCCTTCCTTCTGCGGGCTCTTCTTAGTGTGGGCCCTACTACATTAGCTCCAGGCCCCACATGTTACAGAATCATGGCTACACCTCGGGTGAGTTGGGGTGAAAGATGGATCTAATGGGCCAACGGAAGACATAATATCTACTCAGCCTCCTGAGCTTGGGGGGGGGGTAGGATGGACAGGGGGATCAGTAGCGCAATAGGTTTAATGTCCCGTCTCACTAACAGTTTTCCAATCTGCCATCAAGCCCCCCCGCAACATTTTGAGATTGTCTCCGCCCGTGGCGATATTCCAAAGGACCACTTTGTTACTTTGTTTCATCACAGTTCAAAACAATCGAATATTTCTGTCAACGCTTTTCACTTCTTACATGTCACCTTGTTTGCAATTTGATAATCATTTGCATTAGAGGTGGGGTTGTTGGTAGTGGCAGCTTAACTGGGCTATGTGCCCGATTAATTAGGATTGCTCCGGTGTCGCAGGTAGGTAAGGACAGAAAAAGAGGTCAAGCCCCAACCTCTTAGGTAAAAGCAAAGAACATGTATACTCCTCACACAAGAGTGCCTGCACCAAACATTATACTCAACATCAAGTTGTCAATTTATTGGTTCAGAATTTGACATTATTTAATTGACTTTTGCCCTCTAAGATGACACGTGTTTCGACACTGCATGTGTCCTTTTCAAATCAGGGCCGATATAGTACTAGAACCCATTATAACACAAAGCATACATCATAGTGATTCAGTTAAAACATGGCAATGCAATCAAATAATTATGTCATCCAACACAAATGCCAGATAAAAAAGGAGGGCTGAAGGGAGAAGGAGTGAGCAAGGAAGGTTGTGGAGATAAGGAGAGAAAAACAAATAGAATGATCAGTTTACTTATATCGTTTGTAAAGCGATTTTCAAAAACAGCAAACCCTTAGGGCAGTCCAGTTCTAATTTGGCGTTAGACATATCTCATTACCTTAGTGTTTGACAAAAATCTCTTAGTTCTTAATCATACTCTTCAGTAGTGTGTTGTATGGTGTGCTGTCGTTTCCACTCATTGGCTGATTCACAGTTAATGGCTCATTGTCAGTATTTCTATGGCATTAGGAAATGTGGCAGGGCATGAGACCTTTGAGTATTATGTTTTGCCCTTACCTATTGCAGATTAACTTGTGAGGTCAGTTCAGTAGGCTTATTAGTCATATGGGATAAATCCCTTCTGTAAAAGTAAAGGATTTTTATTTAGGTCCTTGGTGCAGTCTGAATAAGGTGGACACGGTCATCTCACCCCCAGTTTCATATTATTAATGTTATATAGATAAAAAGGTTCTATCGACATATGATTGATTTAATTAGATGCTTATTGGTACATGATCCTTCATATATAGTGCTGGTACTGTGGGATGTTTTTACCCATGCATACAAGCCCTACCATAAAACTGTGCAGTACTGGCATGGAAAACATCATGATGGCCAGAACTCCCCAGAGAGTGCACAGGGAAAACATGAAGAATAGGCTGCCACACATTTTTGCCTATGTTGTGAGCACAGGAGGGCACTGCCTAGAACCACCATTGGGCAGCACACACAGTAGCCTGAAACCATTGGGAATGGCAATGCTGATTGCCAAAAAAGCAACTCAGAACTGTGGGGAATTCATTTTCTTAATCCCAAAAATGGTTGCATTACCAGTACTCACCACTATCAGAAAGCCGACGCTTTAAAACCACCAGACGTTTGTGTAAAACTGAACAAATGAAACAAAACCAGACCAAGGAAAGACTTGCTAAGAGAAGGATACAATGTAAAACTATATTCTGAAATGACTTGAAGGAAGTAATTATTTAATGTATATGTAAAAATTGTAAGTGATTTAAACTGGGAACAAAAAGTGACATTTAGCTGAAACCTGGCTTAATGAAACTGAATTCTGCCTGACAACTACCCCCGACAGGAGTTGAAACTGGAGGCTCAGCCACTCTGCCCCTGGCCAAAAGGAGTTAACACCTCTCTGATTAGATTAGGGGTGGAGCAGCTGGGGACTACAGGGAGTTGAACAAAGGCCTGTCCTGGACGCAGGCAAATGTTATATTGGGGGCGTCCTAAAGTGGCTTCCTCTTAGGGGAAACTGGGAGGAGCAGTGCCTCTGCAAGCCAGCTGAGCTTGGGGGAAGTGGATAAACCAGTTATTCCATCCTGTGATGTGGGAAGCCACACCCCTTTTTGACCAGAGCATAATTTTAAAAAGATAGATAACTCATAGTGCGGACAGAATTATATAAGTAATATCATTATTTTTGTGATGTTTCTGTGAACATTTTAAGAGGCGTTAGGACCCTGTGGTGTATTCTGGGGGGTTGCTAGCGGAAAATAGGGTCTCACTCCAAATGTATGCATGTTAAAAATCTGACACTTTATCATCTGTAACCCATATCCCTGGTGCACATTTGTGTAAAATCTGGAAAGGTTTAGAGGTCGTTATCTGTATGAAAAGGGGAGAATTCTGTCATCAGTTGACACGACATCGTACAAAGACAGGGATCGGATGGTTTGGTGCTACAGAAAATATGTTAACTGGACCTATAATATTAGAAAAATGGTACATAGATAAATATGTATTTGGGTCAGAAATAGATTTGTGTGCAATCTGACAAGGGGAGGTGCCTCTGACCATAAAACCTACAGCATCACTCTGACTCACATTTCACATTTCCTTCCCCCAATCAAGCGAGAGAGGAGGAATTGACCAATGATAACTGAGAGGGGCAGGTTTAGTTATGACCAACGCACACACCCATTTTTCAAAACACATAAAAAGAGACTGCTGGGACAGGTAGGGACATTCAATTCCATTTGCTGCCGAGCATGCTGACCGACAACTTCACATCCAAAGATCCAGACTTCAAATCCATCAATCTCCAGAACCTGTAGCAGAAATTAACCCCAGAATTTGCAGCAGAGAGGCCTGAATCCGGGCGAGCTGTTTGAAGTTTTGCCGAGAAGTTTTGCAAAAACTTGTAGCAGTACCCAGAAAGCAGTGTTACATCCAGAATCCAGAGAGGCTAGACCAGCAGAGCAGAGCTGACCCAGATCGCTGTGAGCAGACCCGTTGCCTGATTGACCCGCCGAGCAGACAGAACCGCAGCCGGACGTGTTGACCAGATCCGTGACGAGGCCTAGTTCAAATTTATATTGTGAGTACCTAGCAGAACTGTGCAGAACCAATCTCTTAGTTAAAATAATCTAATCCAAACTATTTTAACCTAAGTAGAACTGCCTCCTAGAAATCGTGTCATCTGTCATTTTTAAAGCTGCACAACTGTCACCTGTCAATTCTGCAGCTGCAAGCTGTCACCTGTCATTTTGAGTTTACTTTAAATCCGAAAAACTACCTTTATTTAATCGTCCATATCTTTGGAACCGTTAGGGCTAGGAACAAGATTTAACTTTCCTCTGAAAGCTTAGAATCTAGGCCTTCCAACGAACCTAGAACCGACTTCCTATACTTTTCCCGTAATCGCGAGAGACGCACTCGCGAAATTTACCGCGATTTGTGATTTGGCCCGATTTCTTCATCTGTAGAAATCAGCAGCTTTTTGCTTCTCTTTGTTAAAAACCCTTTGCAACCTGGTAATAACGCATAGGGCATTGCTAAAGTGAGCCTGAACTAATACCAACACGCATCTCCCACTCACCCTGAATCTCTAGAGGGAATTAAAATCAATTGGCACTTTTTCCCATCCATTGCCATCACATTTAAAAGCATTTTGGGCTTGTGTTTCAAACTCCTAACTGTTTCCTCTAAGCTTGCTGGGGGGGAACTGAATTTCATATTGTATTTGATTGCATTCCTGAGAACTGTGTGCTCCTCTTTCCATCTCCTTCCATTTCTTACATTGCATAGGGGAGGGGGGTGAATTGCCAGAGAAAAAGTGATTATCTTATCTTTTGCTAAAATCATATCAAGTATTTCTGTACTGCATTTTATTCCTCATTGCTTTTCCCTTGAAACCATAAAAGTATTTTTGCTACTTTATCCATCCTATACTAACTCCTCATTGATTGTAAAGAAGTGTGCTAGTGCCAGATTACCCATTGTTGATCAACATCATATGTCTAAGTGTACTATCAGATATTCATTTATTATAAAAGTGTGATATATACATATTGTTTAATTTTTCAAATAAACCTTTTAATTTGCAAAAAAAACCTACTTCTTGGCTCAGTGGGGTCAGGGGGATTCTAAGAGGGGGGTGTTATACAAGGGTTGCCCTCCAGAGTACTGAACTGGATATAAAAATACATCAATAAGGGTTTTCCTCAGCATCCCAGACTAGGCATTGACTTAGCTGTAGTGTTGATTGAATATCGCTTACAGTACAGTGCCAGTTACAGGTTGTGTGCTGCCCATTAAAAAAATATTTCTCCATATTAGTTTCTGAGTAAAGCCGTTTACACATTTTTTGACGGCTCGTACTGTGTTTTAAATGGATTCTTATCATTGCGGTTTCCCCTTGGCTACGACGTTGCAAATATTTACGAACGGTTCATAATGGGTATTTTATCCCAATTGACAGTATTCCGTGGGAAAATCCCCTCGCTAAGGGCTTTCCTCAAAAGGACATGCTCAGTCTCTCTGCATCGGCTTCCGAAAACACAAGGTCCGCAGTGTGTGTTGTTCGTAGCCATAGTAACAAATGTAGTCCTATTACTATGTTCATGGCCCGGGCAGCTCCCTTGCCAAGAGCGCCATCTTTTGGGTTAACATTGCGTTTGTATTAGAATATAGTATGCAATGTCGCCCAAAATGAAATGGAGACTGCAGTCTAATGTTCCTTCCTAACATATTTCGAGATGATATAATTACCAATTTGTGAGTTTGCAAAATTTGAGAAATTATGTAAAAAATGAAAGTAGATTCTTTGAGAAAATACATTTTTTGTGTGAATTTTTCTCTGTGTTGGGAATTCAAATTACATTTCCATTATAGAGTGTGCATTAATCCTTGCTATTTTTGATCGATTTCATGATACTAAATGAAAGAAAAAGCGCTGCTATCTGTGTCTGCACTAATGACTATAGTATGTCTAATACTGTAACTGTATCCTCACTATCGAAAAAGTATAAAAGGTAATGACATGGAGAATTTTGCATGGTCATACCGACTAGTCCATTTCGTGTGTATTTTTAGGGGTCTCCAAAGGACTCGTCAATTTTGCTGGAGATATTGTCAACGTGGTGAGAACCACGGCTCTTTATTTTGTAAATATGCAATTCTGTATTGGAAATTTGACAATAATAATAAAGAAAAGAATTTCATTTTCTCCTGCCGTCTGATCAATTTCATATATAATATTTAAATGCCTCCAAATATACTCATCAATGGCTGGAAGTATTGCCAGGTGTGGTGAAGGCCCGAGCTCCACATATCTTGATTATCGCTACATGTACATTTGTCCAAATCTTTTCTTTATTATTATTGTCTAATTTCATTAACGCGTGTCAACTTGTTTTGTATACTATCTGCGGTAATCACAGTATAGTCACACTTTTTGAGAGGTGTATGTGTATCAATACCGGAGTTTGATGTGGAAAGGGAGAGAGCTATGGTTGATTGTATGAATGTGTTTGAGCGGTGGGAAAGTGATTATGAGAATGTGTAAAATATACATGCAATTTCATGTGTTTTACTGTTGTGATAAGATACTATGTTTGATAAAAAATAAAATCATGTGTACCAAGATTTAGCTGAAGAATATTTTGTCATCCTCAATCTATGGGTCCACTTCTTTTTTGTTGATTCCATACAGCAGCTCCAGAGTTCATTTTCTTCAGAGGTGCATTTGATAAGTCGCCTCTATGGATGGAGGAGAATCCTTAACCTCTAAGTATAAGGTCTGAAGGTGTCACCCCTGTCCTGGGTTAGGACGGCCATTATTCTGTGACTTCCAAGTAATGCCAGCATTGGTTCACGTCAGTGCAACAAATAGAAGATTCTATAACCTCCCTAAGGAAGGTTCCAGCCTTGTCAATTACTACAGTTGTCCACTATGAGGAGCCAGGCAAACCTAGACACTCAAGGTCACTTCTCCAGTCTCCAAGAGAAAACCAACACAGATGTGTACCCTTAATACAATTTAGACTCACACTCCTCGATCAGTATTGATTTGAAGTCACTTCTCTTTGTGAAATGTGAATATACTTTTGGCAGTGCAAGTATATTTCTACATGCGTTTACGAAGCCAGTAGGAAAGATATCTGTTTGAGAAAACACATCATTAGTTGCCAAGTTGCATCTCTTCAACAAGTTTCATTTAAACAACCTATATTACAGAAGGATGAGAATGCATTTACATTTTACTGGCACCCCAAGTAGAGGTGCTTGCAAATCATGTGACCTGGAACATGGCCACAATATGACAGTATGTGCCAATTCTTCCTGGCCACTGGTACCTCTCCCCCAAAGCTTTGCTATTTTTCTATGGCTTTTGCCACACATACCACTATCTTGTGGCTCCCGCACCCCCCTTGAACTGAGTCAGTGTTCCCTGCAACACCCAACCCTACACATTCCACCCCACTTACCTGTAATCAGCCCTTTCGATGCTTTGTCTCCAGCCATCTGCCTCGACCCTCATGGCCACCATGGAAATAAAAAAGGGACTTGCTCCTTTTACAATTTTCCATAGCAGATATCTTTTTGTGACAATGTATAGAAGCGAAATTGGGCACGCATGGTAGGCCTGGTCCCAATTTCCCTAAAATAAGTAATTAACACCTGGAGATAAAAGCGTTGTTGTGCTAATAACTATCTTCCCCTTGTTCGGGGATGGACAGGGCCAGTAAAGTCTCTGAGCCCTAGCCAAGGACTCTACCTTTATCTTGGGTTGGCAGGCAGGGTGAAAGCTTCTCTTTGGCATAATTATGAAGTGAAATTAGCTGGAGAAATCTTTTCTGGGAATATTTGGAATCAAAGGGCATCAGGCTAATTAGTCAAGAGAGGAATTCAGACACGGCAGCCATGCAATCATTATCATTTGCTACATTCGTGGATAGATTTCAGTTAGACAAGTGTCATATGCATGTCACCACATAGAACTTGCTCTTTACAGATGGCCAATAAATACCTTCAGCGACCATTTGATTACTCGCAGATGGCTAATTTAGTTCCATGGCAACAGGAGAGGGTTTACCTTGGTCTACACTCATGTAAGGAATTTAACAGAAAAGCCATTTCTATATATCTAGGAGATCAATTTAGGAATCTTAATTAGTCTATTTCTTTACAGACAGTCTTTGATGCTGGAAAGTCAAATATTAATCTAAGAGAAGGCAGATTTACATTTTCACAATTTGACATAACATTTGCATGATGTCGTCAATTAACATGACACAGTAACTGCAGCCCAAGGAGAGAATGCAAGTCAAAGGTTGGATTATTTACATTAAATCACCTACGTGCCCACCCTTTGTCGATTCATGCCTCACACACTAATATGTAAAAGTTTGAGTGAATATTATGTCTGTGAGCTGTGCTCTAGCACCTTGAAGTGTCTCTTGTGCTAGATGGAATTACAAATAAAGATCACAGACCAAATAACCGGAAAGACCCAAAGAATATGGCAAGACACTACTTTATTCAAAGTAGGGAGATCTGACACACATTGGACTGATGCGTGTAAAGAGCAGCTTGGTTACACAGAGGTCTTTATGCCCCAATACGCATCATATATGACGTTGTTATACGTGACAAAATACAAAACCCTAGTGAGGGGAAGGATTGCTTAAGGGATCATATCTATTTATATAATATGTGCGTATAAGTGCATCATTGGCTACCACTTATCTTTAGGGCACACCTTTAACTATCTCTACATACTTACAGTACTGATTATAATAAACAAACTGTCAGTGGATTGTCTATGCAACATTTTATGTTTGGGTTGTCCCTCAAACCCATTGATTGGTTGGCATATTATGCCAACCTTAGACTTTCGATTCTTTTAGAAGCACGTAAGTGAAACAAAACATTGGTGTTTGATTCCCGTCAGACTAATCCCCGTTTTCCCATTAGTCCATCACCTCTCATCAGTAGGCCACAAGCCAAAGTCTTCATTTTGTAGTTGACCTTGTTGAATGCTCACTGGCCTGGAACATTCAAGAGAGTTTGAACACGACACTATCTTCGTTTCAGGCTTAAGGAATGGCCCTTGTTCTTTGTTCTGAAATCACATGTTAGTGACCACGAATTTGTCAATTTCTCCATTCTATTTTCTGCTATTTGATTTAAATATGCTGGATGTACTTGCGCCTCTTGGCCTCTAGAGACTTGCTCACTCTATCTTATATGAACTTTGAACACTTTTAATTGATCAACAGTTGGCTCCTTCAGATGTTTTCTTATTCTTCAATCAATGAGGAATGTTCGGGGCTTATCCATGTAACTCCCTTTATGCTCTGTGATTATTCCTTAAAATAGAATCCTTTATTCTGGGACAACCTCGACTCATTGTCGGTTCTGCACACAGACCTATTCTTCCACGTCTCCTCATCATGCAGTCTTAGTCTGTTTCTGAGGTGGCTTGGTTGTATCAGACATGAATCGGCATCCATTTTACTATCATGGCTGTCCTGGACACATTATATATACCTTTATAGCAAGCTTTGATCAGTAAGTTACTTCATCTTCTTTGTTTCCATGATTACTTTAGCTTTGGGTACATGTTTCTCTTTGTGCTTCAGTTACATTGTTACTCTTAAGTAATTTCATATCGTTTCAACATAGGTTTATATATCTTCTTCATGACATCACTTTGCCCTCATCCGATTTTACTTAATGCTCCATGATGTCTATAGGTGCGTGCTGACATCATTCCATGCTGCATCGTGCCACTGGCTCAACATGAGGATACATTCTGTATGGCTGTATGAGTGCATAACGTTTCTTGTACACTCAATGTGGTATGGGAACGACACAGGGGGTCCCATTTACTGCTCTTCTTTGACCTTTCCAGTACAATGGTGGTGAGTGGGTGAGAACTAGTGAAAAATTGGCTTTCTGCTCCTTTACAGCCCCACTTAAAATAATCAAGTAAGCGGTTCTGATATATAATATAAGGGGGTTTCTTGGCAGCAGATACCTTACTGTGACTGACATTCACTTAGTACAAGAAATATGCAAATACAGTGTGGTAGATAGGTTGGGTTCGACACCAGAATTAAATAAATTCATTCATCGAAAACATCTTTCCTGAAGTACTTAAGTACAGTGCTAAGTCAACCTTGGCTAATTAAGCCTTCTAAATCAACATCATCCTAATGGCGGCAGGTGCTAATGTTTCTCCAGTAACAGGGCCTTGTCAAGACGTAGCAAAAATAATTCAATACAGTGTGAAGCCAATTCACTTGTCTACTAGTATAGGTAGCTATGGCCTAGATTGCATGGTCATGCAGTGTGCCCTTAGTTATCTGCAGTGTGTATTGATTGATTTTAATTTATACATTTTGTGATATTTCATTCAATGTTCAACCATCCTGACATTTTTACTTCACAATTTCCAGATGCTAACAACCATTAGTGTGTCTTGTTTAGTCCCTAATTAGTACATTGTTACATATATACTTAATGCATCATCATAAAAATGAACTTTGATCGATGTCAATCATCCACATGTGTTAATACAAAGTTACTTTACAGTTGGCTATTGCCCATGTAAATCCCAACAAATACTCACTTCAATTAACTAAGGACACACTGCATGACAATGAAATTTGGGACATAGATACATATTAATATAACCATTACCTTAAAGGCGCTAGTAGGACTCATGATCCTCCAGGAAGGCCAGAGTGGGCTTCTGCTCCCAAGGAAGCTGGGTCAGAATCCCACCCCCCGTTAAATATGCTCATATTTTCTTCTGTCTCTCCCATATGTAGAACCTGGCCATTACATGCTGTTCCTGGCTTAAGGGAGAAAGTGGAAGGGGTGTTGCATGCTGTGTTTTCTTTGGAATGGTTTTCTACATGCCTTGGTTTACCATGACACTGCGGAAGGCTCAGCCTCTGGCATTGGACAGGCTCTGTATCCTTAAACACATTGCACAAAAGCCCAGGGTTTTGGTAGCCATGACATAAATGAGCAAACCAAGGAGCTTTTCCAGTCTTGGCAAAGTCGCATTTCTGACATATCCGTGCTCCCAAATATTGTTGGTGGCCCAGGGAAGTCGGTGTAAGGGCGTCGCCATCTGTTTGTCTTCTTAGGCTTCTCTTCGACATGCCCAGGCTAACCATGCAGTGAGTAATTTCCAGACGTAAACCCCTTGTGCAGGGAACACCTCCTCTTCAGCTATCTCTCCGCTTGGCGCTGCACCCCATAAAATATGGGCTGCGGTACAATTGACTCTGTTTAATAACATAATAAGGAGAAATTACATACGGCGGTCCTGGGAAACCTCGATAATAACAATGCATAAAAAACTGGGCCGCTTAAATCCTAAGAATTACAGGCCCATTGTGCTCTTAGATGTCCCTCGGAAAATGTTCAGCTCTACTGTAGAAAATGAACTGAGGGCAATGGGTGGGAAAAGCAAACATTTTACTCCAGTGGCCATCTGGCTTTGTCTTATTTATTTAATAAGCACTAACCTAACTTTGGTTTCTTAGCACAGATCCGAGATTCAAACTCTGCTGTCCTGCGTGGTCTTGCTTCCAAGACCAGTGCATTGCCCCTGTGCTATCCTCCGTTCATGTGTCGGAACAATGAGAAATGGGTTTTTAATTCATTTGATCCAGGTGAAGGAACTTAAAAACTGTATGTATATTTGTTTAATAGACTCTACCATGACCTTGGGCTCCGTCTCCATCCCTTATTATGCAACAAGTTTAGAACTTGGGGCTGAACTCAGTACCTGCTAGGCAATTTAAATGAGCTATATTCGAGAACTTCCTTGAAAATCAGGTTGAACGCAGAGGTCCTTTTGTGTAGATCAATTAATACCAACAAGGGCATAAAACAAGGCTGCATTCTGGCTCCTTTACTTTTCAATCTTTGTATTTCTGACTTGGAGGGGGGTTGCTTTAGCTAAATCCAGATCTTTTCCTCTGAGATTAGATTCCCTTCATGTGAGCCGCCTGTTAAATGCTGATGATCTGATGTTATGCAACCAAACCCCTATTAGACTCAATCGGCAATTAGCAGCACTGGTGCAGTATACAAAAACGAACAGGTTGGAAATTATTACTAAAAAAAACAAAGGTGATGATCCTAAAAACAGCTGGGAAAAAAGGAGGCACATTTTAAATCAGTGTTATTGGATGAACTTTTAGGCAAAGGTAGGGATTTTATATACCTGGGTTGAGAGACGCATACTACATCATCTTAACTTCGTTGACCCAAACACCATAAATAAAAAACATAAAAATAATGTTTAGCATGGCCCTCGTGATCTTATTTACTGTACCGTCGTGTGATATTCGTAAGACTTAAGAGTTTATTTAGAGAGCTTTTATTGGTAACCGCATAACCTATTTGGGCATTAGAACCCGTAGAAGGGTGGGAGAAAGTGCCAGCAATTAGGTTTCAAGGGCCATTATTGACCGGTGAGGGCAATTACGGGTCGGCATAAAACTTGTCGCAGGTGTTAAGGTACCCGCCGAATAGTAGCACATGAGTTAAGTTAATAAATGTGGTAAGATTCAACTAAAGTTGGTAGTTGATTCCTTTCAGCGTGGAGACAGCAGTGGTGGCACTGCCTGGGGAGCCAGTGCAGGAGCAGAGGGATACCCGCAGTTTTGCTGGACTGCAAGGGTGGCTTAAGTGTGTGTATGGAGTGGTGTAAGCGAGAACAAGTTTAGCAATTGGGAGGCCTTATAACACCTGGAAGACTAGAGGAAATATTTCTCTAGACCACGTGTGAACAGCCCTCTACAATTTGGTACAATACATTATATTCACAGGGTCACTTGTTTCCCCTATACCATTTGTGTCTGCCCGTTTGTATGTGTTATTGTTCATTAAATCATCACATACTAATTTATTGAATACCAAAAATATCAATTTATTAATTTTTCTATAAAACATAGAATCATAAAAAAGTGTATACACTTATGGACTTTTCTGGTAAGCTAGAATGCTGTATTTTAACTCATAAAGAAGCCATTATGGATTTGCTGGTTACGGACTGATCATTGAAGCATGGTATGAAGGAGAGTGCTCCTCGCATAACTGACGTTCAGCCAGTTCTTTTGAAAATACACTTCTATTTTATGTCAAACATGTACACAACATTCTAAAACAAACATTAGAATTTCAACATAATGATACTGTACTTTAACAATAGTTTGTGGTCTCTTAATTCATCAGTATTTTTATTCTTTCATTAAATTAATTTACAGAATGGATCTGTGGTCTGAGACCCTCTCCAAATGAGACGGCACACCCTAGTCCATACCACTTATACCTATCTGTGTTCACTCCACTCATTCCAATCTTTCATACTACATTCACAAACACTCCCAAAGTGGGGAGGCCACAATAAAATGGCGGCAGAAGAATGTCCTGCGGAAAAGAGGGAGCGTGGTCCGAGGCACCCACACAGTTGCTGTGGGCTGCTGCAGGGCACCGGCATATCTGCCAACATGATGCATTCCAATCAGTAGGGGCTTATCCGGACCAGGTTTTTTTCCTTTTTATTGTGGCACTTGTAGTTCTGCTTTTCCCATTAGAAAACTCAGACTACAATTCCCAGAATTCAAAGGAAAAGCTGGAATGTATAAGCACCTACAGATTGGAAAGGATCATATTGGCAACTATGGGGCAGTGTCAGGATTGATTTATTGATACAAGGGGTGAGGAGCTTGGTGTCGGGACAGCAAGGTCCCCTGCGCAACTTATCGTCTGTGTTCACGGTTTGGCCTGCAGCCTAGCACATGGTTTTGTCAGGGAACTAGGCTCCAAGGTTCCCAGGAAATTGGAGAGAAGATGGTGGGTTGACCAAACCTTGTAGGTTAGTGGCGCTGGCAAGAGGATTGGTACTCCAGTACTGTCACTAGTAATTTCACAATTCAGTCCAGGGTTTTGATTGTGTAGGGAATATTTATTGTTTCAAGTGCAGCATAACACCTGCGGCACACTGTACCAGGTTGGTGAACCATAAAAACAACAAAACAGCCGACGCGCGTTTCAACCGAAGTCTTTCTCAAGGCATTGAAGTTGGGGTGGGGGCTCCCGTTAAGAGCATGTAGAGAACAACCCTGAATAGGGTGCTGGGTGGAAGCTGGATAGCAGTTCTGTGCAGGAAGGGCCGGGTTCATCCAAATTTATTAATAGGTTATTTATAATGTGCCTATACCCCAGGGAGGAGGGCTGACAAGCGTACTCATGTAGGTGCATCAACCTGCCAGATGCAGAAGACTGTGTTGGAGCTGTACAAACAGCCTGTCATATGGGAGAAATGCAGAAAGCAAAGCAGAGGTACTCTCAGCAAGAACTGGGGACATAGGCCAACAATAGCCTAATCCTGCACAAAGAAAAAACAGCCAAAAGGGAATATAGGGGCATAGGGAACATAGGATTAAATAGGACAAAGGCTGGATACGGCAGAAGGCATGCACCCCAAAGAAGGCAAAGCGCGTGGCAGACAAAAAATAGCCAAGGAAGGAAGAGGGTGGGCTAATGTAGCCTTGTGGAAGTGGACGTTTGGGACTCCAGAAGAACTGAAATGCTGAGGCCACAATGGGGGCTGGAAAAGGAGGGTGATCTATACCAGTATTACCCCAGGCCCCCCAAAATAAAACATCCACTCGCCAGTACACAACCTGCACCAAACCCGATGAAACCTAAAAAGACAATGAGAAACGCTAGACGCCAGAGGAAGTTAATTAAGGTAAATAACCTAATATGGAGGTAAGACAGGTTTAAACAAAAACCCAACGAGGGAGAAACGAAGACCAATTTAAGAGTAAGGGAAGGGTGGGGAAAAGGGGTAATGCGAGAGAGCAAAGAAAAAATAACTTTACTGAGACCAGAACATTAATATTCCGGTTAAATACAAGGGGGCATTTGTACATTTTATTGAAGCTAACGGGACATCGGGGACGATGGGTAAAGAAGGGGCTGTAGGGATAACAGTAAATAAAGAGGAAGAAATAAAGATTTGGTCAACAAGGGAAGAAAAAATATAAAAGATGACTATTGATTGCCGTCAATTTCAGTGGCATGGTAATAACTTTGGATGGAACCTTCATTTGCATCCAGGGAGGGCGATTAGCCAATCAGGTGGCTGTAAACATATTCCAAAACAGCAATTGACCAACTGCTTTCTCCGAGCCACCTGAGCACCTCCCCTATTTCTTCCTTTCTTCTACACGCCCCTGTACCAAACAGCATCCAGCATTTCCCTTAACTCTCCATGCTGACTGAACTCCTGGCATTTGAGATTCTTCCTCCTTCTGGCTGCCATGCTCTTTCTCCATCCACGCCACTGCAATAGAAATAGAAAAGGGATGTATTGCCAGCAGACATCTTTGTTTGTTTTTTCAATGGGAGATTGTGCATGTGCAATACACAGGCTGCCCATTTCCCGTACAAACCATCTTTAAAGCTACTTGCCTTATGGTGCCACACGGTGTAAATAGCAATCACTCTGCCTTCATGGGCATAAAGGCCCATTTATTGCCCTGATCCAGCGCCAGTAAGTTCGCTTCACTCGGGCATACCCAAGCTTAGGCTGATAGGCCATTGTCAGTCTTGTATGCCCCCGAAAGTGGGAGTGCTAGCAATCACTGCCATAGTCTCACAGGCCTCCTGGCCAGCGTTGGTGGCAACATTTACAGCATTCGCTTGTGTAGTTCTTTGCTTTTTGAGAATTTCGAGATATCGTCAGCATCATGTTCTGGTCGATGTTGTTGTCTAGCGGGCTACTCTTGTACCACAAAGGCTCATTGGTGTTTTATGTTGCATGTTGCTTCGTTTATAGTCGATTGAAACTTGGTTTTTCATATCAGCCACAGGGCAGCTGGGCTCTGCTGGAATCACAAACTTTCGACCTTGCCCCAAAAATGTGTCCTTTTCAGTAACATCATTTTGATTTTTGAGGTACTTGTTAAAGAAAAGTGTTGCATATTTATGTCAATTTTCATCTGCTTGGATTTGTAATGTCCGGTCATGGAGCTGGCAACGTCCTTCACATCCACTGGTGTGCTTGGTGTAATTTGCCCTCAAACCAAACCTTACACTGGAGAGAATGTGGTGTTTCAAGAGTGATGGTTTTCAGAATTTGAAAATCAAAGGTGGAAATAAAATCTTTGGTTGTGTAGGTTTCAGTCCCAGAACACTGCATAGATTTGAGGAGGCAGGTGGAAGCATGGTTGGCTCTAAGGAATTCATCCCTATGCTGGATGTGGAGCACTCAATTGAAAGCTGGATCATTCAGATGTCGATTTATGCCAGCATGAGAGGGGATTAGACTGGGTGCAAAGTGCTGTTCTTGTTTGCTAGGACACACCTCGTAGTAGACACACCCCAAGAGAGAGGCTAGGTGGGAATTGGGGAGTTCCTCAAAAGCAAGGGGTGAATTGTCCTCAGAAAGCCAGTTCTTCAAAATGTACACTGCCCATTTTGTTGCAAAAGGGGCTTTGGCTACAGAGTGTTACATTTCAGCGTTGGCTAAGGCAGTCTGCAGTGACGCGTGGTGAGAGGTTCTGAAGCATGGTCCCTTTCTTGAGATTAATTAGTGTGTTCCGTGCTGAAATTGTGATCCAACCAGGATGTCAGGGAAGGGCCACTATATATGTCAAATTTGAGAGCTACATCCTTGGGCTGATGTGCATTGCCCCCATAAAGTGTAAATCGGGAAATGAGATTGCAGGAAATTATCCGTCGTTTGAACATTTTACACAGGTTGGAGAGAAGAGATATGTGGGGATTCCATAAAAATGAGAAAATGGTGAGGAGATTAATTATTTTAATTAAAAGAGAAATTGTGAGCTTTTAGAGGCATTCTTTCTTTTACAATTTGGATGAACTATAAGTGGCAAAACAGTGAAAAGCAGCAGGCCGATGTGTTTGGTTGCCTTTGGAGCCAGGGCTTGAGTAGCACTAGCATGTGAATGTGCTGTATGATGGCATATTAGAGGACAGGATGTTGATAAGTCAGTTTGTCAGCCCGCCTTTAATGTCTTTGGTTAGCAGCAGTAACACCAGTCTTTCCTTCCTTTCATCCAGTGCGGGAGGCGGAGCCACCGTACAAACACTCATTCGTATGTGGGAGCGTCGCAGGAGTGTGGCGAGAGTGTTGTTGGTGTCTTTGGTGAGCAGCAGTAACACTAGTCTTTCCTTCCTTTCATCCATTGCGGGAGGCGGAGCCACCCTACAAACACTCACTCGTATGCGGGAGCGTTACAGGAATGTGGCAAGAGTGTTTTTGGTGTCTTTGGTGAGCAGCAGTAACACCAGTCTATCCTTCCTTTCATCCAGTGCGGGAGGCAGAACCACCTTACAAAAACTCAACCTGATGTGGGAGCGTCGCAGGAGTGTGTCGAGAGTGTGTTTGGTGTCTTTGGTGAGCAGCAATAACACCAGTCTTTCCTTCCTTTCATCCAGTGCGGGAGGCGGAGCCACCCTACAAAGACTCACTCGTATGCGGGAGCATCGCAGGAGTGTGGGGAGAGTGTTTTTGGTCTCTTTGGTGAGCAGCAGTAACACCAGTCTTTCCTTCCTTTCATCCAGTGCGGGAGGCGGAGCCACCCTACAAACACTCACTCATATGCGGGAGCATCGCAGAAGTGTGGGGAGAGTGTTTTTGGTCTCTTTGGCGAGCAGCAGTAACACCAGTATTTCCTTCCTTTCATCCAGTGGGGAGGTGGAGCCACCGTACAAATGATGGGAGCATCAGGCAAGTGCGGCAAGAGTGTTTTTGATGTTTGTGGCATTCAGCGGAGTGCAGGTCTGCTTGGATCAAGAGTCTGGAACTCGACAGGGGGATCCATCCTTGCTCTCCCGAAGGATTTTGTCTGCTACATGGAAAAATAACGAAGAAATAATTATGCCCTGGGTGTTAGTCTCTCCCTCCACCCTGCACCCAGGGCCTCGCACACATCAGCAACAGCGACACCAGGAAGCACCATTGGATGAGATCATGACCGAAGCAAGCTCCTCATCTCATAGAAGTGAGGTGCTTACCACAAACTTTCCAACAAAATACAAGCGCCACAATCATTACATACTTTGCAACCTTTGCATGCGACTCACATAGGCTCTGACAATCGCCTTGTTATCTCCGATGTGGAAAAGTTAGACGCTGGCAAAACCCATGACATTGTATCTGCTGTGATGCCGCAGTAAACAGAAAACAGAGCAAGGCATGCACACAGAACAACTTCAGCATTATTATTGCCGCAAGACGGATAGACAAAACAACAATGGTAACACTCGTGCCCTAATCCATGAGGAGACTAGGTAATTACCTACAGACTCATATAAGATTCTCCCGATTGATATACCCACAGATTTACATGAAATGCATGACTTTAGAATCCCCGCAGCCATCTCCACGCTAACCCTGCAGTTTATGATACTTATGAGCTGTTGAACCATGATGTGGCTCGCTCAGTCGCTAAAGTTCCTTTTATCACACATTTCACCCCCCCCCACCCCCGCCCCAGTACACCATTTCCCCCAGTACATGTCTACGCAAGGCTTCTATGCCTAAAAACCTCACTTGCAAGGAAAACCCCCTTTTCAACATTATGAATGAAAAGTCTCTTGCAGCAGAGTTCGCAGATTGCGATGAGCACATTGTAAGAGGATTCAATTCAACACTACAGCTAAGTCAATGCCTAGTCTGGGATACTGAATGGAAACCCTTATTGATATATCTTTATGTCCAATTCATGCGTTCTGGATGACTACCCCTATATAACACCCCTCTCTTGGAATCCTCCTGACCCCACTGAGCCAAGAAGTAGTTCTGTTTTGCAAGTTTAAAAGGTTTATTTGATAATTTAAACAATATATATATATATCACGCTTTATAATAAATTAATAATTGAATATCACACTTAATCTGATCAGTAATCAATAATGGATAGTCTGGCACTAGCACACTTGTGAATAGGAACAGAAGAATGAGGTGGTAGAGAATACTTTATATAAGTTCAGATGGATGTAATGTTGAATGAAAAATGCAATACAGAAAATACTCAATATGATTTCAACAAAACAATGTAATCACTTTTCTCTGGCAATCCCCTCCCCCCCTTTATGCAATGCAAGGAAATGGAAGGAAAGCACACAGTTCTCAGAAATGCAATCAAATGTAATTCAGTTCACCCCAGCAAGCTTAGAGTACAGATCGGAGTTTTAAACACAGGCCCAAAATGCTTTTATATGTGCTGGCAATGAAGTGAAAAATATGCTAAAATGCTTTTAATTCCCTCTAGAGGTTCAGGGTAAGTGGTATCAAGTTAATATTAGTCCAGGCTCACTTTAGCAAGGATCTAGGAGTAACTAGCAGGTTAAACGAATTTTTGGCAACTGAAAACCAGAAAACTGCTGTTTTCACACGTTGAGAAATTTGCAAATCGCGGCAAAATTCGCGAGTGCGTTTTTCACGATTGCGGCAAAACTATAGGGACTAGCACTATCTTCTTGGGGTCCTAGGACAGCCCAGGATCTCAGCTTCCAGATGAAAGTTACTGCAAGTCTCTAGGACAAACGGTCACGGAGATATGAGCGATTAAATAAAGGTCGTTTTTCAGATTTGAAATTTTAAAGTTCAAAAAGACAAGTGCAGCTTGCAACTAGAAAATGACAGGTGACAGCTTTACAATGACAGGTGACAGTTAGGAGACAGTTCTACTTAGATTAAAATAGCTTGAATTATATTATTTTAACTAAGAGATTGTTTCTGCGCAGTTTTGCTAGGTACTCACACTATATTCTTGAATTAAATGGGCCTCGCCACGGATCTGGTCAGGTTTTAGACTGGACTCTGGTCTCTGCACTTCACAGTGATCTGGGTCAGCTCTCTCTGGTTCTGCTAACAGCGGTCTGGTCTGGGTCTGCTCTCTTTCTGGATTCTGGAGATTGATGGATTTGAAGTCTCTATGTCTGCTCTCTGAAGGTTGATGGGGGTAAAGTATGGATTTTCCCGGCAGAGCTTCCAGCTGCAAATGGATTTGAAGGTCCCTATCTGTCCTGTCTGTCTGCTTTTATGTGTTTTGAAAATGGGTGTGTGTGCAGCATCACTAGCCCCTACCCCTCTCCACTTGTCATTGGCCACTTCATCCGCTTCCACTTGATTGGGGGAATGAAATGAAGTGTCATCATGATGAGGTCTGTTTATGATACAGAGAACCCACCCCTGTCAAATTACACACAATCTATATTTTGACCCAAAAGACATATTTGCACAGGTACACATTTGTTTAAAATTACATGCACCCCTCACATATCACAGGAGGTATCCCCTGTTCAAACTCTGCTCTTCCTGGGGGCTTGCATTCAGAAATGGCACATATTTCACTTTTTAACTGATTTTGCAATATCGGACATTAACCCAAATTTACACACATGTGCGCAAGGAGTATGGACATTAGTTGATGAAGTGTCAGATTTTTCACATGCACACATTTTGAGTAATATCCTCTTTTCCGCTAAAACCCCCCTGAACATACCACCGGGTCCTAACACGTCTTAAAATGTGGGCAGAAAAATCACAAGAATTATGGTGTCATTTAAATAATTTGCACAAGTCCGTACTATGAGTTATTCATCTTTTTAGAGTTATGTTCTGGCCCCAAAGGGGTGTGGTTTCCCCCCAGCACAAGGTTGAATTTCTGGTTTTTCCAGTTCTGCCAAGCCAGCTTGCTCTCACAGGCAGTGCTCCTCCCCTGTCCTTCCAGGAGGAAGCTCCATTTACGACTCCCGCCAATAAAACATTTGCCTGAGTCAGGACAGGGCTTTGTTCAGAGCTCCTGTATTCTGTGGGGGCTCCCCTTAATTCAATTATCAGAGAGATGGCATATCCTTAGTGTGGCCAGCAAAAGGCAGATAGGCCTGGGAACACAGCTGTGACTCAAGTCTCATCTCCTGTCGGGGGTAGCTGGTGGGCAGAATTCAGTTCCTTAAGCCAGGTTTCAGATAAAATGTCACTTTTTGTTACCCAGTTTAAGTCAAGACAATGTTTACATATGCAGCTAGAATGCTGATTCTAAGTTTAAAACTATGACATTTAAACAATTGCAACCTATGTGACACTCAAAGTAGGTCACTCATTTCTTTTAAACATTTAGATTTTTAGTGTCTTTCAGTCCAAATTTACTTAAACTGCTGAAATCCACAGCTCAGCCAGTCTTGTTATAAACCTTCAAGTCACTTCAGAATATAACTTTACATTGGATCCACCTCTCAGTAAGTCTTTCTTTGGCTTGCTTTGGGTTCATTTATTCAGTTTTACACAAAAAAGTAAAATCTGGTGTTGTTTTAAAACGGCGGCTTTCTGATAGTGGTGAGTACTGGTACTGCACCCCTTTTTGGGATTTAGAAAATGAATTCCCAACAGTTATGGGTTTGCTTTTGGCAATCAGCATTACCATTCCCAATGGTTTCAGACTACCGTGTGGGTAGTCCAATGGTGGTTTTAGGCAATGCCCTTCTGTGCCCATAACATCGGCAAAATGGGTGGCAGCCTATTCTTCATGCACTTCCCTGTGCATTTTCTGGGAAGCTCTGGCCATCATGATGTTTTCCATGTCAGTACTGCACAGTTTTGAGGTAGGGCTTGGATGCGTGGATAAAAACATCCCACAACATAACAGCCAAAGCTAGTGTGTCGGGTGTGGATTTACTGTCTAGCATGGTGGACCTTATGGAAAGTACCGATACCACAGGAAAATATGGCATACAAACCAGTCATTCCAGCGGCTGATTACTAATCAATCTCCTCAAAACAATCCAGCAAGAGCTGGTGAGAGTGTAAACTATGACTCTCGCCCGGAATAACAAGGTAGGGCCAATATCATCCAGAAGCATAAATGACTCTCTTACTGAGGATGTGTCTCTCACAGAACAAGTGTGCGTTGAGATAGCATCTCAGGTTGAAGCTCACCTACCTCAAGATCAGCATTTATCGGCTCAAAACGATCAACTGACTCGAGTAATTCGACTGCAGCAAGTGATTACTACCGTCACAATTACAGCGGATCACATAACAATGTCCATAATGATAAGGCACAACTTTCAGTAGCTGCGGGAATACAAATCCACCAAAAAAATATGGCGGCCTTATCCATCTCACTAGCCCCATTTCTAAAGATGTACGAGACAATCAATGATAACATCAAGGATCATGGTACATTGCTAGCAATGATGCATACAAAATTGATTTATCTCGAGACTTTCACCAATAACGTACAAGCTCGATTTGTACAAGAGGCAGAAACCTCTGTGAAGTGGCAAGCTTGCTTATGCGACCTAGCACGTGGTGATCAAGCAGAGAAAGCAATAATGATGGCGGCCTTGCTAGACTCGCTGAAAGGGATTGGAAAACACCTCCATGGTTACTGGCTTTTGGCTATCCGACTCCAACTAACGCAGGCAAATCCGCTGTTGATGTAGTGATTCAGGAACGAGGCTGTAAGAGAAAAAATAATGAGCAGGTTATAGATCAAGGATTTGCACCTTTACTTTTAAAAAACAAATCTCACAATCTAAGATGCCTGAGAATAACCAAACATTTGATTATCTCCTGGCATCCAAACCTATACCTACGACAAAAATAACAAACATAAACAAAGTGTTTTTAAGAGTCGAATCAGTCCAAAATAGTAGTGATATACAAAAGGAGCGGGAATGTACTGCAACTAACTCAACTTTCACTATTAGTGATTCAAGTCAACAAGGTCAACAAGAAAATGAACTGTTTGCAATATTTAAAAAACACCTGCAAAATACAATGAGAGACCTACCACATTTGGTAAAAATCAAAGAACGTTAAAAGTACTATCAAACAAAAATCAAATCGCTCACGTGCATTCCTCAGGAATTTAATAACACTGCCTTCCCGCCTGCTATCTTGTGTAGTTACTCAGCAAAATAGGAATACTCTTAAAACAAAGGACGGCCATCAACGTATTGGAGACAACCCCATTTTGACAATCCAAGCGAAGACAGTAGAATCATACGATTACCAAACCAACACTCGCTCCATACGCTCGAGTGAAGTAACTGATCTTGAGCACCTCGAATTGATAGATGATTTATGATTTTATCTAGTGGGATACCAACGACCCCGATGATACAATACAGATTAATTCATGGGAGCAAGAAGACAGAGCTGGTGGTATGAGGAGTCGATATATAACCACAAAGGAATGGCACCTCATTAAACAAGCGTGGAACCAAAGTTACCTCAATTACCATGTTCCCCATTATTCTTAACACGCTCAGAAAAATGAAGGTAAGTATTTTGTAGTGCAGATATGGGCTTGTATCAAAGGTAAACAGAGCAATTCCGAAGAATAACTTAAATCCTAAAAGACCTCTAGTGAAAATTAGCCCAAGGGAAAAATTGACACGTAAAGAGGAAAATTAATTGCAGGACGTTCACACACTATGGGACAGAATTCACATAGAAAACATACTGACACCCAATAATGTAGTGAATTTAAATCGAAGAATTGTGATGCTGCTTCTCCACTCTGTTGCAGCACTGAGAACAATCGGGTCAGACGATATCACAATAGTAGAATATTCCGATGAATCCAGAAGTGACTGGGTGATTCTCCATGTGAAGTCTCAGTAGATCAAAGTAACCCTACCTGAAGTCAAATCAGCACTATTACCCTTTGGATTTGAGTTGAGAGAACACCAAGAGGTAAATATTGTATGCGATTACAACAACAGTAAAAGCCAAAATAACCAGGATGAAAGAATGCAGTCAGTGTGCAAGGAAAGGAGCTCAAGCAGGGTTTCATATTTACCACTGGGCCCCCTGAAAGTGGCTTTTACCAACAAGGCCCCACATAATCAACAGGTGTTAGAATTCTGCAGTCCGCATGACATTTCTGAAGATCGTAATAAGTGGGCCAGGTTAGCAAATGCATTGGCAGTGCCCAACAGAAATGTGCCACTTGACAGTCCTCAGTTGATTTACAGAAGTTCTAGCCCATGGAATACACAAGGATTCAAACACCTATTGAACAACACATCACTAGATCTGAATTATCATAACATTATTTGCCTCTAGTAGACATAGCTTCGCACTACAACAACACGGGGTGGCTATACTATTCTTGTTAATCCAGCAGAAAAAGGTAGGCAAGGTCGTCCCTACACTGGATTAACCACTATGATCAAACATGACCATAATTTGCAAGTAATAAAGACTGTTAATCCAAATCCCTTTATTCAGTGGTCTGTTCTAAAAGACAAGTTTGTTGGAGACAACTACCATATGTTTATGGTGGTGATCACTCTATATCGGAACCCTGTTATGATTTCTCCTGCAAAGTTCATACTTGCCATTTGTAACATCATTGACCAGTCCTTTGTACACCTAAGAAATCCCCATCTCATCGTCTGTGGTGATTTAAACATTCAATGTCTTGGTAACGACGGAAAAGTACAAACATTGACTGAAGTAGTCTCAAATAAGTCATCTACCGGGAGCAAATTGTGGCTACAAGAACTGAGCTTCCGTGACTGTGACAGGTTGAATGGTCAAACAACTGGAGACATACCAGGAAAAGCAACTTGGAGATGTAATAACTCAATTTACACAATAGATTACATCTGGTCCTTGCAAAACACACTACACAATATCGCACGGCTTGACATCAAATGTCAAAATCACAGTGACCATGATGCATAAATACTTACCTGGAAACTCAAAGGCCAATGTCCACAGACCCACCAGCTTGGAAAAATAACACTAAAACAAAAGTGGGCAATTGGCTAAGGGTCTCACAAAACAACAATTTGTCGATTACCAGGATGTATTTAGACCTCTGTGACAAATGGTTTATGTTACGGCCGCTTCTAGCATGCTACAAAGTCATAAAAAGGGCTTTAAACAGCCGCATATGACACTTGCCACCGCATCTCACTCAAAACGGCATCACTCACTTTCAAATGCTTAAACAGTGCAGCCCCCCGATCTCGTAGCCAGAATAGTAAAAAAAAACTCCACCCGCCCCACTAGAATGATTAACTCTTACTGCCTTCAGGTACCCAAATTCAGACAAAAGAAAACGGGCGGCAGTAGCTTCCCTGTCATGGCAGCCCAACATTGGAACGCCCTCCCTCTCAACATCAGAGCAGACCAATCCTACTACAGCTTTAGACGAAACACTCTCACCTGGTTACGATCCAATGATCCCTATGACTGATCTGTGCCCTCGAACACTAACAAACTATAGCCAACCCGACTGTATTTATGTACATCCCTTAGCTGACCTGCCGAAATGTAATTAACTGTATGTATATATGTAAATATGTCCTTTCACCAGATTCTACGCAATGTAATGCTATGTTTTATACTCATATGTGCCCTATCATGCAACTAAGTTTTTATGTAATCTTATCTTCCTGTTCTCTGTTGCGCCCTGTTACCTCTGGGTTTTGCGCACCATACTAAATAAATAAACAAACAAGCAAACAAACCCAAATATTGATTTAGTCCAGCAGTCGTTGAACAACGGACAATTCTTCAAGCTGATATTAAACAATGAATGAAAACTTCAAAAATCTCCTTGAAAGACAGAGTCAAAAAAGAAAACAACAAACTAAGAATTGGTTAATTTCTTTGAAAATGCTCCGTGATAAAGACCAGGAAGAAATTATGCTTAAAGCGTTATGCAATTCCAACACAAAAGATACCTGGTCTCTAATTAATCAGACAACTACCCTGCACAAATGAGCAATGGGCTCTCAGAGCAACTTTGCGTGGACCATTATTCAAATGTTTTTGCATGTGAGGATGGTCCACACATTGAATATTCCAAAAATACATCGAAGTCTTGGAATCTATGTATCACCAATGATGACATCAAAGAGGCAATTGCCAAATCACATCATTCCCACACAGCTGGCCCTGATGGCTTGACAAACAGTATGTTTAAAGTGGAACCTGAAAACTGGTCCATATTCATATCAGCATTATTCCACCACATCACAGCGACAGGCCAGCTCCCGGCATCGTGGACAACAGCCATTATCACCTGAATTTTTAAGAAAGAGGACAGAGCAGACCAATCAAATTATAGACCAATACCCTTATTAGATGTAATAGGGAAACTCTTTGTCTCAAACCTACAAAAAAGGCTAACAAGATGGGCTGCAAAGGCTGATATCATTGGCCCGAGACAAACAAGGTTCACAAAGGGAGTTGGCAATGACCTCAATCATTTCTTCTCAGTATCATGAAACTTCAGTCATTTTTAAAAATAAGTCAAATTTATATTTGTTGTTCATAGATCTCAAACAGGCGATTGACACAGTGAGTAGAAATAAGCTATGAGCCAAACTGCATGCTTGGGGTGTCCAATTGATCTGCTACATTCAGTCAAAGCATTTCATTCAAATACAGTCAGTTCAAATCCAATTAAATAAAGAAGGAGAACTGTCAAGAGTGATTATAATTGAAAGAGGAGAAAAACAGGGCTGCCCGTTGGCAGCAACGCTTTTCAACTTATTCTTGGTGGATTTGTCTATGGTTTTAAGGTCAGTAAACCTCTTTCCACCTAAGATTAACAACCATCTGCTATCCTCTATTGTTTATGCTGACAATATAGTTTTACTTGACCAGACACAAATTGGACTTCAAAGGCTGCTATACTCCTTAAAGCAGTATATGCACAGTAATGATCAGGTAATTAACATTAAAAAAAGCAAAGATTTTATCATTTGCCAAAAAGGAAGGGTTTTTAAGAGGCAAATAGGAGTTGAACAATCACAAGTTGAGTCAATCTGCAACCTGGGTATCTGCTACAATAAAACGATTGGTGAAGTGGCATGGTTGGGTGAACTTCGGCGGAAATCCAAAATGTTAGCAGCAGAAGGGGCGATCCTTCATGCAAGATATGGAGAATTCACAATGATACCTTTGCTTACATTTTACTAACAAAAGGTAATCCCCATTTTAACATATGGAGGGGGAGCTGGTCTAACCCTCTTGTGGAAAACCTGAAATGTGTTGGAAGGTATCTTCTGGAAAACAACTCTAGAGCTTCCAAGAAGTCTTCCAGTTGTTGCCATTAGAGCAGAATTGGGGCTACCACCACTATAATCAATCATTATTTGGAAATCGCTATCTTTCCTTTGGAAAATTGTAATACCTGAATATTAAAATAAAAACCAACCTTACCATATTCTTGGTTTTTAAAGAGGTGGTACGAAAAATGCTTGCTTCATCATCTCCACTTGGAGACATCAATGGAAACCTTGATAAAAACCCTTGTCCGAGGAATCAAGATTGGATTTTAACTCAAGATCAAAGAGCAAAATACAAATCTTTGTCAAATCTGTCACATGAAGCACGAGCAACTAAATACAACCGTGAATTATTTTCCAACGTTTACCAGCCGGTACCAACGTAACCAGTTTCTACAGTTGAGACTGAATTTTTTATGGAACTAAGGAATTATTGTATGCCCAGAAACATCAGAAATGCAAGGACAATATATGTTGTTTTTGCAATCACTTGGACTGCATTGAAATAATTAAACATCTTATAACAGAGTGTCCTGCACTGACAATCGTCAGAACAACCTTTCTGCAGAAGTATGTTATGAATACAAAGACTGTGTTCCTAGAATAGTGGTGGAAAATGTTCTTATTAGGTCAAAATCCAGCTCAAGTATGTGCATGAGTTGACTTTATAGATAAAATGCTGGATAAGAATTGTCTACCCAATCGAATGAAAGGAATAACTTATATGTTTTCTTTCTTTAATGGAACACAATGACAAATGAGAATGTAATGTGTACTGGAAAAATGTAAATGTAATGACATTTTAAGATGTAAGGTTACATATGTGTAAAAAGTTTGATATAAACTAAATCACAATAATAAAAAATAAAATGTCTTGACACCTGGCATCCTAAACCAAAAATCAGCCACGTGCAGTGGGTAAGGTGAGTAGGATCAACTCAGGAAGCTGACATGCAGCTGAACAACCTGGACAGGTGGTGGTGAGCTGGGACGGGGAGAGGACAAACACTCTCCCATCTGTAAAGTCCACGCACTGCGGTGGTGTACGGGAGCCCCCGTGTCATACAAGTGAGGCGAAATGGAGAAGTGAGTGTTAGACGCAGGAATGGGCACGGTGGACAATCATGAAGAAACAAGGAATTGGGGGCAAATTAATGGGAATAGTGTCCAGAAATGTCTTGTTCCTGATTGGCTGGGTGGCCATGCACATTATGAATAGTGTGCTAAATAGTATTATCTGTCACTTACATACAACTTGACAAATGTAACTGTCAATAGACACCACACATGGTTCAAATGTTGAACATTTGCTTATCTGAAAACCTTCATGTGAACATTAAAAACAACTATTGTTTGATGCATCTCGTTGCTTACTGCGAGCTTCACTTCTGTGGCATGTATCACTTAATACTGTCTATTTTTAGCAGGTCATACACGAATACCTACTTAATCGCTTCAGAGAAAAGATAGGACCAACATTGTTTCCAATAATGGAGATATGCGCTGTACTTTTCTTCTTGGGTCCATATTATATGCTCCTTCTGTACATTTTTATTTGAAGGAACTTCCTTATTTTTCGGGACACTGATGATCTCTCTTAAAAATCAAATAACAGTGTTTTGCCGTTGTGCATTTTGGGGTTTTTGTTTAAATCTTAATAAAATGTATACGACAAAAAGGGCTCTCATGCATTTAAAGGGCCACACCATAAATGAAACAGAAAGCTGATATCCCTCAAAATAGCTTGACCAAAAAGGGATGCCTTTGACAGCAGGTGAGGAGATGTTACCAGTGGCAGCTTCTTGGATGACTAAGCATTTTAGACTTGAAGCAAACCTCTGATTCCAAATTTAAAGTGATGAAGACTCATTAGGACTCTGACAGAATTGACTCCTGACCCCATTCTTTCTGGGCTCCATCTACAGTTGGCTTCTCTGACTCAATACTGTCTAATCACCTGCCTCCTGTCTCCCCTAGCCCGTCTTCTCTGACGCCTGACTGTATTGTACAGACTCCATTCTTTTGACACACCTGATGATTGATTACACTGTTTTATGAATCCATATCTCACATCAGGTCATGCATAAATGATGACCCCTTTCATAGACACAACGCCTCGAAGTACACATCAAGAGCGGCCCTTTACTTCTCTGTTTTTTTTACATTTTCGGTGGCATTCCCAATGCATCAGGTAAATAACATGTTTCTGCACATCTATGACAACACAGGAACATTGAAAGGCACTTGGATTGTCTTTCAATGTCCCTGTGTTGTCAGAGATGGGCAGAAACATGTTATCCAACGGAGGTATTGAGAGTGCCACCGAACATGCAATAAACCAGAGAAGATAAGTCTCTCTCTCTCTCTCTCTCTCTCTCTCTCTCTCTTTCCACCCTCTCCCTCTCTCTAACTCTCTCTCTCTCTGTCTCTCTCCCTATCTCTCTCCATCTCTCTCCTCTCTCTCTCTCTCTCTCTCTCTCTTTCCACCCTCTCCCTCTCTCTAACTCTCTCTCTCTCTGTCTCTCTCCCTATCTCTCTCCATCTCTCTCCTCCCTCTCTCTCTCCCTCTCTCTCTCTCTGTCTCTCTCTCTTTCACTCTCCCACTCTTTCTCTCTCTCCCTCTCCCTCTCTCCCTCCCTCACCCTTTCTCTCGCCACTCTCTCTTCCTCTCCCTACCTCTCTCACCCCCTCTCTCTCTCTCTGTCTCTCTCCCTACCTCTTTCTCCCTCTCTCTCCCACTCTCTCTCTCCCTCTGTCTCCCCCTCTCACCCTCTTTCCCTCTCTCCAAACCTTTCTCTCTCCTCCTCTCTCTCCCTCTCTCTTTCTCCATATCCCTCTCTCTACGTCCCTCTCTCAACCTCTCTCTCTCCCTCTCTCCCTCTTTTTCCTTTTTTTTTTAAGCGGTATGGTTTATATTTTAAACCTTTCATCTTTGTTTGAGTCATATTTCATATCTAATGAAAGGGCTAATTATTGTACTTAAATGGATTGTTTCTTAGTGGCTTTTTTCTTCTAGAATTGTTTTTTAAAAACATACAATAGTGAAAATCTCTTTTTTTGTTTCACCCCGGAGAAACTTTGCCCATCGATCTTCAAGATTCAATTGAACTGTTGCTGATAGATGCATGTCACTAATACGGGTCTTAGGGTCAATCAAAGCCAAACAAGATATGATGATGTCTTTCAAAGTTTCTGTTTCGTTTTCCTTTTTGCATAATCTGCAGAAGGCCATGTCCTTTGGATAAGAGTTTCCTGGATGATAAAAATTCCCTTGAGGTTAAAAGGTTTAGTCGAAATCGAAGAAAAAAAGTCTTTGACTTGGGTAGAAGGAAATCTCCCTCTTTCCACTTCCTCTCCCTCTCTGTCCCTCTCTTACTCCTCTCTCTCCCTCTCTCTCCCCTCTCTCACTCTCTCTCTCTCTCTCCCTCGATCCACACTCTTCTCACTCCCTCTCTCTCTCTCTCCTTCGTGGACTTATGTCTATGACGGTATATCAGGCTTGATTTATAAAAAAAAGACAAGCGTGATAAACCGTCCAACAGAGGTTCAATAGTGTGGACTGTCGCCCATCATAAGAAGGCAGTGTGAAGGCCTGCGGGTGATGCAGAAAACGGGAGGGGCCAATGCCCCCTACCCCCAGACAGACTGTGGACTTGTGTGGTAGACAGAGGCAGGATTGAGATGTGTGCTCAGCCAACAGGAGGGGCGCTATCTCCTCCCAGGCTCGATACGTGCTCAGAATATGAACCTGCTGTCCTCTGCTATGCCCCTCGCTCTGCAGGCCGCGCTTCTCTTCACGGCAGGCAGGCACCACGGTCACAACAAGGCTCGCATGTGGCAATGCTATGAGTACACAAGGGGAGTTCAGGCCATGTAAACAAGTAAAAAGAATATTAATAAACCTGTTACTTAGATACAGCTTTCATCAAATCACGTCATATATAGGTCATGTTTTATGGACAATTGTATTACCCAAACAAAATTGGTAGCCATTTTATTGACCTCGGAAAGATGAAAGGCTGAGTGGAGATTCGAGCCCATGACCATGCAAATCACACACAGATGCCACCCGAGAGTGCTTAATTCATTGAGCTTCCTCAATAGATATTTTTTTATTCAATGTTTGTTTTTTGACAGACGAAAACCATCCAGTAACAAAAAATGTAGTTTTCCCAATGAAATGTGACCACTATCCTGTTAACTAGTGTCTAGCAAGAGTGAAGTAGATGCATGGGACAGCTCACAGCATTCAAATTCAGGCGCACATTTCTCCCCAAAAATACAAAATAGAAATTGTATGTTCGTGAAGTGAGGTACACAAAGAAAAAGTTAATACAGGCGCTCACGCTGCCACTTTCATGCCAACACCAGCTCTTGCCCGACTGCCAGACGCCACTGCAGATACCAGAACATCACAATTTGTCGGCGAAATGTGGGTTACCCATAGATTCTATTTCCATTTTAAGGATTGTAACAATTAACAAAATGCAAACATTAAGGAAATAACATGGATAGACACTGAACGCTCAAAAGACATCAGCAGGCACTAACATTACCGTAAACAATGATCATACATTCCGCTAAACCCACTTTTTAAAACTGGGCTCCTCAGCTTTCCCTGTGTTGTTTCATTGATGCACCCTGTAGCAAAGCACCGTTTGTGATTCGCTCTTTATCTTTATCCAGGACCACAGTTATTGTGCCTGGAGGAGTTCAAAGCCTTGTGCATGGTAAACAAGGATTTTACAATCTCGCCCCATTGTTGTTTGGAGATTGTGCAAGTATTTTCCTTCTAGATATTTATTGCTGTAGAGATATTGACATGTAGAGATGTATTGTTCAGACGGCAGATTAAGACCCCCACAGCCACTTTACCCTAGTCAATTAGACACTACTGACAAGTGGCTTAGCAACATAGGAGAGCAAGTAACAAGCCCGCTGGAAGCATTATATACACCTCTTTGTGATTAGCGCCACACACCTTGAAGCAACAACTGAACTGTTACCTTTATTCCCCATTCCCGGCAGAGCTCCACAAAACCAGGAGAACACAAAAAACCTGTCACAAGTGTGTAGTATGGACCACAGAGACTACTGAAACCCCTGAAGAATTTCCCCCAAACGATTTGTAATCAGAAGATTACATGGGAAAGAAACATGCTCGGTCACAATAGAGTATCATTAATACCACTCTGAATAGCAACAGAGAGCTATTGATTTTGCTCGTCTTAAAATTATTATTGTATTGGTTTAAACGTTTCATTATGTGATTGTATTTGTGTCGTGCTTTTGTTATATTGTTTGTCATGCTCCATAGATTAACTTGATGATGATGTCACTATACAATTGTTAATCGATAATTGCTGTGGCCTGTTGGTTATATAATGAAGTTTTACTGTAGGTATGTCTCCATTTATATTTAATGTTTTGTTTTATTTTTTTCCTATTGAATACACATGAATTATTTTTGATACGACCTGTAAATAAGGTTTACCTGATTAAATATTTGAATTTTTAGTCCTTTGTGCAGAGTGATTATTAAATTGTTAATCACTCCCCTTTTTGTTACGTCCCTCCTGCATATTAGCTCTGCCTACGGGTTATCTGCATAGCGACCGGTCCATATGTTTGGCATGAAACAAAACTGCCCACAACTTTTCAGAATTGCATAATCTTTCAAACACCAAATTCATAGCCAAACTGTGACATTTCATGTGGTGTAGTGGCAACAAACAACACAATCCTTAATCAATCATGAATATGCACAGTATGATTCAATATACAAGTTTACAAAATGTACATCAACAGATACATAAGAAATAATGCATAGTTTTCTATTCATTCGTACAACAAGGGTTGACAGAATACATTCTATCTATCCAGAAAGCTTCTAATTGATTTAGTAGTTGTGTGGTGTGATCGTTACATGCACTTACTTGTACCATTTCTAAAATGTGAAAGTACATCTACTCAAACTGATTCCTCTTCTCAACGAGGTGCATAGTAATGGTCAATGTCATATTCTGAGATTCGAATAATATTTGTTTCAACATAATTTTCACCCCGAAACGCAATGCATGGTGCAAATATTGTTGGACACGTAACAAGTACTAAACTGTTTAATGTTCATTTATTCTCACATATGTGGCTGGAACACGATGTTTCCTCTGGTGACAGGATTATCATTAATGCATTTAAGCAATGAAAAGCTTGTGTTTATTTTCTCACACACCATTTCGGTTTTTGTCTAACCTGTGTATTGTCTGTTTTATCCAGTACACCTCCAAAGTTACAGCTGCATGTATAAGGAAAAACTGGGCACATTTGGAATGGTATGTGTAAATCTATTCAGATGTTCCAAGATGGCCGTTTTCATTTTCTGACAGTGTTGTGAATACATCAATATATAAACCAGAGGCAGATATGTTTTTACTGTTTGTGTACTCAACAAGGAATGCCACAATTTCTTGTCTACTCTCCCTGTAGCCTGTTTGAGTTCTTTCTCAGGTTAACCTTGTGTGAAAATGTATTCAGCCTTGATTTCATTTGTCTAGAGAATTCCTCCTGGTTGCTTACAATTCGGGTGGCCCTAAGGAGAGGACTAGAGGGAAGCCTTTTGAGCAGACTCAGAGGCTGAAAGCTCCATCTGTGTACTGAGTTATTACCATCCGTACAAGGGTGATATATGTTTGTGAAAAACTTCAAAGAGGGTGTTATATTTTATAGGGATTTTATATAACTCATAAAACCTACAAGGTCTCCTCTGTTACCATATCAGATGTCAAAAGTATCATCAAGTACAATACCTATGCCACACCAGGGTGATATTTTCAAATGTATACATACCATAATGTATGGATACTGGCACCATAGTGGCTTCTTTGAAATGCCATATATTTGAAGTTATCATTTTTGTTGGCAATAGAAATATGAATTAGCTTAAATTAATGCAAAAGGCAAAACACATACTTGTTAAGCAGCTATATGATCCTCTTATGGGAAAAGCCATTAAACTGCCTCTACACCCAATGAATGTGGCATTGACATGCACAAACACGGCGTGAAAAGCTGATCAACCATCTCCAATGAAATTATCTTGGAAGTGAAAGTATTCTGAATGAATGATTTTAAGAATGCATCTATACATATAGTCCTCAAGGCTGTACAAATTAATGTACTGCAGATATGTGTCTGCCTGTAGAAATTTTGGGTTGATAATGCACTTTTGGTAATAGATAAATAAAATATTGCTGTAATGGGATTTTATGGGCAAAAAATATTTTCGATTTTATCATTACTGCAGCCTAGTTTTTCTTTGTTTTTCAATAGGCCACCTAGACTAATACCTGTCGGGGTTGTGTATTCAGGTGGTATATATGTGGTGGATTGCTCTAAGCTGATCCAGTCTTTTATATTAATTGCTGCCTTATAATACGAGGGCACCTCCTTTTTCAGACGGTCTGATAAATTAATACTTGTCTATGTATAGGGCTTGATTATTATTATTAATAATAATAATAATAATAATAATAATAATTTGGCATTTACGAACAGGTATCTGAGGGCTGCTGATTATCACCAACGGTTGTGTGCTCATTTATCGACCTCGGAAGGATGAAAGGCTGAGTTTGGCCCTGCCGGGATTCGAACTGCACGGATGTCAAAGCGAGCGCTCTACTCGCTGTGCCACTTGACCGGCTTAACAGACGTTCTTATTGACTCTGATTACATTGCTTGGGTTTTTTGTAGGAGACCTTGGGTTTTTTGTAGGAGACCATGTACATGTCTCTTACCACTGCTCTGTGCTAAAATATCAGTTGAGGCAACATGGTGCTACAAATGTACCTTGAGGTTTGAATTGAAAGTGTTCTCCTTCCATGGAGGAAACCGATACTTTAACCTCTTGTGTTGTGTCTGAAAAAAAAGCATAAAGGCCATCTTTGAAAACAAAATAAAAATCAACCTTGTTCTCAGATAATGTTAAATGGTATGTAGGAACAAAAGGTAGGAATTGCTGTATTAGCCAAAGCTCTATTCGACAAGTTTGTTATGTTTTTTTGAGTTGTCTCATATGAGTTTGTAGCCTTCAGCTGCTTTCTCCACCCCCAGTGGGTGCCTTTGGTGTTGTACCTTTCTCCTGAAAGGATGAGGAAGAGGAAAAGTCTGCTGTCCCAGAAGAAAATCTCTTGTGGAACTTAGACTCTGTCTTCTTGTTGTGTGGTCGAACCAGGTCTCTCTTTCCCAGTTGAAATATTGTCGGATTCCAAACTGGTTAGCTCTGATGAGTTATTATGTTTAGTGAATCTCATACTGGAGATTTATATGTATTAATCCAAGTGCCAACTTATTTATTAATGTAATCATATGTGTCCCTTCTACATTTTCGAATTTTATTTTGCTTAGGTTTTTCATGATAATCAGTGAGTTTGGAATTAATGTCCTCCATTATTTTATGCAGCTCTGCTTGACTTCAACAATTTTGCCTGAATATTCTGTATACACTCGTTTATGATTTCCAACGTGCTTGTCAATTTGTATATGTAAGTAAAATAAGAAATAAAGAGGATTTCCTTAAGCCTTTTTTCAGTGATAGATGAAATCCCAAATGACATGATATTACAGAATTGTCTGGGAGCCCTGCATTTCGATGCTGGACTGCCCTAGCAGTTGAGACCAGACCGATATGCAAATGAATATTTCTCCTCTGTGAAGGGTGAAGTGAGCTAACACGTGGTTGTAGACCCTCGTCAGTGGACGAAATTCAGGAGAACAGGGTATTTGACCCATGTTCGGTCTCAGTATATGGGCTCCCATGCTCCTTTTTAACTTTGTAAAACTTGGGGTTCCCCCCTTAGTAACCACAAACAATCCATACGAGGAGCCCCTGCTCACTGTGCTTTAGAGTGGCTCAGCTTCACCTCACTGAAAGGGTTCCACAAGGCTGAAACACCTGTCTGGGTTTTCTGATGGCCCTCTTGTTCAGAGGAGAGTTGCCTAGCATTTTGGTGCTGGACTGCCGTAGTGTGAGGGACCAGTCTGATATGCAAATGGAAATGTCTCTACTGTGAAGGGTGCAATGAGCTAAAACGTGGTTGTACAACCTCATAAGTGATGGGAATTCCAGAGCACAGGATATTTGACCCATGTTCGTTATCAGTAGAGGGGCTCTCACACTCCTTTTTAATCACTCAAATAACATGAGTTGTAAACATATCTATAATGAGAAAAATCCCAAATCTTCAACATCCGTGTCCATGAAGGGACTTCATGGATATGTATGTTGACACACATCATACCTGTTGACAACATACCTGTTTGTTAACAAACAGGTATGTTGACAGACATCTGAAAAGATCAATAAGCAAAAATAATATTCGTGCCTCAAATGGTACCCAGAAGGTAAACTAGAGCTATTTGAGTTAAAGACTCAGTAGTTGTTGTGAAAGCATTGAGATATTTTGACATACGCTAACAAGCTGAATGCATTATTCCATACTTTCCCAGTTTTTCCTATGAGTGTCGTAGTAATTGAAGGAAATTACTGGTTAAAATACATGACACAGAGGTAAGGGAAGAACCACAAGGGAGTGTGAGAAAAAAGACACACACCTTTGCTTTCTTACTATGTTCTAATTGTAAAGATGTCAACAGAGTTAACATTGTATCCCATTTGGTTATGGGAGAAATAATTAACATTTAACAGTTTTGTACTTGTAAATCTTTCAACATTATATACACTATCTGTTGTCCTTGTGGGATTTACTATGTTGGGCATTCGACTTGGAAGGCAACATTACATTGGAATGATCACTGCTCGAACCTTTGAAGGCAGCACATGATTCATCAGTTACTAGGTACTTCATTTAGCAGGAGCATGGCATTGCCTAGAAGTGCTATCAGATTAGAAATGCCACACCTAAGTCCATTTAGTGCGAACATCACACAACTATGGAATTAACAAGAAGCCTTAGGGATCGACCGATGGATTTCTCTGCATTGTTTCTTATAAATCTGTACATCTGAATTTTGTAAATTTGTACATTGGATAATACTGTACACATTCATGATTGCTTAAAGATAATGTTGTTTGATGTCCCCAGGCCACATCATATGTCACATGGAGGCGATACATTTTGTGTTTAGAAGATTATGCAAGTCTAAATTGGTGTAGTCAACTTTTTTTCACACCTGTTCCATGGACGCCTTACTTGGACTAAAGTGTCAATCATGTTTCAAACCAGCTGTGCTCTTATTGCTTGGGTGAATTATGCTTTGTTTTATTTTTTATGATTCTTTGTACACTTTACATGCATAGTTAAGTATAACATTAGGTAATTGTTTCCTCAATAATTAATTATAAGAAATTATTTCATGTTATTTATTTTAAAAAAGTGGGGACCTTACCCACAAGGTGCACACTGAAAAGTAATTTCAGCTACCAATTTGTACCTTTTTGTATAAGTGTATATTTTCATTTGTTTATTTTCTATAGTCATGTACCTGTGATTCTTTACATTAGGCAATGGGGTGCCACACTATGACGTCAAATGTTATGGTGTCATCAGGCAATGGCCCAATTTTTTAAATCTGTATTTCTTCCACAGTATTTGCATTGCTAGCAGCAGGTGAGTACAGTGCTGCTCATTATGCAGTCATCAGGTTGGACTGAAGCCCCCATACCCTCTTAATTAATTCATCTTTTGTAACATGCTTCATACCGGAGACCAGTCTCTAAGCGTAGGACCGAGATTCGAACCTGTGTTGCACCTAAGTTATGCTCCTGGTATCTTACTTACTTTTCACTTTTCTGACTTTTGGTCCTTCTTTTAACGATCAATGGAATCTTTGTTAATCAAATTGTTTTTAGATTCTAAATCAATTAGGAACATGTGTTTTCTTTCATTGATTTGGAGAATAAGGAGCATTCATGCACTTCGAAATATTCAGCTTTTTGTTTTCCTCTCTCGTCCAATCTGAGAGACACTCTTTGCACTTTCTTTCGCACATATGTATTGCACATCTAGGAAATTATATATGTTGATTAGCAGTTTTATTTACTTATGCCTAAGCCAGTTGGAGGCGGCTATGTGAAAAGAAGCCAAAAAAAGAACACATAAATGATTTGTTGGCATTGTTCTGCCTTCATTCCTGTTATATTGTTGTTTGTTCTGCATATGCTTGCCCATGAAATGAGGTTTCATGGTTGTGCTTACCTTTTGTGTTAATATACAGGTATGTATATGACACTACTCTGTTAGATGTTTTTCCGTATACTTTTTGTACCCATAGATGGATCTTCAACAGATTTGTCAAGTAACTGATTTGTCAGTAGAGCAGGCAAAAACTGGTACAAATCCATGCTTGGGTCCAAAGGTTATGAGAAGTTGAAGAAACACTTGCCTGGAATGGCGATCACCATGGGGGAAAACGCATATCGGAACACCATTTCTGAAAATTGTCCAGTTTAATTTTCTAATTTACGCCGCAAATATAAAGCTTACCATCCACTTAATATTATGGCAACATTTTATGAAAAAAATGCATCAGCCAAAAAGGAGATAAACACCTCAGAGAAAATACACATTCATCTATAAAAAAAAGACAAAAGAAAGCAAAGGCTCTCAAGTTCATTTATTAGGGTAACATACCAACTTTAATTTCCAAAAGGAATCATTTAAAACAGTTGTTGCTCGAGATAATGATCAGCTTAGGTTTCTCCAGTGCACAACAAATAATAATGAACTACCTCAAATAGTGGCACATTAACGTGCAAATTTACAACTTAAAGTGCAAAAGGCATGCCATGCTTGAAGTCCTTTGGAACAAAGTCTCCTTATTGTCTTTAATATCCACATTGCTCCAATTACCTGTAGTGAAATGGATGACCACATTGCAGAAGACACAGTGTGTCAGGCACCAGCCTTGCAACTTTGCAATCCAAACCAGTCCTTGCAATATAAAGGAAAAAGATAATGAATTACACTCTGCGTCTTGACTAGAAGTGGGGTCATTCTACTTCCAAAAATAGACTGAAATGTTATAGAAGCAATACACTATCGGAAAGAGTATCCACAATTTTGGAAGACATTATTAAAGAAGGCATATTTGGGGAGCATCTGCATAGAAACGACTCATGGGATTGTTCATCCAATTCAGTAAATGAGCAAAACATAAAATAAGGTAAGAGAAAACATTTGGTGCCAGGACAGTTTTGCTCTATTAATAGTATAATACACACAAACTATAAAAGAGATATAAAAAAGAAACATGGCTCTTTAAGGAGCAAATATACAACTAAGACAAAGTTGACCCATCACAACGAAATTTAAAGGATTAAAAGGAAAAAGTATAAGAATATAACACAAAATGTTACAAAATCATTTGCAGAATTTTGACAAGCCATTAGCCCTAAATTAGATAAACCAAAAAGAGAACGGAGATCCAAAAGACAAAATCATACAGATTAACCAATGCATCTGTATAATTCATCTCAAGAATACATGTAAACCATTGTCAATATTCAGGATCATGTGGGACAATGTTTTAAGACAGTGATTCCATTTGGTCTCTAAGTATCTTCATGTCCATTCAAGGTTGCCATTAATTAAAGGCAAATTCACTTTCTGAATAGCAAAACAGTGTACATATTATGTATCTAAATGTTTTACTTGGAAGTGGATTGCCACCGGATAGCTGAGATCTGGTTTAACATTCTAATACTAGACGCTCAAACCTCAATCACATACCAGCATGAAAACCACTGAGGTAGACATGCAATTAATCATACTTTTTATGATATTGGGCTTCATCATGACCCCGAAGGTAATCCTTAAAAGTGGCTGCAGTCGGTGCTATTACAGCTAGCGTAATCTGTGCTAATACCAAGCAGTGCGATTACCACTGAATCACAAGTCAGAACCATGTGGTATTAGTGCCATATTTTGGAGCTAATACTGCTGAAAAATGGCGCAATTAGCTCCAGCTTCCAGGTGGAGGTAAATACATACAGGTGGCAAAAACTCCAAAACTGAGCCACAGGTGGACTCAAGAGGGCTACACAAGGCACATGCCTACTACAAACACAGTTCCCAACACCATGCTGCCAGTACACATTGCAAGATGGGACCTGCAGATGCTCATGCTGCACCTGGAAGTACAGAGGTAGGACAACGAGCCCAGGATACAGGGTGCACAGAGGAGGCAGAGGAGGAGAGGCAAAGTAAGGCGTGCCCCAATACCCAGGGTCAGGCCCTTATACTGGACCCGCTCTTACAGTCATTTGATCACCCTGTACCACCTCAATAGGGAGACCATAAGTGAGTTTCTCACCGCAATCCATGTCGACATAGAGAGCAGGATCATCATCAGGTTATCTGTGCCTCCACTGCTATAGCTAATGTCCATCCCATTATTCCTCAGAACTGGCATTTTCCAGCACTCTGTGGACATGTTGCACGGCATGACACAGTCACCATTCAGTGCAGTGTTATTCCAGGTGCTGGATGACCTCCTGTGGCATTTCTCACACCACATCTCACTGGCCACCATCCCAGCACAGGTTCATACCATGAAGGCACAGTTCTATGCCAAATGTCATTTAAGCCTTGAACTGTACCAATGTGGCGTTGATGGCCCCCCAGGCCCAGAAAGTGGTGTATTCCAGCAAGAAACACTACCACTCAATGAACCTGCAGGTGACTTGTGACCCCAACCTGTACATAACCCACTGCTGTGCCCACTACCCTGGTTCCACAATGCCATGGTCCTACACAACAGTACACTGTCTGGATACATGGATAGGCACAGAGGACAACAGACATGGATAGTGAATGAGTAAAAGTGTCAGCACACAGGTGCTATGATGCATCCGACCACATATCAGCAAAACTGCACAATGCATGCAATGACAAGTCAATGTATAAGTCGGACCTGCCACCTCCTGCACCAATGTCACAGTACATCCCACAAAACATGTACATTGTCAGACATACCTGAATGGATATGCTGATGCACACAAACAGTAGTGACTCCCAACACTCACATTGATACAGGTACCACAATGCAACATGCATTATCCTATATCAATGTCACACAAAGTGTCACATCACATCATACAACAATAACCCTGCCAGTATCATAGCCAAGTACCCATGTACACTCAGCCTGCAATGCAGACCCGCTGCATCCAGAAGCCTATGGAGGGATGATAGAAAATCCATCAAGCCACATGCATGAGAGCAATACACTGGCACAAGACAGCCACCATGGCAGCATGACATGGCAATGACAGACACATGATGTAACATCAGCTGCAAAAGAACAGGGTGCATGTCGAGAAAATACAATGCATGAGCCGAGTGATACAACATGCACAAGCATTGCATAAGATACATGCCACACAATGAAGAGCCATATGCATGCACATGATGCTCTTTGCTCTGATGCTGTGAAAAACCACCACCACACAATACACTGTAACTCATGGCTCTGCCTCTCTCCATGCAGGTGATTCTGTATACCTGCAGCTGCCCAGGCACGTGACACCTGTGCGTGATCCACAAACACCACAGTAGTTGGCCTAGAATCATGCTCAGAGCAGGACCTGTGTCTGTATAGAGCATACAATTGGCCTCCTGAAGGCTATTTCTGCTGCCTGGACTGTATAGGAGGTGCCCTAATGTATACACCTGAAAATGTGGGGGAAATTGTGCTTGCATATGCCATGCTGCACAATATCTGACTCCTGAGAAATGTTCTTCTTCCCCCTGATGTGGATATGCCACCCCAAGAGGATGAGGATGCAATGCCTGTGGCAAAGGCGTCAGCACACATTGACAGAGACGAAGTCAGGGATGGCCAACTGGCTTGCCAGGGACTGATGGACAATTCTTTTCAAGACGTTCACATGGCACATACCATGCATCACTGCGTCACACTCACAGTATTGAATAAACACAACTATGACACAATTAGGAATGTCCTTGCATTGATGATGTTTAACTATGTTTATTGTTTTGAAGTGTACTAAATTACCCCCCTCGCCTCACCACAATCCGAAAACACAATACCCCTACCCCCCACCAACAACCAAACATGTCCACTTTGGGCAACAAATGGGACACTGTCACTTGCGTGGCCTCTTCGCCCGCAGGGCTGCCCCAAGTGAGTTTGGGGCCTGATGACACTCAGACCGGCACCTTGGTGTACTGGGCAATGACCCCTCAGTGGGTGTGGCTGAACTTGAGGGTATGGAGTGAGTTCAAACTCTGTTGCATGGACTCCACAAATGCAGAAATACCCTTGGTCAGCTCCCTGACTCACTTGCCATGGCACGTCGGTGCGGCAGTACTTGCAGCCCCAAGGATGCTCCATTGACCTGATGATCACGCGGGTAACTCCCTGCATACTGTCACGTATGGTCTGGAGGTGTAGGGAGTGTGTGTTGGCAAGTGCCTCTATCTCCAGTTGCCGCCTATCCATGTCATTCCAGCCTCTGGAGTGGCTCAGTGGTGGGTGGGAAATGGGTTGGGGGCTCTGCAGAGGGTCAGAATGGAGAACCATATTATATAATATGATTGTTATTTATAACGTGCTTAATACTCAGAGGTTTCTAAGTGTGGACTCGGGGATCGAACCTGTGTTGCTCCATGTCGTCTTGCTTCCAAGGCGAGAATGTTGCCGCTGAGCTATCCTTCTCAGACCAGGGGTGAGGGGGTGTCCACGTCAGGCTTTGGTGTCTGGGCACGCTGGTGGAGAGGAAAACTGTAAGGGTTGTGTGTCCCTAGATCCCCCTGTGGCACTTGGCTGGATTCCTCCTGGGTGCCATTGGCACTCCTGTCAGCAGGTGTGTCCTCGTTCACAGCTATGGCAGATGGCTGTGTGGGTGCAGTTGGTGTGGAGGTTCTCCAGGTGGCTCATGGGGTTAGCGCAGGCCTGCGCTGGCACTTGCGCTTCAGCGTTGCATGTGCCCCCCCTTCATGGGTGGTAATTATAATTGTTCTTTTATAATGCGCTTAATACCAGAGATTTGTTTCTAAGCGAAGGAATGGGGTTCAAAACTGTGTTGCGCTGCATTTTCTTGCTTCCAGGAAAAATGCATTGCCCCTGAGCTATCCCCCTTACCAAGTCGTGGACTTTGAGGTGAGGGCTTGGAGGCATCAGTTGATGATGGACCTGCCCCCTTATCCTCCTTGGACACTTGCAGAGCTGCCTGAGTTCCTGGAAGGGACGAATGACATGTTGTCAGGTATGGTGTGCTCACCGGTGTTGGCATGCAAGTCACATATGCTATTGTACAGAGGGACACCCCACCCATGTGGGCATGGTTGTTCAGGGGCTAATGCATGTGCCCACAGCATTGTGAGAATAGTCACAGCTATGTGTGTGTGACCCAAGGCCAGGTGGCCTTTGGCCTGTGTGCAGTCAAGGCAGGATGTCCATGTGGGGGCAGCTGACTGGGTGTTTCATGCATGCTTGTGGTCCTGCAGGGTCACACATATTGTGTCATGCTCTCATGGCAAGTCCTGGCATAGAGGCACAGCCTTTGTAATTGCAGCACATGGGATGGCTGTATGTGTTCATGTCCACATGTCACCTCCCCTGGCAATGCATACCTTGTGGGAGTGGGTGTAATAGCTTCATCTATGGCACTACCATGGTTCAATGGGACGCCTCAGTGCAGCCAGCAGTGGTGCACTTTCTTGTTTTGTGTTTGGCTTGCTGCACCCATGTAGGTACAGGGAGTCATGTAGTGCCATGGGGCTCATCTACCATTCCAGCATGGGGCTGGCCAACTGGAAGTGATGTCATTTGACCCCACCCTGAAGGAAGTGATGGAACACAACCTTTCACCCCTTGACAAAATCATATAGTATTGTTCCTAACTACACTTCGAAAAATATGGTTACGATATCACTGTAAAGTGATATACCTTTATACAACAACGGATCACCAAATGTATCCTTAATATCAGCGTGTATAGACCCATATTAACAAATGACTGTGAATGCAAGCAGATGTCCAAGGCCAAATGATAATGATGTGTTATTATGTAGCACTTATGCTTAAGCGCCTCATATAGAACAAATATACAAACAATATCACCCAACCTGTGTTGGCGACCCTTAAATGACATCCCTGCAGCAGCAGCAGCCCCCCAAACAATAGGTAGCAAGAGCAGTGGGGCATGGATTATTAAGCCATTGACTTTCTGTGTCTTTTCAATTTTCTGTGTTTCATTATGTCGCTGGAAAACTATGATCTTCCTGCGGCTTCTGTTTTAAGATTCTTGACCTTGATTGGTGCTAATTTATTTATGGCTAAAGCTGCCAGGCTTGTAAATTCCTGTAGTAATACATTTGCGTCTTTTAGTGCAAGGTGGGTGAGACCAGTGGGAGAAGAAGATCGGAAAAGCAGAACTAGAAACTCTAGTTATAATTTCAAGTTGCAATTGCGCACAGACCTTTTTCTATGGAGCTGGGAGAAAGAGATTGAAGAGAATAAAATGGTGTTTAGTCCATGAGCATGGGTTAATATCTAGCGAAGGGATCTGGAGGTTATGGGTGAGAACCCAATCCAAAGATTGCCCCTCGTTATGATTGGGGTATTTTATGATTTGATAGAACCCAATTATCTGGAGAGATGTAATGAGAGAGGCAGCAGTAGAGTCAGTTCTGTCATCATCCCATAAGTTAAAATCTCCTAGGAGTATGGTATGAGCAGTGGGTTTGGTGAAGTCCAAGAGCAGAGTGAGTAGTTGCTCTTCGAATAGCGGCATGCTGGAAGGCAGTAGATGATTATGATATTGATAGTTGTGTTGTCATTGATTCATACTATCCTTTAGTCCCTTAACTCCTTCTCCTTCTCCTTTCTCTGTGCCTCATATAATCTCTCTTTAGGTCTCACATCATCACTTCCTTTCCCATCAAATTTCAATAAGATTTGACCTCCCATCCATTCATATTTTGCGACTGCTATCTCATCAGTCCTGTCTTCACTTCCTTTCCACTTCTTTCCCTCTCTCTCGTTATCGAGAGATGCACTTGTCTGTGCCTGATCCTTTCTTTCATCATCGCGTCTCCCCTTGTCCCTCGGGACTATGGAGGTGAGATTCTTGTCCTTATCTTTCCCTTGATTTTCATCACTACTGTAAGTCGGTGACTCATATGCGGGGTTGCTGTACCCTGTGGCTGCTTTAAGCTCCCTGAATGGGTAGAGTCCCTCAGGCTTACTCTCTTCGGATTCTGTTTCAGGCTGGGCAGGTTGCGCGGTTGGCGTCTCACCCCCCTCCATGCATACATTTAATATGCAGTCTGCAGGTGGCTCTTCCTCCTTTGACTGTTCAAAGATTTTCCAGAGTTCTAGAACAACAAGGCATTTCTCTAACTTCTTGCCTGTATACGTGGCATGCAAGTATGTTGTCATATGCTGTAAGACGGCTTTAGATAAAGAGCCATTTTGTGGCCACGGCATAAACATCTTGTGGGCGGTACCCTTAACCCACTCGGTGCTATATTTCTTAAGCTTGGGTGCGTGTTTCAGCAATTGCTTACATAAGTGTGTTAATGGAGTAATGTCTTCCATGCTTAAATCTGTTTCTCTTCCTCTTATACAATACTTTTCAACGCTTTCAGGCAACTTTAACAATTCCAACAATATGAGCGAGCACCAAACACTGCAAGCTCCAAACCAATTTCCCACCAAATTATTTTTTTATATCACCAATCTACTCAAAAACATCAATTTGTGTGCGACTCCATCTCAACTATCGAATCACGAAAATCTTAATCAAGTCTCACATAAAACAAAAAATTCCTTCACATGTGATGGGGCAACAGAACATGTAAGACAGACACTTAACAGACTAGACAGACACCAGCTGGACACAAATATCTCTGCCTCTAATTATTACCCCTACATGGAGTTTAAACGAACCCTATTCACGATGTCTTTAAACGTGGTGGTAGCCTAGTCGTCCCCTATTATGTGGGGCTCTGAGTTCACGTTTCTTCTGACCACTATTTTCGCAGGAATAAGGCGAATCCTCTCACTTCTCAGGTGTCTGCCCTGGTACCCTCTCTCTTCTCAGGTGTCCGTCCTGGTATTCTATCTCTTCTCAGGTGTCCGCCCTGGTATTCTATCTCTTCTCAATTATTTCCGAGTCATTATCCCCTTATATAAATACAGTCTTCTCTACTTCTGACTATTTTGTTTTTTCCACCTCCATCCGTTACCTTTTCCCTTACTTGTTCTAATGCCTAAGACATTTCCCAAAGCATTCAATATTTATTTCACTCACCGTTCGCATCATTCCTCTCTGGAACCTCGGGACCACCATCCCGGTTACCGCCTCCATCAGATTTCACCTGATCTGCTGCCCGTAGGAATGGGAAGGGTTATGTTTTTTTTTAAAACGGGTCCTTTCAGGCCCCACTGCAATTTTGGATCAATTACACTACCATTGTCCACGGGAAGCTTCACAGTCTACTCAGCCAAATGGCGAAGGACTTGTGATATTGCCGAAGACCTAGAGTTACTTTGTGTTGACGGTCAATAGGTGTCTTATTTTAATCAATAATCAATAATCAATGGTTTCCAACCATCCTCTGCTACCAAGTGTACAGCGAGGAGGAGTGACCTCTGGCCGGCCCATACAATCAGAGCTCGCCCTCGCGTACTTTAAGACAAGATAGCTGCACCTTGAGGTGGATGGGGTGCGGGATTCTCTTACTCCAACATCAATCAATAAGGACAACTCAATGGATTGGTAAAGGGGAGTCTGTTTAATGACAAGTACAAAAAACGGGGAAACATGGAGATCAACAATGATGCAATGACCCATCTCGCTTCAACTCCCAACAATCTTCATTCAAACAGCAATATTATAGTCAAAATTCGTCATCATTGACGTGTAACACTCAAAAGTTTGTAATGCAATAGTATTGGTTGGAAAAGGTAACTTAAGTATAGGTGGTATATCTGTATATGGTAACGGAGTGTGAGGATTGGATAACTTTTATCGGGTGGGTGTCTACGCCCTTCCCTCTACATTACTCATGCAAACGTCACTAAAAGTACAATGTCTCATTGGTTCTACTATCTATAGGACCTTAGATTATTTGGCCCACTGTGATTGGGCTGGCTACAACTCTAAGCATAAATCTCCACTTTAATTAGCAGCATGCAGAATGGTCACCCAGATGCAGTATGCTACCAAGATTCACCCTGCCTCTCTTCCATCAATCAGTAGTTTAGGGCTATGTGTCAATTAGTTGGCTGAGGTTGGCCTCGAAACTGTAGCTTCTTGTCAGGAAAAGGTATGTTATCTCCTCCTTTGGGTGACATCAGACATTGGTACCTCTTCGCGCTTGGCTTGTCACGTGTTAGCACACCGTGAATCGGCTTCGTTTTCCTTCTATTTGTGTATTTAATTCTCTTTTTCGGCGCCACCTGCCTGGGCCCCCTTATCTTGACCTTCAGGGGGCAGGCTGCTCTGCTCTTAAATTTCGATTTTCCGAAGTTACTGTCTGCCTCCCTCTCTTGGTTTGACCTCGAATTCCCAGGCACGGCCTGCTCCTTGCTGAGTCTCGATTCCGCCGTCTCTCTTCCTGTTTTAGCTGGAAAAAGAATCCTGGTCTGTTTGACCCTTAGTAACCTGGGTTAATTCTGCTTTTGTATAAAGTGGACTCACACTTATACAATGTGCTTCGTTGAGGTAGATATATAGTTGGCGCTTGCTGCTCTATTCTTCTACTAAGCATAGCAAGCCACACTGTTTCCTTAGCTTCTTGCGTTACAAGCCTATGTACAGGCGTTAGCTGGTTGAATATCTTAATCCGGCTTTACAGTTATGTTTCTTTATACTTCAACATCGTCTCTTTTCCTCTGTCTGTGATATCCTTATACATGGTGTTTCGTCTTTTTGTGTCATCTTTTGGTTGTCGTTCTTCATCTGTACATCTTCCATTAAGGCCTTTTGAGTTTCTTCTGGGACAGTGTTTAGACGTTCTTCATGTCTTGCCATTTGCTGGTACGGTTGACTCAATGGATATCTTACTGCCCATGGTTGTCTGGTTGTTGGCGCTTCAATAGGTATTGCTCTTCCGATTGCCACTGGACAGAGTGGCTCTCTGCTGGTTTATTTGCTCATCATACGTCACATATCTCGGTGTGAACGTTCCTGGCACTTCAAAATGGGCGACTGGCGTGCAGGCCATATTTGGGGCCTCCTCTACAAGTTTCTTTTTGTTGTTAAAGTGGGCCACTTTTTGGGGCAGTTTGCTAAATTACTTCACCATGCAGCAAGTATATTTGACCAGTGTTACTGTATTAATATTCTTTAAAATGCACAATTTGCATCACATTTTATCAAAGTCATTCCCCTTGTATACTACTCAAACAGTCTTTAACAAAAGGAATGAATTGCCATTTGCAACTGTGGGCCACTTTTTGATTGGTGCCCTAGACAATTGTATGCCCCAGTCCGACCCTGGGCACAGGTCCCTCTACTGAAACAACTAAAGATCTGTGGTCACACTCTCACTATTCTAGCCCAACCCCTAAATCCTCTCCAATTTTTTCTTTTTTTGGGGGACAATATAGGTGTTATGAGCAGCATCTCTATGTGCAATTACATATATGGTAGGTATATCCAATGGGTATAGTGTTCGGTTAGGTATATGGCTTTGCCAATGCTTGTGATCTCAATGAACACAGATATGCATGCCTTGCTTTCTTTCTTTCTTTCTCACTCACTGTAAGATACAGCTCCTCACCACCTGGATGATTTGCACAGATACCATTGCTGCAGTCCTTCGAGCCTGTTGTGGAATATGCTCCATCCACAACTTGTGTAGTCAGTTGCCTAACATGCCTGTTATGTGGTTGGAGCTGGGATACCGGCCTTTCGTAACCTAAAATGAGACAACTGACAAACTGAAGGTGGGAACATGGGTACATAATATTCCTATGTTTTAATTGGCTGAGCATACGGCGTGTCCTACTGTCCTTTAGTGTTACTGAGAAAGAAGACACAAAGCAGGGCACCTCTTCACCTCTTCATTGTTGAGACCCCCCCATGAGTATGACAATTGATTATGTTGTTTATCACAATCTATGGCAGGGGTCTGCAACCTGTGGCTCTCCAGATGTTTTGCACTACAACTGCCATGATCCCTCACCATTGACTACCCTGGCTGGGGCTGATGGGAGTTGTAGTCCAGAACATCTGTTGTGCTAAAGATTGCAGACCTATGGTGTGTCTCATTATTTGAAGAAGGGCAGTTACAGCTGCTTCTGAGCTATAGAAATGGATTGACCAACCCTGACACCTGGTGCCCTGACACGGATACCCCAGCATTTTGAGAATTGAAGGTTTCTGTCGCGAATGCTCCCGCCCATAACTCAGTGTCCGAAGCTCTTCAAGAAATAAGTTAAGTGTTGATAATGCATTATTTTGTATGCATCTTGATAAGCAAGATTGATGGCTGCTGGGGGTACGACCTCCTTTCACCGCGGGATGTTTTTTCACAGGGTTTTTACAGCAGATTTTTTAATGAAAAAAAACACATTGACATTTTTAAGAGGGTTAGAAAAATATATATTTGGGGTGTGGGTGAATATATAAAAAATTAAAGGGGATGGGGGGTCTGGTGGGGAGCCCCCACCCCTCAAAATAAAAAATAAAACATGAAACATGATGAAATGACATGGAACCCTTCTGGGTAGTACCCTTCTGCCTAGTACCAGACATGCTGCATGGAGGGAGAAATTAAAGACCTGCAAATCGGAGCCCCACATTTCAGCATACAGAAAATTTGCATTTTGTGGTATTGCTGACCTGAGGCATGATGCCTTTAGGAAAAAACATATTGAGGAAAAGACTCAATCAACGAAACACACGTTAACAAAAGATGAATATAGAAAAAACATGAATTAAAGAAAACATATGCATTTCCTTGATTGACAGAGTGGCAGAAAGTTGCCTCACCCAGACCTTAAAGATGATGAAAGACATGGGGAGCACGATACAACAGAAGGATACTAAAGAATTGCTAATGGATTAGAACATACTTCTAATTAACTAATCCAGCTGTGGACTCCAAGTATCCAAAATAGAAGAGATTTGCAGTTGCATGGCCCGCTCTGCAAAAGGGCATCCAACTCACTCAGGAATATCCCAATAACTTTGACTTGCTTTGAGTCAAGATATACATCAGCAAACTGAATTAGAAAATGAGATCCAGGCCGCATTCACAACATCACTATACCTTCCAGAAACGAGGACTATATGGAATGGAAGGAGAAGGTCAAGGAGTTAGAGGCAGACGTTTCAGAGTTATACAACAATCTAGAGAGGTGTCTGAATTAATATAAGCAATGACCTAAAATAAGGGATGAGTTGCATTCCATCAGGCCTTTGAGGGAGACCTCCCAACTGACATAGCAAAGGATGAGCAGTCCCCACCATATGATACTGAAACAATACAAGGACCCGTTAGTACCTCCCCAGCTACAATTACTATAATGATGGGTGGTGAGGAAAGCTTACATTATGATGTAGCGACACAGGAGATGTTGGTTGAAGTCAACAAAGTTCTCATTTGGTGGATACCTACATCAATGAGGTTGGGCTATTTCCCATGAAAGACAGGGCGGCAGACAGTGGAGGTGGACTTTTGAGGGGAGCTTGAGGAGTTTAAAGTGGAAAAGGAGAAAGCCTTTTTTTTTAATGAGGGAGGTATCAGGAAGCAACCAAAAGTTACAGCAAGGAACAGGACTTTAATGGACATCAGACAACATTAGCACCCTGATGGGGGGGAGCAGACTAATCAGGTGGCTAGGAACGCAGGCTGAAACCGGCGATCTCAGCCCACGTTCCAACCCGCCTGATGGCCCGTTCCACCAGGCCGCCATCTTCTCCACCACCATTGGACGCCCTTTTAAATTATCCCCCATCCCCACTTACCTCATTGTGGCAGCAGTGGTACTCGCTGTTTCCTTCTTTTCTTCTGCATGATGCCGCCATAGAGTGTGCCGTGAGGCCTTCTGGCGATTTTGGCGCGCTATCAAGAATTAAAATAAATAAATAAATAAATAAGGGAAGAGGGGCTTGTGCCTTTAATCTAGGCCGCTGGCCCATTGCCACATGTTCCAACCCTTGGAACGTGTGTTTAATGCCACAGTAGAACAGGGAGAATTAAGGAAAGCAACAAGAGTTACAGACAGCCCTACATCAGGCTTTTCACCTGATGGATGGGGCATGAATGAGTTGTAACACACAGTTTTATGCTTTGATTAAATCCCAACGCCTGACTAGACTATCTTTATCACTCAACGAAGGACTACGCTATCCCTTGAAGGGTAATGACCCTAGAACGAGGTAGTGCGCCGCCTATCTACTAGGGATAGTAAGAAGAGGAATGTCCCTCCACTAAGCCCAAGCTACCAATCCAAACATGCATCCTCACTTTCTAAATTCAAAAACGCTTGCCAATGGCTCAGTCTCTCCTAAGTCACGCAGTGGTCTCTCAAACGTATGGGGAATGAATGAAGCAGGAGGGGTGCACTCATTCTTGTTATCAATAATGAACCCCTACAACAAGCCCCGTGATGACCGATTTAACACAAGGAATTTAGCATCAAATATTGTTTTTGGATAGATTAACTATAGATGACTAGTCAGAATTTGCAGATGTTTTGACTCAAACATTTTTTGAAAGGTGGCCATACTTAATGTTGGAAGATAAATGGGGTCCCCGGGGAAAGTTTGACCCAGGTGGTCCACAATGCGGTAGAAGACAGGGCACCTGAACATCAGAAGGTCAGCGAAGCGGGCGGATGTGAATTGATATTGGAATGTGCAGTTCGTGAGCACATGATCAAAAGGAAGGTTGTACCAGAAAGGGAATGTAAAGTTTGAATGGAAAAAAGTTACCCTTAAGGGAAATTGCAAGAAAAAGAGGTTTTGGGCCCAGGCACAATGTACGAGAGAAGGAGCAGCCCACCGAGGTCGCTCTGGATGGATAGGATTGTAAAAAACACAGAGCAGGATGGAGAGCAACAGGAGAAGAGAGGGGAGGAGGAATGTTTGGGAAAGTGAAGGGAAGACATTGTACCAGGCTGCTGAAGGGTAACTGAGCTGTGGAAGAGCGTTTGTGGTCTAGGAATGGAGATCATATCCTCTAGAGGATAGCTCAGGGGCAACGCAGCAGGACGTGGTGGAGCAACACAGGTTCAATCCCTGTGTGCGCACTAAGAAAACTCTGGGTATTAAGCACGTTATAAAAAAACAATTTCAATTACCCATTATAATGTGACAGTGGAAAATGTAAGAGTGAAGGGCAAAAAAAGCCAAGGCAGAACAGGAATTAGCCCCAGCATAAAAGAGGAGGACAGAGGGCTTTTAGCGCAAAGGAGAAAACACCCACCAGGACAGGGACAAGCCAGGGCATTGCACTAGAGGAAGGGCCTCCCAAAACCAGAGCAACAAGACAAAAGTGTAATTTCAATGCTGGTGGAAACAGTCAATTATGAAACCAGTGCAATGGTGGATTACGGGCCTGAAATGCCTCTAACAGGTGCTGCGCAACAGAAGGCAACAAAATGTAAATGCAACGTTTGGTAGAGGACACCAAACCCCGTGAGGACACCAATGCCCATCATATGAAATAAATGACTATTAATTGGGCAACTTAACGGTGAACATAACGATGCATGTTTGAGAAAGAAAGATCTACTGGGAGCGGATGTGATGAGAGTGGAAGGGCCCATTAGTTTGGGCTATTAGAGCACAGATAGGGAGAAATGGCGTATGAAGAGGGACACACAGCTTATAGGTGTTCTTTGGTCATGTGCCCACCCATTGACTGCCAATGGCCATGCTAATCCCTATGACCATTCCCACCTAGGTGTAATAAACATGTCTTAACCAGGTCTGCCTTCAGCCACTCGATTTATAAACACTATGGGCCTCATTACAAGTGAAGCGGAATGGGTTAACGGGACCCGCTAAAGGAGGCGGACCCGTTAAACCCGTTCCGCCTCATTACAAGCTCCCCTCGCGGGACCCTGTAAGTAACGCATGCTTACCTGGTCCAGTGAGGGGAAGAGGGAACAAACGACGGGACACTCGTAATCGGCCCGTTGTTTGCTCCCTCCGCCATTCCCATTCAGCCCTATGGGCTGAAATGGGAATGGGGAAGGTCCGGGCCCGGGTTCCTGGAGGGAGGAATTACCAGGCCCTCTGATCTCGGAATGGCCCGGTAATTCCCCATTCTGGGAACACAGAGCCCTCTGTGTGCCCTTCACGGAAGTCTTGTTAAAACAAGGAATAGCAAAGCCAACAGTTTTGGCTTGTGTATAGGTATTAGGCATTTGCCAGGCAATACTTTTAGACGCCCAGGTACTCGCACAATTTTGCACCTGTTGCAAGCAATGGCAAGTTAATACCACTAGGGCAGTGCCTGGCAAATGCCTTTCCCATGCCTACACAGAAGCCCAACTGTTGTAATCGCCAATGCGTGTTTTGGATTTTGTGAAATGCAACTCTTGCAGTCAACTGACAATGGAACTTGACCGTGGTTCTGATGGGTCTGGATATAGGGAGCGTGAAAAAGAGCAAAAAAAGAGTTGGTGACCACTACCGATTTAAATACAAGGCTGGAGCAGTTACATATATGAAAAGAGAGGGTGTTTGCTTCCTTTCTGTGCACTTAGACAACAAATAAATTGCAAGTTCTGCTTAATTTTAATTAGGGATCAAACAGCCTGACACGTGTTTCGAGCTACAAGGCTCTTCGTCTGAGGCTGCATAACAGTTGTACACACATGTATTTGGGAGTACAGTTGATAATTCATTCCATGTATCCAGAAAACAAAGCCCCCAAAGGGCACATGGTGGTTTTCAGGAACCATTTGGCGCACCAAAAATTAAAAGTAATAAATATGCACAATCCATTCATATAGCAATGCACCAAGAACCCAATACCATAAAAGGCTATTTCATTGAACAAATATTGTTGAAAATTTCCAATACGATGTAGGTGCAATACAAATAAAAAGAAGGAAAAGAAAAAATTGGAAAGAAAACTAAATTAGTTGTAGTCCAGAACAGGTCATGCATGTATTTCATGACTCATCACTCGAAAAGTAATCATGAAATTGATATAGTACCTTAGGAATCCTGTGAGTCGCGTAAATCACTAAGGGAGGGCATGATAATGATGAATTATTACCATATTATCCATAAATATACTGTATGATGAATATTATACAAGTAACTATGGGCCCCTTACCAATGGTACCTGTTAGTTTACTGATGTGAGTTGTGTGTCTGGGCTCAACTGTAAGTGGAAAGAATAACTATTAAAATTGGACCAAATGTGGGATTTAACGCCGTACATTTAAAAAATAAAAGAAGTACATTTTTGTGTGACACACCTATATGAACGCAGTTGCGAGATAGTTCTGAGGACCAGCAATCCAAAAACCCGTCAAGGGTTGACAATTAGTCATATCAGCACGGCGGGGAAGGGGAAAAGAAGGAAAAAGCGCTAATTAGCAATTTGGGAATAATAATTTGAAAACATCGAGACAGTCACGTGCGCTACCCCCATGCCTAATGATTTCAGGCAGGGGTATGCGCGAAAGACCCTTCCTTACCGGCGTCTCTGCTCGAATGAAAATTCTGGAGCCATGCGCGGTAAAGTCTGGCTAGTATTTAAATCTAGCACGCACCACTAAAGCTTCCATTTGTGCTTAGCGTCAGTCTAGAAGTGGCGGCCATGTTAGCTGTGTTAAAAAGGAGGAATTGCATTGTATTCCGTCAGCACATCAGATAGTGCGAGCAAGGCTTAGGTGATCTTATTGCTTAGTGAAATGAGACGGCATATAAGACTGCCCATTTGGTTTGCAAGCACCCGCATTCCATGCTCGTGGAATGCGAGTAATCATTAATTAAGGCGCATATAATGGATTGATCGCACTTGCTGACCGTATTTATTAAAATCCATAGTTGTAATTTTAAGAATGATAAAGCAGCCCTTTTTTAAAAAATATTATAAGAATTGCAGGTTTGGCGTTTGCAATTAGACTTGTGAATTGGCATACTCCTACTAGTTATATTTGTGGGAGTCAATGTGTATAATTGAATTTCCAGTAAGCCCTAATTAGCATAATTGATCCTTCTTGAGTACCCCAAATAGTTTGATTCTCAATAGTTGATGACATCAATATACGTTTTGATGTGTGAACCAGATCTCCATTGATCTAGAGAAACATCATGAATGAAAACATATGGCTAAGATAATATATACTTTGGAGAATTAGTTGTATGCAAAATTTGTGGATCCACAACAGTGTAATGCGTCAGCTTTACAACAATTCAAAGAAACACAGATAGTTCATGGTCAGCGTTGAGTCCATGAGCCACATTTCGATACTTCCATTTGTCTGAGTTTGAGGGCAAGGTTACTGTCACGACCCTCGCCTAAAACCCCCTCTGGCAAACCTATTGGCCAGGTGGAGTCAGGACTCAGGCCTCTAGAGCCTGGCATCCTCTTCAAATGGTGCCAGGCTCATACACCATGAACACCAATGTGCTTGGGAACTACTTTATTGTATTGTCAGCCAACATGGAGGCATCCACATAGCTTGGTTCCTAAGAACCGAGCTATGCAGTCTAGTGTTTTGGGTGTGGCAGGGATAGAACTACTTACCCTGGTACTACTTTACCTGGGCTATATAAACCACACCTTGACTGCAGAACATGCTTCGTGTTACTTTTATAGCTTGCAACGTGACGCTCACCGTGTCCAGCTATTCCCTCGAACCTCGGAGAAGCAGAACCTGCAAGGAGACAAAAGGAACATCATTAGCAGCAGCATCTTACCTGCAGTCTTCATCTTTAAACACTCGCAGCTACTGAGAACAGCTTCCTTGAATCTGCACGCCTCCCGGACAGAACAACCTGACAGAGGAAGATAGAGGCAACATTAAAGAAAGCTGTAGAGACATTTACAAATTACGAACTGCTCAAAAGGCTTACCTGGCTGGTCGCCTCTCGGCTGGCACCACTTCGGACATTCCACTCGCGCTGAAGAACACCACGACCTACAAGGAAGGACAACACAGGTTAGCAAAGGCAAGACTTTGCAGCGCTGCGCATAGCACTTACTTACCGCATCATAGCACTCTTAATGTGCCATCATTTACCAGCGGGGCTCAACCAAGCCAGTTCGCTGTGCTGAAGCTCTACATTCCTAAGGGAGAAAAAAGAGACATTTTAAACAAAGAAAGGCATGCAGGATAGCAACAAAACTAAAGAACAGCAATAAGACCTACCTGAACAAATGCCGGCATCAGTGAAGTAACTGGACCGCACTCGCCCATGAAAGACAACGCGCCCCTGCAAAGAAGGCAGGACGGAGAGCACGCCTAATTCTACCACAAGGCAGAACCTTCCCTGCAGACCACATCAGGGCAAAGCTTAGAAGCATACCAGCGAGTAACCCAGCTGGGTGGCGTCCCTGTGGATACCAGGTGAGCGTAACAGAACACAAAGCCTACCATAACAAATCCACCTGGGCCCCATGGAGACATTAGAAATGGACCAATTGGCCCAATTACTAAGAGAGCTTCATGCTGAGATTCATTCTGCCTGACAAGAGACTAATGCCCTCCGGAGAGACCTAATAGTGACCAAAGAACGCACTGAAGAGATTAGCAGGAAATTCTTGCAATCACAGGCAGGACAGACGCCTCTACCTGGAAGCAATCCAACGATGCAAAACCCCTCCATACCACCCACTCCGGTACAGATCACGTTACCTGGAACAGTGCCCCTGGCACCACCAGAAAGGTTCTCAGGCGACCCACGGAAGTATGCGGCATTCATCAATCAGTGCCGCCTTCATTTTCTTTGTAGGCCTGGAGCATTTCCAAGCGACCAAGCTAGGGTAGCTTTTGTCTTATCATACCTGAGTGGTAGTGCAGCAGATTGGTCTGTGCTGTTGGTAACCCATGACGATCCTCTATTACCTGACTTTGGGGGGTTCCAGAGAGAAATGGAAAAACTTTTTGCTCGCCATACCCAGGGACAAGCAGTAGACAATGAACTCTTGTCCCTCCGACAGGTGAATCAGGACTTGTTAACGTACATTGCTACCTTCAACAGACTGGTTGCTGAAGCTAGGTGGCCAGAAAACAAAAGAACCACATTATTCCATTGAGGCTTATGAGGCGAATTAAAGGACGTCTTAGCCCAGGTGGTTGATCCACCCAGAGACTGTGCAGAATTCATAAATCTGGTCGTGCAGCTAGACCACCGGGTGCAGGACCGAAAGGCAGATCGGTCTAAGACAGACCCTTGGACCGTGTATGTTCGACCAAGGGAAAACACACCCCGTGTACCTGAAAATGCTGTAGAACCCATGCAGTTTGGGGGGATATGGCCTCGATTACCAAAACAAGAGCGGGACAAAAGAAGACAACAACAGCTTTGTTTGTATTGTGGGAAACCAAGACATTTCCTGAAGGACTGTCCAGTAAAACCCCCAAAAAGAACAGTCGGGGCCACAGAGAAGGATGATGCTAAGGAATCTGGAAACTGCCAAGCTCGACAAACGTAGAGGTCAGTTTGTCGAGTGAGAAGAAAGAGTTGCTGACCTCGCACTTTGCAATAACAGTGATCTTATTTAACCACCAACAGTCGTCAAGAATGCATGCCGTTGAAGCATACATCGATAGCGGAGCAGTTGGAAATTATATTGATCAAGAACTGGCAGCAGACATGGGGCTTCCTTTGTGTTCTAAGCCAACTATGGACAAGGTAACCACCGTGGATGGGACAGAAATCGCTTCCGGACCAGTAACCCAGTGCACAGCCAGGGTAACCTTGCTGTGTCAGGACAGACATCAGGAGTCTATTTCATTCGATCTCATCAAGGCACCTCAGTTCAGGCTAATACTAGGGATGACATGGTTCGTTGCTCACAACCCTTTGATAGACTGGCGGGCACGAAAATTAACCTTCCCCGGTGACTGCTCCCCTGCCTGCTATTACCAAGAGGAGAAACCCGACGTCTGCATCCCCGTGACTCCCGAAGTGATTTCCAGGATGTTTTCCGAAAGGACCAAGCCAATACATGGCCGCCGCACAGGCCCTATGACTGTCAGATCGACCTTGTTCCTGGTGCACAAATCCCTTGTGGCAGGATCTACGCTCTCACAGAACTAGAAAACCTTCATTTGAAATCCTATTTAGACCAGTACCTTGAAAAACTGATTTATCCATCCTTCGAAGTCCCCCGCAGCCAGTCCTTTGTTCTTCGTACCGAAAAAGGAAGGAGACTTGAGAACCTGTATTGACTACCGCGCATTGAACCAGATCACCGTGAAGAACCGCTACCCCTTGCCACTTATCCCTGAGATGCTAGACCAAGTTAAAGATGCCCAGATTTATACCAAATTGGACCTTCGAGGAGAGTACCACCTGGTCTGAGTCAGAAAAGGAGATGAATGGAAAACCGCCTTCCTTACTAAGTACGGCTTGTTTGAATATCAAGTCATGCCCTTCGGGTTATGCAACGCTCCTGCTGCATTCCAATATTTCATGAATGACGTCTTAAGGGAGTTAATTGATGTGTGCGCTTTAGTGTACATAGACGACATCTTAGTATACTCAGCCTCGGAACAAGATCATGTCAGGCACGTTCGTTCAGTCCTCACCAAGCTCCGTCAACATCGCTTGTTTGCAAAGCTTGAAAAATGCTTTTTTCACGTCACTGAAGTAGAATTTCTTGGTTTTATCCTTACTCCTGTAGGCATCAGAATGGACGTGCACAAGGTAGATATCATTCGGAAATGGCCTTCACCGACGTCTCTGAAAGGGGTACAAAGCATGCAGGGCTTTGCAAACTTCTACCGCCAGTTCATCCCCGACTTCTCTCAGGTTGGGCACCCAATCACAGTACTATTACGAAAAAACAATAAAAAGTTTGCTTGGACCGAAGAAGCAGAAGAAGCCTTTCAGGAACTTAAACAAAGGTTTATCTCTGCTCCAATCCTGCGACATTCTCGTCCAGACCTCCCTTATGTCGTTGAAACTGATGCATCCAGTCTCGCAATGGGGGCTGTCCTTTCACAGAGAGACCCGGAAACCGGCCAACTACATCCTGTGGCCTTCTGGTCGAAAACGTTCTCACCTCCAGAGATTAATTATGCCATCACGGACAAGGAACTCATGGCTATCAATTCCGCCTTTAAAGCCTGTAGGCACTACCTTATGGGGGCCAGGCACACCATTACAGTCATCACAGACCACCAAAACCTGCAATATCTCAAAACAGCCAAGGCCCCGTCCTCATGCCAATTACGGTTGGCCCTTTTCTTCACCGAATATGATTATGTAATCACATTTCGACCAGGAGTCAGAAATGGAAAGGCGGATGCCTTATCTCGCATGGGCAAAGATTAAATAGTATATATAACTTCAGACTCAGTACCTATTATACCTGAAGACAAACTCTTGGGTATCACGACAACCTTAACACAAGCAGAATTACGAAACGAAATTCTACGGACAATGAATCCTGATGCCTACCTTGCATTGCAAACTCAAGGAGAACAATATACCATCAAGGATCACCTACCCTTTTATAGGGATCGCCTATATGTACCCAAGAAGGAATTACAACAGCATATTATTTCAAACTATCACGATTCACTGATCGAAGGGCATCCTGGGATCGGCAAAACCCTAGCTAAGGTGAAAGAGAACTTTTGGTGGCCTACCTGGCGTAAGGACATCATTCAGTATATTCAGTCCTGTGGTGTCTGCGCACAAAATAAATCAACAGAAACAAAAACCATCTGGTCTCCTACAACCATTAGACATTCCTCCAGTTCCATGGCACACTCTTTCCCTTGACTTCATCACTGATCTACCTCCAAGCCAAGGGTTCAACACCATCCTTGTAGTTGTGGACTTATTCTTGAAGAAGGCCTATTTTATTCCTCTCAAAGGCCACCCAGACGCAGCCACTTTAGCAAAAGTGTTCCTGGAGGGCGTGGTTAAGCTACATGGCTTCCCTTCAGTTCTGGTCTCTGATCGAGGCAGCCAGTTTGTTTCAAACTTCTGGAAAAAACGCTGTGCAATGGTGCAGATCGACGTTCGGCTATATACCAGTCACCATCCCCAAACAGACAGCCAAACCGAGAGAACCAATCAGACACTCGAGCAATATTTATGGTGCATGCTGCACCACGAACAAAGGAATTGGAAAGACCTACTATGAATAGCCGAATATGCATATAACAATTCTTTGCATTCAAGCACGGGACAAACGCCCTTCTATACCCTTCATGGCAGACATACACATACCTCTGAACTAGACCTTTCAGCCAGCTTGGAAATGCCAGCGGTAAAGACTCTACACACAACCATTACTCAGGCTTTCAAAAGGGCAAAGGAACACCTTATTCATGCCAAAGAAAAACAAAAGAGATTCGCCGACCAACACCGGAAAAAGGCCCCTGATTATCAAGTAGGAGACAAAGTTTGGTTAGCCACTAAATTCTTACCCATCAAGGGAACCCAGACCTTTCATCCCAGATTCTTAGGACCCTATACCATTAAGGCAATTATCATCCCAGCAGCCGTGAAACTGGATTTACCACCTAATCTACACTTCCACCCGGTATTCCATGTGTCCCTCCTGAAACCAATGCAACCGGGCACACGGATTGGGACACCACCTAGCCCATACTTGTTGACGGAGAACCAGAATTTGGACTCTAAATACTCTAGGACCAAGCTATATTATCTCGTCGATTGGAAAGGGTTTGGACCACAAGATAGATCCTGGGAGCCCAGTGAGAATATCTACGCACCACGTCTAATCAGGAAATTCCATCTGAACTTCCCAACCAAACCTGAGCCAGATAGAAGCAACACCATGGGAGGGGCCTTAGGGGGGGAGTGCTGTCAAGACCCTCGCCCAAAACCCCTTCTGGCAAACCCATTGGCCAGGTGGATTCACGACTCGGGCCTCTAGAGCCTGGCATCCTCTTCAAAAGCCCTCATGGGGCCAGTCCTGGCGCCTATGGCGCCAGGCTCATACACCATGAACAACAATGTGCTTAGGAACTACTTTATTGTATTGTCAGCCAACATGGAGGCATCCACATAGCTTGGTTCCTAAGAACCAAGCTATGCGGTCTAGTGTTTTGGGAGTGGCAGGCCTGGAACTACTTTCCCTGGTACTACTTTACCTGGGCTATATAAACCACACCCTGACTGCAGAACATGCTTCGTGTTACTTTGCAGCTTGCAACATGACGCTCACCGTGTCCAGCTATTCCCTCGAACCTCGGAGAAGCAGAACCTGCAAGGAGACAAAAGGAACATCATTAGCAGCAGCATCTTACCTGCAGTCTTCATCTTTAAACACTCGCAGCTACTGAGAACAGCTTCCTCGAATCTGCACGCATCCCGGATAGAACGACCTGAAAGAGGAAGATAGAGGCAACATTAAAGAAAGCTGTAGAGACATTTACCAATCACGAACTGCTCAAAAGGCTTACCTGGCTGGTCGCCTCTCGGCTGGCACCACTCTGGACAACCCACTCGCGCTCAAGAACACTGTGACTTCAAGGAAGGAAAACACAAGTTAGCAAAGGCAAGACTTCGCAGTGCTGCGCATAACGCTTACTTACCGCATCATAGAGCGGTTAATGCACCATCATTTACCAGCGGGGCTCAACCAAGCCAGTTCGCCGCGCTGAAGCTCTGCATACCTAAGGGAGAAAAAAGAGACATTTTAAACAAAGAAAGGCATGCAGGATAGCAACAAAACTAAAGAACAGCAATAAGACCTACCTGAACAATATCAAATGGGTCGGCGTCAGTGAAGTAACTGGACCGCACTCGCCCATGAAAGACAATGCGCCCCTGCACAGAAGGCAGGACGGAGAGCACGCCTAATTCTACCACAAGGCAGAGCCTTCCCTGCAGACCACATCAAGGCAAGGCTGAGAAGCATACCAGCGAGTAACCCAGCTGGTTGGTGTCCGTGTGGATACTAGGTGAGCGTAACAGTTACCTCCACGTTGAGGTGGGAAACCTTCGCCATGCCCACAAATCGAATACATGCCTTGATATCCAATTGGTGAATGTTTTGCCAATGCGTCACAAAAGGATATTTCGAATCCTGATTTGAGAAGATAGACAGATGTTCGTGTATTAATGATCTTTAGAGGCCGAATTGTACTTCCAATGTAAAACTGTCCACACGTGCACATGATACAATACACACAAAATGTTGTGTTACAATTAATAAAAGAGTTGACATATGTTCCAAGCATGCCAAAGTCAATTGTACTTCCACACTCGTGGAAGCCGATGTTGCTTGCCTGGCTGTGCCAAGTACGTGTTGATTTAGTGTTGGACATAAAAGAAGGGGACAATATATTCTTGAGATTGACTGCTTTGTCGTAGATAAAGTTGGGCATGGGATCCAACCATGTCGTGATATCTCTGTCCAAATGAAGCAAATGCCAGTGTCTTTTCACAATACTGTATAGATTGGAACTATCTGCATTGAAACATGTAATAAATATGAGTTTATTGCTATGTGTTGTGTTTGTTCTTATTTTCGGAGTGAGCAAATCCACTCCCTTCATGCTTTTTACCACCTGTTCGGCTTGGCTCAGAGTACGGGTATCATAACCTCTTGCCAGAAATCTTTGATGTATCAGTTGACATTCTTCCAGAAAATCTTGATTGTTAGATCAATATCTTCTTGCTCTGATGAATTCCCCTTTGGGTATGTTTGAAATGACTGCTTTTTTTGGCAATTGGTAGCATGTAAAACTGCATTGACTGAGGTTGCCTTGCAAAACGTTTTTGTTACAAATCTGTGATCTAACAAGCTGATTGTTAGGTCAAGGAAGTTGATACTCGAATTGCTATAGGCATGTGTGAATTGTATCCCCCCAGTCATTGTTATTAAGGAGAGAGACAAATTCATTAAGGCAATCCACTTTTATTTTTTTTATTTTTTATTGTATTACATTTTTTTGTTTATGTACCAGTCCATACCATGATCACATCATCTATGTATCGTTTCCATACATAGATGCATTGAAAATAGGTGTTATTTATAAATGCAAACAGCTGCTCATAATGGTGCATAAAAATATTAGCTAGAGCTGGAGCATAAATAGCCCCCATGGCTATGCCAATAAGCTGCTTGTAGTACAAATTGTTAAACAGAAAAATATTGTTAGACAGTGCACATGACAACAAATCTTTGAACATTTCAACATGCTCAAAAAATGAAGCAGAGTGTTCCCGAAAGATATAGTCCACACTTGCAATTGCCTTCTGATGATCTATTGAGGTGTAAAAAGCTTTCACATCAAGTGTTACCAACAACAATCCTGGAGTAACTTGAAGTTGATCAAGTATTTGGAGAACATGCATAGTGTCTCTGACTAAAGTAGATATACTGATAACTAATGGCGCTAAGCATTCATTAATGTAGATCGAAATGGGTTCCATTATGCCACCTCCCCCACTTAGAATCGGTCTCCCTTCTGGTATGGTATTAAAAGACTTATGTATTTTGGGCAAACAGAAGGATGTGGGCATAGCTGGGCCATCAACAATTAGAAATTGTTTCTCCACGTCAGTGAGAAAGCCACGCTAGTGCCATTTGGACACTAATGTACTTACTATCGTACTTAACTGAGGCATTGGATTGGAGGGGAGTTTCTCATAGCACCGAGGGAATTGAGATGTTCAAGTCCCATTGTTATGTAATCCTTTTTATCCATGATCACCACATTTCCCCCTTCATCAGCTTCCTTTATTATTAGTGTGTCCATGGCTGCTAACTTTTGCAGTACTTTTTGTTCAGAGTATGTTAGGTTATTACTTCGATTGCCCTTTTTTCTGGTAGAGGTATTCCCTAGTCTATGGATGTCATTGAGCACAGCTTGATGGAAAGTATCAATTATATTGTCTTTGGGAAATGCAGGTACAAATTTGGATTTGTTGGATAGCTCTTTAATTTTCAAACTTTGTTGTTGAATGTTAAGTTCTTTCATTAAATCAAACATATTAATCATAGGATTGTGTTCACATTCTTCAAGGGACAACAATACATGTGTTTAAGCATTGTTTGTAATGTGATATCTGAAGGAGTAGGTATTGTGGGCTTGCTTTTGAAATACTTCACTAGTGTAGAAAAATATTTATTTTACTTAAGGTTACGGATAAATTTAAAGAGGTCAATTTGAATCTGGACAAACTCATTAAATCCAGACGTGGCAAAGGGCGAGTCCTTTATTAAGAACTGAACGTTCCTCTGAAGAGAGCGCATAATTGCTCAAATTAAAAATCAGATTTATCTGTTCTGATTCCTCAAAGTTTGTTGGTAAGATGCTCTTGTTACTCTGCGAGGTGGGGGAGGGGCATTTCCGCCTATTGGATTGACCACCCCTTGTGCCCCGAAGCTTGGGTCTGGGGTTATCGTATTTGTCACTAATGGTACTTGAAATCTGACTTTTTTCATTGCTGCTAATACGGCTTGCTGTTTGCCTTTTTTGTAACGGTGTATCTGTTCCAAAAAAGGTGATGGTTCAATAGTTATTTCACATTCCCCTGTCAGGGTTTCGGAATCTTCTGGTCTTGTAGGGTCAGAGGGATTGGCTTAATTATTGCTGGCTACATTGGCTAGATCTGGACTAGTGCTCTGTCTCTCACTGTCACTGTCAATTTCCGAACTTGCTGCTGAAGATACTAAGCTGCTACTTCTAGATCTGAAAACTTCATCATACTTTGGTTGATAAGTGTACACCCGATTGTCCCGGTAATCTCTATCATCACGTAAGAATTTGCAGGATTTGCAAAGTTTGATTTCCTCCTGATGTCTGCGTAATCGGGTCTACAAGATTTTGAAATGTTTATCTATTGTTGAACTCGGTGAATCAAAGAGTTCAATCTCTTGCTTCAAAGCATCAATTTGAGTGACAATTTGTTCATGTTCACGTTTTGCATGTTCAATGAACAGTTTGAGCATGTTGTTCGAGCTAGACGATAGGTTAGCTTCCCATTCAGTTGCAAGGTCACCATCTGCCGGATCTTCAAAGTCCGGTAAGATTAATATACGAAGACCTCTCTGAATTTTGTTCTCTTGCAAGTAATGGGTTAAAGTAGTTTGCTCCCAGAATTTGTTGATCTCCCTGACAATGAGGCATTCTAACTTCAAAAACTTGGATCTAAGATCCTCTGATTCCGAGGTCAATCTTTTAAAAGGGTTGAGGGTGGAACCCCTCGGTGCAAATAATGCTCTAATGTAATCTTCTCTAGTGAGAACATATTCTGCGGCTTGTGCCATACCTAACAATTAAGATCACTGAGGTGAATGTCCGGCAGCTGAATCTCAGTGTCCCAAAATTAGTAATAAGAATTTGGCAGAAGGGGACTGGTTGAGAATTAGTGCACTGACTACAGATTTGTGAGTTGATGGGCTGCAGGTGGAAGCAAGATGTGGGCAATCTGCCAAAATTACCCACGAGGATGAACTAGAAAAGAAAGTGTGCTTGCTTCCTTTTTGCGCACTTAGACAACAAATAACTTGCAAGTTCTTCTTAATTTTAATTAGGGATCAAACAGCCTGACACATGTTTCGAGCTGCAAGACTCTTCGTCTGAGGCTGCATAACAGTTGCACACACATGTATTCGGGAGTACAGTTGATAATTCATTCCATGTATCCAGAAAAACAAAAGCCCCCAAAGGGCACATGGTGGTTTTCAGAAACCATTTGGCTCACCAAAAATTAAAAGTAATAAGTATGCACAATCCATTTAAATAGCAATGAACCCAATACCATAAAAGGCTATTTCGTTGAACAAATATTGTTGAAAATTTCCAATACGATGTAGGTGCAATGCAAATAAAAAGAAGGAAAAGAAAAAATTGAAAAAAAAATTAAATTAGTTGTAGTCCAGGACTGGTCATGCATGTATTTCATTACTCATCACTCGAAAAGCAATCACGAAATTGATATAATACCTTAGGAATCCTGTGAGTCGAGTAAATCGCTAAGGGAGGGCATAATAATTATGAATTATTACCATGTTATCCATAAATATACTGTACGATGAATATTATCCAAGTAGCTATGGGCCACTTACCAATGGTAGCTGTTTCTTTACTGATGTGAGTTATGTGTCTGGGCTCCACTGTAAGTGGAAGAATAACTATTAAAATTGGGCCAAATGTGGGATTTAACGCTGTACATTTCAAAAATAAATTGTATACATTTTTGTGTGACATACCTATATAAACACACTTGCAAGATAGTTCTGAGGACCAGCAATCCAAAAACGCGTCAAGGGTTGACAATTAGCCATATCATCATGGCAAGGGAAGGGGAAAAGAAGGAAAAAGCGCTAATTAGCAATATGGGAATAATCAGAAAACATTGAGACAGTTACGTGTGCTAGCCCCATGCCTAATGATTTCAGGCAGGGGTATACGTGAAAGACCCTTCCTTACCGGCGTCTCCTCTTGAATGAAAATTCAGGAGCCGCGCGCGGTAAAGGCTGGCTAGTATTTTAAATCTAGCTTGCACCACTAAAGCATCCATTTGTGCTTAGCATCAGTCTAGAAGTAGCGGCCATGTTAGGTGTGTGAAAAAGAAGGAATTGCATTGTATTCCCTCATCACATCAGATAGTGCGAGCAAGACTTAGGTGATCTTATTGGTGAGTGAAATCAGACCGCACATAAGACTGCCCATTTGGGTTGAAAGCACCCTCATTCCATGCTCACGGAATGCGAGTAATCATTAATTAAGGCGCATATAATGGATTGTATTATTATATACAGTATATTAAAATCCATAGTTGTAATATCAAGAAAGATAAAGCAGCCATTTAAAAAAAAAATTATAAGTATTGCAGGTTTGGAGTTTGCAATTAGACTTGTAAGTTGCAAAAAAAGGTAGCAGGCTCTCCTAAGTTGTAAATTGGCATACTCCTGCTAGTTATATTTGTGGGAGTCAATGAGTATAATTGAATTGCCAGTTAGCCCTAATTAGCATAATTGATCCTTCTTGGGTACCCCAAATAGTTTGATTCTCAATAGTTGATGACATCAATATATGTTTTTATGTATGAACCAGATCTCCGTTGATCTAGAGAAACATCATGAATGAAAGGTTATGGCTAAGATAATATATACTTTGGAGAATTAGTTGTATGCAAAATTTGTGGATCCACAACAGTGTAACGCGTCAGCTTTACAACAATTCAAAGAAACAGAGATAGTTCATGGTCAGTGTTGAGTCCATGAGCCACAGTTCGATATTGGCAGATTAGGCAGGCTTCCAGTTGTCTGAGTTTGAGGGCAAGGTTACCTCCATGTTGAGGTAGGGAAGCTTTTGCCATGCCCACAAATCTAATACATGCTTGTCATCCAATTGGTGAATTTTTTGCCAATGTGTCGCAAGTGGATATTTTGAATCCTGATTTTAGATGGTAGACAGATGTTTCACATATTCTGATCTTTAGAGGCCGAATAGTACTGCCAATATTGCGCTGTCTACTCGTGCACATGATACAATACACATAACATTGTAAAATTGTGTGTTACAATTAATAAAAGAATTGACATTATATGTTCCAAGCCTGCCAAAGTAATTTTAGAAGTTTCAAGTTCATATGCGCGCATTGAGCAGCTCCCACACTTGTGAAAGCCGTTGTTGCTTGCCTGGCTAAGGCAAGTACGTGTTGATTTAGGGTTGGACATAAAAGAAGAGGACAATATATTCTTGAGATTGACTGCTTTGTTGTAAATAAAATTGGGCATGGGGTTCAACCATGTCGTGATATCTCTGTCTAAATGAAGCAAATGCCAGTCTTTCGGGCATACCCCTGCCTGAAATCATTAGGAATGGGGGTAGCACACGTGACTGTCTCAATGTTTTCTGATTATTCCCAAATTGCTAATTAACACTTTTTCCTTCTTTTCCCCTTCCCCCGCCGTGCTGATATGACTAATTGTCAACCCTTGATGCGTTTTGGATTTCTGGTCCTGAGTGGAAGGAGGGGGCATTTTGAACCCCCACCCAGATTCCTACACTTCCTGGGTAGGCCCAGTCACGGGTGCGTTCGGTTCAAGGCCCCGGCCTCAGTGCACTCATGCGGGAATACCACTAGGAACTGTGACCCCCCTTGTGGCACCCTGTATGGCAGTGCAAGACCAGAGTTGAACAAGACTCCATTTTGCAAGCCACCGACTCCATTTTGTAATGGCAAGACAGTCGTAAAGTTTCAACGTAAGCCTACAGATCTTCCAGCAATGCACGCTCAGCGAGCAAGCTACTCCCCCCGCCTCCTCCCCTTTGTCATCTCTGCAGTTGTCCAGTTCCCATGAGAGACTAGCTGCGAGAATGCAACAAACTTTACACTGTATCTTCTGTCTTCCATCTCACTTTACTGACCCAGATACAGCCCTGAGCAGGGACCCGTGCAAAAGCCATCCGTCTCCCTAAACCTGCCCTCACACCCCACAGACCCTGACCATAAAGAACATAGCCCCCATACCCCTTGGGACAGAGTTAACAGTTAGGAGTGACCCTTGAGTTCGTTTGATCATTAACGTCTTAATGGGGACAGAGTAAACGTGTCTTTTGCATGCGAGATCGTGTAAACCTAATAATGGGGCAATGTGTATAACAATGAACAATATAACGTATATGTGTAACTAGAAGTACTCATTTTAAAGCGTAATTATAAACGTGTGATATATGTAAACATATGGTACAAAAAATGCTCATAGACCTAGATTGCAACTATATAATATACAACCAGTATAATACTGTACACGCCAGCACTAAACTACCTCATTTTCATAAATTCAAATGTAAATATATGTACAATATTGTTTAAACATAATACAGCAGCTAATCACTCTCAACAAGTCACAATCTCTGCTAAGGCTGCGCACACTAAGCCATGAATTGCTTTTTAATGAAAAATTAACATTGATTCAAGCCCGTGTTTTTATTTCTTGATGAATTCTTTGTTATGATGAGAACGTTTAGCTAGACGGAAAATATAGTATACTCTAAATCACTATGACCTGAATGTTATATAGTAATCCACGTGTAAAAGCCTGCATGTAACACTATTTTTTCGAGGGCCCTGTTTCATTGTGTAACGAGGAACCATACCGAAAAGAGGTTTTCGATTCTCCTCTACCCTTCATGGTGTCAAGGTGGATTAGCAGAGATTTAATGATGCTTGGACATCTGATCACTAAACCCCCTCACAATGAAATGCATGCCCATGATGGTATGTGCTTCTTGTGACCTAGTCATCCCAGCCATATATTAGAATCCTCTTTGTTGTTATCAGATGGATACTCCAGGCCATACAGTGACCCCATGAGCTCTACCCCTTAGTCAGTATATCCTGAATCGTCTAAACAAGTCAAGCGCAGTATTTAATGGATGAAGCTTAATCTATGTCCAGTAATAAATAACCTGCCTTTGAACCATGTATACAGAAGTGTTTAAGCTACAAGTCTTTGAGCTCACCGGACAAACAGATTATGGTAGTGAATGAATGGGAATGTGTTGCCGCAAGGGCACATGTCAAATGGTTATTTTTACAAAAGAAACATTACAAGTTGCTGCTCCTGCATACCAACTCGATGAGCCCAGCTGACCGATTGACCCAGAACACGTCATCGTCTCACCGCGTGCCCTCAAGCAAACCGAGTGTCTCCGACCCTATGGCACCTATAGGGGTCTACTCTTAGTGACCAATCCCAACTGTTCATGTGCCCCCTAGGCTTTCCCTCAGTTTGATGACAATTTTCATGTATAAAAATTATTTGTAACATGTTTTCTGCAGAGCGCTCTCGGCGTGAGCAGAGTAGATTCTGCTTACCCTATTTTAGATAAACCCTTTGATACCACCAGCACTTGGTCTTGGTCTCATTCCCTCCTGGGATGTGTTTTTATTGACTCCAATGTGATAATTAACTGTATTTTTGGGGCCTCTCACTTATATTGGTGACCCCAACGTGATGGAGTTTTTTTCTGTCCTCCCACGAGGCGTCCCCCTGCTTTTACCCAGAGCGCGCTCCCTCAAGAGCTACCCACCAACAGCAACCAGTACACATAGACGTGCGCACGCTGTAGGGAGAGAGGTTACGGGATACCCCTTTACAAAATCCACCGTACCACTCGCCAGTCCAGAGGGTCTCGGATCAAGACAGACACGTGAGTATCAAGTGCGGGTGATATCGAAAGGCGGGTGGGAGTCAGATTAAAAGGTCTTGGAATAAACAGCATAATTTGGGGGGAAAAGGTGTGGAAATCTGTAGTACAAGGTGGAGCGTCTTGGGGGTTTGGGTCTTTTCTCTTTTTTCTATATTCCATTCTACTCTTATTCTATCGCATATGGCCATTAGGACAGTGACAGAGCACAAGATGAAAAGAGGTAAAAAGGGATCCTAGCTCCAGTGGGGGGTGGAAGGTGGCGCCGCATAGTGCTATCTCGACTAGTACAGGATATATGAGTGTGGGAAAAATTGAAGCTAAAAGAAGATAACATAGGGGTTTCAAAGGATGACACGGAGTAGTATTTAGAAACGCTTCTTCCAACTTTGTCTTACCTATCTCTCTCTCTCTCCCTCTCGGGTGGACAGGAGCAAAGTGAGAGGAGAGAATGGTTCTAGGGGAGTACAATTAAGCAGGGTTAGAAGGGGTGTTAGGGACGGTGAAGTTCAATTTATGTTGTCTATGTTTTTCGTTGTATGTGAAATTTGTTAAGTATTCGTCTCTTTGTAGAAACATTGGGGGTCATTACAAGGTTGGAGATAATGGGAAAATGATGCTGGTAAAGGATTACCGGCATCACATACCGTTCCAGGCTATTCCGACCTAAGAACCCGGTATTAGAGGCACCGCTAATAACGGTGCCGCTAATAGCGGCAAGGGCGTGGGCATGCAGCCCTTCAGGCCGGCAATACCGGGATGCCGCTAACAGGAGGACATCACAGGTCAGGAGGACATGCAAATACCGGCATCATGAAGGCGATAAGTGGGATACCGGCATGCCGGCAATACCGGCATAGCGAAGCACTCGTAAACTGCTATGTGTAGTGTTCCCAACTGCCACAGGTGCACACAATCAGCACAGGTGGAGGCAATGGAGTCTGGGCCAGAACAAAAGGAGCAGTCCCACACACCACACCCCTTACCACACCAAAATAATACCACTAGTAGTAGCAATACTGGGGATGGAGGACATGCTTACATTGCTATACCAGCAACAACAACAACAGCAGGCATCACAGAGGTGACGCAGGAGGAGAAGGAGGGTGAGACAGGCCCAGCAAGTCCCGCCAGTGCAGGCAGAGGCGCCACGTAGGCACCCACCAATCCCTTGCATCAGAGCCAGTTCATACAACCTAACCCCTGAGCAGATCCACACACTGTACCGGCTGGACCGGGACACCATCACCACCATAGTGGACATGATAAACATCGACAGCGTCAGCCTGACTGAAATCCGCACTGCCATCCCCCTCTACTGAAGGTAGTGTCTGTGCACCACTTCCTGGCCACAGGTACCTACCAGCACACAGTATGCCAGCTGCATGGCATATCACAACCTCTCCTTCCATGCATGCTGACCCAAGTGCTGGATGCCCTCCTGAAGCACGCACACAACCACTTATCCCTACCACGGACTGGCCAGGAGCTCACTGACACTAAAGTTGGCTTACATGCAGTGGCAGGCATGGCCAATTGCATCAGTGCCCTCTACTGCACCGATGCTGAGTTGGTAGTCCCACATGCCATAGAGGTTGTGTACTGAAATCGTAAGCAATACCACTCCATCAATGTGCAGATGGTATGTGATTCCAGCAAGATCACCACACGTTGTTGTGCCCGATATCCCGGATCCACACATGATGCCACGGTGCTGCGGAATTCCTTGCTACCCCGCTTCATGGAGCGACATGCTGGACGACGTGCCTGGCTGCTCGGTAAGTCGCTTGACAGGCCCATGGCAGTGCAGTTGTGGGGGATGAGTACTCCACCTGGGTGTGATTGGGGGGTGAGTGGAGACAGCACATACAGCATAACACTGTGGCCCTACATTTTCCGACCTGAACGAGACCCAACAATGCCTTGCATTAGACCAATGGTTCACACCAATGATGATACAAAATACATAGAAGCAGGCCACATCCCTCTCGCGTCCACAGCACATCAATTGAGTATACCCTCTGCAACACCATCCAGCAACATGCAGTGAGTACGCACATGAATGCAGCAAAGCACAATACAGAGCATCTGAAAGAGCATGCAAGTGAACAACCTGCAACATCTGGACTACGCAATCCACATCTGCAGACCATTGTCCAGCACACATTGTGACAAATGTACCTGTATGCATACATCCAGGGACATGTGCATGTGAACACCAAATAGCTGCAGCCATGACAGTGATTAATACAGGTGTAATACCACAAATTGAGTCACACATACCTCATTGTGCCCCCATGCAGGTGATGGTGGCTATACCTTGAATCCGTGGCTCCTCACCCTTGTTCAGATCCCACAGACCATGCACGATGAGGAGTACAATCGGGTTCATATCCGTACCCGTGTTGTGATCGAGCAGACCTTTGGCCTGTTGAAGGCACGTTTCCACTGCCTCAGCAGGTCTGGTGGAGCACTCCTTTATGTGCCTGAGAAGGTGGACAAGCTCAACATGGTCTGTGCTATACTGCTCAACATGTGCATCCTGTGCAATTTACCCCTGCCACCTAACATTGACCAGCAACCACCGGGTGAAGATGGGGATGATGAAGGATAAGTGTAGTATATCAGCCATGTGCCAATACCCATGAGGGACTTGCTGTGCGCCAATCAGTGATGGACATTTATGTTTGATGCACTATGATGAAGAGGGTGCATCAATTCACACTTGCTGTGCATTGGGTTCGGGGAATCTGGGCAGTGTACACTGTTTGGCATTAAATTCTGAAACACTCAATAAGCAATGTCCAATCATGTTATATTTTTCCAAATGAGATGTAATTATCAATAGATGAACAGCCCCCCACGATGCAACTGAGTCTACCCACCCTCCCCTCTCCCCTCCCACCACCCTCTACCACTCATCCCTCTAACTGCCCCAAACCCAAAAACACCCCCATCCCTCAACTCCCCCACACACCCACGTCCCGGCACACATTATGAGTTCGAACAGCCTCCATCCCACATGTCTGTCCGGCTACAGTCGGCCCCTTTTGCATGGAGTCTGTGGCTCCCCTGGCCGGCGCATGGTGCGTAGCGACCTACGCACTGGTCTTGTCGGAGCTGAGCTTACTGGGGTACTGCTCATGGATGGCAGGGGTTGTGACTCGGCAGGTGCTGCAGGGCATTGTGCCATGGTGGCAGCCAAATGTGTGAGTGTCTGGGTTACTGATTCCATGCCCTGGCGCACCCGCCTAGCAACGTGGTTCACAGCACGAGTGAGTGCCTGTGTGCTGTCACAGTGGGCCTGGAGTGTGACTTCCCCTATTGTGATGAATTGTTGCAACATCTCGTCCATGGACTGCTGACGCTCCTCCATGCGGGTGATGCGGGCCTCTAGGTCAAGTATGCCCTTGACTGCTGGTGGTCACATGGGAGCAGCTGTAATTGGACTTATTTGAGGGCTGAATACAGGTCCAGCTGTCTCCTCCCCGGAGCTACCACCACACGACCCATGTCCCAGGGAGTGCTGTGGTGTGTGCCCCATGGATGGTGTTCCCTCAGTGTCCTCCGACATGCATTGCCCTGCCTTGTCAGCCTCGTCCTGTTGGACATCATCCTCTGCACTATTTGTTGCAGATTGGGCCACCTCCCCTGGGTCACTAGTGGCCAGTGACTGAGGAGCATAACCATTGTTGGCCGTTGGTGTACCCTCCTGGTCCACATGAGCTGGCTGCAGTGGTGCAGGGGTTGTTTGGTCGGTGGGCTTGGGAGCCACTGTGCCTTGTGGTAGGTGTGCAGTGATGACACCCAATTTCCCAGGCCAGTGCACATTCCCATGTGTCAGGGTTGGATGCTCCTCAGATCCTATGTCCTGTGACCCCTGTTTACCAGACCGCTGTGGCATGGGGTGGTGGTTTTCATCTGCCCGACCCTTGACGTGGACGGCCTAGTGCCATCATCTTCCCCTCTGCTTCTGCCTGGTGCTGTTGGCTTTGTTTCTGCAGTGGGCCTGTCATCACTGTCAGATACTGTGCCTGTGTGGAATGGAGAGGCAGGGCATGAGTCATGGGTGTAGGGACATCCAACATATATTGATCTAAGTACATTTTGGGTCCTGTGCATTGCTGTCTGCATGTTGGAGGGGCAGACATGGTGCTTACAGGTGTTGGGTGTGTGGTGCAGTGTCTGTGCATCCTTCTAGCGCATCCATGTTGTGCATGCAATTTGCTTGGTGGATTACATGTGTGTCATGGATTGCATGTGGTGTACATGCATCTGGGTGTGCATGCCATGTGATGTGTCTCTAGGGCTCTGGTGTACACTTGGTGGTGGAGATGTCTGCACCATGCAGTGGGATGTGACACTGGTGGGGCCTGCTTCTCTGCAGTGCTGCATGTGTGTGTCTGCATGTTGATGGTACTTGGGTTTGGAATTAGACACTGGTGGTTTGCTCCATGCCGGTAAGGACTGTTACTTACCTCCAACCTCGTAATGACCCCCATTGTCTTTTGCAAATGAAAATTAATTAATTGATTTGATTTGCATGGAAAGAGTGTATTCATATTGGTGCAGTTTAGAAGTGGTGAAGAGTAAGTGAATAGTTCATTTCTTCTGAGAAAGGGTGCAAGGCATATTGAGTTGGTCATACGAGAAGTGTACGAGTCTAGATAAGAATTGTTAGCTGAGTTACGTTACGCTGGTAGTAAAGTACGATGGATGCAGAGACACCCCTTGCCATATTTGTAATACTCTGCCAGGGTATGCAGAAAAGATTAATAAATACCATGACCAGTGGGTCATGGAGTTGAAGGGAGAAGGCTCAAGTTTGGCCACAAGTACGGTCTTTTGACAAAGTGGTATTAGATATGTTTGCCACTTGCCTGTCCATTAAATATAAAGGGAAACAGTTGAAAAACAGGAGAGAAATATTGGATTTGTGGCGGCTTTTAGAGGAAGTGCCGCCGGAGAAAAGTGGTGAGTGTAATACATCTTCCCTGACAACAACTGGCAGTGAAGGGTCGACCGCACAGAGTGAGAAGACGATAGAGGTCACATGCGTATATCGCTTATTGTCAAAGCCAGTGCCTGCAGAAGGATATAGCGACCCCGTATATGTAGCACAGCCCACATCGCCTTCCATACTTAAGCCGTCTGGCAGAGCACCACCCCATATGAGAGTCAGGGAACAACAGGACAGGTGAGTACCCCTACAATCGACATTGAGAAACTCACACAAGATCTAGACTCACGATTAACAATGGCTCAGACTGAGTTGTCCCGCTTTAGGGCAATGGGGGAACAGGGAGGGTCACTCAACTCCCGAGCAGAACAAGGTGCCATGCCGTGTCCGAGTGAAGGGGCAGTAGAAGATGGATGGGAAAAGGGAGAAATACTATTCTGAATAAATGATAACCCACGCGAATAATAGAAATAAACACAGCTGACAGTGAATGCGAGATAGAAGAGGGAGGGGTGACATCAGACACGGAGGAAAAATATTGATGTGACTTAGAGGAGCAAGAAGAAGAAGAAGAAAGGAGGCTTGGAACTGCCACAGGTGGGGCTTCATTCGGAGAAGGGTTGTCGCCCGTGGCAGAGTGGACAGGAAGGTTAAGGAACAGAACAGGGCGCATGGCTGTGATCGGGTAAAAAGGGAAGAAGGTGTGTGCCAAACGTGGGGGGGGATCTACAGATTCCACTAATACGCAGGGGGGGTGGGAAGGCCGAACTACATACCATGGGCCAAAATGGACAAGGCCAATCTGCTCAAACAGCTACCCCCACTCTCAGGAGACGCCAGCAAGTGGATATATGCATTTGAGAAACACACAGCAAGAGTGCCCTTGGCGTTGGAGGATGTTAAAAACTTGCTGGTATCTGCAGTAGGAAACCAAGCAAACAGAGTGTGGGCGAAGGCGGGGTTCCCCGGAATAACATTAGCTTGTGACCTCCATGATGGGGCCTTGTTTAACACAGTGCCAGCACACGTGTGGGAGGCATTGAGGGAAACATTTCCAGACACCCCAGATTTACAGTCAGTAATGCAGTGTACAATGGGAGATGAGGAAGATGCAATCTCTTTCATTCTCTGGGTGCAGGATATGTGGAGAGTGGAAAACAGGTGCGGCCTGGGACCAATCAACTTCCGTGTTCTATTTCATTATAAAAAGAGGGCTCCCAAAGGAAGTGCAGAAGGCCCTTGATAAAATACCTGGGATAGAAGCCAAGGGATGTCCTGAAATTCAAAGCATAATAGTGCACCATTGTAAAAGGATCAAAAAGAAGGAAAAGGAGATAGCTCAGCGGCAGTTGGCAGACTAGGCTAAATTAGTACAGAGCAAACTGCTGAAGGTCAGTAGAGTAGCAGCAACCAGCACGGCAGGAAGGGAGCGGGAGGAGGACGACGAAGAGATGGGAATACCAATGCAAATGGTGGTAAACTGGACAGGTAATGGCCAGGATCAGTGGATAAGGGAAAATCAGTATGAGGGACCACAGTGGCCATCAAGAGGGGGGCGGGGCAATAGAGGAGGATTCAGGGAATCAAGGGGAGGAGGTGCAGGATACGGAGAGCCCCGAGGAGGAATGCAAGGACAGTGTTGGAATTGTGGGAGGTGGTGATATTTTATGAGAGAATGTCACAGCAGGCCCAACAACTCATACCCGAGTGAACATCAGATCGGACACCCACACCCAGGGAGACCTTATGGGCTACCGAAGGGTGGGAATAGATGAGATAGTGAGTCCGACCCGAGGTACATGAGCGAGCGCCCAATGCCCCCGCAGAATACATCCGCACACCCCCAGTGTCATGACAGTATTGCCCCCATGCGCCATAACACTTATGCCACCAATACAAATGGAGAACCTACCCCGTGTAGAGGGAAAGCGATGGTAAAAGGAAATGCTTTTGACATTGATGAACTCCCATGGCATTCAGCATAGGACAGCCCACAGGGAATACTTGCATGTCCAGTACTGTCGATGGCCCTTAATGCAGCAGAAGAACCACTGCTGGGGGCAGCGATAGGAAATAAACAATTAATTTTTATGGTGGATTAGGGAGTGGAAAAATCGTGCCTCAAGGGAGGCAGGTTCTCGCTCTCTAATCAGACTTTGGAAACGCAAGGATTCTCTGGGGCGGTGGTCGAGTTCTATACACTGAAGAGTTAGACATAACGGCGGGAGGGAAAACTGTTTGGGCACCCATGCGGCATTACGAAGAGTCGCCCATTAATTTGCTGGGAAGTGATCTTCTCAGCAAACTCATCATGACCATATCCTTCACTGACAGAGGAATGGTGTGTTCCACACCAGGCATTTGTGCAATCCGCGCCATGCTAGCCATACACACCCAAGCAAATATCCCGCAGACACGTGGCATTCCTGTAAATCCAGACATGTTCCTACAAGGATTGAGGATACTAGTAAGAATATTGCCAGAATTGAAAAGCGAACAATGGAGAGGGCCTTCAGAATTCATTTTTCGCCCAATCGCAGATCCAGAAATAGTGCCAGGATCTATAGTATCCCTAGACATACATGCAGTACAAGTGACACTCCAAAGAATAGCAGTGATAGCAATGGATATGCAGGGATGTTAGTGGAGAACAGTGCTGTGCATCAATACCAATAAGGCCCTGTGAGACTTGACGGATGAGGAACTTTTTAGTGACACAGAAGACGATGAGGCAATAGTGATGGAAATTGCAATCCCCTGCAATGTCATGATCCAAAGAAGAGAGGTGCCCCTCGTAGCAGTGATCAAAGCACCGCCAGCATACTTTGAGGAAGACATGTCCCAAATACCACAGCAGATGTGGACCACAGGCCCACATGATGTAGGGTTACTGCATGAAGTGACACCAGTAAAGATCAAGCTCAAACCTGGGGCCATCTTACCCTGGGTAAAACAATAACCCCTACATAGGGAAGCTCAGGAGGGAATAAAAGACACATTTTGTGCACTAATGGCACAGGGAATAATGGTGCCATCTAACTCGCCCTGCCACACTTGCATTTACCCGATTAAGAAAGAGAAGGGAGGGGCGTGGAGGATGATCCAGGACCTAAGCCCCCTCAATGACGTTGTACAGAAGGAGTTCCCTCTTGTCCCAAATCCTGCCTTAATCTTATGCAGTGTCCCAACAGAGGCCACACACTTCACAGTGGTGTACCTAAAGAATGTTTTCTTCTCAATTCTACTTGATCAGGGTTCATGGTACCTGACAGCATTTACGCTAGGGGGCAAGAGATATGAACATTGCAGACTGCCCCAAGGGTACTGCGAATGTCCCAGTATTTTCAACAGAATATTGCATGAGGACCTCAGAAACATACACACTACAAGTCCAATAATTCAGTATGTGGACGATTTGTCGGTCTGTGGCAAAAAACGAAAAAGAGTGCAGAGAGGATTCCATTACCCTGTTAACACATCTAGCACAGAAAGGGTACATAGTAGACAGACAAAAATTGCAATACTGCTTGACCGAAGTGCTATACTTAGGTCAGCTATTATCTAAAGATGGTAAGAGAATAATACCTGACAGAGCAGCAGCAATAAAAGCAGTAAAAGAGCCCAACACAGTAAAAGAGATTCAGAAGTTTCTCGGCATGTGTAACTATTGCTGAGTTTGGATACTGGATTATGCAGCATACACAAAACCCCTGTTATAGGCACTCAAGGAAGCACAGCGAGAATACACCAACCTACAATGGACGCAGGAAATGCATACAGCTTTGGACACACTTAAAGAATTGATAACTACTGCCCCAGTTCTCGCAACTCCTGATTATGAGCGGGAATTCTATTTATTCTCACATTGTAATGGCACACTTATGACAGCCTTTCTGACACAAAAAACATCCCTGGGTCACAAGCCCCTGGCATTCTACAGTGGAACACTAGATGCAGTAGTGCTAGGACACTTTGCTTGCGAACAGGCTCTCGCAGCCACCGCGTTCACAATAGAACAAAGTTCTACAATCGTGATGGGATGCTCTGTCATGTTGTATGTAGAACACTCTCTGTTTGCCATCCTTGAAAGATCGAAAAGTACATTAACTACTCAAAGGTCCACAGCATATGAGTTGATTATTTCTAGTGCCAACATTCATATAGTGCGGTGCAAAGGTGTAAACCCAGCTACATTCATCACAGAAGCATGCACAGTAGAAGATATGCAACAACACAATTGCGCTACATACACAGGAAATAATGATGACACGCTCAAAGCACATGAAAATGCACTGTCAGAAGGAGAAATGTACTTCGTAGATGGGTCTGCCTCCATAGATTGTGAAACAGGAGAAAAACATGTAGGAGCAGCAGTAGTTCAGGTGGAGGATGGGGAATTTGAAGTGATTGTGCAGAAAAGATTACCACCGCACTTCTCAGCTCAAGCAGCAGAACTGGTAGCACTCATAGAAGCATTCCGTATGGCAAGGCGGTGCATAGTCACCATCTATCCACACTCTGCTTATATGGCAACAACAGTACATGGAGGGTTAGCAAGATGGGGGAGAAGAGGATTCCGAAGGGCAGACGGCTCCCCTATTAAGCACACAACGCTACTAGGGGAATTAAGTGATACATTAAAAGAATCTGCACTTGTAGAAGTCGCGAAGTGTCAGGCCCATACGCGAGGTGAAGACGTCATTTCGTTGGGAAACACGGCAGCAGACACTGCCGCCAAAGAAGCCTCCTACCTACCAAAACCCCCAACAGGTGAGTACATACTACAGAAGATAGTAGAAGAAACACAGCCAGGAGGATTCAACTCATTACCAGTCTCTCAAATGATTGAACTCCAGCAAGACGCACCCAGCGAGGAGAAGGAGACTTGGGTAAAAAGGGGGTGTAGCCAGTCATCCACTGATCTATTATGGAGACAAAATAACACTGGCAAGGTAGTGATGCCAGCAAAATTACTAGAGGTTGCATTCAAACAATTGCACTTCCTAGCTCACAATGCAACGCATCACATGATTGCAGACATACAAGAAAATTGGTTCGCCTCAGGAGTACAGGAGCATGTGATAAAGTTAATAATCGAATGCATAATCGAATGCATTACATGCCAAACGTACAACTCTGGCATGACCTTACGAACACTTAGCGGAACATTGCCAAGGCCTGAAGGGCCCTTCAGAGAACTACACATAGATTATGCAGGCATGGGAGAGCAGTGAAATGGGGCTCGATACTTGATTGGTGTGGTATGCGCCTTCTCCCGGTGGGTGGAAGCAGGTCCCTGCGCTCATCCAGATGCATGGTGTGCCGCTAAATATTTAGTGAGAGAGGTATTCCCCCGCTGGGGCATTTGCGATGTCATACATCCCGACAACGGGATACACTTTGTAAATGACATGTTCAAGGATATCACTGCAATGCTAGGTATAACTCATAAACTCTGGATGATTTATCATCTGCAATCTAATGGATTTGTTGAGAAAATTAATGGATTACTCAAGAGCAGATTATCCAAACTGTGTCATACACTCAATAAGAACTGGGTGTATTGTTTACCCCTGGCGCTTTTTGAAATGAGGAATCAACCTAGTAAGGACCACCACCTGTCACCCCATGAAATTGTGACAGGTAGTAGGATGCACACAACCCACTCACCCATGCACAGGCAATCAGGTGCGCACCAAAGCGCCACAGTGCTAGGGGAAGAATTCCATGAGTATCTTAGGAACCTGACACGAGCTGCACGAGCCATAGCCAAACAAATAGCTCCGTCATTTACACAGGAAAGCGCCACTGATACAATGACTCCAGCCACAGTCCAGACTGCCAGTTGATGACAGGTGACATGGTATATGTGAGGAGCCTTGTGCGTAGATGGAACGGGGCAAGTTCCATGGTCCATACAAGGTACTATACTGCACGCCTACAGCTGTTAAAGTACAGGGCCTGAAGTATTGGGTGCACTTGACGGATGTTCGTAAGGCTCATGGGAGCACGGACTGCACAGACCACGAAGGTAACAGGGACGAGCAGAGTGCACAAACGTAGAGGGTGGGAAAGGTAGAAATACAGATAGGTGTCAAGCACGAAATAAGAGCAAATAAAGGATGAATAAAGATATGTAAATAAATGTGTAGTGTCAACAAGTATTAGTAATATGTGTGATAGGATGGGATAACAATAAAATTTCTCTCTCTCACTCTTTCACTTTCTTCCTCTTTTCCCACTCTTTTCATCTTTTAATTAAAAGTGGAGGTGACAGTAATGTTTTTTCTTCTTGGTGATGATTCTAACTGACAGTGAATTGTCTCCCTCAGTTCCATTCCCCCATACTTAAGGTGTGGGGAGGGGAAACAGAAGGATACAGAAAAAAGAAAAGAAACAATAACAATACTCACTGATATGTGAAATGGATAGTTAAAGTAAATCAGAAAAGCTGAAATTAAATCAATAGTGAACGGTGTGTAAAACATGAAGAAGTAACATGCATGATTAACAAATGCTCATATTTCATTTATCAGGAACTACAATGGGCATGGACGAGGCTCTGGCAGCAAAAAATGATAGTGTAGATAGGAGTTGAAAAAGGAGATATGTTTATCCTAGTTATTCATATGAATGTGTTATGTTTGTGTGTGCAGTAATATTCTTTTCAACATTGTTTGGCCTGTTCCTGTATTGGAGTATCACATATATTTCAACCGATGTGAGCCAGGGGGAGTGGGCATGAAAACAATCAAGAAAGGGACCCATCTAATTTGGGATGGTGCCTAGTTAATATGGGCGCATGGGAGCCATGCGGATGAATATAACAACATTACAAATATCACAACGATGCAAGCCACCACACAGTCCCCACATGCAAATGAATCCGATTTTAGCGTTTACACTATGAATGACAGAACACATTCCGAACTTACATGGATACAAAATCGTCTCTACCCAACCACAATACCGGTGCCAGAAACAGTATCTCCAGATAATATGACTACCAGTAAGGAGAGCAGTGTTAACAAACATATGTCTATCAGCTACTATAACATGTACACCAATAGGGAGGGGAAAGAGGATAGCAAAATGGCCCAGAAGGATGAGGGGGGTGGATTTGGGAGGAAAAAGAGAGAAACACAACAGGAAAAGTGGGAAGAACACTATAAATTTGCCCTAGACATGGTTGATGATCCTCAGCACCCACACCAAACAAAGAAATGGTATGCTGACATGAGCAACACGGCTAAACAAGCAACTGAAGAAAGTTGCAATGTGTGCTCACTTATACCTCATGCTTCAGGCAAAGTATTGCTGCCACAAGAAATACCATTTGCAGAGGCTCAGTGTCTCTTACATCTAGTGCTATGCCGAATAAAAAATTCCAAGCACACACGGTTTCGTTTGAATTATTGCAGAACGAGCGGACACGTTACTCCTGGCAGCAAGAAGTAATTTGTGTGAAAGAGCCTTTCCTGGTGATAAAAGGCACATTGTACGCAGACAATAAATGGCAAAACGAAGAAATATTATGTAAAGCGGAGGCACTGCGAGGGTTGTATAAAGAAAAGCTGTCTTGGGTACAGAGAACATGCGCTCCCATATGAACACATAAGAAATCTAACTTGGGTCACCGCCATCGAGAAACCCTTCAAGCTACAAAAAGACATTTCTTATGAACTTTGTTTCCGTGGGGAAGGGAAAAAGAATATGGGGAAAATAAAAACTGCAGTAAAACTCTCATAATACCTGACATGAAGAAAGGTACGGCTGCAATGATGGATACATACTGGGTCTGCGGCAACATGGCATACCTACTCCTCCCGCAATCATGGAATGGTACATGCTCACTGGCAACGCTTCATTCCGCGCTAATGGTGATTCCAGAAAGCCACATCCAAGGAAGAAGAACGCAAGCGGCAACTCCAAGTGAACTTTCCCCAACGCCGCCCAAAGGAGAGCCCATGTATGCAATGGACGAAGAGGGGCTGCAGAGCACCATGCGAAGGAAAAAGCGATCATCTAACTACATTTCCGCCAAATCATCAGAACTGCTGGCACAGATCTCCGATAGATTCCGGTTGTTCAGCTCTGTTGCAAAGTTCTTCGCATCCCTCATTCCCAGTATCCAAGCGAGAGCAAATGCAAAGTGGCTTCAGATCACCAGGTGGGAGCTTATCCAACTGGCCAACGACACTGAAGAGGAGTTCAACATTATCAAGGTAGAACTTAGAGCCCTGCGACTAATGACCATGCAGAACAGGTATGTGCTAGACCTGTTAACAGTGATCGATGGAGGTGTTTGCCGAAAAATCGGAAGCACATGTTGCACATTTGCACCCTCTGCAGACGCAGAACGGGTCCCTCTCACACGTGATAGCAGCAGTGCACAACCTCGGAGAGCGCATGAAGGACGAAGGAGGGGCACAGCCCAGCACTTGGTTCGACAATCTTTTTTCCTGGGTACCTTCCTGGCTAGGAATGACAGTGAAACTTCTCATACCACTCAACGTTTTTCTGCTCCTCATTTTTTGTGTGTGCCAATTAGGACTCCGATACTGCGCAAATGCAGTACCCAATGGTGCGTTGATGATGGTAACAATGGGCCGTGCAAATGGAGGGGTGCAAATTAAACATGAGGTGAAGGTGCAAACAGGAGACGGTTCAAAGCCCAAATATAGGATGACTGCCATATATAACACAGGGCATAGGGTGGATAGTTTATACCACACAACCATAAAGGAACCTAGACAGTTACAATGGTACAAGGAAGTATGGGCGGACCTGGAGAGTGAGGGAGGGTGTATTTATATGACCTGTACCCAAGATGATTATGCTAGAAGGGGGGAAAGCCTCAGGGTGAATGTAGAGCATGGATGCCTATAAAGCGGACACCTGCATGGGATGAAGCAATGGCAGAGGAAGAAGAATGTAAAAGATTGGGGCAGTTACAATATTCGTTACTTAAGTAATGAAGTAACAAAAAGTGTATTCCTACACTTCTTGGGTAGGCCCAGTCATGGCTGCTTTGGGCTCAGGGCCCCGGCCGTGGAGCACTTTTGCGGGAATACCCCTAGGAACTGTGAACCCCCCTTGTGACACCCCGTATGGCAGTGCAAGACCAGAGTTGAACAAGACTCCATTTTGCAAGCCACCGACTCCATTTTGTAATGGCAAGACAGTCGTAAAGTTTCAACGTGATCCTACAGATCTCCCAGCCATGCACGCACAGCGAGCAAGCTACTCCCTTACCTCCTCCCCTTTGTCGTCTCTGCAGTTGTCCGGTTCCCATGAGAGACTATCTGCAAGAATGCAACAAACTTTACACTGTTTCTTCTGTCTTCTGTCTTACTTCACTGACCCAGATACAGCCCTGAGCAGGGGCCAGTGCAAAAGCCATCTGTCTCTCTAAACCTGACCCCACACCCCACAGACCCTGACCATAAAGAACATAGTCCCCATACCCCTTGGGACACAGTTGACAGTTAGGACCCTTGAGTCCATTTGATCATTCACGCCTTAATGGGGACAGAGCCAACGCGTCTTTTGCATGCGAGATCGTGTAAACCTAATAATGGGGCAATGTGTATATGAATGAACAATATAATGTATATGTGTAACTAGAAGTTCTCATGTTAAAGCGCAATTATAAACGTGTGATGTATATTAACATATGGTACAAAGAATGCTCATAGACCTAGATTGCAACTATATAATACACAACCAGTATAATACTGTACACGCCAGCACTAAACTACCTCATTTTCATAAGTTCAAATGTAAATATATGTACGATATTGTGTAAACATAATACAGCAGCTAATCACTCTCACGAGCCACAATCCCTGCTAAGGCTGTGCACACTAAGCCATGAATTGCTTTTTAATTAAAAAATGAACATTGATGCAAGCCTGCATTTTTATTTCTTGATGATTTCTTTGTTATGATGAGAATGTTTAGCTAGACGGAAAATATAGTATACTCTAAATCAGTATGACCTGAATGTAATATAGTAAGCCACGTGTAAAAGCCTGCATGTAACACTGCGTTTTTGAGGGCTCTGTTTCATTGTGTAACGAGGAACCATATGGAAAAGAGGTTTCGATTCTCCTCTACCCTTCATGGTGTCAAGGTGGATTAGCAGAGATGTAATGATGTATGGACATCTGATCACTGAACCCCCCCACAATGAAATGCATGCCCATGATGGTATGTGCTTCTTGTGACCTAGTCGTCCCAGCCATATACTAGAATCCTCTTTGTTGTTATCAGATGGATACTCCAGGCCATACAGTGACCCCATGAGCTCTACCTCTTAGTCAGTATATCCTGAATCGTCTAAACAAGTCAAGCGCAGTATTTAATGGATGAAGCTTAATCTATGTCCAGTAATAAATAACCTGCCTTTGAACCATGTATACAGAAGTGTTTAAGCTACAGGTCTTTGAGGTCACCGGACAAACAGATTATGTAGTGAATGAATGGGAATGTGTTGCCGCAAGGGCACATGTCAAATGGTTATTTTTACAAAAGAAACATTACAAGTTGCTGCTCCTGCATACCAACTCGATGAGCCCAGCTGACCGATTGACCCAGAACACGTCATCGTCTCACCGCGTGCCCTCAAGCAAACCGAGTGTCTCCGACCCTATGGCACCTATAGGGGTCTACTCTTAGTGACCAATCCCAACTGTTCATGTGCCCCCCATGCCTTCCCTCAGTTTGATGACGATTTTCATGTATAAAAATTATTTGTAACATGTTTTTTGCCGAGCGCTCTTGGCGTGAGCAGAGTAGATTCCGCTTACCCTATTTTAGATAAACCCTTTGATACCACCAGCACTTTGTCTAGGTCTCATTCCCTCCTGGGATACGTTTCTATTGACTCCAATGGGAGAATTAACTGTATTTTTGGGGCCTCTCACGTACAGTCATCAGAACTATCTCACAACTACGTTTATATAGGTATGTCACACAGAAATGTATACAATTTATTTTTTAAATGTTCAGCGTTAAATCCCACATTTGGTCCAATTTTAATAGTTATTCTTTCCACTTACAGTGGAGCCCAGACACATAACTCACATCAGTAAACGAACAGGTACCATCGGTGAGTGGCCCATAGCTACTTGGATAATATTCATCATAAAGTCTATTTATGGATAACCTGGTAATAATTCATCATTATTATGCCCTCCCTTCGTTATTTACACGACTCACAGGATTCCTAAGGTACTATATCAATGTTGTGATTACTTTTTGCGTGATGAGTAATGAAATACATGCATGACCTGTTCTGGACTACAACTAATTTAGTTCTATTTTCAATTTTCTCTTTTCCTTCTTTTTATTTGTATTGCACCTACATCGTATTGGAAATTTTCAACAATATTTGTTCAACGAAATAGCCTTTTATGGTATTGGGTTCTTGGTGCATTGCTATTTGAATGGATTGTGCATATTTACTACTTTTAATTTTTGGTGCGCCAAATGGTTCCTGAAAACCACCATGTGCCCTTTGGGGTCTTTTGTTTTCTGGATGCATGGAATTAATTATCAACTGTACTCGCAAATACATGTGTGTACAACTGTTATGCAGCCTCAGACGAAGAGCCTTGCAGCTCGAAACACGAGTCAGGCTGTTTAATCCCTAATTACAATTAAGCAGAACTTGCAATTTATTTGTTGTCTAAGTGCACAGAAAGGAAGCAAACACCCTCTCTTTTCTAGTTCATCCTCGTGGGTAATTTTGGCAGGTTGCCCGCATTTTGCTTCAACCTGCAGCCCATCAACTCACTAATCTGTAGTCATTGTGCTAATTCTCAACCAGTCCCCTTCTGCCAAATTCTTATTTCAGTTTCATATATGATTTGGGCATCACATAAATTAGATTTTGGGAGTTCAAAGGGTTGTATAGAATTGTTAATTACTAACAGTGTACTGCAGCATAGTTGCCAACATGACCTATTCGAATTTGTAGATGCTTATCCAGTCCTGTGTTTTCTTTGAATTATGGAACTTGTAGTTTGAGTTTTGTAATAGGAAAAGTGGAACTACAAGTCCCAGAATGCAAAACAAAAAAGAAACAGTACTGGATAAGCACATACGTGAATGGGTCATGTTGGCAACTATGCTGCAGGAGAGTGGCACATCCATTACTGAAAGTATTGAGGAATTGGTGACAAGGAGAGTCGTTTCCAAAGAAGAACAGGTCCTCTTCTTTGGGTCCAATTTAATACATACACCGTAAAGTTCGGGTGCTGGAGATCAGCAATACTTTATATAGCGTTGAAGTAATTACTGAACCCCACCTCTTCACTACTGTCTTCAGAAACAGTTTATGGAGTTTGTCCCGAACACAAGGATAGATACAAATACATCGCTGTTGAAGGGGAAAGATTTTTTTTTTTTTAAGATTCTTTTCCAAGGAATCCCAGAATATTTGATAGTTTTGAAAAGAGTTCAGATAACCATTTCGTTTTTTTGTCTTTCTCACTCTGACGTGCAACTACCCCTACCCGGGCAGTTAGCTGGAATATCAAAGTTGGGTTTTAGTGAGGACTGTTACAGAATGTGCTCCATTGGCGCTTGTGTAGCCAGTTGACTAATATGAGAAGTATGATCTTAGCCTTGGGAAATATGGGACAAAGCTTCATACCAACAGAATCTGTTGCTCAACAGGTGGATGCAAGGTTACATTAGTGGGAGAAGTGTACCCCAAAAAGTTTTGTGGAACTGTGACCCCAGCACAGGAGTTGTCAGGAAGGCAGCAACACCACATTTTTCCAAGGGTTGCAGCCATGCTCGTTGGCAGCCAATTGAATTGAAACAGATCTAATTTGAGTGGTACTGCTTCGCGTGTTATAGTGCGGAAGTGTGAAATAAGTCGTGGAACTGTTGACAGTAAAACATAAAAGTAGTGGAACGATGCTGTCGGCCGTTCCTGCTCACTTCGAGCACTGTGTGTTGTGCTTAGCCTATGATAGGCTGCACACAGGGCAGATTCGGATCAGCCTACCAACTTTCTGTAAATTTGCTGCTGCTGGGTGAGGCGAGGCAGAGGACAGTACCCCTTAATTGCTGAGTCCTGCTCCCACGGGCAGTGCCCATGGTAGAGCTATTTACCTCCATCTCCCGTATCTGTCCGTATAAGGGCAAGCTGGCATTACTCCGGTTGTAGGGTGGGCAACTGTCCCGGATTTCACAGGATTGTCCCACAATTAGGGACTCTGTCCCGCAGTTTTCAGAGTGGCTGTGCGGGACGCAGGTTGTCCCGACCTGCATCGGGACAACCTGCCTCCAGCACAGCCACTCTGCAAACTGAATTGGCCATGGACACAGCATTGCGCTGCCGCCTGCTACTTTCTTTCTCCGGGCGGCTCTGTCTCCTTTTGAGCCTATGGGTCGAGCTGTAATGCTCGGACACTAATTATTTCTAATGCGAATGCTTTGGTCCTGGGGTCGTGATGGTCATGTTTGCAGTTATAAAACGTGACCATCACCTCCCACGGACAAACCATTTTCATTTCAATTAAGCCAGGAATTAAGAGCCATTAAAAAAAAATTTAAGTAGAAAAAGGGGCGGGCCAAATGTGAATGATGTGACGTCATCACCGCCTTGTTGCCAAGTGTCCTGCAAAGGACTATCAAAGAGTTGGCCACCCTATCCGGTTGGTGTACAGAATCCAAATAACAGAGTCTTTCCGGACAGGAAAGCGGAAGAAATGTTGTAAGAAAATAAAGATGTTCCCTTTAGTAGCATCGCATAGTGAAGTGTTTATGCATCTGTTTGACTCCTTTTGTATTTCACTGCCCCAACAATACAAGGTGGCACCCCCAGTCCCAACACCATCATAGGTAGCAGATCAGGACAGCTGGGGGCCAGGGCCGTGGAGATGTGCCATTGGCCAATGGCCTCATCTACAGTCCAGGTAATGAATACTGTATGCGCATGCGCAAACCACTTTTCTTTGCTGACGAGCACCTCCTCTGAACAATGTTCGGATGCTTTGCTCTGTTGAGGTTTCCAGTCAATTCCAAGCACTGAGCATTCGTTTTATAGCCCATTGGGACCTCATAGCACAGTCTAATTGATTCGATTAAGGTGAACCAACATTATCGCCCCACAATACTTCTCCATCTTGCTTCTGAACCGCATGCAATAAAGGTGACTCGCGTTGCATCGAATATTCCGTGTTTCTTGCAAATCTTGAACAATCCTTTTTGTGCACATGATAATTCAGCACTCAGCTTTTTACTCCTGTTGTGCTAAAGTTAGCGTGTGCACTGGCGTGACCATGGCAACCCTCTTCAGTGTCGTTGGCAGCCACATAAGTGTTTCCCACTCTGCTTCTGCAGTTTTTCGCTGGCTGTTCTCTGGGTGCAGTATTGCTAATTTGGTGTCAAATTAACACGTAAATGAAGGACTCCCTGGCAGGTCGCAGTAGGCAAAGGTGTTGAAAGAGTTCCCTGTTCTTTAACTAAACATGCAGTATTTTCTTTTTTGTTTTCGCCTTTTTTCCAGAAAGAAATTATTTGAATCATTAGTTTATAGTTGGGCAACATGGGAAAACCTATGATTGTGAATCAGCTTGCAAGATGACAAGTGAATACACATATTAAACACAGAGGGCACGATTCGTGGAATTTTTAGCATGGTGCAAAGTGACTATGCACTTGTTCAAAGTGACTTTACACTGCCAACAAACATCCTGATTCACAGAGCGGTGCAAAGTGTATTTATTTTTGCAGTGCAAAGTAACTTTTGCACTGCAAAGTCAGTCCCCCACTTGGGCCACCACAGTCAAAAGAGCTTGGACGCGTCACCGTAACAGGGCGCGTTCACTTTCCCCTTGCTGACCACCTGCATGGCAAAATAAAAGAGGTTCTATAAAAGGGCTGGAGGACCAGACACAGTCGGCAGCCCATGCAAAGGCACTCCACGGAGATGGCCTCTCACGGAGCTTAGAAAATACAGCACCCATGTTTGGGGTTTCCTGTCAAAGCATACATCAGATGGATACTTAAAATGGTGATTTAGACTTCCCAAATGTTCCAATACTCTTTAATGGTACTGGTTTAGTGCCGTGGAACACCGTGGCCATCGCACAGACCACTGGATTCTGGGAGTAGCAGAGAGGTGAACTGAAGTGTACGCAGGGGGCTGACAAAGCACTGCTGGGCTAGAGAAATATTGAAATCTTTCACTACTGAGGAGTAGCGCCTATCCTGGTATGCAAAACAGACTGCAGAGGATGGAGAGGGATTTTTTTTTTCTTTTAAATAGAGGTTTAACATATGCAGATTTGAAGTCTTGTGGAACAGTACCTTGTTCTTTGGACATGTTAGTGATTGAAAGAGTGTTTTTTTGTGTGTGTTATGGCTTTGTATATGTTGATTGGACAAGGTTCCTCAGGGGATCCTTGTCCAATTAAAATCAAAGCCATGTGCTTAGCTTTTAAAACACTGCAGGCTGTCAAGCCATTCTTTCTTCGACATAAATTAAACACCTAACACCAGAATACTGGAGCTCTCTTGCCTTTTCCATTGGATCCAAACTAAAGCTACTAAAGTTCACGAAATGTCTTAAAACCTATTTATTTAATTATTTAATTGCCTTTAATCCACTCTACTCTGCTCGGACCTGTGTCTCAGCATACCTACCATACAGTGCTAAGGTACCTCCGAGTGAACGCTAGCACTGCATACATCTTGCAATACATGCATGCACACATACATGCACACATACATAGAGCTTGGTTGCTAAAATTGATTGTGATCACAGCTTTCTGCACATAAGGCTTTCAGAATCCCTGTGCATCTTTCACTAGAGGCTAGTTCCGTCTCGTAATTGGGTGTTTGTCTGTTGTCCTTTTTGTCCAGATGGTCTGGCATCCATAGGATTTTGTTGGAGATGTAGGTGGATATTGTGTCAGACAGTTAGTGTGAGTTACTCTGTTTGGTGTAGCGGGCTGATGGGTCAGTGAACTTTTGGATGATTTTGAGCATTTTCTTCTCAGCGCATTGTGTGAACTTAACGCCATGTGAGTACTGAGCTTTGTTCGCCTTTGCTGTCTCTGGCCTTTGGAGCTTCTCTCCTAGAGCTTTTTCTTCAGGTTTTCCCCATCCTTTTGTTCTCTTTCTTCTGATTGTTGAGGTTGACAGCGTACCACCCAGCATCATTCTTTTTAGTAGCCTTTGAAGGGCTTTTTTAAGGAAAGCATATCCATGGTTTGTGATATCCATCATTAAGCCCGTAGAATCACTCATCTGGGGGTCTTGGATACCAGGATGAGGAGAATGCGGTTTAGAGGCTCCGAGGGCTGTGAAGACCTCATCCATCTTGAAGTCCTCCCGGGGTTTGATAGCAGATGGTGCTTGCTGCCTCAGTGTTTTTAGGTAGCACTGCAGCAGTGGCGAGGTGGAGAATGCAATACCTGGGTGGCCACCTCAATGTAGAGGGACAGGAGATGCGTCTAGCAAACTAAAATCCATCCAATGTGGGCCTCGCTTCTTGTGTAGGCACCCTCACTTAAAGTCGAAGGTGAAGTGCATCAAAGTCTGGAAACCGCTAAGGACGGCAGGGTAGGGGCATTTGACCATGAGGTTTGCTACAGCCTCTGCAGATTTGTCTGCAAATAAAGGATTGTATAAGGTTTATCTGCAGATCAGGAAAAATGTTACGGTGGGTTTGTGAGACATATTTCAATTCAATCGAGGGATTGACCATCCTGAATGGTGTGCAATGGTGATTTGTTAGTATCCTGGTGCATGTGTGTGATTACGACTTCTTTCTTGCCACTGTCGGTGAAGAATTTGATCTTGCGGTTCGATAGGATAGGTTTGTGTAAATCTGCATCATTATGATCTATTAGCACGTCTCAGTGATGAAGAGTTAGTCTACGTTTCTCTCCATGAATAGTATGTAAATGTAAGTGGGATGTTTTGCTATGTAACAATATTGATTGATTGGTTATTTATCATGCGCGTCTACACAAGTGTTTCAAGGTGCCACTGGGCAAGTGATGGGGTACACAGGGAGGACAAGACAAATGATCTTACTAGGCCTAGTGTCATTTCCATCATGCAAGTGTGTGACACAGTGGCGTAGCCAGGCTTGTCTAAAGAGTTGGGCCTGAATCTAATGCGGATGGGCCCAGCACAGTGGCATTAATGCCTCTAATTGCCCTCACAGCGCAGCTAAGTGGGCATTTACAGATTTTGGGTGGACCTCGCCCGCTCAGGCCCTATCCTGTCTATGCCTCTGGCGCAACAAGAAGTGCAGGGGTGGGGGTATAGGGAGAAGTGCACCCAGTGCAGCAAGGCCCTGAGTTAAGTGCGAAGAAGGCAGGGACCACACGAGGCGATCCCAGCCCAGTAGTGCAAGGTAAACCAGGCGGCAGTACAAGGTAGGCCAGGCGGCAAGTGCAGGGGGACTGGTTGGCGGTGGGGCCTGGTTTCCTGTTATACTCAGAGATCACCCCGAGCAGCCAGTCAGTAGACGGGGCAGGATGAAGGGTAGGTTAGCAGGAGAGGAGGAGCAAGAGTGAGAAAGAAGAGAAGAAGCCGGTCTTGAGGAGCTTCTAGAACTTAAGGAGATCTGGCTTAAGGCGGAGATAGGGAAAGAGGCCGTTCCAGAGGGAGGCAGCTGCAGAGGAAAGAGATATACCCCCATTTTCTGCTCGGAGAAGCGACTCACTCGCAGAGAATTAGAAGGAGACAAGCAGAAGGCTCTAGGAGGAAGGCACTTAGGAAGAGAGAGTTGAAGGTAGGGTGGGCCACAGTCCCATAAACTCTTGTGGACGATGCAGAAGGTCTTAAACTTGATCCTTGCAGCCACCAGGGCCAGTGGAGGGATTTCAGGGCCGGAGAGATGCAGTCCCTGGGATTAAGCCAAGGACAAGCCTTGCAGTCCTGTTCTGGATGAGTTGAAGAGGGCGAAGAGTAGAGTTAGGCAGGTTGAGAAAGAGGCTGTTGCAGTAATCCAGCCTAGAGAGAACCAGTACTCTGGAGACTGTGAGCTTCTGGGAGAAGGTGAGACAAGGGAGAATACCCCTGAGGAGCTGCAGCTGGAAGTGGGCCATCTTGGAAATGTCCGTGATGTTAGAAGAGAAGGAGAGAGGGGAGTCGAAGATGACCTCAAGTGTTTTTGTCTCATAAGAGGGTGAGTTCAGAGGGCCCTAGGTGGGCGGCCAGAGGGAGGGATGCAGGGATCCCAATGAGAACGGTCTCAGTCTTACTGGCATTAAGGCATAGATCATTAAAGGTGCACCATGATGAATAGTGGATAGACAGTCAGGGATCAGCATGGAATAGGACGGGGCTGAGGGAAGCCTGAAAGAGAGCTGCTTGTCATCCGCATAACACTGAAAGTTAGAGGAAAAAGTAAAGATCAGGAGGGCAAAATGAGCCAGGTAGAAATTGAAGAGCCAGTGGGAGAGGATAGAGCCCTGGGGAACACCACATGTAGAGGGTGAGGTGGTGGAAAGAAGGGACCCACACTGAATCTGGGAAGGTCTGTCCGGGAGGAAAGAGGTCAGCCATGCCAAAGCATGATCTATGATGCCCCGGGTCTTGCAGAGATGATTAATCAGGATGTTGTGGTTGACCATGTCAAGTGCAGAGGAAAGTTTGAGGAGAATGACAACAGAGGGAGAGCTAGAGTCAAGATTGGAGAGCAGATCTTCATGGTTGCGAATGACCGCGAAGGACGGTGGCAGTGCTGGGTGGGCATTTGCCAATGGGACAGGAAGCTTCAAGTGAGAAGTAAGAAGAAAGTGGTCAGTCCAGGAGAGAAGGGTCGTGAGAGTATCGGAGAGGGGGGTGTCTGAAGAAATGGGAACATCCAAGGTGTGTCCGGCGGAGGGAGTCAGACCTGAGGGTAGAGTGGAGAGGGACAGTGAGTCACATAAGTTGTGGGAAATCCCAGAGGCATCTGAGGAGTCCAGGTGGATGCTGAGATCCCCAAGTTCTGCACTCTTTGCAGAGGTTGTCAGTCGTCAGGGGGTGATACCACAGCGATTAATACTTTTCGATAGGCTATGCAGCATATAACACTTTTATTCTAAAACATATTCTGAGACTAGTCCCAGCATTCTACTCTCTTTAAGTCTGTTCCAGCAAAGGGTGGATTATGAAAGCGGGCTGGGAAGGCACTGGGTTGAGTTATGCTGAGTGATGAAGGATGCAAAATGCCACTTTTTCCATTTTGGGAAGATCCAGGCACTGGCCAAAAGTATTTTCTTTTAGTGCTGTGTTCTGCCAGAGCAGGCTGTCCTGCTACTATATTTCTCCTAAACTGCTTTATTCTTCGCAGCTAATAGTGTATTGATACAACAGAAAATGTCCCCGTAGTGCTCCTCCACAGCAGCCAGCTCTGGCATTACATTTCTCTCAGCTCCTCTGCTATGACATGGTGTATGTCCTGTGCTGCTGGGCTGTCTAGTTTATGGAGTACTCCAACACTAAATTCGGTCTGCCCTGCTGGGCTCTCTCAGAGCACAGTGGCCTGGCACTTTAATTGTCATTTTCTTTTAATACTTAATGAGGTTTCCAGTAGGAAAAGGAAACAGCTTGGCAAAGTAAAAAAACGAGAAGAAAAGCACGCTTGTAAAGATGCAAGAGGAGAGACTTAACTCAATGTGGGAAAAACATTGAAGGTTCAGATCGTCATTTCATGTTCCAGGTCTCTATGAGCAGGGATATCATTTCACCAACACGCCAGGGGTAGTGGAAGTGACATCACACGATCCTTGACCTCTGATGACATCACGGGAAGTGATGTTATTTGACCCCACCCCAAAGTGATATCATGGGAAGTGATGGAATGCAGCATGTCACCCCTTGACAAAACCGGAAGTGGCATCACATAGCATTGTTCCTAAGTACACTACGAAAAATATGGTTAAGATAGCAATATAGTGTGATATACATTTCATACAAGAATGGATTGCCATGTGTTTCATTAAGATCAGTGTGCATAGGCCCATATTACCAAATTACTGTGAATGCAAGAAGACGTCCATGGCCAAATGATAATGATGTGTTATTATATAACACTTACGCTCAAGCGCTTTATATATTGCAAATATACATACAATATCACCCAACCTGTGCTGGTACTCATTTATCTACCTGAGAAGGATGAAAGGCTGAGTTGAGGTGTTTAAGAACAGACTAAATCAGTGACTCACCCCCTGAAGTGTGCCTGAAATAAACCTGTAATGAGCTTAGCAATTACTGTATAGAATTCCAGAAAGACAAATTATTTGGTAATCCCATTCCTTCTTAGTTAGGGTCACTGCTGAAAGCGTTAGACTTGTGGAACCCCTGTTCTTTTTAAAATGTTATTTTTTCAAGAGGCCTGAACAGGAAAGCCTCCCACCCCAGAAACAAAAGGCCACATGGTGCTGGTCACAGCCCATGCCCTTGCATAAAAAAAAAGAAAACAACCCTTTTTTATGAATAGCAATGTAGACCACACACAGGGGTAGCAAGGGAGACCACAGGGGTTACCATTTCGACCCTTGGCGAGCCCTAAATGACGTCCCTGTTTGTGAGCTGGATTAAAGGATGCACCGTGGACCTATTTACAAGATATTTAATTAATCAACCAATAAATAAAATACGCATGAGAGGCAGCATCATTTTTAATTATAAAAATAGGCATTGCTCCTGCATTAACACAAGATAGAGGGCTCCCTCCATTGCAAGGATTGAGGAGGACAGAACCGGAAGTGATGTCTGGTGTTTCCTATGAGTTGAGGACACTCTGGTGAATGAGGAACAGAATATGCTTAGCCAGAGTAGGAGGAAACCTTCTTTATTCGTATAGTGCATGAACTGAATTACAGCGTCCCTGCGTATACGCGCACACCCCTCCTGCTGATTGGCTACGCCGGCCACATCCATCCGAGGGTTAACCCTTCCATGCCAGGACGTGACATCCCCCCCAGAGAGCAAAGAAAATGATCTCTCTTCGGCTATAGACAGTTCTATATTTCTTCAATAAGGTCAGCGGCCTCCTGATGCACCTGACAGGGTGAGCAGGGTGGTTTGCCTGCCTACCCTCTTTACGTGGCTCCTGTTCCTTCACCGGTCGTCCACCACATTGCTCATGAACACCATCATCAGCTTCCCTCTCAAAATACCTTTTCAAATCGGGCACATTTCGAGTGATCACACAATTAGGAGATGGGCGCTTACCATTGACCCCTTGGCGTGTGAGAACGTTAAAGGTATAGGATCAAACATGGAGTCTGTGATGGACCAAACCCTGATCTCCAGCCTGTATTGATGATTCTACAGCATGCCTTTGCTGATCAGCGTATCTGTTCATGTCCAGTTTCTTGAGTTTATCCACCACCAACACTTCTTGAATGGGGCCCGTTACTTGATTGGGCAGATGAGAAAGCCATGTTGTCAGTTTTCACCGTAACCTCAGCTCTTCTGGACACCTATCTGTGTTCCCATGTGGTGAATTCCTATAGCCTCGTAGCATGTTGCACACTACCTGGTATCCCTACATATTATCTACACCAAAAATATCCCCATATGTATGGTCGTCTGTCTCGCCATAGGCGATATCTTTGGGGGGGATCATTTGTGGGAGCGGGAGTACTGGTGGTGTCCCCCGCATTTTTAAAAATAATGCAGTGGTTGCAGAGGTGTCCCACGCAGGGTCCATGGCTCAATATCACCGCAAATATATGGCGATATTTTTATATCGCAATATTTTTGCGGGGATATTAACACATGGAACCCACTACCTGGTTGACTGACATGGAGTGTAGCTCATTCTGCTGTAATACCTTCTTGAGGCTGCCCTTGAATCTCTCAGCCATGCCATTGGCCATAGGGCACACAGGAGTTATCTTTCTATCGTGAATGCCCCTATACTGTAGAACACTGGCACATTCCGGTCGTGGTCCATTGTCGGACTTATGTACATCCAGGATTCCCCATGCTGAGAATATGATATCAAGTTCTGGAATTACAATGCTTGCTGCGGTCGAGTAAACCATCTGTACTTTTGTAAATTGGGAGTACTTGTCCATAACTACCAGCCAGTACTTGACATCTCTAAAGGGTCTGAAGAAATAAACCGCTATGTGACTCCACATGGCTCCTGGTATTCTCGGACATGCGAAGGATCCGGTCTGTCTAGTCGCATTGTACTCATATATGACACGACATGATGGTGCGTTCAACAATCGCATCTATCCCGGGAAACCTCATGGTGTCTAAGATTTGCTGCTTTGTAACAACAACCCCTTGATGGCCTTTATGCTCCAAATCGACAATTTGTTGTCGACACTCAGAGGAAACGACCATTCGGGTGCCTCTCATGAGTATCCCGACTGAGGACATGGAGAGTCTGTCTTTTATTTATTTATTAGTCATATTATTTATTTATATTGCGCCATAAACGCGCAGGCATCAGAACGCACAAAAACCTAACTGTGCAAACTCTAATGACAGAACAAGGAGGGAAAAAAGACTGTAAGGATCCTATTCAAGCCATTTCAGCTGAATAGCAGGGTTTTTAGGGACTTACAGAAAAAGGGCAGGTTTGCTTCCTATCATAGTTCCACCGGTAAAGAGTTCCAGGTACTTCTTGTCCTTGGTACTTACCTGTTTGAGGGCACATAGATCAGAAAGTGAACTGCTTCATCCTTCTAGGCCTCCTGCGTACATTGAACCCCATCTTATGGACACAATCAGCTCCTGTATCTTCGCGTCATGCAATCTCGCGGAATGCATTCTCCACTGCGAGCTGTAGTTGTCAGATCAGACAGGAGAGTCTGACTGAGAAAGGTGACTTATTACTCGGCTATGGAGATATCAGAAACTAAATTGGGGAATGGGTGCCAAGATACAAAACCTGCTGGGTTATATTCCTTGCCTGGCTTGTGAATGATGTTAAAAATGTAGTCTTGCAGACGGGCCCCACTTCTCGATGCTCAGCGGCATCTTTGATCATGGGTTACCATCTGTGGTGATCAACGCCTGATGATCCATACCTATTATACAAGGTTTGCCAAACAAGACCATGTAGTAGTGCTCACACGGCCAGCCCTTCCTTTTTGGGTTGTGAATACCGCCTGTCGCCCTCTGACAGACTTTTACTAGCGTATGCTATCACTGCTCTTTGAGACTCTCTCCCAGGTTTTTGCTGAGCGAGTTTGGCTCCCAGCTCAACAGGCCTGGCGTCTACAGTCAGCTCAGTACAGAGCGAGGAATCAAAGGAGGCCCTGAGATCAGCCGATGTAATGTCTTGCTTGATTTGGTGAAATGCCTCATCGCATTCCTGAGATCATTGAAACACAACGCATTGTTTGGTGAGTTCTCTGTGAGGTGCTCGTAGTAGCAAAACCTCTAAGGTACCTGCTACAATAACTGGCCATCTTCAGAAAAGATGGAACTTCACTGACCTCCTCAGGTGCTTCGATTTCAGTAATAGTCTTCACTTTCCCATGGCCAAAGCTCATTCATTTGTGAGATATGCATAAAGATTGTTAGATTAAAGGTCAAACATGCGTCCAGCAGCACCTCACACACGTTCAGCAGAGCCTGATCGTGTGGCTCAATCATGGGAGTGAATATTAAAATGTCATTGCTGTAATTAAAGCAGTTTTCTTTTTTTTTTTTTAAATTACTCTGCGAATGTTCTCTTGAAATATCTCAGCAGCCGAGGAAATTCCAAAACTTAGATGCTTATATCGAAACAGGACTATGTGGGTGTCAAACGTGGTGATGTGTCGTGAGTGCATGTCTAGCTCGATCTGATGATATCCCTTATTTAGGGGGAGTTTTGAAAAGAAGTGGGCCCCAATCAGTCTGGTGATCATGTCGTCCAGATGCATTCTCTGGTGTCACTCCCTTCCAATTGCTTTGTTGGCCTGTCCCATATCCGCGCCCAGACGTCTATCATTGACTCCGCCTTTCTTTGGAACTGATACTATGCTTGATGTCCACAGAGTGGGACGAGACGCAGGCTCAATAATGTCAGTAAACAGTTGAATTCCTTCTCTACCTGTGGTTGAAGGTGAATAGATATTCTCGGAGGGTGCGCTACCAGGGTAATTGTGTGAATGCTCACTGTGGAGTATCAATGGGTCTCCTTTGACACATCCTAATCCATGAAATAGAGAGGAAAACCGCTGTACTATTGCGTAGATGCATTGCATGCTGTATATCATGGCTGCAATCTTCATGGCTATGGCAGTTGCTAACCATAGGAGGTTGTTTCCTGGCACTTCGTCTTGAAGAACGTTAATTTTCAATATTTTCTTTTCTTTATATTGAAACGTCGTGCAGAATTTCCCCTGATTCGTCACAGGAACCTTTGCAGCCCATTGGAACACTCTCAACTCAGACGGTACCAACAACAGCAGATGAAGCATCTTGTTGAATTCTGAAATGCAGATGATATTCAGTGTCACACCTGTGTCGATGACGACTTTGGCCTTGTGATCACCCACCAACAGGTCGACATTGCTTGCAGGGGGTGCTATGAAGGCAGTCATGGTGTAGGCTTGGTAATCACTTTCAATGTGCCTAGAAGGTGGAGGTGATGGAGAATGCCCTGCCACTTGTCGAAAATGACTCACCAGGCCTCTTCTTACATCTACGCCCCTTCACCCCGGTGTAGGTATAGAGTTACTTCCTTCTTGATCTTGTAGGCAGTGATTTGCAGACTCTGGCCAGGTGGTTTTATCTGTCGCAGTTACTGAATTTTTGTACCAAGCCGGACACTTCATGCCTTCATCATGTGTGAATGGTAGACTACATTGGTAACATATCCCTCTTGATGGGTACCTCCAAGGGGCATGTTACGTGTGTACTTGTTCTTCATCAGGTGAGATACTTGATGTACTTGCTCCCATTTTTTCTCCTTCCCTGTTTCTATCTGAGTGGCTTGAGTCTATGCTCGAGCTTCATTTCTGGACATGAGTAAAATGTTGGCAAGAGGACGAGGTTCCCAGGTCTCGGGAGGATAGCTCAACGACAACGTGCTCACCTTGGAAGCAAGAAGACAACATGGAGTAACACAGGTTCGATCCCCGGGTCCGCGCTTAGAAATATCTAGGTATTAAGCGCGTTATAAATAACCTATCATATTATATCATATCATATCATAGTAGTTTCTTAGCGAATGAGGATGACAGGCATCCTCCTAGGATGGTAGCCAGGTAGACTACTCATTTGGAAAGTTATGAAAGTCACAGTGAGCCAATAACGATGCATAAAAGATAGGAACCCTGCTTTATTTGTAGAGCGTGCAAAATGAATCCCCGGTGTGTCTTACAACTTCCCTGTGCATGCATGCTCACCCTCCTGATGATGTGCCCCGCCGACCGCATCAGTCTGAGGGTTTACACCTCCAAGCCAGGATGTGAGATGATGGGTTCTTGGCATTGCAAATTATCTGTTGTCCATGCATTCATCCTTGCCTGAAGACCGGATGCATAATACAAAAAGAAGCCGACAGATGTCAGTCCTCAGGGAATACTCACCACTAGTGGTGTAACCAGCCATCCATAAAAGCACAGATCCCCCTATTTCTCCAAAGTGTGAGTGATTCAGATGTAATTGCTGTAGCGATCCCAATATGTGCATTATTGGCTAACCGTGGTGGGTGAATAAGATTTAGGAATAAGTATACCTCACATGTAAAGATTCATGACTGAAAACACCACTTTTGGCTCTCTCTTCACACCCTCATAACATGTTACCTGTTGAAATGTTTTACTTTTGCTATACCCTCCCTCATCTCCATGCCACGTTTGGACTCCCATGAGCGTATTGCTCATCCGTTCTCCATGACATATTCAAGCGTATATGCCTGCCTCTGCACTCCCCTTCACAATCCCATGTCAGGTTCCACAGAGTCTGACCAAATATGCCTACCTCCAATCCTCAATTCCAGATTCAACCACAACTGCTCACAGTTATCCCTCTCCTTCAATTCTTAAGGCGTGTCCAGGCACACATGCACTGATTTTCCCCTCAACTACCCAAGCCATGCCTTGTTTATGATATAATATGATTTGATAAGTCATTTATAACACGCCTGTACACAAGTGTTTCTAGGCGCGACAAGACTAGGGAAGGAAGACAGAGGGAGAACAAGACAAACGCAGAGGAATGACAAGACATGCACAGTGGCACCCTCCGTCTTCCACCACAGGTTCAGTCTACATGCTCAGATTCTGTACTTTCTCCCCCCCGACCATGCCATGTTAACCTTGAAATGCTGCATCCATTCCAGATTCAACCCTACATGGAAAGATCAGTTGCTCCCCTCCATATCAGGTTCAACCTCACATGTCCATCACGTTGATGCTCCCAAATGCCAGGTTTTGCATCATATACCTAGATTTCCTACCCACACAAACGATCCTGGCCTACTGACAGCTTCTGAGTGCTTGGCGGGTCTGGTATCCTCTTCTTCCTCTCTGCCCTCTGATCTGCTGCCTGCTCTGCGCAGAGGCCTGACGTTTTGCTCGAAAACGTTGCATGTCTTATTTGGCCTGCTGCCTCTGGGCTGTCGCTCTGTGGTGGCAAACTGAGTTGAAAATAAACAGCGATTCAGAGAGCAATGAATGTCGAAAGCCGCTTTGATGCATTCTGGATGTTTGCCTACCATTGAACATGTTCGACTCACAGCTCACAGCACGTCAGCGTTGAAAACACAGGTATCTTCTGTCTTTCAGGAGCTGTGAGTTCATTCCAAGGTCTCAAGGACCAAGGTTAGTCCTTTTCTCATGCTCCCAAACACGGGGGAGGCTGGCACACATCTTCAGGGGTCCTGCAACACGGCAAGGTCCTAGGTAACAGGGTGACTGGCAGAGCTGCAGGTTTTGGTACAGCAGAAGAGTTCACCCCTTCTTTTCCCTGCATATGGTAGGGGACAAAGCATGCCTCTGCCTTGGAACACCTGCCTTCACATCATAACTGCAAGTCTTTAGAAAGGACTGCACTCTCAGCAGGGTCCCGCGCAATGTTCATCTAGGGTTGGATTCTGGAGATTAATAAAAGAAGTGGTGTGGGACCCCTTATTTTAAAGGTAAAGATCCACAGGGGATTGGACTAAAGCTAGCCTGCCTTTGGGGTCCAATCCCTGTTCTTGCAATGAGTGGACCTTGCCCTTCTGACATCACACAGGAAGTGCTTTGTGTTACAGGAAATAGAGGGGACAGGAACGAGAGAGAGAGGCAGAGAAAAACAAGATGGCAGAATCATCTGCCACCTGTACAGATGTCTCCCTTGCTACACTAACCCCACCCCCTTCCCTTCTCAATAGAATGAAAGGCCTTTAGAAATGAGCCACCCTGGTGTGACACCTAGCATTTTGTGAATGTGTTTGCCCTTTGATTCCTGTTCACAGGCCAGTTTCCTGTGGAGTGTCAAGTCACTGAGGAAGGGGTGTTGCCTGCCCTTACAATGGAACAAAGAAAGGCAATCCCCAAGGCTACAGTCCTGCCAGTGGGCAGTCTGAGCATTGTCTTGAACAAATACACATAACCCTTCCACAACTGAACAAGGCCCACAGGGCCTACACACATGCAATATTAATGTAATGCGGCTAGGATAACTATGAGAGATACTGGCTACCATACCCTAACTCGGGTATGGCATATATTTACAGTTTAACGTGCCAGCAGGACATAATCCTCAGATTTATGCAGTTTGTGGAACAAGGGTGCATATCTTAAATGCAGCTCCTGCTCTGCAGAGACTTGGTTGTCACTGCAGTTCTCAAGAGAGCACTTGGAACCTAACCTGCTCTGTGCCACTGTATGATATGATATGATTTGGTATTTATAACTTGCCTGTACACATGTGTTTCTACGTGCCACTGTAGGCCAGGTGCTGCCACCCGGTTACTGACTGCCAAATATTGGATACTGTGCACTATGGTTTCTGCACGACGTTTTATGAAATAGAAATCTGATCAGCAGATTTCCCTTCATGAAATGAAATTATCTTCATCATTTAATTTACTAATTTATTTATTTACTCCCACATCAATTGTGCAATGTGTGGTGTCATGTTTCATGTGTAATGAGTGGGCTATAGTTAAGATAGGGTAGTTACCTTAACTTGCACATTTCAGTTTTTAAATTATTTTCAATTCTGTAACCTTAACACGACTAATGTTTTTTACCCCTTTGTTATGAAACCTGTGCTGAAACCGACTTTTTAGGAAAAAATACTGAGTAGCATTGTAGCCTTTCACCAAACATATTTTTCATTATAATAACTTTATGTATACTTCCATTGAATTACCAAAACTCTTAAGAGGCCCAGAAACAGGTTTCATGACTACAGGTCACCCAAAGGTAATCACACAAGCACATTTCAGTACTACTACCAGCCCCTAGCCCTCATTACTTTTCCAGGAAAGGTGGTGATAACGGGCAAAATGTACAAAACAGTCATCTATGCATGGGACAACATAGTGAGCAGTTCAGACGGGCTTGTTATGCTAAACCCATTGGTGCCCATTGATATGATATGATATGATATGATATGATATGGTATTTATAACGCGCCTGTTCACATATGATACAGTCCATCACTTAATTCCTGATCAAGTGTCTTTATTTTTAAGATCAGGATTGATTGACAAGCATCACAGCATTTTAAGAATGTAAAACATGTATCACTCACTCAGGTAGATGAGGCTTGGCACTTGGTGCCATGATTACTCTCAACACTGAGCCTTTATGTGAATGCCTACTTTTGCGAAGGCTGTAACCCTGGGCCTCATCATGAGTTGGGTGGAAACGCCGGCGCTATTAGCGCCGGCGCTAATAGCCCTACCGCCAAACCCTCCGGTGCTATTAGCGCCGGATCACAGGTTTGGGGGAAGGGTTATTGCCCATTCCCCATTGTGCCCATTCGGGAATTCCTCATTCCCCATTGGGCCCAATGGGGAAAATGCGTACTATTACGAAATCCACCGGCGGTAATCGCGCTGAAAATCAGTAATTTTGCCGTGGATTTCCCCCCAGCTCAGAGCTGGGGGGGAATCTGCCAAAGACATGATCTGGCAGACTCTTAAATGCAGCGGTAATAGCGCTACCGCCACATTTAAGGGTTACCGCCAGACTTGTGATGAGTGTCTTCTTTAAGAAGCAAAGGTCCATACATTGCCTCACATACAGGGAACATACCACTGCGCACGGTGTCATCAACAGGGCTGTGCATCATTCAACAATGAGCACCTATCAAATGAGAGCAGTCATGGACTGGAAGCTTTCCTGAGGTTCTGGCACTCGTAGAGAGAAAAAGCATCAGTCAACAGCCATTGTGGTACAGTATCGGAAAACCTGTCACCCTAGATGTAAAAACGAGTGATTGTACCGCCTCAGATGAAACAAGCATTGGCAATTCTAACAGTTTGGGCTTTTGTGTAGGCATGGCAAAGGCAGTTGCCTGGCACTGTCGTAGTGGTATTAACTGGCTATTGAGGGTAGCAGGTGCAAATCAGCGTGAGAGCATGGGCATTTAATAGCAGTTCCTGGCAAATGTCTAATACCTATGAAACAGCCAAAACTTTTGGCTTTGCCATTCCTTGATTTTAACAGGACTTCAATGAAGGACACACATAGGGCCTCGTCACGAGTTGGGCAGTAACGCCGGCACTATTACCACCAGCGCTATAAGTCCTACCGCCAACCTCCCCCCCCCGGCGCTATTAGCTCCGGATCATGGGTTTGGCGAAACGGTTAGTGCCCATTCCCCTTTGGGCCCATTCGGGAATCCCTCATTCCCCATTGGGCGCAATGGGACAAATTTGCGCTATTACTGCAGGCGAATTTCCCGCTAGTGGTAATAGCTACGAAAATCCACAAATTTGCCGCAGATTTCCCCCAGCCTATAGCTGGCGGGAAATCGGCCAAGGCAATGATCTGGCAGACCCTTAAATGCGGCGGTAATAGTGTTACTGCCACATTTAAAGGTTACCACCAGACTCGTGATGAGGCCCATAGTGTTTATAAATAGATATTTGTATAACATCAGTAGTGTGTTTACAGCTCCAATTAAGGAAAATAACTCATTAACTCTCAGAAGGCTGATTTAAAAAAAAAAAAATACATTATGGGCCTCATTACACGGATGGCGGTAGGGATTTAACGTTACCGGTAATGTATTACCGGTAACGTTAAATCCCCATGTGGATCACGACCCGGCACACCGCAATTAGCGGCACCGCTAATTACGGTGCCACTAATAGCGGGCAGTCCGCGTGCGCGCGACCCTCCATCCCGTTAATTATGCCATGCCGCTATTAGCACAGCATCACAAGGCCAGTGCACATGCTAATAGCGGCATGGTAAATCCCCCCAAACCCCTTACCGCCATGGTGCAAATACCGGCATCGCGGACCACCCGTTAAGTGAAATGAGCAGTGTTCCCACCTGCCACAGGTGCACCAAATCAGCACAGGTGAAGGCAATGGAGACTGTGGCAGCTCAAAAGGAGCACACCACACCCCTTCCCACACCCCTCCCCACACCAAGATGGTTCCAATACTGGCAGCATTACATGGCCTGGAGGACCTCATTGCAGCGCAGCTGCTACAACAACAGGCAGCACAAAGGAGACGCAGGAGGAGGAGGAGGGCAAGACAGGCACAGCAGGCACCACAACGCCACCTAATCATACCACAGAGGCACCCACCAATACCCAGGATCAGAGCCAGTCCATTCAACCTGACCCCTGAGCAGATACACACCCTGTACCGTCTGGACAGGGCTACCATCACCAGCATCGTGGACATGATCCACGACGACATTGTGAGCCTCATAGACATCAGAACTGCCATCCCCCCACTACTGAAGGTGGTGAGTGTGCTCCACTTCCTGGCCACAGGCACCTATCAGCATACAGTGGGAGGCATCTCACAACCAGTATTCTCACGCACGCTGAACCAGGTACTCGATGCACTCCTGAAGCATGCACCTGAACACATATCCATGCCACAGACTGCCCAGGAGATTGCAAACACAAAAGTTGGCTTCTATTCACTGGCAGGCATTCCAAGTTGCATCGGGGCCATCGACTGTACCCATGTGGAATTGGTGGTCCCACATCACAATGAAGTAGTGTACCGAAACAGGAAGCAATTCCACTCTATCAATGTCCAAATGGTATGTGACGCCAACAAGATAATCACACATTGCTGTGCCAGATTCCCAGGATCAACACATGATTCCATGGTTCTGCGGAACTCAACAATCCCACGCTACATGGAGCGACACACCGGACAACGTTCGTGGCTACTTGGTGAGTAGCAGGGCAAGCACATGGCTGCGTGATTTGGGGGGGGGAGATACATACTCCAACTGGGTGTGAATGGGGGGAATGGGGGGGGGAGAGATACATGCTCCAACTGGGTGTGAATGGGGGGGGAGAGATACATACTCCAACTGGGTGTGAATGGGGGGAATGGGGGGGGGAGATACATGCTCCAACTGGGTGTGAATGGGGGGGAGAGATACATACTCCAACTGGGTGTGAATGGGGGGAATGGGGGGGGAGAGATACATGCTCCAACTGGGTGTGAATGGTGGGGGGGGGGAGAGATACATACTCCAACTGGGTGTGAATGGGGGGAATGGGGGGGGAGAGATACATGCTCCAACTGGGTGTGAATGGGGGGGGAGAGATACATACTCCAACTGGGTGTGAATGGGGGCAATGGGGGGGGGAGAGATACATGCTCCAGCTGGGTGTGAATGGGGGGGGAGAGATACATGTTCCAACTGGGTGTTGACTGGCGTCCGTAGGGGAAATGGACATACAGATGTACGCCAATGTCCTTCAGGGAAGGCCACGATGTACTTGAGAGGAACCCACATGCAATTCGAAGGTGCAGAACATTGAGAACAATGCAGGTTGCAAAATATCACACATCCATCCACATTGCACATCATGCCACGCCACATATTACACAAACCTGCAACATGGTGTCAAGTCCGTAATACAGAATCAGTGCAGCACAACATCAATCCAGCAACGCGCCCTTGAATGCGTGCAAAGGGATCACCCCTAGACATAGCACTGAACCACACACCTATGGCACCACTGAAGTGATGCTTCACAGCATGGCAACATCGGTGTCAGGATGTCAGTACACTAGCAGTGTGTTACCTAATTTGTATGGCCCAGGGACACCTAAGACCTGGCCTCACCCATGACATGTCAATTACTGTTGGAGGCATGAATGTGGCATTTCTACTTGCAGGGTCGACCTCCCCCTTGCACGTTGCTGTCACACAGACCATCTGCATGAATGCTGTCAATTTAGTACCTGAATCACAATGCAATGTCAATTTGTGTGATGTGAACAGGCCGATTTTGAGGTGAACAGTAACAGGACCCCGTTCATTCCCCCATACAGGTGATGCGGGCTATCCCCTGAAGCCCTGGCTCCTCACACCTGTACGGAACACACAGAACAGGCACGAGGAGGAATACAATCGTGCACATACCCGTACCCGCATCGTGATCGAGCAGACTTTTGGACTATTGAAGTCACGTTTCAGGTGCATTAGCAGGTCTGGTGGTGCTCTCCTGTATGGACATGAGAAGGTGTCCAAGATCACCATGGCATGTGTCATGCTGCACAATATGTGTATCAGACGGAATGTGCCACTGCCCCCTGACGTAGAAATAGAAGTACTTGATGAGGATGATGATGGTGATGAGGACGGAGGTGAAGGGGATGCAGGTGTTGCAAGAGGGGATGGGCAGGAGGGACGTGCTGTGAGACGGCATCTGATCCACCAAATATTCTGAGAAACATGTTTCCGTACTGTCACATGGATATGTGGGGTAATGCACTGGTGTATGTTTTGAAGCACGCAATGGACCCTGTTGCCAATAAAGTACACACACACAATGAAGATGTCCAAGCCTGTGTTTTGTTCAGAAACCAGTGTATTGAGTGACATGAAGGTGTAGTAGTGCAAGCCCAAAAACATCCCACCACCCTTCCCCCCCCCAACAGACCCATAACACCCTCCCCCCAACAGACCCATAACACCCCCCCCCGCAGACCCATAACACCCTCCCCCCCAACAGACCCATAACACCCTCCCCCCCCACAGACCCATAACACCCTCCCCCCCCCAACAGACCCATAACACCCTTCCCACCACCCCCCACAACAGTCCCTCATGTCGCTGCCATTTCTGCCATGGCCAATGCACACTGGGGTATCCCCATTAGCCCTCTAATTGCAATAGTACTTGGAAGGGTCTTGAGGGTTGCCAGACGTGCGCCTGGTGGTTCTCATCGAGCGCCTGAGGGGGCTTGTTTGAGTCGACCCGGAAGTCGAGGATGGGGCAGACTGGCCTTGTGGGTGAAAGTGGCGGTCCATTGTGTCTGCCATGCGGACAAGCACCTCCCTAAGACTTGCAATTTCATTGCAGATCCTGTCTGTGTTGGCGTCCATGCGCTCAGTGGAGTGCCTCGCCGTCTGGCTATCTTCTCGGTGAGATTTGCTGCCTCAGCGACATGCTGCCCAACCAGCACGGTCAGCTCCTGTTGGCGCTGCAGGATGGCGGTGAATTGCTGATCAGTGCCGGGTGACCGTGCATTGGATGCCGTGCCCACAGATGGCTCCAATGCAACTGGTGATGGTAGCATGGGTGACATTATAGCAGGGTTGGTGTCCTCGTAAGTCCCATCAGAACCAGGGGTCTGGGATGCCACTGCCTCTGGGCTTCCTGGGGGGCTTGGGGTGAGCATCTCCATGTGCTGGACTAGGGTGTCCTCTGGATCGGATAGGGGGCCAGTGGCGGCTGCCTCACCAGCAGAGCTTGCCGCAGCTGATGGTGGGCCCTGGGTGTCTGGCATTGTTGCCAGTGGGTTTGCCTCCGGTGGTGGGGCCACAGTTGGTGGTGCAGCTACTGCTGCCCTGGCAGTGGCACTATGACGTAGGCTACCACTCTTCAGGTGTGGCCTTCCCCCCTTGCCCCTGGATGTTGCAGGGGTATCCTCTGGCTCCTGTGCCCTTGGCCTCTTTGATGTAGGTGGTGCCTTTGATGCATCAGCGGCATCCTCCCCATCTGTATGTGAGCCTGTCAGGGACGAGAAGGGGGATGGCATTGGTTGCGTTTCAATATACTCAATGTAAATCACAGGGTTCATGCAGTTGTGGACATTGGGACTTAGCAGTTATGGATGCAGGTGATGTGCCAGTTCAGTGCCTCATCCATGCATGTTTGAGTTTGGGACTTGTCTCTGCTGATGTGTGCATGTGTGTGTGTTTGGGTCTGACACTGACATGGTGATGGATGGGTGCATGTGTGGATGTGTGTCCATGCATGAGTGGGGTCTGGGCTCACATATGGGGGTGACTGTGCATTCACACCGCATCCTGTCATGTGTACACTCACCTGCATCAGAAGTGGTAGCCACGCCGACCTCCATGCTGCCCACTCCCTCAATGCTCTCGGTGGCTATCATGTTGGCGCATGTCTCCTCCCATTCCTTCAGGTGTATTGGGGAGCCATCTCCGCCAGCAGTGGCAATGCGGTGGTTCTCCGCCAGGATGCCCCTCACCCGCAGCCTGAGGTTGTCCCACCTCTTCCTGCATTCACGCACAGTGCGCGTGCTGGTGCCCACGGCACTGACTTTGACCGCCACCTCCTCCCAGATGGCTTTCTTCTTGAGCAAGGTGGCACGGCGCATATCATTTGCAAAGACGACCTCTGCATGCTCTGCAAGGGTCTGCGTCAACATGACCAGTTCCTCGTTGGTGTACTTTTCCTTCCGCTGCCTGTCACATGTTTTCTTCAGGGCCTTGGGCATGATGCAGGTGTCACGGTCGATTTCACACAGCTCACTACTAAAATATGGTCCAGGGGGCAGAGGATGGCAATGGATTGTGTTTTTAAAGATGGCCGCCGTGCTCTTTCCCATTCCGGTGCGATGACGCTATTTCCGCTTCCGCTATTTAACGGTCGATGCTAATAGCGGTCACCGCTAATAGCGGTCATCGCTAATGGCGGTCATCGCTAATAGCGGTGACCGCAAATAGCATGTACAGTGAGGGCGGAGGTGCTATCAGCACTTTGGGCGGGCACGGTAAGGTGCTTTTGCGCCATGGCGGTAGGGTCATTTACCGGCATGGCCCTATGCGCGTGTCCGCTTACTCGTAATGGTGCGCTATTGGCGGTCTCCTGTGAGGGCGGACACGCTAATAGCGCCATGCCGGTAAATCCCGTTTTTTAGCGCCTACCGTGTAATGAGGCCCATTGTCAGGCACTTCGACTGCAATGTTTGATGGTAAGGCTTGGTTAAAGCGAGATCAAAGAGTTCCAATGAGGTGGTGTTTTGGGCGGAAAGGGTCAGGAACTGGGTTGGGATGGTCATAGCGATTAGCATGGCCATGGACAGTCAATGGGTGGGCACATAACCAAACAACACCTACAAGCTTTGTGCAGGGATGTCATTTCACCAAAATGCCAGGGGTTTTGGAAGTGACATAACACAACCCTTGACCTCCGATGACATCACATGAAGTGATTTCATTTGACCCCACCCCAAAGTTACATCACAAGAAGTGATGGAACACCACCTTTCACCCCTTGACAAAACAGGTAGTGGCATCAAATAGCATTCTTTCTAAGTACACTACTAAAAATATGGTTACAATATCAATGTAAAGTGATATACATTTATACAAGAATTGATCACCATATGTATCATTAATATAAGCACGTATAGGCCCATATTACCAAATTACTGTGAATGCAAGCAGACGTCCAATGCCAAACGATAATGATGTGTTTACATAGCATTTATGCTATAACACTTCATATAGAAGAAATATACATACAATATTACCCAACGTGTGCTGGCAATCATTTATCAACCTCAGCAAGATGAAAGGCTAAGTTGACCATGCCGGTATTTGGACCTCTGACCTGCAGATCGCTCACATATTGTAGAGGAGGTGGCAAGCATGATTCTCAGTCCAACCGCCCATTTTGAAGTACCAGGAACGTTCACGCCGAAATATGTGACGTATGATGAGCAAATAAGACAGCGGAGAGCCGCAATTGGGCTCTGTCCAGTACCTATCAGAATAACAGCACCTACTGAAGTACTGACACCTAAGAAAACCTGGACATTAAAGTACCCATTGAGAAAACCATATCGACAAGTGAGACAGAATGACCATTGTCAAAATGTAATACCTGAAGAAGCAATGAAGATACTGAAGGAAGATTAATGGTGACGTCATAAGAACCCAGACTGACTCACATATAGAAGATATAACGACCTGAGAATGATGGCAAAAGAGATGATACATCATGGATAAGTGACATCATGAGCCTAAAGTGAAACAATTGATGTCAAGTTGTCAGAAATTATGCCATAGGCACGATGAAGATATTCAATTCGTTTAAATGTGTACATATGCAAAGTAACCTCAAGAAGCACAGACATCGTGAGGCTTGCTTATGATTAGTAGTAAGATAGATTGCAGCAAGCGCCACCTATACATATAGCTACCTCAAGAAAGCACTTTAAATAAGTATGCTTCCACTACGCACAAGAGCAGAATCAACCAAAGGTTACTAAAGGTCACAAGAGGAGAGTTTTGCAGCAAACAAATCGAGAATTAAATACGGAGAGAAACTCAGATGAAGGTAATCATGCCAAGAAGCCATGGTTGTATCAGCTGGAATAGGCCAACAGTGGATACAATTAAAGAGAAGAAGAACAGGGTTTCCTGTTCAGGGAAGGTCAAGATGAGCCACAGATGGCAGACAACTGGCAGAATTAAATCAAATACACAAAACTGCATGACAGGAATTGATGAAACTTTCACACCTACACATGGACCTTTGCCATACACAGACACCTTAACTTTCCCAGACCAAGAAGCAGACTCGAGGCCAACTACAAAGAAATAATTGACACATGACCACTGAAGTGATGATTGATTGTACCAATCATTGGAGGGAAGCTGGGGTGCAGACGAACACCCTGCACCAGGCCGGCTGTTCTGCACGCTGCTAAGTGCAAGTGGGAAAGTATCAGTGGGGTTAATGCCAACCCAATCATATTGGGCCGTGTAATCTAGGGTCATATAGTTAGTAGAACCAATGAGACATCATACTTTTATTGACGTTTACAGTAGCCATTTTGAAGGAAGGGCTTAGATGCCCCACCTGAAATTGTTTATCCATTCCCCTCTCCCCATTACCATATACAGATATAGCACCTATATTAAAGTTAACTTCCTAGAACCAATCAAGTTGCATGCTAAATTTTAAGAATTACACGTCAGTGATGACGAGTTTTTGGTATAAATGTTATTTTTTTTCTGAAATTAATTGGAGTTGAAGCGAGAAGGAAGATCGAGCGATTGCTGATATTCATTGAACTCCCCGTTTTTTGTACTTGTCACTAAACGGACTCCCTTTGCCAAACTATTGAGTTGTCATTATTGATTTGGTGCAAGAGTACGAATCTGCATCCCCATCCATCTCCAGGGTGCTGCTGCCCATCTTTAAGTGCTGTTTAGAAACCCCCAGTCCTATGGGCTGGCTGGGGTCCATCCTGCACACTTGGTAGCAGAGATTGATGGTTTCATTCAGAATCGATTAGATAAGACACCCATTTGCCATCGACATAAGTAACTCTGGGTCCTTGGCAATATCACGTGTCCTTTGCCATCCGGCTGAGTAGAACGAGAAGCTCCCCATAGGTAGTGGTTAGTCTAATTAAAAACCCTGCAGGTTAGGTCTGAAGGAACCTTTGCTTTCTCCCATGAACCCCTTCCCACTTCTACAAACAGCTGATCGGACGAACGGCATGAAGAGGCGGCAACGAAGGTGGTGATCCCGAGCATCCAGAGAGGAAAAAAATGCAAACGATGAGTGAAAAAGACTGAATGCTTTGGCAAAAAAGTTGCAGGCCTTGAAACAAATAAGGGAAGGTAACAGAGGGAGGTGGGAGAAAAATAACATCAGAGTAAGAGTATAATGTATATAAGGGGAAAATATTGACTCGAGGGGGACCGAGCAATAGAGAGAGATATCGGGAGGATACCCGAGCAATAGAGAGAGGTACCGGGAGGATACCCGAGCAAGAGAGAGAGATACCAGGAGGATACCCCAGAGAAGAGTATACAACCAGATACCTATGTTTTAATATAGCGCTAGAAGAAGCCTGCACTTAAAGTCCTGAATTCATAGGATGATATAGGAGACCAGAATCGATTAAAGGCGATCTGAAAGAAATGGGCTTACATTCCACATTGGAAGAATAATAGGGGCAGAAATACATCTGAGGAAGCAGATGGCATGCGATTTATGTAGCCGGCCGGAGTCTGTTTTTTCTGTCGTGTCTGCCTTGTGTTTTTCTTTTTTCTGACGTCACGAGGTACAATTGAATAGACAAAATGTTGTATGGCATGGATTGATGGTTGTTGTTTGAAAAAGTAAAAGTAACATTTTTTGTGTAAAAACGGGATTGGAGCTTGCGACTATTGGTGCTTGCTCAAATTGTTGACCTTGTTTGTAAAACGTAAAGCACAGCAAAGTGTTATATAAGGAGAGGATAAACCGATTTAAGCATGGAAGACATGACCCCGTTAGTACACTTGTGCAGACAGTTGCCAAAACATGCACCTAAGCTGAAGCAGTACAGTGCAGAATGAGTTAAAGGAACCGCAAACAAAATATCCATGCCATGGCCCCAAGGTGAATCGCTATCTAAAACGGTCCTGCAACACATGACGACATATTTACACGCCACGTATACTGGCAAAAAGTTAGATAAATGCCTAGCTAGTTTAGAGCTTTGAAAGATGCACAAAGAAGAAAAGGAGGAGGAGCCACTGGTAGATTGGATACTTAACATATGCACAGAGGGGGGTGAAAACGAAGCCAGTAAAGATGAAGGATTATACCCGTTGAGGGAGCTTAAAGCAGCCACAGGATATAGCAACCCGTCATATGAGTCACCTACGCAAAATAGTGACAAAAGCCCAGAGAAGGACAGAGACAGAGATATTACCTCCAAACAAAGTCCCGAGGGACAAGGTGAGACACGAAAAGGAAAAAGGAGACCAAGCACAAGAAAGTACATCTTTAGATATAGGTAGAGAGGGAAAGAGATGGAAAGGAGATGAGGACAGGACTGATGAGACGGCATTCACACAGAAAGAATGGATGGGAGGTCAGATTTTATTGAAACTCGATGTTAAAGGCATTGAGGACATGAGACAAAAGGGAGAGCCAGACAATTCAAAAAGGAAAGAGAAGGAAAAGTAAAAACGATTGAGGGGCGAAGGAATCAGGAAAAAGCACAGACAGAAACGAGAGCAGTTATATCATGAGGCGCAAATAAGGAAACGTGATCATAAGCAGAGAACTGCTTATGATCAGGACAGGCATAAACAAAGGAGAATAGAAGAAGAAGAACAAAAAATATGGGAGGAGAGAATAAAAAGACAAAGAGTAGAGGAAATACAAAGGGCAAATGAACGAAGAGATGCGAGGAAACAAGAAGAAGATAGGGTCAGAGAGGAAGCGAGGAAACACAGAGAGTTCAATGACGACATAGAACGCAAGCAAAGACAGAGAGCACGGGATCTTGAATATCTGGAAAGGGAGGTTAAAAAACCCAAACGAGTAGTAGACTGGGAAGACATAGAAGAATTATTTCTTGAGTACGATTTAGTACCAGGCACATCTAGGGCTAATATGGAAGATGACTTCAACACCAGAAGCATCGGAGAGACGATCGATAGAATATTTGATGAAATGGGGCTAGAACAGGTACCCCAAGGGAGAGGAGAGGACGAGCGTCTGGACAGCACTCAGTTGTATGACACTGAGGACCACTTTTAAGTAGCAGAAATTAAGATCTGCCCCTAGATAGGTTGACGCTAAACAGAAATTAGGAGGATGAGAGAAGTTGCACGAGTTGGGCACAGACAGGTGGCACAGACAATATCGGATGCAGAAATAAGAGGAATGTGAGTAAAGGGAAATGAGAGAAGATGTGAAAAATGCTTCTCTAGAGGAAAGGGAATAAGATGGTCAGATTCTAGTGGATCTGCACCAAAGACATCAGAGTCAGTCACACAATCAGACCGGCATGAAGGAGTATTTTACGGTCAGAGGGGGATGTTGCCACCACCCTATGTGAGCAGAATAAGGACATTGCCAGGTAGACAATTACCCCTGCAGTAGACAGAAAAATGATGAGAGAAGAAAAGGAGTGCCATGTGTCACAATTCCTTTTACTCGAAAAAGGAGGAATGAGGCCACAATATATACCTTGGCCACACATGGATTGGGAAATTCTGAAAAATAAGCTTCCAATGTTGAGATCGGGAGCCAGAAAATGGACACATGAGTTAGAAAAAATTACGGAAGGGAACACATTTAGATATCAGGGATATTAAGGGTCTTTTGATTGCCATACTTGGTGATAGAGCTGACGATGTGTGGACACGTGCAGGTTATCCTGGTGTAACTACAGTTAATACTGCACATGATGGAGCGCCGTTTAACAATTGCAGAACTGCGATATTGAAAGCATTACGATTGCTATACCCGGATACTTCAGACATGGGAGCTATAATGACACGTAGAATGAAGGAGTCAGAGGATCCTTTGCTTTACATCCAGAATTTCCAAGATGCCTGGGTGCTGGAAACTTGTTAATCTTGGGGGAAATCCATACCCGTGTTTTACCATATATTATGCCAAGGGCTGCCAGATCAAGTACAGAAGTAGCTCAAGAAATTGGTAGAAATTGAGGCTAAACCGTGGTCTGAAATACAGTTGACTATAGTGCATTTTTGCAGGCTGCTGCAAGAGAAAAATCGCAAAAAAGAGGCTGCACGAAAAGCTGAAGAGGCAAAATTAGAGCAGAAGAAATTTTCAAAATATGCCATAGAAGGGGCAATGATTACTAACACAGACGGATCAAACATGCAGCAGGCCGATAATCAAAGGCAGCTTGATCAAGGCAATAATCGGTTTAACCCAAGGGGGAGAGGCTTTCGAGGATGAGGATGGCAGAGTAATCAGGGAGGTTTCCAAGGTAATCATGGAGGTTTCCAAAACATGCAAAACAGCAATCAAGATATGTGAAACGGGCAAATAATCAGACCACCACTAATATGTTAGACGTGTTGGATGACAGGGAATCTAGCACGTACATGCAGAAGTCAAGGCATGGAGCAAAACGACCAAGGTACGAGAGTAGGGATGGTGAATCCCCCTGTGTTTTTACAGCAGGGTGGAAATGGAGTTGCACAAAATCACATGGTGCAGCAGCAAGCGCCGGGAGCACAGCAAAGTTTTCAACCTCAGAATATGACACACTTTGCACAAGGACAGTCTCAACAGTCACCAATGCAACTGTTACATACAACAAGTACAAAACATGTAATGAATTCTAGAATAAGAAATAAAACTGGTGATGGAGGAAGTCCATTCACTCAACATGGGACAAAGTTATATATGGACGAGGACAGCTCACTGGGAAACCTGATGTGTTCTATCCTATCAGTGACACCAAACCCTCACGAGGAACCAAGGGTAGATGTCCTTTTAGGGGATAAAGATTATTCTATCTTAGTTGACACAGGTGCAACAGGCTTGTGTATATGTGAAGGCAAATTTTCTTTGTCCAGCTATGCCATACATACTCAGGGCTTCACAGGAGCAACAAGTCCTGTTCCTTTTACAAAAGAACTTCCAGTTTCCATAGGATAATGTGACATGAATGTGCCACTGCCGTATTCAAGGCAAACCCCAGTAAACATATTGGGACAAGACCTAATGGCGAAGTCAAACATGACAATCTCGGTCACAGATAAGGGCATAGTATGTTCAACTCCAAGAATGCATTATTTGAATGTATGCAAAATGATTAGAGCATACGCATGACAAACGGCTATGAGAGCTTTTCCATTGGAACCAGAAATATTTGCGTATGGAGCGTGCATATTAATGTCATGGCTACCAGGCCTTACAGACAAACCAATGAGAACCCCAGCTGAATTTCTATTTAGGCCAAGAATACCTAAGCATGAGGAAAAGGGACAAGTGTTTCCCTTGGCAATACACACTCATAGTACGAGGAAAAATGGCGTTGATAGATGGTTGTGATGATGAAGGCAGACAATGGTGCAGAGTAATCGCCATTGAGGAAGGATACAGATTGACTGACGTCACTGATGACGATCTGTTTGAAGAGCAAACAGGTATAGATGAAATGACAGTTGAGGTTTATCTCATTTATTGGGTGAGAATGATCAAAAGAGAAGTGCCCCAGAGAATGATGCTGGCACAAAAACATCCTGAATATTTTGATGACGGCATGGCAAAAGTGCCTGTCTCAGTGTGGACTACAGGCGCTTAAGACGTAGGCTTGTTGAAAGGAGTCGGAGAAGTAATTATTAAATTGAAACCAGGAGCAATTTTGCCAAAAGCACCACAGTATCCCATGTCTAGGAAAGCAGTTGAAGGGATTTTCAAAACAATTTCTGCTATGATGGAGCAGGGCATTTTGGTGACGTCAGAGTCGTCATGTAATACTGCAGTTTTCCCTATAAAAAATCAAAGGGAGGGTCTTGGCATTTAATCCAGGATTTAAGGCCAATAAATGATATTGTAGAGGCAGAGTTCCCTCTAGTCCTTAACCTGTTCGCAATCTTATGTAATATACCCGTTGAGGCAAAGTATTTCACAGTGATTGACTTGAAAAATGCAGTTTTCTCAATCCCATTGCACAAAGAGTCACAAGATTTGACATTAAACATCAAAGTACAAGGCTACCTCAGGGTTACTGCGAGTCTCCTTCGATTTTCAACAGAGTCCTGCAGATGGACTTTAGCAATATTGCAATATTGCATTAGAGAGTGTTGTCTTGCAATATGTGGATAACATCTTAATTTGCAGCATGACAGAGGAAACGTGCTGACACAATTCTATTCAGCTATTGACTGTATTGGCTGGGAAAGGATATAAAGTTGACAAAGAGAAGTTGCAGTATTGTCAACAAGAAGTGCTGTACATAGGCCAGCTAATCTCACATGAGGGGAAAAGGGTTACCCCTGAAAGGTCTAAAGCCATATTTAACACAGCTAAGCCACGCACGATAAAACAAATGCAGAGTTTTCTAGGATTATGCAATTATGTCAGGGCATGGGTCTTTGACTACAGCTCTTCTACCAAGCCCTTGTTACAAACCCTAAAGAAAGCACAGGTGATGAAAGAAAAAATTGTGTGGAACGAGACCATGGAAGAAAGGTTTGTTGAACTAAAGAAGGCCATTTGCACGGCACCTGTTTTAGGGATTCCCAATTATGCAGAGTAATTCTACCTGTTTTCACACACGAATGGCAGTGTTATGACAGCAGTACTCACACAGAGTACCACATTGGGGTACAAGGCACTTGCATACTACAGTGGGAATTTAGATCCAGTGATGAGGGGTCACTTCCCGTGCAAACAAAGTTTAGCTGCCGCAGTGTTCGCTATTAAGAGGGCTACAACCATTGTGATGGGATGCCCAATTACGTTGTTCATCGAACACGCATTATTTGCCATTCTAGAGAAACCAAAAGGCACGTTGACATCTCAGAGAGCTTTGGCTTATGAAGTGATCATATCAAATCTATCAATTAAAATAATTTGATGTAAGATAGTGAAGCCAGCTATGTTTATAGCAGAGCCAGTCACTGAAGGAGAGCCAATACATGACTGCACAAACTGTGAAGAATTCTATGATGAGATTCCCAGAGTGAAAGAAAATGCATTGGCAGAAGGAGAAATCGTCTTTGTTGACAGTTCTACGAGAATCGATCAATATGATGGGCAGAGATATACAGGCACTGCTGTGATGTAGCACACGGCAAATGGAGAATTTTGAGTACTCAGTAAACGATTACCATCACATTATTCAGCACAAGCTGCAGACTTATTGGCGTTGATACTCGCACTCGAGAATCACACAGACCAGGAAGTGACGGTGTACAGGGACTCTGTCTATGTGACATCAACAGTACACGCAGAAGCGCGCTGGAAAAGGAGGGGGTACGTCCAAGCGGAAGGCATGCCAGTGCTGCACGCAGCCTTATTGGACAGGCTCATTAATGCAATACAACTCCCAGTGGATATAGAGGTCATGAAATGTGCCGCCCACACGATAGGGACAGATTTGATCTCACGTGGAAATCAAGCAGCAGACACGGAAGCCAAATGTGTGGCGACCAAAGACAAAATAATAATGAATGTGGAAATAACTGATGTGCATGAGAGAATGATTGTTGCAAGAAGCGACCCTGAAGGTTACACTAATATGGAGAAAACGCAGTTAATGGAGCTCCAAGGGGAGGCACCACAGGAAGAGAAAAATCTCTGGAAGCGACAAGGGTGTTCTTTAAACCCATCCGAGAGCTTGTGGCAACAAGGCAGCACTGGTAAACCGGTGATGCTTATAGCTTTATTAAAAATAGCACTGGAACATTTACACTATCCAGCGCACATGACAAAAGAGAATCTTGCAACAACAATTGCCGAAGACTGGTTAATACTGAATGTGGCAGAACATGTTGCATTTTTTATAGTGAATTGTATAATCTGCAACCAGTTCATGCTTGGGCATACACTACGTGTAATTAGAGGAGTCATCCCAAGGCCAAATTGACCTTTTCAGCACTTGCATGTCAATTATGTCGATATGATTCAAGTATGTAACGGATACAGGTACCTAATTGTTGTGGTGTGTCCAATCTCTTGATGGATAGAAGCAGGTCCATGTACACACCCAGACTCTACCTGTGTGGCCACATTTCTGGTGAGGGAGATATTTCCCAGATGGGGAGTATGTGAGGTCATGAGGTCAGACAATGGTCCTCACTATGTTAATGCAGTATTTGAACAGATCAGCTTGTTGCTTGGTATAAATCACAAGTTTTCTTTGGCGTATCATCCTCAAGGAAATGGGATATGCGAGAAGCTCAATGGCTTGTTAAAGGAAAGGATAGCCAAGTTGAAGTATACTCTAAAGATGGGATGGCTACACTGCCTTCCACTGGCACTGTATGCGCTCAGAAACCAGCCTTGTTCTGACCACCATCTCACACCGCATGAAATCGTGACAGGCAGAAGGATGCACATGCCACTAATACCCCGAGATAGAGATAGATGTGATGCTCAGCCGACAGGGGAAGTCTTAGGATCAGAAATGCAAAATTCCTTGAATTGCATGATATCTTGTCTTACTGTAATTTCAGGACAGCTGCAGCAACGACAAGAAGGGTGCAGGGCAGCACAGATCACAGAAGGAGATATTGCAACAAACCAAGTTCAGGGTTTACGTGTACCACAATTATTCCCTGGGGACACAGTCCTGGTGAGAATGAGAAAAAAGTGGGACGAGTCAAGGTTCAACGGTCCCTTCAGAGTGGAGGACGTCACTCCCTCTGCAGTCAAGTTACAGAGAAGAAGAGCTTGGATCTTTTTGGGTGACATCAAGCCATACATCGGAGAAGACCCTCTGCCCTCGCCCCAATGTGTAGGGACTACAGATAATGGGGAAGAACCACAGCATGTGCAGACGAGATCCATGACGAGGAAGAAGAACGCATGACCAGCAAAATAAAGGCAAAGAACTTTTGAGCAAAGTTGTGGCTTAAATTTGGACATTTTCTCTGAGCAAAAAAGTTGATAAGGACATAAACACTGACACTCTGTGCATCCTAGTTGCAGGATGAAGAAGAAAATTACACGTATAAGCCACAACATAGTCTATTGACTTTGAACTTTGGACAGAGGCACACTGAAGCCTTGATAAGAAAAGGATATGCCACATTTTGATCGAGGACACATACATTGGAAGAAAATACAGTATCCTGACTCTTTTAAAACAGAAGCCTTATTTGGACTCACTTATGGTGTCACACAGTAGTGACATCACTAAGGACGTTTTTTATATATTTCGAGTTAGTATTGAGGTCATACCCGTCGTTAGTGGGAAGGCTCCCTAACATCACCAAATTTCTTCAAGATCCTGAAAACGAAAAGACAATAAGGAGGCTGCTCATCGTGATTGCAGAGTAGTTCCTTTTGCTTCCGGAGTACAGGGAAGACAAGACAAATGTCCCTGTCACCAGAAGGTAGCAGGCTAGCAAGCAAGACCTGCTTGTGTGGATGTCCTCACTTTCATCAGAGACCCAGAGAAATCTACACAGATGAGCATGCTCCTGCATGGTATTATAATGCAGGTCGAACTTTCTAATCATCATCAGAATCACCAGAGAAGGTTATAAAATTTCCATCAAGGGACAGATCGCAAAAGTGTTGCCAGAGGTCTTCACTCCTGCTTATGCTGACAAAGAAACGACATGTCGTCTGGAGTGAAACAGATAAAAGACATTGGGCCTCATTACGACCCTGGCGGAAATCGAAAAACGATGGCGGAAATGCAATACCGCCATCGAATAGCGCTCGGTGCGATTATGACCCATCACCGCAAAGTACGATGCCATTAGCGACACCGTAGCGAACGCCAATGCTAACTGCACCAAGTACGCGCGCGCGCCATGCCAAACCGTAAATACCACCATGGCGCAACGGTACGCGAATTCTGACCCTAGCGGACATGCACCTAACGCCATCAAGCACGGCGGAAAGTACCATTCCGCCATGGTGAGAAGTACGGCATCGTGAATCAACCGTAAACGGCCCCACTGAGTGCCTGTACACCGCTCCCTGGCCACATTGTACAACTCCCCGTAGGTGCAATGAAGGCACAATGCAACCAGTGAAATGCACAAGTCACCCATGCATGCCAACGAACAAAAGAATCTCAAGAGGGGCCAATGGGAGCTGCAGGGCACAGATGGCACGAATACAGAAGCTATTCCAATGGACATGACCTCAGTCTCCCACCAAGAAACGCACGCAAACACAGGCACCTGTGACCAGCAACATTCAGAAAATCACATCATTCCACCAATCCACCTGGCTGACCGGCATCTGTTACACAAAACCTAATCCCCCGCCCCTGAGCATGACATCATTCAAACAGTCATATTGGCAGCCCTTATCCCTGACCTCACTGGGCTTCGTAGGCAAACGCGCCCAGCACAGTACCACGCAACTATACTCCGAAGCTGGAACCCAATGCAGATCTCCTCACAATACATCGCTCCCCAAATAGGAATATGCCACATCACTTGCAAAGAAGAACGCTACACGGCCCATATCAGAATAGAAATTTAATGCACAACAAATTCACCAAGCCCATACAGCCATTAGGCCATGAACTCCAAAACACATTTCACCATTGTGGGCTGCATCCGCAATAAATGACCAGCAACTTCTTGTGTGACTGTCATGATCTCTGCTTCCAAAAGGTCAGGGTTTTCCCAACTCCCTTGGAAGCAGATCCATAACCCAGGTTCTGAGTGCCAACCAGTCCCAATTGGGACCTTTTGGGCCCAGTCCTGGCGCCAGTGGCACCAGGCTCATAAATATGCCCAGTCCCAGCGCTGGAAGCGCCAGGCTCATAATGCTTGGGTGGACTTACCTTCAGCAGACCATGCTGCTTACTTGCCTGCCAGTTGAGCCTCTGATCCTCTTCTGTTTGGAACTACTTTTCCTGTTGGGTGGGGCCGGAGCCACTCCCTAGATTCAGAACACTGGAACTCTTCTGGAAGGCAGGAACTCTTTTCTTACCAGGAACTCTTTTCTTACTTAGGCGTGGCTGTGGAAGGAGACACCTAAGCACTACAGGAGGCTATTTAAACCACACCCGGTGGATGAATCTTGCTTTGCGTTATTCTGCAACCTCTGCAGCAGAACGCTCATCGTGTCTTCTGCATCCGGTCCTGGGCCTAAGGAAAAAGGCTTACCATCCTGAATCCAGTCTTCAGCAACACCTATAAAGACAAGAAAGAACAGGTTAGCATTCCGGCATCTGAAAGGCAAAGGCTTACCATCCTGAATCCAGTCTTCAGCAACACCTATAAAGACAAGAAAGAACAGGTTAGCATTCCGGCATCTGAAAGGCAAAGGCTTACCTACTCTTTGTACGCTCCGGAGACCTTCGGCGCTGCATCCCGCATCTGAAAGATAAAACAAGGTGCGTTTAAAGACATTGGGGAACTTTAATACTCACTTGCCATTACTCCTTTCCACATCTAATCCAGTGGGTATTCCGGCACCCTGCAGCCGCTCCGAACTCGTACCTGCAAAATAAAAAGACAGTTAGAGCGCATAGTGAAGCAGGCAACAAGCGCTTACTTACGTGCTTCCAGGCGCTTCTATTCATCACACGGGCTCCATCTTCAACTCACTTCAGCCCGTCATCCGCCATCGCCGGAACCCTGCAAAACAAGAGACATCATTACTAAAGACTTTAAAGACATTTGAATGACTCGAAACTTACCGTTCGTGCAGTAAACGACGGACAGCAGTCCTCTGAAGTCAAGAGGCCTGCGCTACCTATCCAGTGAAGAAACTGGTTACAGCACCCTGCCCCGAGGCAGATGGAGAGCTCGGCATTCACTTACCTAAGGTGAGAGCATTAACCTTTGGGGGTCTACAGGAGAGGAGAAGAGGAAAGAGATAGGGACACCCCAATAACCCCAGTTCATTAACCCCATATTTTCTATCTGCAGACATCTTACTCTACACGTCAGGCATACAGTGCACAGAGGTCCAGCCCAAAGAGCCAACCGGGTGCTACACATCACCTTTGAAGATACGGTAGTCGCCCAGTCAAGACCGGCGCCTCTGCGAGAATCAGGTGAGCGTTACAGAACGCAAAGCCTACCGCAAAACTCTTGCCAAGGCGCTATGGAAACCTCGGATATTGACCCCCTAGCCCGGTTACTTGGGGAACTAAGGGCAGAAGTGCATGCAGCTCGCCAGGAAACGAATGCTCTAAGAAGGGAACTAATTATTTCCAAGGAGAGAACAGACAATCTTGCTAGACAAGTGCTACAGTCACAAGCCGGACAGACCCCGTTACCCGCATCAGGGGCAAATCTTCCTTCAACATCCTCTATGGATCCAGTGCAGATCAACCTACCTGGGAATGTACCTCTGGCTCCGCCCGAACGATTTTCTGGTGACCCAAAGAGGTTTGCAGTATTTATCAATCAGTGCCGGTTGCACTTCTTATGCCGGCCAGCAGCCTTTCCAACTGATCAAGCAAAAGTAGCTTTTGTACTTTCGTACCTTAGTGGCAATGCGGCAGACTGGTCGATCCCTCTAGTTAATCAAGATGATCCGGTTCTCCATGATTTTCAAGCCTTTCAGCTTAGTATGGAAAAACTGTTCGCAAGACATTCACAGGGGCAGGCCTTGGACAATGAGCTTCTTTCGTTGCGACTGGGTAATCAAGACCTTTTGGCTTATATTGCATCTTTCAATAGACTAATAGTGGAAACTCAATGGCCTGAGGACAAAAGGATTACGCTGTTTTATAGAGGTCTACGTGGAGAGCTCAAAGACGTTTTAGCCCAAGTAGTGAATCCCCCACAAGACTGTTCGGATTATATAGACTTGGTCGTTCAAATAGATCACAGGCTGCAGAACAGGAAGGCCGATCGTTCCAAGTTTGATGCTCGAGTATTTTCCAAACCGCCAACTCCTTCCAAAGGAGTAGACTCCGGGGAACCCATGCAAATAGGGGGTCTGAAAGGTCCTCTAACACAAAGGGAGCGGGAAAGGAGGAAACAGTTGCAATTATGCCTATATTGCAGAAACTCAGGGCACTTTCTTCGAGACTGTCCGGTGAAACCTGCCAAGAAGGCAGTAGGAGCTACAGTTACCAAAGTTACAAACTCTGAGCAGGGAAACGACCTCGCCCGACAAGAATAGAGGTCCTCTTGCCGAGCGTGAAAACCAGTTCCGTGACCTCGCATTTCGTGATACCTATGGTCCTCATTAGCCCTGATAATCCGGATCGATTACATGCAATTGAAGCTTACGTCGACAGCGGTGCCATCGGCAATTATGTGGATCATGAAATGGTTTTGAGGATGAATCTAACTCTTTGTCCCAAGGCTGTAAAGGACGTCATTACTACGGTGGATGGTACGGAGATAGCCTCCGGGCCAGTAACGCATACCACTCAAGAGGTGACGCTAGTAAGTCAAGATGGACACCATGAGAAGATCGTGTTCGATGTGATCAAGGCCCCTCAGTTTCAGATTATTCTAGGAATACCTTGGTTAGAGAAACACAATCCTCTGATCGATTGGCGAGCAAGAACGGTCCAGTTTCCAGAATGTGTCTCTACTTGTCACCCTCCACCTGGTGTTGCACTGGCCGCAATTTCTTCAGAGACTCCCCAGTTACCTCCCGAATACCTAGAATACCAAGATGTTTTCCGGAAGGATCAGGCTAACTCTCTACCTCCTCATAGGTCTTATGACTGCCAGATAGACCTGATACCTGGATCTACTCCTCCTTGTAGTAGAATTTATGCCCTCACCGAGCCTGAGAACCTTCACCTTCGACAATACCTGGATCAATACCTGGCAAATGGGTTTATTCGTCCTTCCAAGTCCCCTGCTTCTTTAGCTTTGTTCTTCGTTCCAAAAAAGGAAGGAGACCTTAGAACTTGTATCGATTATCGCTCCCTGAACCAGATCACCGTTAAGAATAGATATCCGTTACCTTTGATCCCTGAACTCCTGGACCAAGTCAGAAAAGCATGCATATATACAAAGCTGGATCTTAGAGGAGCTTACCACTTGGTACGAGTAAAGGAGGGCGATGAATGGAAGACGGCCTTCCGCACCAAGTATGGGCTATTTGAATATCAGGTCATGCCCTTCGGACTTTGCAATGCCCCGGCCGCCTTTCAATATTTTATGAACGATGTCCTCAGAGAGCTCATAGATGTATGTGTTGTTGTTTACATTGACGACATCCTCGTTTATTCTTCATCGGAATCTGAACATCGGAAACACGTGAAAATGGTCCTCGAAAGATTGCGTCAACACAAACTTTTCGCTAAGTTGGAAAAATGTGTTTTCAACGTAACTGAAGTTGAATTCTTGGGATTCATATTATCACCTGGCAGAGTGCGTATGGATTCAAAGAAGGTCGATGCCGTTCTCAAATGGCCATCACCATCCTCCGTAAAAGGTGTGCAAAGCATGTTAGGCTTCGCTAACTTTTACCGCAGGTTTATCCCCGAATTCTCTCGAATAGTCCAGCCCATCACTGCCTTGTTAAAGAAAAACAAACGTTTTGAATGGTCTACCGAGGCGAAACAAGCTTTCCAGGATTTGTAGACTAAATTTATCTCTGCACCAATCTTAAAACACCCTCGCCCCTAACTCCCCTACAACGTGGAAACTGATGCTTCAAGCCTTGGCAAGGGGGCAGTTCTATCACAAAAGGACCTGGGACCAATCATTAGCATCCCGTGGCATTTTGGTCCCGCAAATTCTCGCCTCCTGAAATCAATTACACGATTACTGACAAGGAACTTCTGGCTATCAAGTCTGCCTTTAAGGCTTGGCGGCATTATCTGCTGGGGGCCCGACACACCGTTACTGTGATTACGGATCACCGAAACCTGCAATATTTGAAGACCGCAAAAGCCCAATCCTCTAGACAACTCCGTTGGGCATTATTCTTTGCCGAGTTTGACTTCATAATTACCTATCGACCTGGTACAAAGAACGGTAAAGCCGATGCCCTTTCTCGGATGGGAGTGGAAGAACACTTGGTCAACCCTAAACCTGTACCAATCATTCCTGAACAAAGAATTCTGGGTGTAATCGCCACAGAATCCATAGAGGAAGTTAAGGATAAAGCCAGGCAACTTGTAACTCCAGCAGACATACAGAATTGGCATCTGCAGGGAAAGGACTTTGCAGTAAAGGACAATTTATTGTATTTCCAAGAACGATTATACCTACCCAGCACAGATTTACAGAAAAAAGTAATCTCTTGTTATCACGACTCTTTAATGGAAGGTCATCCCGGTATAGCCAAGACCTCAGAAAAGATCAAGCGCTACTTCTGGTGGCCGTCCTGGAAAAAAGATATCAGAGACTTTATAATGTCCTGTGGAGTATGCGCCCAAAACAAGAGTCAAAAGGAAAGACCAGCAGGCCTCTTACGCCCTATTGACATCCCACCTCGCCCTTGGCATACGCTTTCTATGGACTTCATCACCGATCTACCTCCATGCTCCGGATACAATACGATTCTAGTAATCGTGGACTTATTCTCCAAGATGGCGCATTTCATTCCGCTCAAAGGCTTGCCAACAGCAGCAACTCTGGCCGAGAATTTCTCAAAAACATCGTCCGACTGCACGGTTTTCCTTCGGTTCTAATTTCGGATCGAGGTAGTCAATTTATTTCTCATTTTTGGCAAAGTTGCTGTCGGTCGGCTCAAATTGATGTGAGACTATCGACCAGTCACCACCCTGAGACCGACGGACAAACCGAGAGGACCAATCAAACTCTGGAACAGTATTTACGCTGCATGCTGCAACAAACTGAAAAAACTTGGAAAGATATCCTTTGGATAGCCGAGTATGCCTACAATAACTCTGTCCATTCGGGAACTGGGAAAACCCCGTTTTTTCTTTTGTACGGCAGTCACCCTCGAACCTCGGAGTTGGATCCCCTCCAAGATCTTGAAACACCAGCAGTAGACTACCTGCATTCTACAATCACCCAAGCCTTTAAGGAAGCTGTTTCTCACCTTCAAAGGGCTAAAGAACAATACAAGAAAGGAGCAGATCAACATCGGAAGGAAGCCCCTCACTATCAAGTAGGGGATCAAGTCTGGTTATCCACCAAATATCTATCTCTAAAAGGGCCACGCACATTCAACCCAAGATACCTTGGTCCCTATTCCATCACTACCATAGTAAACCCAGTAGCGGTCAAGTTGGACTTGCCCCCGCACATGAAGATACATCCGGTCTTCCACGTCTCTCTATTAAAACCCGTGCAACCTCAAACCCGACTAACCAAATCTCCAAAACCTATCCTAGTGGATGGAGAACTCGAGTTTGAAGTCAAAAGCATTCTGGACTCCAAGATCTCCAAATCTAAACTATTCTACCTAATTGACTGGAAAGGCTACGGCCCCCAAGAGAGATCCTGGGAACCTGCTGAATATGTCCACGCTCCTCGCCTAATCAAAAGATTTCACCGAACATTTCCTGACAAGCCAAAACCCCCGGAGAAGCCCGGTTTGGGAGGGGCCTTGAGGGGGGGTACTGTCATGATCTCTGCTTCCAAAAGGTCAGGGTTTTCCCAACTCCCTTGGAAGCAGATCCATAACCCAGGTTGCGAGTGCCAACCAGTCCCAATTGGGACCTTTTGGACCCAGTCCTGGCGCCAGTGGCACCAGGCTCATAAATATGCCCAGTCCCAGCGCTGGAAGCGCCAGGCTCATAATGCTTGGGTGGACTTACCTTCAGCAGACCATGCTGCTTACTTGCCTGCCAGTTGAGCCTCTGATCCTCTTCTGTTTGGAACTACTTTTCCTGTTGGGTGGGGCTGGAGCCACTCCCTAGATTCAGAACACTGGAACTCTTCTGGAAGGCAGGAACTCTTTTCTTACCAGGAACTCTTTTCTTACTTAGGCGTGGCTGTGGAAGGAGACACCTAAGCACTACAGGAGGCTATTTAAACCACACCCGGTGGATGAATCTTGCTTTGCGTTATTCTGCAACCTCTGCAGCAGAACGCTCATCGTGTCTTCTGCATCCGGTCCTGGGCCTAAGGAAAAAGGCTTACCATCCTGAATCCAGTCTTCAGCAACACCTATAAAGACAAGAAAGAACAGGTTAGCATTCCGGCATCTGAAAGGCAAAGGCTTACCATCCTGAATCCAGTCTTCAGCAACACCTATAAAGACAAGAAAGAACAGGTTAGCATTCCGGCATCTGAAAGGCAAAGGCTTACCTACTCTTCGTACGCTCCGGAGACCTTCGGCGCTGCATCCCGCATCTGAAAGACAAAACAAGGTGCGTTTAAAGACATTGGGGAACTTTAATACTCACTTGCCATTACTCCTTTCCACATCTAATCCAGTGGGTATTCCGGCACCCTGCAGCCGCTCCGAACTCGTACCTGCAAAATAAAAAGACAGTTAGAGCGCATATTGAAGCAGGCAACAAGCGCTTACTTACGTGCTTCCAGGCGCTTCTATTCATCACACGGGCTCCATCTTCAACTCACTTCAGCCCGTCATCCGCCATCGCCGGAACCCTGCAAAACAAGAGACATCATTACTAAAGACTTTAAAGACATTTGAATGACTCGAAACTTACCGTTCGTGCAGTAAACGACGGACAGCAGTCCTCTGAAGTCAAGAGGCCTGCGCTACCTATCCAGTGAAGAAACTGGTTACAGCACCCTGCCCCGAGGCAGATGGAGAGCTCGGCATTCACTTACCTAAGGTGAGAGCATTAACCTTTGGGGGTCTACAGGAGAGGAGAAGAGGAAAGAGATAGGGACACCCCAATAACCCCAGTTCATTAACCCCATATTTTCTATCTGCAGACATCTTACTCTACACGTCAGGCATACAGTGCACAGAGGTCCAGCCCAAAGAGCCAACCGGGTGCTACACATCACCTTTGAAGATACGGTAGTCGCCCAGTCAAGACCGGCGCCTCTGTGAGAATCAGGTGAGCGTTACAGTGACGCCCTGTTCCTTCATGGTACACAGGGCCACATTCTCGTACGAAAAGGCAACATGGAAGCGCCCAGAACCGCAGGGCCGACCCAATGGGGAGGCACTAGTCCAGCTGAAAGGCCGAAATGTTGCTCCGAGCCACTAGTACTGCGTAAGGGCATGTGGCCCATTGGCGATCGTCCCATAAGATCGTAATGCTGCTCCACTGATTAACACGAAGCAGCAGGTGTCGGGAGTAAAATCCATCTGCAGGAGTGGCATACAGATGGCAGTGGCAAAAGGGGAGGAGATACCTGTCAACCAAATGAAATGAAAAAGAATAGAATGGCCATCAGAACTACATTAGAATTACTCACTTCAATGATCACACCAAATCCACAGCCATATGCATGCTAGCCCACTCCAAAGGATCATCACCACCCAAAAACCACTTGCGAATCATAACTATCTATATCGAGGTGAAAACACCATCACAAACGAGTGTACCTGTGCATGCGTCTGTTAAAACAGAATCCATCAGATGGGATTGGTAACGTGCATGGACACAAGTGTCTGAAGGCGCGTCGAGACAGGGAGGGCTCAACAAGGCCAGATAGACGATGGTCCCACTATGGCAGCCCTGCATCACATAGCGCAGGGGAGGCGGACAGATCCCAAGAAGCCCTGTACATGGCAAACTCTGTATCAAATCATCTGTCCATGCATCCATTCATCATTCCCTCATCCCGTAATGATAACGCCTGTTCCCATACTCACATAACATGTGAAAATTCCATTGAGTCTGTGCGTCATGCAGCCTGCATAATCCACTGTGCCCCAGCCCGTAATTCCAGTGTTGTGAAGTAACATGTATTTGGGAACGTCCGGCCTCATCGTCCACTTCGCTATTGCGCATCCCAAACTATTCATATCAATTATTGCATCCCCGCCATGGCCCCTGTCCCAAGGACATTGAACAATAGAACGTTATATTTGCAGTCAGACCTGTGGGCATCTCCTCGCCGCTAGCTGAAGACCGAAAGCGCCGCCCTTCGAATTCCTCATTTGCAACATCACGTCGAAAAGGCATCTGTGGCCGCTTGAAATCACAAATTAATCCATCTAGTGCGGCTGTGTGTGTAAATGGCAACTGCCTTCACTCACAAATGGGACGCCCCGCCCGTCGTTGAAACTCGGTACAGTGATGCATGAGGGTCCACCGTTACTCGAGTACTACGTTCCACTGACCCTTCACAAGTCTGTTCGCGACTGCTAAGATAGTATGTGAAACAATGGGACCATAGCCGAATGAACATATCAACCAATGTTACACTGCCATCGGGTACAAATACATGATTGTAATAGCAAGATGCCATTCCTCGAATTGCAGCATTGTGTGCGGGACGTGCCCGCCCAAAGGGGAGAGCAGCTTGCACAGGTGGAATGAATCACCACAGGTGGAGGCCATACAGCCTGATAACACATAAATAGCACACCCAGTCTCCTCCCACAACCACACCCACTCCGAAATGCTACCGGCAGGACTCGCGATGTTGGCCCTGGGGGACCTGATAGCACTGCAAGTACTCCAACTCCAAGAAGAAGACGAACACCAACCACAACTGGCCGCACGGAGGAGACGCAGGAGGAGGAGGAGGGCAAGGCAGGGCCAGCAAGGGCCGCCAGCACAGCCACTACCACCACGCAGGCAGCCCGCAATCCCACGCCTCCGAGCACATCCGTTCAACCTCACTGATGAGCAGATTCACACCCTCTACCGTTTGGACCGGGACACCATAGCCGCCATTGTGGACATGACACAGGCTGACCTTGTCAGCATGATAGATAGCCCAACCGCCATCCCACCCCTACTGAAGGTGGTGTCTGTACTCCACTTCCTGGCCACAGGCACCTACCAGCACACAGTCGGACAGTTGCATGGCATCTCACAGCCACTGTTCTCACGGACACTATTGCAAGTGCTCGATGCCCTCCTGCAGCACGCAGACGACTACATCTCTCTACCACGCTCGGAGCAGGAAATTACCAACACAAAAGTGGGATTCCATGCACTTGCCGGCATACCGGGTTGCATTGGTGCCATCGACTGCACCCATGTGGAATTGGTCGTCCCACATGCCATGGAGGCCCAGTACCGCAACCGAAAACAATTTCATTCACTGAATGTACAAATGGTGTGTGACTCCAACAGGATCATTACACATTGTTGTGCCCGATTCCCTGGATCAACCCATGATTCTATGATCTTGAGGAACTCTACAATACCACGCTACATGGAGCGACACGCAGGGAACAGATCCTGGCTACTCGGTGAGTCACATTTCATGCATGCTGATGTGGGGTATGTGATGCGGCAATGACCTGGCAGGAAGGGGGGGGGTGCGTACGTAGCAATGGCATTCCACATTATTCGTTTATCGTCCACATACAGGTGATGCCGGATATCCACTGAAGAGATGGCTCCTCACACCAGTCCGGAACCCACGGGACCAGCATGAGGAGGACTACAACCATGCCCACTCACGTACCCGTGTAGTCATTGAACAGGCATTCGGCCTACTGAAGACTCGTTTCCGGTGCCTCAGCAGGTCTGGCGGGGCACTCCTGTACCGCCATGTGAAGGTTGCAAAGATGGTGATGGCATGTGTCATGCTACACAACATGTGCGTACGTAGAAATGTGCCCATGCCCCCTGACGCAGAACTGCAAGCACCTGAAGATGGTCATGATGAGGGTGGGGGATGTGGCAGCACCTCAAGGAGTCTGCGAGGCACAGGAGGGCCATGACATTTGTCAGCATCTCATAGATGCATGCTTCTAGCACTCACGCCTGGTGGCTGATACATGGACACGGGACTCGTGGCACTGTGTGTGTCTGGTACATGCACAATATGGACTGTACGCCTATGATGGCCTCGTACACAAAGATCAATGTCCACACATCTCATTGGTTGATCGTGCATTGTTTATGGCATATGTGATATCATGTTGAACACCCTATCGACCCGCCACCCAAGTGAGCCCAACACCGCCCCTCCACCCTCCTACCTCCCCCCCGAACACCAGTGTCCAGAGATGCTCATTGTCAGTGGGCAGTCGCTATTGCAAGCCCCCTCTGCGGGTATCAGGGGCACCCCTGCCTGTGGAGCGCAGGTTCCTCCCAGATCTACGTTGGGGGCTGCCATGGACGGAACTTGCAACGGATGATGTCTCTGCCTGCTCACATCCATGCATGTCCCTAAGGGTTTGTGAGAGCTCAGTGAGCACACGGCGCACTGCGGCAAGTTCGGCACATACGTCTTTGGACGTCGCATGCAGTTCCCCCCTCAGGCTCTCGGTGCTTCTCTCCATTTGGACTCTCAGGCTCTCGGTGCTACTCTCCATTTGGACTCTCAGGCTCTCGGTGCTACTCTCCATTTGTGCCCTTAGTGTCTCTGTACTTCTCTCCATTTCTGCCCTAAGTGTCTCAGTTGATGTTTCTATGTCTGCCTTAGTGCCCCCACATTCATCGGCATGGTCCTTGAGGAGCGTGGCCAGTTGCTGCTGTTGCACGATTAACTGGTCGAGGGACTGTTGCCTCTGCTGGGCCATGGCCATTTGCGGTGGTGTCACAGAGTGGCTGTTCGCCTCATGTTGCCCTGCCACAGGGCTTGTGGGGGATGGCCAGTCGTCGTCTTGTGGGTGCCCCTGCGTGGTATCCTCATGGTGTACGGGATGGAACAGACAGGGGGATTGGGACAGGTCATGGATGGATCTGACTTCGACATCCCCATTTTCTGTGTCGGAGCATGCTGCCATTAATGCAGTGTCACCTATGGTGCTGCTGCCACCAGAAGCAGTGCCTACTGTGGCATCCATTGGGGGGACCTGTGGTGGTGGTGGTGTGGGCATGCTGGCTGCTGGGGTGCCTGTTGGAGTTCCCTCCTCTGTGCTGCCACTTGATTTGTGCTGCTGCCGTGTCTTGATGCGTGCAGCTGAGGTGGAGAGTCTTTGGCCGTTGGTCTTGGCCCTCTTTGCAGGTGTGCTGGTAGGGGTGTCCTGAAGCTCGTCGTTTGGATCGGACCCTGGGGTGGAGTAAAGGAGGGCGAGCGTTATTAATGGGTCTGTGGGAATTTGAATGGCAATGTATCACATGCATTGGGGTGGTACCTGAGGGTGATTTGGGTCGGGGCCTTGGAGGTGCTTTCTTTTGTGTGTGGAGTGAGGGTGCAGTTGTTTGGCAGCCTGCAGTTAGGGTGTGCCTGCTGCACGTGTAGAGGGTGTTTTTGGGGTTTTTAATTATTTATGTATTTATTGTGCGTTTTAAAGTGCGCTGTCAGGCCAATGTGTGTGGACCTTCTCCTGGACATGTGTTACTGTTGCGCTATGTGGACACATGGTGATTCACATGATTGAACATTGTGGATTTGGCATGGTTTTATTTGGGCCACCTACCGGATTCTTCGGATGTCTGCACTCCTTTCTCCATCCCTCCGACTCCCTCTATACTCTCCATTCCAATGGTGGAGGCACAGATTTCTTCCCAGGGGGTCAACTTGATGGGTGATTCCGATCCTCCCCCGGTGGCTGTGGCAATGTTGCGGTTGGCAGAAAGTATGCTACGGACGTGTATCCGCAGGTCGTCCCATCGCTTTCTGCATTGCTGTGGGTTGCGGGGTGCGGTCCCCACCGCACTTACCCGCTGTGCCACCAGGGCCCATATGGCCTTCTTGTTCGCAAGTGCCGTCCTGGTCATTTGCGTGGAGAAGACGGCGGCAGCATTCTCCTGGAGGGTCTCTGTGAGTACGGTGAGTTCCTCACGGGAGAAGTGGACCTGCCGGTTGCGGTCGCACGCTTTCTTCGCTACTTTTCCCATTTTTCTTGGTTACACTAGGGTGGATGACGGGTTGGGATGTGTCTCAGGGTAGTGTTTTTAGTGGTTGTGTGGATTTAGTGGTTTTATAGGTGTACGGTGTGATGTTTCCCGTTCCGGGACCATGTTTTTACTTCCGTTTCCGTATATTTACGGTCACCGTACTTTCCGGTTGGCGCTCACTGCGGTGTCCGCTAAGATGGGTGGCGGTATTGCACCTAGGGCGCCGTATGGCGGCGGTGTGGGCCGTTTTGGGGTCATTTCCGCCATCGCAGACTTTGCACTTCCGCCATGGCGTGGTGCTCGTGCCCGATGGGCTGCACTTTGCTCCATCGTGCAATGGCGGAAACGCTATTTACGCTGTGGCGGTCCGGTCAGTCACTTTCCGCCAGGGTCGTAATGAGGGCCATTGACTGGCAGCTTGTTTATTTTGAACACGCAAATTAAAGACTTGATGAACTTATTACCTTATTTGACATTTTTTTGTATGGAAAAGAGAACTGTTTCCAGAGACAAGAGACAATCTATTGTTCAGGCAAAGAGAATAATCATTCCAGTATCTGCAACCTGCAAGCAGAAACAGCAGAACCCGGATTTAACGACAGTACCTAGAATATATTAAAGAGTTAGTCTTATTTCCTTAGATGAGCGAAATGGGCAACCAAAATAGTAATCTTGTCCTCCCTCAAGGGAAGTGACGTTCATATTGGCCCAGGAATAAGTGTTGTAAATTAACCTACAGAGGAATTATTTACCTATGCATAGTGTTCATTATTGTATTACTATTACTGACGATTCAAACTGCATTTTTTATTGGTGCACAAAGCGTTCAGATTCCAGTGCACCCATCTAATAATGTACGCTTGAAACCCAAGAAGGTGCCCAGAACTTACATAGTCATTCCAGTCCCTAGAAGGTCTGACAGAGGAATGAGTGATCTTGAGATGGATGTGATGAGCAACAATACACACACACACACTTGTGGTAACAAATAAATTGAACCACCAGAGACAGGGTCGGCAAAGCAAACATGAGAAGGGGTTAATGAAAACCACACATACGCAAACAATTAGTGCATTTACACCTGGTCTATTGTCAATGACTGCAAAACCACATTCCAAAGAATGGGGGTATTCTGGACAACCAACGATGAGAAGCTCCACACCAAGAGAAGTCAAAAGACAAATAGAGAAAGCTGAACTTTTAAAGAGACAAAAGGAGTTGGAGAATAAACAAAGAGAGACAGAAGTGACAAGCACACATAATCCAGCGACGAAAGGGTCAAGCTTGAGTCCTGCAATACATCCACATGCAGGAACAATATCAGAGTCAATATACCATCAGAACCAGAGCAGAAAAGATACAAGAGGAGATGGAAAGAATTGCCAGACTTTCTCCTACTCAAATGGTACAAATGAAAATGCCTGGACCGTGGATGGAGATACCTCAGAATCCTCCAGCAAGAAGAAGCTATATGGATGCATTTAAGGATGTGGTTAGAGCAAACTACAGAACAACCTTGAGAATCAGAAGAAGCACACAAGAAGACAATAACGAACTAAACGACTATCTGAAAAGCACAGCAGTTTTGTGAAATAACATATGGTACCATCATATGAAAGAGGTTGGAAGACAAACTTCAGAGGAAGAATGCTTTGTTTGTGCACTCTTAGCATACATCATGGGGAAGTCAAAAATCTTTGTAGCTGTGGAAATAGATGTCACAACATCACACTGTCTATCACATATATCAATGTGCAAGGCCAGAGGCCAGTTCACGGGAATTGATGCTGCACTCAAATGGGCAGCTGAAGCAACTGATCCAAATGATGACAATTATCTCCAGAACATAAAGATGAGAAACAATGGAAAAACAAGAACATTGTGATCAGATATGAGAAGCCTGGAGTTAAAGGAGCAGAGATCAGAAAAGAGGCAAACAAAAGAATGAAAATCCAAGGAAAAACTACAGAAGAAGCTCGAAGATGGAAAGAAAAAGGCCAAATGCAAATTTGGGGAACAGTGCTTTCACCAGATGGATGGGAGAAAGGAGTAGTGATCTGCAGAGCATGGATGGTCATTGGAGCCTACAAAGAAGCAATTGAGAATCCGCAGAGGATATGCAAGCCCTTATGGCCGAGACTTGCAAGACTGTTAACATGGGTCGGAGACAGAGGAGGACCCTTACAGATAGTGCCAATGGAGAATTCCAAATTGTGCTTCAGAAACAATGGTACAAGAAAAATGGGAGAAAATCAGAACTGTGGACGCATCTTTGATGCTCCAGGAATGATGCATGGAACTGCAGTGATCATGGATCATTATTGGGTGTGTGGATCCAAAGCAAATATCAGACTGCCGAAGAATTGGGGAGTTACATGTACATTAGTAAATGTCCATGTCCCAGCATTGGTGATTCCAAAAAGTGATCTGAATATTAACAGTTTCCCAAAAGCAGATGCTCACCTGAGAAAAAAGAGATCTGTGGAACTGATGAGCCGAATGAAGAGAAAGAATTACTTTTCTGCTAAATCAGAAGAAACCTTTCATGCATTCCCGTATGAGCACAGGTTGTTCAGCCTAACCTTATCAGTGTTCACGACAATTCTGATGCCAAGAGTTCAGGTTGCAGCAAATACTAACAGGCCGATTCATGGAATTCCTCAAAAAAATGTCGCACGCGGCTGGCGCACAGGGTGCCCGTGCGAATGTCTGCGCCAGCCGCGTGTGATAAAATCAATTTCCGCGCACAGCGTATTCATGGATTCTCGCCTCCAAAAGCAGACGTGGCGCAGAGTGGCGCAGCGACCCTGCAGCAGCGCCAGTTACGCCCCCAAGAACGCCCTCGCGCAAGGAAAAGCCATCAAGATCGCAAAACCATTGCAAAGGGCTTCGCCAACCCTGTACCAGTTTACCGGACTGGCAAACAGCAAACGCAAAGCGGGGAACGTGTATTACGGGTTTCGGGAACACGCGTTCGCGAGAAGTCTCACACGCGATCTGGCCTGGGGGAGTGTGTGCGTGTATTTCAGAGGTGCGCGAGAAGTTTCACACACGAACAGGCTGGGTGCGTGTATTTCAGGGGTGCGCGAGAAGTTCCACACGCGATTGGCCTGGGCACATGTATTTCAGGGGTGCGCGAGAAGTTCCACACGCGATTGGCCTGGGCGCGTGTATTTCAGAGGTGCGTGAGAAGTTCCACATGCGATTGGCCTGGACGCGTGTATTCCAGAGGTGCGCGAGAAGTTTCACACGCGATTGGCCTGTGCGCGTGTATTTCAGGGGTGCGCGAGAATTTTCACACGCAATTTCAACAGGGTACGTGTATTTCAGGGGTTGCGCGAGAATTTTCACACGCAATTTCAGCAGGGTACGTGTATTTCAGGGGTGCCGGGGAGTCCTACATGTGATTTGGCAGTGTGGGTCCTCCCAGGTGTCCCCTGTACACCCTCCACGGCCCCTGCAGGCAGCCCACACCACAGGGGACTACCCTGCATCCCTGGTCATGTCCCGCAGGCAGCCCACCCAACATGGGCATGCCCCCCAGCAAAGGCACATGTCTCCTTGCACTACTGATCACCAACTCATGTCCCCTCGCACCCCCACCCCCAGCATTGCGGGGCACCTGCCAGCAGGCCCCCACTCATGTCCCCCTGCACCCCCACCCCCTAGCATTGCGGGGCACCTGCCAGCAGGCCCCCACTCATGTCCCACTCATGTCCCCCTGCACCCCCACCCCCCAGCATTGCGGGGCACCTGCCAGCAGGCCCCCACACATGTCCCCCAGCCAACATGTCATCACAATCTAGATCCCTGGCCCTTATGGTCAGCCTCCAAATGCAAAACACCCACTTGAGTATTGCATCCACCCACTTAGAAATGGCAATGACATGATAGAACCCCAATAGAAAGTTTGGAAATGAACACGTGGCCCTCACATACACCCAATGGGTGTCAGTGAATCTCAAAACCCATATAAGGATATGCATGATACCAATAAGATGATACTACACATTGAAGTTTGATGAAAAAAATGTATTAAAAACAGCATAAATGGAATAAAAAATAAACAAATGACAATGGGAATCAAAAACCAAAAGCAGCATGTCCTTAAAATAATGAAAAACGACAAATCATAATCCAAAGGAGAGGTGTCCAAAGTCACAGTTCAAGAAAGTAAATCCAAGGTAAAAACAAAACTGAAAACCATTGCTCCATGGGTAAATCAAAAAAAAAAAAAAATCCAACAGTCAACTATATACAGATAAACAAACCAGGGTCCATGATCCCAACTGAAGAAATGAAACCTACATAAAAATACTACCTAACAAAATAAAACTATATACCTAACACTAACTACATAACTATTTACAAGGGCAGCGGGCTAGTCCGATGGCTCACTGGTTGTTGTCATGGGCCAGGGCATCATCGAACTCCTGTTCAATGGCTTGGAGGCGGGCATGTTCCCTGGCCCCGAGGTCCCGCAGGGATAATGCAGTGTCCAGCTCCAACTCCCTGCGAAGACCCTCGAGGCACTCAGCCCGCCTCAGCGACCTCCGCATGGAGTTCTCCGCCCTGACCATTGTGAGCCGTTCCTCCTCTGCCCGCTGCCGCTCCGTACCTATCTGCTGGCCCAACCGCTCCCACACGGAAGCCACTCCCATTCCAGGGTTCTCCTGCCCTCCGGCCGATGCCTGCACCCCTGATGTTGATGGCCCCGAGCCATGATGCCTCCCACGTCGATCCTGCCTCTGCCTCCGACGCAACTGCCTGTGCCAGCACGACGGCATCCAGGCTGATGGAAACCACCGACGCCGTCGTGCACGTGCCCTGCCCAATGATGCCTTCACATCCTCCATCTGCTGGGGTCCAGTTGCTGGTGTGTCCACCCCTGCTGGACCTCCGACTCCCGACTGTGGCAGGGATAGGATCCCCACCTAGTTGGCTGCATTGTTCGGGGCAGGTCCACAGGGGGCCCTGGTGGCATCTGGGCCGGAAGACGGCATGGAGTATGACTGGCGCATAGCCTCCACAGAGGAGGAGAGGGTCGCCAGAGTGCCCGACACATGTACGAGACCCCCGTCCATGACCGCTCCCAACTGGGCTACGTTGGCACGGTGCTCTTCGTGATGAAGTGCGTGCTCCCCCCGGGAAGCACGCACCTCATCACGAATGACAGCCGTGCGCAACGCGACACCAATCAGGACCTTCTCCATACGGCCTGGGGTCCCCTCGTCCGCAGGTGGAGGGGAGTCAGATGACATGGACATCCCCCCTACCTGCGGACGGGCCTGGGATGGGGCATCCCTGCTGGTGCATGGTGGTGCAGTCACAGTGTCAGGGACAGTGACATGCACAGGCACCTCTACGGTGACCTGTGCTGCCTCCTGCCCCTCCCCCTGGACTGCACCACTTGCACCAGCAGGGATGCCCGCAACAGGCCCCATGTGCGGCTCAGTAGCGGCCTCCTCCTCCTCTGTGGAAACCACCAACCTGGATGGCTCCACACCGTCTTCCGCCGTTGCAAGCCCCTGTGGGGGCTCACCCACTCCTTCCGCTGCAGCCGTGGGGGCATCCCCGCCGCTTAGCTCCACAGCGCCGTCTCCACCCTCTTCTTCACTTTGCGCTGTGTAGAGGGAGACATAGAACACAAGCATCAGGGTACTGTACAATGGTCCCCTAGACAGGAAGCAATAGCAGATGAGTGGCACTGTCCAAGATCACTTCCATCATGTCCCTCCACAACACATGTGTCAGTGCAGGCAAAACACATGCAGTAACAGGTATGGCGCATGCTATGGACATAAGCAAACATGTCCAAGGGACTCTTGAAGCATACAATGTTGTTTTTGGACTCACATGCATCATGGGTCATGCCTATCACATACACACACTTCAACGTACTTTCATCCATCTGGACTCGTACACCCCAGACACAGTGGATGCAAGGATAACTAGGCTGCATCAGTGAATCTGAACATTGTCACAGACATGTGTCATACATCCATGGCATCCACAAGTCACAGACACGCAGGTCAGGAACACAGACATGGACACCATACATGTACATGGCATCAGCACCCATCCCTCACCCACACCCATGTCCAGGAACAGAGACTGGCATGCTCTCATGTGTCCATTCCGCATAGGGCTCCCCATGTTACATTTAAACACATACACCAACCGTGTGCTTCACACATTACTGGTCTCACATGCATGACCATGATGTCCCTGCACACACACATGCGTACATGGCCTATGTCACACATACAGGCAAGTATCAGACAACCAGCACGCTGCAACATGCCCTGTCTCACACAGCAATGCTTGGCCACTTACCGCTCGACTCCAGACGGGTCTGCCTCTCAAGGATCTGGGCATGGAGCGCTGGGCGTACGCGTTCCAGGACCCTCAATTGGATGGTACTCATGCTGCCCCGGCCCCCCTCCACGAGGCGCCGGGCCTTTATGAGGGTCCTGGACCTGAAGTCCTCCCAGCGCTTCTTGACTTGCTTGATGTTGCGGGTTGCCACCCCCTCCGCGTTGATGGCAACCACAAAGTCGTCCCAGATCCTGTCCCGTCCTTCCTTGTCGGTGCATGGTGATCCGAAGAGGGCATCATAATGCCCCAGCACAAGCTCCACCAGGACACCAACTTCCTTCTGACTGAAGCTGGTGGCCCTCTGCCCCTCTGGCTGGGGGTCGCCAGTGGTCTCGGATGGTGTTTGTCCACCTTTACTTCATCCTCTGGATCCACACATAGAGGTCTGTTAAAAAATATCTCTTTGGGGTCCATATCTTTATGACTCCCTCCAAGCTTCCTGCTGTTCTTACATGCTCATCTTTATTCCATGTCATTAATTGACATTCTCCACTTGTATTGAAATAGCTCCATCTTCCCACATAATTTCTGTGCTTCCTTGTATACCGAAACGTTGTTCCTTCTGGTGCATAAATGCTGGCTTTCACAAAGTCTCTTATTTCTTCATCCGTCAGATCCTTAGGCTTCCATCCTGTCTCAACATCAATCATGATCTTCATCCTTATGGCCTTTGCAGTTTTCTAGCACTGAGATATTATCGTCTTGGTAACACAGATTCCAAGCAATATCATCACTAGCAGGGCTCCTAGGAATTTGAATTAATCTGCAATCCATTGCGGTACCCATGAGAACAGTGATCCATACCAACTGTCGTCATCATTTTCGTCAACTTCATCTATCATTTGATTCTGAAGGTTTGTCAGCATACCTATCGCTTCTGGGAAAGTTCCATTCTCATCATTGTGCAAAGGTATGAATGTGCAACATGATTCTCCAATTTTTTCACAAACTCCTCCATCCATAGCTGTGATCATGTCAAGGACATATCTGTTCTGAGAGTCATTAGTCGAATCACCCTTAACTCTTTCTTGATTGCATTGAATCCTTTTATGGTCGTGTTGATGGTCTGAAGTAACTCCCATATGGTTATCTGCAACCATTTATAGGCAGATTCATGGAATTAATGTGCGCCGAAAAAACGGCGCACGCGTGCGAAAACGTGCGATTCGCAGTGAAATAGCGAAAATCGCAGTGCAAGTGTGATTATCGCACAGAAAACATAGCACATCAATTCATGGAAGTACGTGCATGCGCAAAATGTGGGATGTGCGCTGAAAAAGTGCACGGCGCACGCTGGCGCACGCTGGCGCACAGGTCATCGAACGCCGTGCGATAAGGCCACAGCGAATTCGCACATAGCGCGGCGCACATAACAAAAGTAGGCGTAACACGGGGCGTCACACGCAGAATGGGGAACAACTCATGAAAATGTGGGTGTCACGGGGGAAGTACAGGAGGCAAGTGCGCAGAACGCCCACACGCTCACCTGCAACACGTATTCATGGAATCGAATAGGGAAAAACAGCGCACGGCCAAAGACGCGCACAGGCCCATACATGTCCGCCACACGAAAGCAGGCGGTAGCGTCCCTGCGCAGGAAAAAAATGTGCGCCAGAGAAGGCCCACACGCGATCGGGCCTGGGGGAGCGTGTGCGTGTATTTCAGAGGTACGCGAGAAGTTTCACACGCGATCGGGCCTGGGGGAGCGTGTGCGTGTATTCCAGAGGTGCGCGAGAAGTTTCTCACACGCGATTGGCCTGGGCGCGTGTATTTCAGGGGTGCACGAGAAGTTCCACACGTGATTGGCCTGGGCGCGTGTCTTTCAGAGGTGCGTGAGAAGTTCCACACGCGATTGGCCTGGGCGCGTGTATTTCAGGGGTGCGCAAGAAGTTTCACACGCAAATGGCCTGGGCGCGTGTATTTCAGGGGCTCGCGGGTGTTTTCACACGCGATCGGGCCTGGGGGAGCGTGTGCGTGTATCTCAGAGGTGCGCGAGAAGTTTCACACGCGATCGGGCCTGGGGGAGCGTCTGCGTGTATTCCAGAGGTGCGCGAGAAGGTTCTCACACGCGATTGGCCTGAGCGCGTGTATTTTAGGGGTGCGCGAGAAGTTCCGCACGCGATTGGCCTGGGCGCGTGTATTTCAGGGGCTCGCGGGTGTTTTTACACGCAATCGGGCCTGGGGGAGCGGGGTACGTGTATTTCAGGGGCTCGCGGGTGTTTTTACACGCGATCGGGCCTGGGGGAGCGGGGTACGTGTATTTCAGGGGCTCGCGGGTGTTTTTACACGCGATCGGGCCTGGGGGAGCAGGGTACCACTCACCGTCTGCCTTGCGTGTAGAAGAACGCTTAGCCAACACCCACCCGCTGTGAAGTAATAGCGTGTGAACCCCAACGCCTGCAAAACACACGCACCGCACCGCACGAAAAGCAATGCCCGTGCGCGATACGTCACAGACACGCATACGCGCCTTTGGTCCAACGGAATCGCGTATGCGTGCTGACGCGCTTACGCGCTAAGGGCCTTTCCTCGATTCACACGCTGACGTGCAGAATTTTCACGTGCCAAATCACTCCGTATCAAGCTGGCCACGCGTAAGCACACGGAAGACCACGCTCCTGCCCAAAAGGCTGAATTACTGCCCACCAGAGCCCCGAGCAGCCTCCCACGAGCCATCTGCTGCTGCCTGCCTGCCTGCTGCCACCGTGCCCTGCCATTTGGTGCCTGCACATCAGCCATCTACAGGGGTCCAGTTGCTGTGTCCACCCCTGCTGGAACAGAACACTCCTGACTGGGATACCATCGCTCCACAGCCCAGCCCCAGGACCCAGTTGCCCACCCACGCCTGCCTCGGGGGTCACCCACGCTTGGAGGGAGTCATAAAGATATGGACCCCAAAGAGATATTTTTTAACAGACCTCTATGTGTGGATCCAGAGGATGAAGTAAAGGTGGACAAACACCATCCGAGACCACTGGCGACCCCCAGCCAGAGGGGCAGAGGGCCACCAGCTTCAGTCAGAAGGAAGTTGGTGTCCTGGTGGAGCTTGTGCTGGGGCATTATGATGCCCTCTTCGGATCACCATGCACCAACAAGGAAGGATGAAGTAAAGGATGAAGTAAAGGTGGATAAAAAGGAAGAAGTGAGTGGTCGATGAATCGCCCAGAGGGGGGAGTGTAGAGGAGTTGCCAAGCACGATTTGCACTCCAACTGCCCATTTTGAAGTACCAGGAACGTTCACGCCAGAATATGTGACATATGATGAGCAAATAAACTAACAGAGAGCCGCAGTTGGGCTCTGTCCAGTACCTATCAGAATAACATCACCTACTGAAGTACCGACACCTAAGAAAACTTGGACAGTAAGGTAGCCATTGAGAAAACCATATCGACAACTGAGACAGAATGACGATTGTCAGAATGTAATACCTGAAGAAGCTAAGAAGATACTGAAGGAAGACGATTGGTGATGTCATAAGAACCCAGACTGAAAAACATATAGAAGATATAACGACCTGAGAATGATGACAAAAGAGACAAAACACCATGGATAAGTGACATCCTGAGTCTAAAGTGAAACAATTGATGTCAAGATGTCAGAAATTATGCCATATGCACGATGAAGATATTCAGTTAGTTTAATCGTGTACATATGCAACGTAACTGCAAAAAGCACAGAAATCGTGAGGCTTGCTTATGATTAGTAGTAAGATAGATTGCAGCAAAATCCACCTATACATATAGCTACCTCAAGAAAGCACTTTATATAAGTATACTTCCACTACGCACAAGAGCAGAATCAACCAAAGGTTACTAAAGGTCTCAAGAGGAGAGTTTCGCAGCAAGCAAATCGAGAATTTAAGATGGAGAGAAACTCATGATGAAGGTAATCATGCCAAGAAGCCAAGATCATATCAGCTGGAATAGGCCAACAGTGCATACAATTAAAGAGAAGAAGAACAGAGTATCCTATTTAGGGAAGGTCAAGATAAGCCACAGTTGGCAGACGATTGGCAGAATTAAATCAAATACACAAAATTGCATGACGGAAAGGCTGATTTCATGGTGTCAGAATCACGTGACCAGACAAGCAGGAAGGGGTGAAACTTTCACACCTACGCACAGACCTTTGCCATACACAGATGCCTTAACTTTCCCAGACCAAGAAGCAGGCTCTAGGCCAACTACAAAGAAATAATTGACACATGACCACTGAAGTGATGATTGATTCTACCAATAATTGGAGGGAAGCTGGGGTGCAGACGAACTGCCTGCACCTGGCCGGCTATTCTGCACGCTGCTAAGCGCAAGTGGAAAAGTATGAGTGGGGTTGATGTCAACCCAATCATAGTGGACCGTGTAATCTAGGGTCCTATATTTAGTACAATGAATGAGACGCTGTACTTTTAGTGATGTTTACAGTAGCCATTTTGATTGAAGGGCTTAGATGCCCCACTTGACATTGTTTATCCAATCCCCTCTCCCTGCTACCATATACAAATATAGTACATATATTAAAGTTACCTTCCTAGAACCAATCAAGTCACATGCCAAGTTTTAAGAATTACACGTCAGTGATGACGAGTTTTTGGTATAAATGTAATTTTTTTCTAAAATAATTGGAGTTCAGGCGAGAAGGAAGATAGAGCAATTGCTAATATTCACTGAACTCCCCGTGTTTTGTACTTGTCATTAAATGGACTCCCTTTGCCAAATGATTGAGTTGTCATTATTAATTTGGTGCAAAAGTAAGAATCTGCATCGCCATCCATCTGCAGGGTGCTGCTGCTCATCTTAAAGTGCTGTTTGGAAACCCCCAGTCCTATGGGCCAGCTGAGGTCCATCCTGCACAATATTACAGCACCGAGCGCTCAACCCACTGAGCTATCTTACCGGCTATAGCAATCAGAAAACAAGCCACTCCAGAAACAAAGAGCCACATGCTGCTGGCCACAATGTAATTAAACAAATCTAGGAGCCTCAATTCAATGTAAAAAAAAAAGATAATAAGATTTGTTTTTTTTTAGGGGTAGCAAGGGAGACCACAGGGGTAGCAAGGGAGATCTCAGGGGTTGCAGGTGCGACCCCTGGCAACTCCTAAATGATGTCCCTGGCGTTGTTCCCCTCCGCATGTGCCATTTCTCCCTGTCTATACTCTAATGCAATAGTTTTGTCTTCTAGGTGGTGCTAAAACACCACCTAATAACCCAAAACAGGGCATGCCTTACCAAGTCGCTTACCTGCCTGGCCCCTGCTCGCATATAGCGCTTCATTCCTTCCACTTCTAAATGCTGTGAAAATAAATGTTTTCATTACTCAGTTTAATGCTATTCAACATATCAATCTCGCAAGGAAGGAGCGTCAAGTCAGAACCTGCTGGTTTTTAAACTTGCAAAGTGCAGGCTTACCCCATATCAGAGGTGGGTGCTTCCTGATCTGCATGGCTCCATCAGGGGAGAGTGTTTCTTCCAGAATGTTTTCCTTAACAGGACATATGCTGGGGATGGCGGGGTGCTCTCAGCTAAAGTACGGCAGTAGCAGTACAAAATGGCGGCAATAGATTTACTGGCCTAGTTAGATCTCTGCCATAATATGAATTAAGAGGCACATTTGAAGACATTTCTCACTTGGCTGCAGGAATTATGGCAATTCCAACACACCCTAATGGAGCCCTAAGGGAATAACAAAAACTCAGAATGAGGAACAGTTTATTTTGAAGAGATTCTATAGCATGGAAGTGTATCAACAGTATGCACCAGATGTAGATCTCACCCTGGGCAGGGCCCCTGAGACTTATCATCATTGTTTAATGAGTTAGCGAATACTTGCTTCCTGTAGGATGAGTTCCATTACATTGTCTTGGCTAATGCTGCACTGATGGCAGCAGAAAGAAGCAGCCATGATTTCTGTGTTTCACCTCCCTGCTAGAGTTAGACGTTCAATGTTGCACCTTTCCTGCCCTTTAAATGAGTGAGCAAAATAGCACGAACGAAGCACTCTGATGCAGGTTTATCGGCACGTGGCACTGCACAAAACTCCCAGATACAAAACTACGGGCCAGCAAACAAGGCAAACTTTAGTGAAACCAGCAGATTACGTCACGTCAGCTGTTGAGGACTTCCGTTTTATATGTATATATAATAAATATATTGCTCTTTTAAAAACGTATGCCATTCTGTACAAAAACTTTAAAAAAAGGACGTTATGATTACCAGTAAAATCTAAAAACCCCTGAAATTCGGGAGTTATGGTAGGCTAAGCACTCATTTTTCCCATCAGCCAAGTAGTGAGAAGGTATAAGGAAGCATTGCTTTTGAAACATTTTTGTACATCAAATACTTTCTCTGCACCTGATCTAATTTTTCCACTTTTAGAAAGATAGCAAATATGACAACATAGCGTCTTTATGCAGAACTGCTCTTGGTAATTGGGGCATCTGGGTAACAGAAAGTACCCTAACGGCACAAAAGCATTTTAGATGTTATTGAGCCTTACGTTGCCAAAGCAAGTGGTATGCAATAGCATTCTGGATAATATACGTTGGCAGCTTAAACAAATGATTCCATAAAGACTTACGTACCGTGATATGGCATCTATTATAGAGCATACAACAACCTGCAACATAGCATGGCACATAGTGAAGGGAACATTAAATGGGTAAAAAACACACTAACATAAAAAAGTAGTAAGGTACTTTTATTTCACAATGCACAGCGCTAAATCATAGCCCTTTTCTCAGTTGTAAAGAAATTGGAAGTTTGTGTCTCTGCTGCACAATGAAAAGGTTAATTGTGACGGTCACGTTGATGTTTTCCCACACAAGCGCCATGCGTCACAGTTTTTATCACACACACAGTATGCAGTGGCGACAGAGTAGTTGGTTTCCTCTCACATTCATTGACAAGACGGCGGCAACTGCTGTGAAGAGGTCCATCAGAAAGTATGCTATGTTACGTGTAATCTTAGTGGCAATGGTGACGTTGTTGTTTAACCACACTGAAATCATCCGTCATTGACACAGTAGGCGTATTGCTGTCACAGTGATTTACAAGGCGACGTGAATGGCTGCGAACTATGACACCAGAACGAATGGTGTGTTGCTTCTTACTGCTACAACTGCGTACGGACATAGAGGTCCGATGGGGTCATCCCATTCAACGATGCCGCACATACAACTGGTGATGAATAGCTGCACTTGACGATTAAAGAAACTATCACTCGGACGCTGCAATCCATGACATTCGCAATATGGAAGGAAGTAAGTGAGGGGAAAATGACAAAAAAGATCTATCAATACGAAGCCTTTGCGGAAATGTAAGGTGTAACACATAACATTTCTATAAATAAATAATGTTATATGGTTAAATATACTAACTCCCTACAAATGGCGACAATGCACAATCTGCATAATAGGTAAAAAAATATCAATGCCACATAAATTTGGTGGGCAATAGTGGAAATTGGAGTGACATCGTACGGACGGCGGTAATGTGCAATTTGACATTTCAACGGCACACAAACTTCCAAATGCATTACTAGTAATAATTTTATTTTTTTTGCAGACTAAATAAATAATGGCAGTTTGGTGTACAGGCCTGAAAAATAAGCTGACATGATATGCATTGCCTCCATTTCGGGCTCCGCAATCACACAGTAGTTGTTTGCAAGAAGACGTCCTCGGGAACTGATATTTCATGTGCTTCACAAACCTTTTTGAAGCATAACTTATCAAAGGGAATGTTTCACAAACTGTGACTCCCTACATTCTTTCTGTCTCCGTTCCCTGTACGTCAAGGTCGAAAAACAATTGACCCTTATGAGGTCTGGTACATTTGCGACCATACTGAGCGCTTACTGAAAACATGAAATAAAATGAACTGACCTTCACTCCGAACGCAAATACATTCTCATTTTGCAACAACATAGTAGCAGTTAATCATGAGAACCATTACTCCCGATCATGTGCAGATGCACTGTGTTTACGAAACCGTGCAGGTGGCTGCCTCAGATTCCAAAATATAAGACGCCAGTGTAACCGCAGTACTTTTGGTGGTGGCTTCTTACGTAGACGCAGTAAGGACTTGTCGTACTTTGCCTACCAAGTTTCACTGCATGGTACGATAGTGGTAACAAGAACAAAGCACTGTTTCACTTTCTACTGCCACATATAAGTAATGCTTACCTTTCCACACAGTGTCCCATAAGGGTTTGTTTGCGGGGATTTCAGCGTACAACACAAAAACTAAATGACCATGGCGACCGTATCAAAAGAACGCTACGCACTTGACGCTGCGGCAGAACCACTAGGTGAAAGCGCTACATCTTGCCATACAGCATGGCATCGATTAGCCAATAGAAATATGCTCCACTGTGCGAACAGGGAAGTGGTACCGTGTAGCAGACATAGATATCACTAATTCTTAGAGTGCTACTTTTTTGATTGTTTTAAAGGAAACTACAGTAGGATTTCTCACAAAATTTACAAAAGCACGCCTTGGGGGAAAAAGCCCCTGCCCCTGCCCCAAAAATGATGACAATCTGTGCAGCGGTTTGGCCTGTAGCCGTGCACAACATTTTTCCCCCATTCAGTCTATGGGAAAAAAGACGTTTTGGGAGCCCCCCTATAACTCCACTCCCCCTGGATGAATCCTCACCAACTTTACAAAAAATTCAGAGTGGCCCAGCACTTTTTGGGCGGCTTATAACTTCGCTCTCCTTGGACGAATCCTCACCAAACTTTGCATATATGGCCCACTCTGAATTAATTTGCAAATTTTCGTGAGGTTTGGTCCAGGGGGGGCAAAGTTATGGGGGGTCCCAACATTTCTTTTTTTTACGTAGACATAATGGGAAAAAAACCTTGCGCATGCCTACAGCTCAAACCGGTGGATGAATTTCCACCATATTTGTGGCAGGAGCGACGGCTTAGTCCCAAAATGCTTTTGTTTTTTTTAAATGACCAAAACGTAAGGCAAAAAAATTAGTGATTTCTATGTCCGCTCTGCGGACACACTTCCTTGTTCACTCGCGGACAGGACACCGATTGGCTAATCGGCTTGCGTCATGTCCGCGGACACCCAACATGTCCGCGGATTGGCTGGAGTGAGGCGTGAGGTGCGTCACATTGTTTCGATGTGCCCGCCATCTTGGATCACAGCACGGTGGCGAACAGAGGCAAAATGCCATTTTGGGGAGTGTGTTGGTGTGCAGGAGTGCTTGGGGAGGGTTGATGGGTCAAATATTGCATTTGTTTAGGTGGCCGGTGCCCCTGATGTGTTCGCCATATCCACGGTCTTCATGACTGTCCGCAGACATAATAAATGCACTAGTAGCTATTTTACTTTAGTATGATGTTTGGTAGCATAAGTGTGTTATGCTGCAGTGGTTGTGGCCAGGGCCTAGAGTCTTGGGTGCATGGCCGAAGGCCGTAGGTCGTAGGCCGTAGGCCATGCACCCAAGACTCTAGGCCCTGGCCACAACCACCGCAGCATAACACACCCATAGAATCAAACAGCCATCAAATATCCAAAAGTTTGTGTACTGTTTCATTTTTAGAGTTTGTATGTGAAGTTTTGGTTAGGCTATGCAGTTAAGATTGTAGAGTTTGTAACAAGGACTGCGTCATAAGATACCCATGGAAGTACAGATTTTGGATTGTGGTGTATGGTTAGATGTTTGTTTAATGGGTGTGTTATGCAGTGTTCGTGAGTCTATTTTATACTTACTGGTTGAGTTTGTTGTGGTTGTATGCAGTTTTTTCATGACATGTGTAACTGGACCAGACATACTTTTTCGATCTCTGTGATAAAAGAAAAGATCATATGTTAGAGTAGGTAGTTCATAATGAGTTATTGCATTGCATAATAGACATGTCAGTGTTTTTTACCCTCATATCTAGTACTTTACAAGTACTATAGTTCAAACTAGTGTACTGCGCAATTTGATCAGTTTCTGTGTTTGTTTTCTAAATCATTGGGTCTGTGGGAAAATAAATCCATGCTGGATTAAAAAAAATAACTTCTATGTTGTGGTACAATATATTTCTTTCATTGTTTTACTGTTTATTTCTTGTTTATTGCTAATCTTCTATCTGTTGGCTTGTTGCAGATTTTTGGGGCAATTAGATACCTGTTGGCGTATTCTAATTGTTTATTTCTACTTTCATGCTATTCATCTATCTGTTGGGTTGTTGCAGATTTTTTGGGGCAGTCAGATATGTGTTGTCATATTCTAACTGTATATTTCTTGTTTGATTTTAGTGGTATTTATTTATCTGTTTGCTTGTTGCAGAATCTTCGGGCAGTTATATACCTGTACTATGTGTCTGTATTTGTAAGGTGGAGTGATTATCTTAATTGCAGGTAGTACATAATCTGCCATGGTTTCCATTTTGTACAAGTTGCTGAAATGGAATGGATTCACAGTTAGGTATGGATACATACACAAAGCGTTCATTAGGGACTTGTTCCTGTGCCACATGGCTGCAGAAAGTGCATGTATGTTTCCACATATATGAAATCTGATAGATTTCATTTATAGGTATGTTTTTGTTTTCCAGTACTTGTAGTAAGTACATTAGAAATTCTTTTGGATATTTTTGTGAGTTTATAGTGAATTTGACCATTCTAGCACAGTAGTCCAATTCTTGTCTTATTCCATGAACACTGTAAGTGTTGTCAGAATTGTTGGTTGCATTTCTATGAAGGACTAACATTTGCAAACACAATTGGTCTGTACTGTGTAAGTAAATGTTCTCAATAATTGATGGCAATTGGAATAGAATATCTATTGCTACATTTGCGTAGCAATTTACAGCAGTTATATTTGAAAATTTGAATGGACCTGACAGTTTTGTGTTGAAGTCATTTGTTCAGAGTGTGTGTTGCTTCTTTGAAGAAGTAGTTGAGATACTTTGACCAGTAGATTCTTCTTTGGTTATAGTACTTGATGAAGTATTAGTTTCTTTTTTTTTCTTTGGAGCAATTGCAGTCATATCCTGTATCGTTTCAGTTTGAAGTAGTTTTCATTTACAACGTTTTGCTTTTTGTGGAACAGGATAGGTTTTTAGATGGAGGTGTAGAGTGAATGCAGCCTATTGTATTCTAGAATTCAAGGAATATCTGCATTTACTTTACTTGCATCAAAGTTGATTAGAAATAGCCCATCAAGTGTATGTAAGTGTGATAGTGCTACATAGCTCATGCCTTCTTTAAAGACTGTGCTACCAATATCTATACATTTTTTATCTAGGGTAAGACCTTGTGATTTGTGCATGGTAACTGCATATGCTAGGGTTAGTGAAAATTGTTCTCTGCGTACATACATGTCTTTGAAAAAAAGGAAGCGGGCTGTTGAGCGTCCTATCCTTTTAACTTCTGATAGTTTGTCAAAGAGAATATTAACAAATTGAATGTTGTTTTCACGTGGTTATGTTTGAAAGCCAACAACTGTACCAAGTGCTCCATTAACTAGTCCTTGCTCCACATCAAGGTTATGTTTAAGCATTACTCTACAGTTTAAAGATAATTTAATTTTTTTCTCCAAACCAGATGCGTTAGAGATAGAGTTTTCTAAGGTATTTAGTCTTGTTGTGGTTTGTTGACACATGGGTAGTGTCATACCATGTACATCCAGTTTATCTGTGGAGCAAATTTCAATTATTGGTTGCATTTCTTTTTTCAACATTGTTTCATTGAATTTTGAACAGCTTGCAAGAGTTGGCATCAAGGACATACAATTGACATTTTTGTGTGCTAATTGTTCCATGACATCAGTAGCACATGAGTTATGGCCCAAGAGTGCATGGATGTGCCTGGTTTTCAATATTGATTGTGCTTCTTGAGGTAGTACACCAACTCTAATACTTTTTAAAATGTTGGCGTATGTGAGGTCTGCAGACTGGCGCATGTTTTCTGTTAATTCTCTGTATTGGAAATGTTGTCAAAGGTTGACATTTCCTATGCTGCCAAGAGTTTTACGGGACAGTTTGTGCCCTAAGGTTTTAAAAATAGGTTCAGCTTTCACTGCTGTCAATTGAAGAAGATCATTGAAAACAATAATGTGTTTTCCCCCAAAGAGCTCTTCGTAGTCTGTTTCGAGGACGTCTTGTAATCTGAGGTGAATCAAAGCCAACATTAGGTTGGAGACCATGCTCACCTCATGTATTAGCAGCATTTTCATTTGTTTGAAAACTCTGCGTAGTTCCATTGCATCTTCTGTGGAAAGTTTGTAATAGTCTAATTTGTTTTGGTGTTCTACTGGAAGGAGTAGTAATCGGTGTAAAGTGACACCGCCTATGTTGTAGGCAGCTAAACCTGTGGGGGCAGTTACAACAGCTGACAGTTTGTTGTTTATCAATTGTTGAAGGAACTTGCTGATGATTTTGATTAAGAATGTTTTGCATGAACCAGCTTCACCACTCACGTATAGCAGTATAGGTTTGTAGTCTTGGCAGTTACAGGTTTTTATTTTCATGTTGCACAACATGTTCAATTTGTTTTGTTATTTCTTGGAAAATGCTAGGCTGCTCATTGTTCAATTGTGATTTCAGTACAGTGAATTCTTCTGCAGCTTGTTCATACTGACACATGGGGCCTCATTACAACTTATGCAGAATGGGTTTAACGGCGCCGGTAATGGTGCCTGCACCGTTAAACCCACTCCGCACTATTATGAGGTCCCCTCGCGGGACCCGCTCTGGATGTGTCATGATGCCTACCTCCAAGGAGCCAGGCCCAGCCCAGCAACCCCAGAGGCAGACATCATTTTCCCCAAGGACGTCTCAGCGGGCCCAAGTTGGGGCCTTTTGGACGCAGTCCTGGCGCCCTAGGCGCCAGGCTCATAAAGCAAGACATGTGTGTAAGTGTTTTAATGTGCACTTACCTGAAGCAGACCGCGCTGCTACATCCAGGCCCTCTTGAGGACTGAATGGGACTACTTTATCTTTTGGACTACTTTATCACTCGGGTGTGGCCTGAGGAAGAATACATACCTGAGTGGAAGGATACATACCTGGAACTACTTTACAGGCTATTTAAACCACACCCGAAGAGCAGCACATGCTTCGCGTTGTTCTGCATCTAGCAGCTGGACGCTCACCGTGTTTGCTCCTGCATTCGGACTTCTGCCACGCCTGCCAGCATCCTGATCACCTACAAAGGAAGAGAAAGAGAGAATAGGAGAAGGAAAAGACTTTACCTGCAAGATCTGCATTCCGGAGTCAGCTCGCCGACGATCCTGCAAAGGAAGACACTTAATTTAAAAGCACATCGCATCGACCGCCGCAGCGCCGCATGGCGCCTCCATGTTCAGCAGCGATCACCCGGATTCACAGCCACGCTTCCACGCCTAGGGAGAAAAAGACAAGAGCAAAGGTGAGAGAGAGAAGGGAATGAGGAAACCAAAACCTCCCTGTTAAGACTTACCTGTTGGGTCATTCCCTCTTCATTTCGGGTCCGTGCCGCATCCAGGTGTTTCCGGACCCCGGCCCCTATGGGGAAAAAGACATTAGCGTCAATGAGCGAATGAAAAGACATTACCCAAAAACGCTCATCAAGACTTACCTGATTTCTACAGGGATTGCATCTCGGGTCGGTGCCTTTTCCCCGGCATTCCGTACCCCGGCCCCTATGGGGAAAAAGACATTGACATTAGCATATTGATGCAAGGACAAAAGGGGAACCTTTCAAGGAACTTACCTGGAAGTCAAGCAAGTTTGGTTCTCATAAAACCAAGAATCCAGTGAAGTAACTGCATACCAACGCGCCCCTGCATCAGAAGCAGGAAGGAGAGCTCGCCCTTCAAGACCCTAAGGTGAGACGCCACGGGAAGCACTGAAGGGTTTCGAGGAGGGTGAGAGGGGAAAGGAGGAGGCTGGTAGCATTCCCCGCAGACAGTTAATCCCTTATTCTCACCTACAGAAGGATACTTTTGCAAGCCGGACAAGCAGGAGTTGGGAGTCCGGTCCAGTCCATCTTCTGAGCCCCGCGCAACACCTTAGAAGAGGTCACAGCAGCACGATCCTGGCCAGCGCATCCGTGGGAGTCAGGTGAGCGTAACAGAACGCGAAGCCTACCCACAATTTCCCACCCGGGCGCTATGGAGACTTCTGAGACAGACCAGCTGGCCCAGCTGTTGGGGGAATTAAGGGCAGAGGTACACTCAGCTCGCCAAGAGACTAATGCCCTCAAAAGAGAACTCATTCTCTCCAAGGAACAAACTAATGACCTGGCCAAACGATTGCTACAGAGTCAGGCTGGACAAATTCCTTTACCTAGTCCCGGGGGAATTTCCACTTCGTTGGGTTCGAGTAACCCTGTTCAGATCAATCTGCCGGGATCCATGCCTTTAGCACCGCCTGAACGTTTTGCGGGGGACCCAAAGAAATATGCCATTTTTATGAACCAATGTCGCTTACATTTTATATGCAGACCAGGAGCCTTCCCTGATGATGGGACCAAAGTGGCCTTCGTGTTATCGTACCTAAGTGGCTGTGCTGCCGATTGGTCTGTTCCCTTGGTGAACTAGAACGATCCAATTCTCCAGGATTTTCAGGGCTTTCAGGCCAGCATGGAAAGGTTGTTCGCTCGACACTCGCAGGGACAGGCCCTTGACAACGAACTGCTATCTCTGCGACAAGGTAGTCAAGATCTTTTGTCTTATATAGCCTCCTTTAACAGACTGGTGGTGGAAACCGGATGGCCTGAAAATAAAAGGATCACTTTATTTCACCGGGGTCTGCGCGGAGAGCTAAAAGACATTCTGGCCCAAGTAGTGAATCCACCCCAAGGCTCCGCAGAATATATTGACTTTGTGGTACAACTGGATCACAGACTTCAGAATAGGAAAGCAGATCGGTCCAAGTTTGAAACCCGAGTACCGATCAGAACCCTCGTAAACCCCAGGAATACCGAAGCTTCGGAACCTATGCAAATAGGGGGATTTAAGGGGCCGTTAACTCAGAAGGAACGTGAGAGAAGGCGACAAAAGCAACTATGCCTCTATTGCGGGGCTTCCGGTCACTTTCTTCGTGATTGTCCAGTAAAACCACCTAGGAAGGTGGTTGGTGCCTCTGACAACAACTTAATGGAACCTGTTTCGGGAAACGACCTGGCTCGACAAGCGTAGAGGTCCGCTTGCCGAGCTTGAAAACAAACTCTCTGACCTCGCATTTTGTCTTGCCAATGGTGCTCGTGGATCCAAAAAAGCCCCAACGGTTGCATGTCATCAAAGCATACGTCGACAGCGGAGCTATCGGAAACTACGTGGACCGCGAATTGGCCTCCAGGATGAACCTTCCTCTCCATCCAAAAATAAACCAGGATGTCATTACTACGGTTGATGGTACCGAAATAGCCTCTGGGCCGGTAACGCATTCCACCACAGAAGTGACACTTGTGAGTCAGGATGGACATCGGGAAGCAATAGTGTTTGATATAATCAAGGCTCCACAATTTCAAGTAATCCTCGGAATTCCTTGGTTAGAAACACACAATCCTTGAATAGACTGGCGAGCAAAGAGAATAACTTTTCCAGATTATGGTCCCACTTGTTATCCTAGCAATCCAGCTATTGGTTTAGCCACAGTAACCCCCGCCACTGTTCAACTACCGGCAGAATACCTTGAATACCAGGACGTTTTTCAGAAAGAACAGGCTAACACGCTACCCCCTCATCGTTCTTACGATTGCCAGATCGATCTAGTTCCCAATGCTAAACCACCGTGTAGTAGGATTTACGCTCTCACTGAACCTGAAAACCAGCATTTGCGTCAGTATTTGGATCAGTACCTTGCCAATGGCTTTATTCGCCCATCTAAGTCCCCGGTCTCTTCCGCTTTGTTCTTCGTGCCTAAAAAAGAAGGAGACCTTAGAACTTGTATTGACTACCGCGCTTTAAATCAGATAACGATAAAGAATCGTTATCCCCTGCCTCTGATCCCTGAACTTCTTGATCAAGTAAAAGATGCTCGTATATACACCAAGTTAGATCTCCGGGGAGCTTATCACCTAGTGCGAATAAAAGAAGGTGACGAGTGGAAGACAGCTTTCCGCACCAAATACGGGCTCTTCGAATATCAGGTTATGCCCTTCGGTTTGTGCAACGCGCCTGCAGCTTTTCAATTCTTCATGAATGATGTTCTGCGAGAACTTATCGATGTTTGTGTCATCGTATACATCGACGACATCCTGGTGTACTCATCTTCTGAGTCGGATCATCGAAAACATGTTCGAGCAGTTCTAGAGAAATTGCGCCAGCACAAACTATTTGCCAAGATGGAAAAGTGTGTCTTTCATACCACTGAGGTTGAATTCCTCGGATTTGTTCTGACTCCTAAAGGAATTCGAATGGATTCACGAAAGGTGGACGCCATCCTCAAATGGCCATCTCCCGGCTCAGTGAAAGGGGTTCAGAGTATGCTTGGCTTTGCCAACTTCTATCGAAGATTCATCCCAGAGTTTTCACGAATAGTCCAACCCATTACTGCTCTTTTACGTAAGAATAAACATTTTGAATGGACTCCAGAGGCCGAACAAGCCTTTCAAGACCTAAAGACCAAATTCACTTCCACACCTGTGTTGAAGCACCCGCGTCCTGATCTCCCGTATATTGTTGAAACTGACGCATCCAGTTTAGCCATGGGAGCTGTCCTGTCGCAAAGGGATCCGAAAACTAACCAGCTACACCCTGTAGCCTTTTGGTCCAGGAAATTCTTAACTCCTGAAATTAATTACGCAATTACCGACAAAGAGTTACTGGCCATTAAATCTGCTTTTAAGGCTTGGCGTCATTACCTCCTCGGTGCAAGACACACCATCACTGTAATTACGGATCACAGAAATTTGCAGTATTTAAAGACGGCCAAAGCCCAATCTTCACGACAACTCCGATGGGCTTTATTCTTTGCAGAATTTGATTTTGTAATTACCTATCGCCCTGGCTGCAAGAATGGCAAAGCGGACGCCTTATCCCGAATTGGCATGGAAGAACCCAATTCATGTTTAGAACCTGTGCCGATAATACCTGAACAAAGAATCTTAGGTTTGACTTCATTGCAAACCATCGAGGACGTTGAAACTCGAGTCAAACTACTTTTTGACCCTTCAGCCTTACTGGAATGGACTCAAAAGGGTCCCCACTTCACCGTTAAGGATAATTTACCGTACTTCCAAGAGCGGTTATTTCTGCCAAGTAAGGAATTGCAAGAACTAGTTATTGCTCATTATCATGAATCGTTAATGGAAGGACACCCTGGTATCGCTAAAACGGAAGAAAAGATCAAACGCCAATTCTGGTGGCCTTCTTGGAGAAAAGCCATAAAGTCTTTTGTGATGTCTTGCAGAGTTTGCGCCCAAAATAAAGGTCAAAGGAACAGGCCAGCCGGCCTACTTCAACCCTTGGAGATTCCACCGGCACCTTGGCACACCTTGTCTATGGACTTCATTACGGACCTGCTTCCGTGTGGTGGTTACAACACTATCCTAGTAATCGTGGATCTGTTCTCCAAAATGGCCCACTTTATCCCTCTAAAAGGATTGCCTTCAGCTTCCATCCTGGCCAAGGAATTCCTGGAGAATATAGTTCGAATACATGGTTTCCCTTCCGTACTAGTCTCAGATCGTGGAAGTCAATTCATTTCCCATTTTTGGAGGAAGTGTTGCCAACTAGCACAAATAGATGTGCGATTATCCACCAGCCACCACCCCCAGACTGACGGACAAACCGAGAGGACAAATCAGACTCTCGAGCAATATCTTCGGTGCATGTTGCACCAATCCGAGTACAATTGGAAAGACATTCTTTGGATCGCAGAATATGCATACAACAATTCTATGCATTCTGGAACCGGTCAAACTCCTTTTTATACTTTGCATGGTCACCATCCTCGATCCTCTGACCTAGATCCACCTCTGACCCTGGAAATGCCCGCAGTAAATCATCTGCATTCCACAATAACCCGAGCCTTCAAAGAAGCTACAACTCATTTACAGCAAGCCAAGAAAAAGTACAAAGAAAACGCTGATTTGCACCGAAGTAAAACACCTCCTTACCAAGTAGGAGACCAGGTTTGGCTAGCAACTAGACATTTATCTCTCAAGGGCCCACGAACTTTCAATCCCAGATTCATAGGACCTTATCCAATCAAAGCTATAATCAACCCAGTGGCCTTTAAACTGGATTTGCCTTCCAACATGCGTATTCATCCCGTTTTTCACGCAACACTTTTGAAACCGGTACAACCAGGAACCCGACTGTCCAAGCCTCCAGATCCTATTCAAATTGATGGGGAATTAGAATTCGAAGTGAAAGACATTTTAGACTCCAAAACGTTAAAGTCAAAACTCTTCTATCTTGTTGACTGGAATGGTTATGGACCTCATGAGAGATCGTGGGAGCCTAGTAACCATATTCACGCACCTCGATTAATACGAAGGTTCCACCGTAGATTCCCGAACAAGCCAAAACCCCCGGAGGAAACAACCTTGGGAGGGGCCTTGTGGGGGGGGTACTGTCATGATGCCTACCTCCAAGGAGCCAGGCCCAGCCCAGCAACCCCAGAGGCAGACATCATTTTCCCCAAGGACGTCTCAGCGGGCCCAAGTTGTGACCTTTTGGACGCAGTCGTGGCGCCTTCGGCGCCAGGCTCATTCTGGACCCCAGTCCTGGCGCCTTAGGCACCAGGCTCATAAAGCAAGACATGTGTGTAAGTGTTTTAATGTGCACTTACCTGAAGCAGACCGTGCTGCTACATCCAGGCCCTCTTGAGGACTGAATGGGACTACTTTATCTTTTGGACTACTTTATCACTCGGGTGTGGCCTGAGGAAGAATACATACCTGAGTGGAAGGATACATACCTGGAACTACTTTACAGGCTATTTAAACCACACCCGAAGAGCAGCACATGCTTCGCGTTGTTCTGCATCTAGCAGCTGGACGCTCACTGTGTTTGCTCCTGCATTCGGACTTCTGCCACGCCTGCCAGCATCCTGATCACCTACAAAGGAAGAGAAAGAGAGAATAGGAGAAGGAAAAGACTTTACCTGCAAGATCTGCATTCCGGAGTCAGCTCGCCGACGATCCTGCAAAGGAAGACACTTAATTTAAAAGCACATCGCATCGACCGCCGCAGCGCCGCATGGCGCCTCCATGTTCAGCAGCGATCACCCGGATTCGCAGCCACGCTTCCACGCCTAGGGAGAAAAAGACAAGAGCAAAGGTGAGAGAGAGAAGGGTATGAGGAAACCAAAACCTCCATGTTAAGACTTACCTGTTGGGTCATTCCCTCTTCATTTCGGGTCCGCGCCGCATCCAGGTGTTTCCGGACCCCGGCCCCTATGGGGAAAAAGACATTAGCGTCAATGAGCGAATGAAAAGACATTACCCAAAAACGCTCATCAAGACTTACCTGATTTCTACAGGGATTGCATCTCGGGTCGGTGCCTTTTCCCCGGCATTCCGTACCCCGGCCCCTATGGGGAAAAAGACATTGACATTAGCATATTGATACAAGGACAAAAGGGGAACCTTTCAAGGAACTTACCTGGAAGCCAAGCAAGTTTGGTTCTCATAAAACCAAGAATCCAGTGAAGTAACTGGATACCAACGCGCCCCTGCATCAGAAGCAGGAAGGAGAGCTCGCCCTTCAAGACCCTAAGGTGAGACGCCACGGGAAGCACTGAAGGGTTTCGAGGAGGGTGAGAGGGGAAAGGGGGAGGCTGGCAGCATTCCCCGCAGACAGTTAATCCCTTATTCTCGCCTACAGAAGGATACTTTTGCAAGCCGGACAAGCAGGAGTTGGGAGTCCGGTCCAGTCCATCTTCTGAGCCCCGCGCAACACCTTAGAAGAGGTCACAGCAGCACGATCCTGGCCAGCGCCTCCGTGGGAGTCAGGTGAGCGTAACAGGATGTCTGGTTTTTCCAGACGTCCAGAGCGGGTCCCGTGAGGGGACCAGGGAGCTAACAACGGGCCCGTTCATAATGGATAGTTGTTAGTTCCCTCCCCATTCCCATTCGAGCCCTTTGAGGGCTCGAATGGGAATGGGGAAGGACCAGGCCCGGGTTCCCTGAAGGAGGAAATACCAGGCCCTCCATACTCGGAATGGCCCGGTATTTCCCCATTCAGGGAACCCGGACCCAGGCATGATTTTGGAGGCAGCCATGCCCTTATTAAGGGCATGGCTGCCTCCAAAGTCGTAATGAGGCCCATGGTGTTTTCTACTTCTGTCATGGCTAATTCTGCCTCATTTTCTATTAGTGGCTGTCCAAGTGTTTTTTGGCTTCCTGTTACAGAAGTTTGACTACTGTTGGGATTGTCCACTTGTATTTGGGCCTGGGGTTCTTCTTCGTGTTGCTGTTCATTGTGCAACATTGTTTGGTACTGTGTAAAGTTTACGTCTGTTATGGTGCTTTCATTTGCTTTGAAAGCGTCTTCATAGGAATCATATGTATCCAGTAACTCTTCTTCTTTTCTCCATGGTTTAAAAAGTTGTAGCAGGGACATGTAATACAGTTCTTTATGTTGAGGAGTTTTTAATGTCAATTTGATATGATTAATTAAGCTGCGTTTGGTAAGTTTCACTAAGCTGCATTCACAATTTACAACTCTGTATCTACCTTTCTTTTCATCTGGTTTAATATTATTTTTGTATGTGAAGTTTTGGTCTACGTGGTAGAGACACATGGTTTCCAGAGTGGTACTCCTGTTTGGGTATTATGTGTCTAGTAAATTGTTTTTCAAAATGTCTTGGCTGTTGGGATAATTTGTGGCTATTGTTTCTATGTCCTTATATGATTTGAGAACTCTTTTTATTGATTTAGCAGGACCAAAACTTAGCCATACTATATTGTCAGATTTCCCATACAAGGCAGTGCCGGTTAAATGGTCTGCAGCTTCATAGCAGCCACATTCTCTATGAGAGAGCATTTTTATGCCTAAGCTGTACAATTTCTGTGATAGTGTTTTGTCAGAAAATATGTCATCCCAGAGGTCCTGAACCTCTGTTTTCTATGCTTTGGTTAAGTAGGCTGTGACATATCATGCAGTGGAATTGACTGTAATTTACTGCACATCTATGTTTGTATTCCATAGGAGGGCAATGATTGCATTGTAATCATTGATGTATTTTGATTCTTAGGTTCTTTTTATGGAATATGTGTTTTTAGGTGATTTACCTTTGACACTATGAAGACATGAAGTTGTTTACTTGACCTGTTGCTGAAACTGGTCTAGGGAAACCAAAGTGGCATTTGGTGTAGTATTTCCCTTTTTAAAAAAAATATTTGCGACAACAATATTTCCCACATTTGTGTCTTTGAAATTGTAAAATTTGTGCATGAAGGTCACTATGTGTTGTTTGTGAAGGGATTTCACAAGTGATATATTTTTGATGAACTGCAAAACAGTGGCATCACTGTCCTGCCAATTTTCAGAGCATCTTTAATCCATAATAGCATGCTGATGCGTGGTGATCCTCTGGCTTGGTATTCTTTTCTCCAAAAGAAGTGTTGAACTTCTCCGAGGAGGAGGAACATTCTTATTACAAATAAAGTGTAGCATAGCAATGAAGTGATGATGGAAATATCTTGATACATTTACATGATCTAGAGAGCAGAGTTCTCCTGGTGTTTTTATATCTGTGTTTGTTTTGTTTTTGTTTGCTATGCGTAGGAAATCGTGTAAATCTTCCCATGCATACTCTGCACAACTTAATGTAAAAAACCAAGTGAGTGGGCCAAGGTTTCTTATCATACAGCCTACATCTCTGTGACGTCAGAACCAGTATTCTTTTGTACCACGCATGTTTGCTAAAAGATTTGTAATACTTGACTGTAAAAACTTTTTGTAATAATTGCATAGCTGACATATTTTGAAAATGGGTACCTGATTTTAATGTGTGTGCAACTCCGTAGCATAGAATTGCTAGTTCACTTTCAAAGGGAAGGTGGAATATGTATTCCACGTTTTGTCTGAATCTGGGGTCATCAGAATACATTTGTAAAGAGTGATATTCTGATGATGTTATCTGTGTGGGTCTATCATCGTACCTTCCTACTTTTCCAGTAGGAAAGATTAGAGGAAAGGTCCGTGCTTCTATACTTTTTTCCCATATGCTGATTGGAGGTCCTTTGGCTTGTCCCATTTGGTACGTTTCCAGTGCATCATCTATAGTGTCTTTAGAGTGTAAAGGGTGACTGTATAATGCTCTAAAATATTGGATTCTGTAGCAGGATTTAAAAGTTGAAATTGACCAGTTCCTGGTGACTCTTGAATTATTTCAATGGTTTCTCTCAAGTTTTCTTCAATGTTAATTTCTTTGTAGTATTCATTGTTGTTTTTTAGATATTGCAGGGCTTGTCTAACTTTATGTAAGTCCACTAGTTGTTGCCAAATTTCTTTGTCTTTTGTAGGTACAGCATTTACTAAGACAATTAAAGATTGATCTATTGGCCATTGCACTCCTAGAGTGTGTACATTTTCTTTGAGATCTAATGGTAAATAAACTACTCTGCCACAAATGCCTTTCACTAATTCAGAGGGAGGTTTTTGGTTAAAGGCATATTATTGCTTGAAATGGGAGCACTGTTTGAATCATGATGCTTTTATATAAATTTAGTTGTTGCAGGTGTTTTGGTAGTGGGAATCATTCTCCCATTTGGTACGTTTCCAGTGCATCATCTATAGTGTCTTTAGAGTGTAAAGGGTGACTGTATAATGCTCTAAAATATTGGATTCTGTAGCAGGATTTAAATGTTGAAATTGACCAGTTCCTGGTGACTCTTGAATTATTTCAATGGTTTCTCTCAAGTTTTCTTCAATGTTAATTTCTTTGTAGTATTCATTGTTGTTTTTTAGATATTGCAGGGCTTGTCTAACTTTATGTAAGTCCACTGGTTGTTGCCAAATTTCTTTGTCTTTTGTAGGTACAGCATTTACTAAGACAATTAAAGATTGATCTATTGGCCATTGCACTCCTAGAGTGTGTACATTTTCTTTGAGATCTACTGGTAAATAAACTACTCTGCCACAAATGCCTTTCACTAATTCAGAGGGAGGTTTTTGGTTAAAGGCATATTATTGCTTGAAATGGGAGCACTGTTTGAATTATGATGCTTTTATATAAATTTAGTTGTTGCAGGTGTTTTGGTAGTGGGAATCATTCTAAGTTATTTGTGAAAGCACGTGAAGGTGTTTGGTTGTTGTCAAGTTTTGCAGTGCAGTAATTGCAAAGCATTAAGGGGTCAGTAATGTCGTATTTGTTTTCTGCTATAAGGTAGAGAGCTAATTGGAACCATTTGGAATCTTCATTGTCTTCTATTTTGTACGTCATGTCTACAGTTTTTTTATTACTTTTATAAAAAGTCCGGTGGCAATGCACACACACATGGTTTGGTACTTCAGCAGAGGTACTTTTAAACTTTAGTATTTCTTCTTTGTATGTGTTCAATAGAAGGTTGCTATTTGTACAGTAGTTGCTAGTTTGTTGTAAACCTATTGCATTTGTAAGTAGCTTTCACTACCAAAATATTTTCTCTGAATATGCTCTATTTCTTTGAGTAGTTGTTTGGCTGTACCATGTAGAAGAATGTTATTTAAATTGGCTAGTGCTAAAGCAGGACTTTTAGCATAGTAGATTTTATGGACAGGATTTCTTATAGTTGAATGATGTGGTGATATAATTTTAATATGATGGAAGGTGCTTTTGCAAATAGGTCCTGAAATGCAGGCTAATGAATGTCCTTGTAGTCCTGTGTATTTGTGCAATGGACTGGCATCTATATTTTGTAGTAGTTTCATTTTGATTTTGTCTTTTCTTTTTTACATACTGATTGAGGAATTGGCGTAAAGATTTGAAAGATTTTTTGGCAATGTTACACATTGATGTGCATGGCCATTTGTAGACTGAACGTTTTGGTTCGGTAGAATGGAGAGGTGATACTGAATTTCTTGTTCCATAATGGTGTTATTAAGTTTTTCATACATTCATCCACTGCTATATATGGCAATTGGGCTTGTTTGATTTTGTTTATATGCTTCTTCATTAAAATATGGTTCTGTGCTCATGGTGTGACTTCATTCACCTCCACAGATGTTTAAGAAGCTATTTGTGTTGATATTTCGTTTATTGAGAAGTCTTTTTTGTAGTTTAGTAGTTAGTTTTGTTAGTGGTTTCATTCTGTTTAAAACTAAAATAAATAACTTTCGTTTGAGAAGGATTGCACTGTCTATGGGAGTTTCTAGGATTAATTTTCTATGGTAGGTTTTAAGGGTTGTGCATGTTTTCTCTCTTGTTTTTATAAGGTTCTGAAGGACTCTGTGGCAGAACAATTTTTGTAAAACATTTTTTTGCCATAGTTACTTGCCAGTACATCAAGATTTATAGGTGCAGTGTTAGCAGTAGTGGTAGCTGATGTTTTGTGAATCACTTTCGGTTTCGTTTTACATTTTGATAGAGGAGGGAAAGTTTCTGTACTGGAAGCTTGTTTTGTTTCGCTTAATAACTGTATTAGCTGTTTTGTTTGAAATGTTTGTACAAAATCTGCTAGAGATGGATGCTTATTATGGACACTTTTATTTTGATTTTCTCTACTTCTGCATTGCTTTATACAGAGCTGCTTTTTGGTAGGCATTATTTGGGGTCTGTTGGAGAAAAAAAAATAAAGTGTGGGTTGGGCTGTTGTGCAGTGCATGTGTGTTTTGTGCATGAGTGTCTGAGTATGATGGTAAGGATGATTGTGGAGGTGTGTGATTGTGCAATGGCCAGCTACATCAATTTGGGAAGGCTATTCTTGTATTTGCCTGTTACTATGCTGGGCTTCAGATGACAATATAAAGTGTGCAAATGATAAGGGGAAGCACTAATACTACATCTTATGGTAAAGGGTTAATACACTTGTTTCTTCTACAATACTAAAATGCTAGTGTGTTTGAGTAACAGTTAGAACATTATGTTAGTATTGCACTTATTTTTTGTATGGAAAGAGTAGGTTTCTTCTAAGTCCTTGTTCATACTTCAGACGCTGCTGCTTTTAAGGAGAGTGTTCTTCACTGCAATTGTAAAAGAAAGAAGTGAGTGAATATGTGTGTTTATAGCACTTTTGTTAATGTAGACATTGCTTTTTTTGTTTTTGTAGTAGTAGTGTTTTCTTACAACTGAGTATAGTATGTACATGCACTTTCCATTGTCTATGTGCATCCTGTATATTTTATTTAGAATCTGTTAGTTGAATATGTTTTAAAAATGAGTCCATTAGTAAAAGTATAGAACACACTTGTTTTTTTAATGTTATGTTAATGGATGTTAAAAGATAGAAGAAACAATCATGCACTTTTTGCTATTTTTACAGGGTAAATTGCAGAGATTGTACAGAAAAGCATGCAATGTATGCATTTGTGAAGGTGTGGGAAATAAAGTAGAAGGATTTCATATAGAGGCAGTGGTGTTGTTTGAGCTAGGAGCCTTTCTAATGATATTGGGCCTCATTACGAGTCCGGCGGTAACCGCGGCGGTAAAACCGCCTGGTTACCGCTGGACTCGTATTACCATTCCGCCTCCGTGATTCCCGGAATTACCGGGGCATTACAACCCCGGTTTTCCGGGAATCACGGAGACGGAATGGTGTAAATCCCCATTCCCATTGAGTCCTATGGGACTCAATGGGAATGGGGATCATGGAAACACCAGCAGCATCTTGTAATGCTGCCAGTGTTTCCTCGTCGGCCGGCAGGAGTTGGGATCAGGCGGTCCGGAAACAACGGTGGCGGCGGGTTTACCGCCACCGTTATTTCCGGACCGTCTGACCTGTAATGAGGCCCATTGTCTGTGTCTGTGCTTGAATGAAGATGCATTTACTCATCCTGGCTGTGTGTAATTTTATAACGCACTGGACAGTCTTTTTCATAATTATACTGTTTTTTTTCCCATCTTATAATATGAAACAATATTTTTTTGGATAGGTGTGTGTGTAAACAAAAATTTGGAGAGCTGAAAGGTTTGCGATTGACGCTTCATCATAGCAGATGGGAGAAATGACAGTAAGTTCATTTTACAGTTTATACAGGGTAAGTGGCAGTTACTCTGTTTATATTTTTATTTATTTTATTTTACATTTTTAAAGCGCTCACACAGCCCGCAGGCAACGAGGTGCTGTTACAGGAATTGTTTGTTTTTTAGTTGCTTAATTATTTTGTCTTAGTTGCATATTTATAACGTGCTTACACACCAAGAGGTTTCTAAGCGCGGATCCAGGGATCGAACCTGTGTTGCTTCGTGTCGTCTTGCTTCCAAGGCACGCACATTGCCGCTGAGCCATGCTCCCAGGAGGTATTGTATTCCTAGAAGAGCTGTACGTCTACTGTGTAGAAAATATTCATACCTGTAGTCTGTGTGCATGAATCTGAAATCTTGGGGAGCTTTATAGTAGTTGTTGCTGTAGGTCCTTTGCAGTCACAGCCGAATTGTACTGAGAGTGTTTAATAGTACATCTAAAGTGCTGATCCGTGATGATAGAGTTAGATGTATAGTTCTTGGATGTGATTGGTGGATGATTGTGTGACTGCTTAACAGTAGCCAATGAGGAAATGGTGCAGAGAGTGAGGTGGAAAGGGTAGAAGTGCTGCCCCAGTGTTACGCAATCCACAGTCAGCCCGGTTGTCAGCGGACAGGGCATGCCACATCTGGGGTTTCTCAGCAAATCCAGCATGGAAAAGGGACTACAGGGATCAGCCAATCCGATGTTGAGGTTGTGGTTTGTGTTGAAAGATGCTGTGTGTACTGAAGATGACAGAGGTGGAGAAAGTCAGGGTGTTGGTGATTGGAGATATGTTTGTGCATGGTTTGGAGCAGTATGCTAAATGCTAAAAGGAGTGGAGGAGGTGTGGAGCACTATGCCTGGTTTCAATGTGCAGGGGATTGTACAAGTTTGTGGAGATATGGGCAGGGTGAACAGTCCACATGTAGCTGTTTTGCACTGTGGTGCTTTGCATTTGGGCTATGTCAAAAACAACAGAACTATCAGAAAGTGCTCATAAGTCTAGTGATTATCTTTATGCACAAAAAGGATTGCTGTCTTTCAAGCTTGTGTTTTCCCATATGTATATGTTTCATATGATGTGACTGTACTCTAAGGGAATTACTGTAAGAACCTACTAGAAGGATATGTCTACAAATAAAATAAAATTCTTAGTTTCTGACTGTTCTGACTGAAGAAAACCATGTGGCCTAGATATGTCAGCAAAAGAAAAAATAGTGAGCCAGACATGTGATGTCATCAGTGATGTCATCAATGACATTTGTGATGTCATCTTTGGTGTCCTGGGTGTTAGTCTTAGCAGTGCACGGTGGTGGCGCGAGTTATGGTTGCTTAGCTTACCATAACTGGCGAATTTCAAGGGTTTTTCGGTTTTACTTGGAACCATAACGTCCCTTTAACAAAGTTTTTTCACTGAATTTCATAGGTTTTTAGTAACGCAACTTAACCATAATGTCCCTTTAGCAAAGTTTTTTTCACTGAATTTCATAGGTTTTTAGTAGCGCAACTTAACCATAACGTCCCTTTAACAAAGTTTTTTCACTGAATTTCATAGTTTTTTAGTAGCACAACTTAACAATAATGACTTTGACTTTATATACATCATATGGCATATGGAAATGACCCACGTGACAACAAAATTCCGTTTGTCAATATACTCTTTGACAAACTTTCAGAAGTAAAACGGATAGGATGCTCAACAGCTAGATTCCTTCTCTTCAAAGATATGTATGTACGCAGAAAACAATTTTCTCTAACTCTTGCATACGCAGTCACGATTCATAAATCACAAGGTCTTACCCTAGACAAAGCAATGATAAATATTGGTAACACAGTCTTTAAAGAAGGCAAGAGCTACGTAGCACTATCACGCTTACGTACACTTGACGGTCTATTTCTAATCAACTTTGATGCAAGTAAAGTAAACGCTGATATTCCTTGCATTTTAGAATATAATAAACTTCGCTCACTATACACTCCCCATCTAAACACATATTCTGTTCCACAAAAACTAAAACGTTGTAAAAGAAAACTAAATCAAACAGAAATGCAACAGGACGTCACTGCAAATCCTCCAAAGAGAGTAAAAGAAACTAATACTTCATCAAGTACCACAAACAAAAAAGAATCAATTAGAGAAAGTAAACCAGGTACTTCTTTAAAGAAGGAAGACAAACTCCAAAAAAAGCAGTTAGATACAGAACTACCTGGACCATTTACATTCTCAAATATAGTTGGTGTAAGTTGCTATGCAAATGTAGCAATGAATATTCTATTTCAATTACCACCAATTGTTGACAATATTTACTTACACTTTAGAGACCCATTGTGTATGCAAATGTTAGTACTTCATAGAAACGCAAAAAACAATCCTGACAACACATATAGTGTTTATGGAATAAGACAAAAATTGGACTACTGTGCTGGAATGGTGAAATTCACTATAAACTCACAGGAAGATCCACAAGAATTTGTAATGTACTTACTACAAGTACCGGAAACAAAAACATACCTATAAAGGAAATCTTCCAGATTTCATACATGTGGAAACATACATGCACTCTGTGCAACAATGTGACACAAGAAGAAATTCCCAATGAACGCTTCATATATATATCAATACCAAATTGTGAATCCATTCCATTTCAGCAACTTGTACAAAATGTAAACCATGGTAGATTATGCTCTACCTGCAATTCAGATAATCGCTCCACGTTAGTAATACAAACACATAGTAAATACGTAATACTAATGCTTCTACGTTATAATGCAGATGGTACCAAAAACAACTGCTAGCTGACTGGATTCACACATAGTCAAATATCACTTGGTAAGAAAACCTTCACAACAATAGGTATAATCTACCACGCAGGAGCCAAAACCAATTCAGGGCACTACACGGCATATATAAAAAAGAAATGTGGATGGTTTGAATGTAATGATAGTACCATTACTCTAAAGCAGAGATTACCAGCAAATCTTACAAACGCTTATTTGATGTTCTTAAAACCAAAATTTGATAAATAAACTGTATTTAAACCTTTAAGTAAATTTGTGTTAAAAAATATAAACTGTTAGAATACTCCAAAAGCTATCTAACTGCTCAAAGATTCTACAACAACTAATCAGATAAATGAATACCACTAAATTAGACCAAAAAATACACAGTTAGAATACGCCAATTGGTATCTAACTGTCCCAAAATTATAAATTTGTGTTAAAATAATATAAACTGTTAGAATACTCCAAAAGCTATCTAACAGCTCAAAGATTCTACAACAACTAATCAGATAAATGAATACCACTAAATTAGGCTAAAATATACACAGTTATAATACGCCAATTGGTATCTAACTGTCCCAAAATTTAACAATATCCAAATAGATAAATCAAAACCACTAAAATATATTAAAAAAACCACTAAAATTGCTCCAAAAAAATACAACAAAGCAAAGTATAAAGCATTAGCCAGAAACAACAAGTGAACACTGAAAACAAACAAACAAATAAACTGTAGCATAACAGAAAAAGTTTTTTTTTTAATCCAACATGGATTTTATTTTTTGTCCCACAGACCCAATGATTTTAGCAACAAATACGAAACTGAGCAAATTTCACAGTACTGTGATTTGTACTCTACTAAATATGAGGGTCGAAAAAAAATAAAAGTATATTGCTTATACAATGTAATAAGTTATTACAAAATACTAATACTAACATGCTATTTTCTTTTATCACAGAAATGAAGAAAAACATGGACTCCCATTACTAGACCAAACAGTAAGTATACAATAATAAGGACAACCATAGCAGCATATCACATCCATAGTATCTAATACCTTTGTTCCTTATACATTTGTTTTTCACCCAAAGTTATAAGCAAATATGAATGTGATATGCTGCGGTGGTTGTTGCCAGGGCATACAGTCTTGGGTGCATGGCCAAATGGCCAAATGGCCATGCACCCAAGACTCTATGCCCTGGCAACAACCACCGCAGCATATCACATCCATAGAGTCCAACATTTCAACTATGATCTATGGGAAAATTTTAATGTCCGCGAACAATGTGAGTGTTCTTAGAACACTGTGAACTTGCCAGCGAACAATACGGACACTGTTTTCAGGACACCCCCTACGAACATTTTAGAACAACGCGATAGTTCTTAGAACACTTTCAACTTAACAACGAACAATACGGACAGCGTCCTAAGGACACCCCCTACGAACTTTCCAGGACACCGGGAGCGTTCTCAAAAACGTCTTCAGAACACCCCCATTTTGTTTATTTGCGAACATTTCAGGACACCGCGGGTGTTCTTAGAACACATTCAACTTGACAGAGAACAATACGGACAGCATCCTCAGGACACCCCCTACAAACACTCCCCGGACACCGCGAGTGTTCTTAGAAGCTTCTTCAGAACACCACCATCTTTTTTATTTGCGAACATTTCAGGACACCGCGAGTGTTCTTAGGACACATTCAACTTGACAGAGAACAATACGGACAGCGTCCTCAGGACACCCCCTACGAACACTCCCCGGACACCTCGAGTGTTCTTAGAAGCATCTTCAGAACACCCCCATTTTGTTTATTTGCGAACATTGCAGGACACTGCGGGTGTTCTTAGAACACATTCAACTTGACAGAGAACAATACAGACAGCGTCCTCAGGACACCCCCTACGAGCATTCCAGGACACCGGGAGTGTTCTTAGAAGCGTCTTCAGAACACCACCATCTTGTTTATTTGCGAACATTTCAGGACACTGCAAGTGTTCTTAGGACACATTCAACTTGACAGAGAACAATACGGACAGCGTCCTCAGGACACCCCCTACGAACACTCCCCGGACACCGCGAGTGTTCTTAGAAGCGTCTTCAGAACACCCCCATTTTGTTTATTTGCGAACATTTCAGGACACTGCGAGTGTTCTTAGGACACATTCAACTTGACAGAGAACAATACGGGCAGCGTCCTCAGGACACCCCCTACGAACACTCCCCGGACACCACGAGTGTTCTTAGAAGCGTCTTCAGAACACCCCCATTTTGTTTATTTGCGAACATTTCAGGACACCGCGGGTGTTCTTAAAACACATTCAACTTGACAGAGAACAATACGGACAGCGTCCTCAGGACACCCCTTACGAACATTTCAGGACACCAGGAGTGTTCTCAAAAACATCTTCAGAACACCCCCATTTTGTTTATTTGCGAACATTTCAGGACACCACGGGTGTTCTTAGAACACATTCAACTTGACAGAGAACAATACGGACAGCGTCCTCAGGACACCCCCTACGAACACTCCCCGGACACCGCAAGTGTTCTTAGAACAGTTTCACTTTGCTTGCGAACAAAACGGACACATATTGAGTCCTTAGAACACCCCCAGTCAGTTTATTTAGAACATTTCAGAACACCCGTGATGTCCGCAAACAAATCCAACACAAAAAGAACATCTAACACATAAAAAACACAACTTTCATCCTATCTCATACACTCCCACCCTCCCCAAACACTCCTACACACCAACACACTCTACTAAATACACATTTTGAACAAAGTTTCACCGGGCTGTCCGCGGACGTCCGCAAATCCAAGATGGCGGGCGCTACCGAAAAATCTGACGTGCTTCACGCTCCACGCAGTCCAATCAGTGAACACGTTGCATGTCCGTGAACTTCACGCAAGACGATTGGCCAATCAGGACACTGTCCGCGGAGCGAACAGGGAAGTGTGTCCACGAACCGAACACAGATATCACTATTTTTTTTTACCTACTTTTTGGTCATTTAAAAAAAAACTACTGGACGGATTTTCACCAAATTTGCAAAAGCACGCTTTCGGGACCAAGCCGCTGCTCCTGGTCAAAATTTGTTGGAAATCCATCCAGCGGTTTGGGCTGTAGGCGCGAGCAAAATTTTTTTCCCATTCAGTCTATGGGAAAAAAAAAGTTTTGGGACCCCCCCCTATAACTTTGCTCCCCCTGGACAAATCCTCACCAAACTTTGCAATAAAATTCAGAGTGACCCAAATACTTCTTTTGCAAAGTTTGGTGAGGATCCGTCCAGGGAGAGCGAATTTATAAGCCACCCAAAAAGTGCTCTTCCAATGGAAACAGCAACTTACCCATAACTACATGGAAACTACCGTGGCCATGTAATATATATATGGTATTACATGGAGGAATGGCCAACCCACCGAACAGCCCCGCTGAACGGCTCTGAGGCTTTCATTACATTAATAAACCTATCTCTTCCTTCTGCCATCCCTATCACACAGCCTGAAATCATAACTCTTTTTTTCAGCTTTAAACACCCCTCTCGTCTCTCTATCACATTTCAGCCATAAATAATGTGTTGTTGCTGTGACTAAATGACTTTTGCTCTGCAGGAGAGTAGTGGCTAAACCGCCAACTTACCCCCCACTCTTCATCAAACCGATAGTGACACAGACACAAAGGTAAAATAGGCACAGCCAAGAAATACACCTGTGCGTTTTATGGTAACGTGGACCCCAGAAGCGGTGTGAATGTGATCCAGAAGTAGCATATATACTTTACTTAAACACACAACTTTACAAATAACTTTAAAAACAATAGAAAACCCTGCCCTTGCTAGAGAGAACACAGAATATACAATAGATAGAAAGATGCACACTCTGGATAATGAAACGCGTGAAAAGGCAAAAAGCAACCACAATGAATTTAAAAGTATATGGGCCTGATTCATGGAAGTGTTTTTATAATGGCACAATCCCATAGGAAAACGTTTCATGAATCAGGCCCTATGTCTTTTAGTGAAAGAATATTCAAAAGGGAATTAGCCACTCTCTAGGGACCCAAAAGGTGGGTCACGGAGACAGGGTGAGTTCAGAGTACCTGAATCCAATGTTCATCAGTCAATGGGGTCAAGCCAGACTTCAGGCGGTTGTTGGTGTTGATGACTGCAAGTCACCTTGTCCCAGGTGGCGAGTCTGCGTTGAGTCGAGCAGGTGCTCAGTGCGGTTCCGAAGTAGTGTTGAGCAGTGCAGGTCAAAGGGATCATCAGGAGCGGTTTGATAATCAAACATTTTTCGAGCTGATGAAAATCGCTGGTTCGGATCAGTGTGTGACGCAATTATCCATCAGTTCCAGACGGGTCCGAAAATGAATTCTTGGTGGTTTGATGATGTGACAGATACAGTGATTCAGAGTCAAGTGTGAGGTGCACTGGCCCTTGAGCTAAACAGGTGACAAGACTCTTGTGCAGTGCTATGGCACCGAGCCAGTTCGATGATGCCTGCAAAGTTGTTTGAAGTCACGCACGTTGCAAAGGCGGCACTGGCCTTTCCAATTGGTTTGGTGTTGCTGAAGACAGCTTGGAGATTGCAAAAGATAGTTATACAGTGGGAATAGGGATCCTGTGTGTCCTGGCTCTCAGGATGCTGTGGAACCCATTGCAGGAGATCCAAGACAGGGGTTATCCTTTCAGGTTTTGTTCTTCCAGCCTAGGGATATTTGGTGCAGAGTGCCAGGACCTGGTCCACAACAAGATCCACCCTCGGTGTGCCCTAGGAGTGGTTAGGTAGTAGAGCTTTACTCTGCCTTGGAATCCTCCCTCTTCACCTCAATGGCTGACCACTTTGGCAATGTCAACTCTCCAAAAAGAGGCCCACACAAATTCTTTCTTAAGTTTTGAATTACATATGTGAATCAAAAGAGAAGTGGGAGACCCCTTCTTTTATAGGCAAAGGTCCACAGGGGATTGGACAAAAACAAGCCTGCTTTAAGGGGTCCAATCCATGTTCTTGTGACAATGGGCGTTGCATACTTGCGTCATACCATTGTGCTTTGTGCTAACAAAAGGGGATGAGACAGGAAGGGGAGACAGGTAATGAGTGAAACAAGATGGTGAAACCTTTCCTCAACTATCTGCACTACACATGGCCCCTTCCCTTGTCCATAACATAAAAGGCCCCTTTGGTATCCAACACCCTCGTGTGAGGCTAGTCCTTAGGTTTAGGGTGTACCCTTTGATTCCTGCATCCCAAGACAGCTTCTGTAGAGAGACTGTCTTGCTGGAGAGAGGTGTTACCTATCCTTGAAAAGAGCGGAAGCTCCCACTGGCTGTGTTTCTGATGGGTGCAGAAAGACAGCCAGTCTAGGAGGAATACACAAGGTCTGTTCATGGTTGGGCTGGGCTTACATGGCTGACATTAGAATGATGCCAGATTGATGTCTCTTTAATAATTAGGAGAGATACCATCCACCATACCTTAGACTTGGGTATGGCTTGTATTTAAAGTTGTACAGCTGTCACCAGGGTGTCCAGTCAATTCGTCGACCTCAAATTGGTCGAATGACATTTGGTCGACGCAATTTCGTCGAAAACCATTTCGTCGAATTTTTTTTTTAAATTATATATATTTTTTTGGGTGTTCGTTTAGGCAAAAAAAGGTTTTTTAAGGCAAAAAAGGGGGGTTGGGGGGGGACCCCCCCAAAAAAATAAATAAATAAAGGGTTAAAATAGAAAAAAAAATTTCGACGAAATGGTTTTCGACCAATTTGCTTCGACCATTTGTCTGGTCGACCAATTTTTTTCGACAAATTGACTGGCAACCGTCACCAGGATAATAACACTTATAGTTTTGTGGTTGAACAGAAATGCATATCTTAAATGGAGCCCCTGTAGTGAAGTGACTTGGTTGCCACTGCAGCTGTCAAGAGAGCACCTGTGACCTCTGAACCTGCTCTATGCCACTGGAGACCTGGCATTGTAGATCATGGTAATTATTCAGCAGGGCACATGTGTAAACTATGCTTTTGGCATGGACACTGCCAAAAGGGGGGTCTGGTTAGCAGGTGTTAAATAGGCTATTTATTAGCCGTAAATCCTTGCAGTCTGCCATCCCTAGAAATAAATACATGCTGTGCAAGGAAGAGACATACAGATGGCTGGGAGAATCTTGTTTTAATCCACTATTTTACAGGCTGCAAAATGAATATCTCACTGCATTTCTACATCCATCATGGTTTTATAAGATAGCAAAACTTACACAATAACTTGACGCTAACATGAAACTTCTATTTTGATAGGCAAATTTACTTAAAGGTCAAATACATTACCTGTTTTCCATTGGACATAAACACTTCCTGAAACACATAATTATTTCCTGTCACAAATTCATGCTAATCATCATGACTGGTTGTTTTCCACATTTACTAAATCACAAGACATATGTTGCAACTTTAAAATTAGAGAATGGCAGTTTGGGGTTGACGCACACTCCAGACAGCCCTTCAAGTTCATAGTCAAGGCCCTCTCTTTCTGAGCTACATATGGCCCATTTATGTGTAATGCATGATGTGGCATTCATTTGAAAAAGAATGGATCCCTTTGCTATTGTTATGGCCCTTATTCTGATATGTTTTTCTAATGTCCATTAAGTGTGGGCAATATTTCATATGTCAGGGAGCTGTGTTCTATGCTTTGTATGTTGTCCTAAAGACATGTGTGCAGTGTCACCTATTCTTGTCATCTTCAATTTGCTGTGTACCTATTGTCACAACTACTCGGTGGTCACTATGGCACCGATGGTGGAAGCAACGCTAGCCATCACGTTCCATCATGTTTTCTCTTAGTGCCGGTCTAGTCTTTGCATCCACGGTGGCAGCGCGCACCATTCTTAACCACTCCAAAGAAGAGGATTGCTGCGTTACAACACTCTTGGACTCGCTTCTGTGGGTAAGACGCTGTTTTCTCTTTCAATGCTTCGCCACTCTGCCTTGACTACTTTCTTTATGCCTCCCTTCTGTGATGCTTCCTCTTATTATCTGGTTCAGTCCTCCTGTTCTACTCTTCCTACTTCCACCACTCAGCACCACAGTGATATTCTCTGGAGTTCTCACAGCAATTTCTAACTGCAGGGTTTTTTCAGCCTCCGGGCTGTTTCCCTGTTCGACGGACGTTCCTCCAGTCTGCCAGGGTGTTGTTTCTGAGTCCCTCCAGGAATCACTCTAGCGACTGGAGATGAACACCCTTACGTCTTCAACGAAAAAGAAAATTGTACGAATGCACGAAGAAAAATTAGAAGACTGCTGCTAAGACATCACAGGAAAAGACCGACCAAGAGTCATCAGGTGAGGAGGAAGGATTAATAGCTAATGGTCAGGCCTTTGAGAGCGTGCAACGCAAAAAGGCATTGGACATGGAGCAGTTACAAGTACTTATCACTGTAGTACAGTCTCTGTCTGCCAAAGTACAAACCCTTAAAGCAGAAAATGCTAATCTTAGACAGAAGTTCGCTACAAGAGATGTGGTATTGATGTAACCCTATTCAGCGGTAGATTGGCTTTATGGTTTCGAACATGTTTGGGAGCACATTGGCATTGGCTACTCCTTTGGTGATCAATGCATGTCTAATGGTCGCGTCTTACCCTCCCTTCGTTCACAGTCTTATGACCACTTTCGAAGGACAAGAGCTTAAATACAATGCATAAGAATCATTGTTGAATATCAAACAAGGCAACCAAGATGTTCTCATATATGTTGCGAGATTGAAAAAGTTGGCATCTGAAGCTGGATGGACGTGAAACTGCTCAGTTCACCATATTTAGGAGGGGACTCTCAGACGAGATCAAGGATGTACTGGCCCGAATCCCCCGTCTGCAGTCTTTGGCTGACCTAATATCTCTGGTTATGCAGATAGAATTTATCTACATGAAAGTCATGAAGAAAGGAATCAACACGGAGGGGGACCTTATATCCCAAGAACAGTAACCCATCAGATGCCCAAGGACATCATGGTAGCTGAAGAACCAATGCAAGCGGAATCAGCTAGAGGCACACTAACAACAACAGAAAGACAACGAAGGAGAGACATCGGCTTGTTTATGTATTGTGGATCCCATGGACATCTGCTTCGGGATTGCCCAGAAGATAAGCCTAGGAAACCGGGAAACTTCAAACCCCGGTCATAGAAGGGATACTTGACTGGGGTGGTACTAAAGAAGCCTGATTGATTGACATGCAAGATTCAGAAGTGACAGAAGATCAGTTGATGGTTCAGAAGGTACGACTACAGGATTAGCCCAGTTACATCATTGAGACATTGGCTCTCATTGGCTCTCATCGACTGTGGAGCCACAAGAGTGTTCCTGGATGTTCAATGGGCAGAGAAACATCACTTCAAGCTGGAAGACCGATGCATAAATCAGCCAATGGAAGGTGTAGATGGTCCGTCTTTAAGTTCCGGACCGATAACCAAGAGAACAAAAAGAGTCCAGATGCGCATAATTAATCACACAGAAGGAATCGCTTTTGACATCATTCGGGCGGCCCATTTTCCAATTATCCTGGGTATTTCCTGGTTGTGCCGACATAATCCTGAGATACATTGGAGAGGAAATCTGGTAACATTTTCTTCAAGGTTCTATAAGGACCACTCTTATACTGTTAACATTCCCTCCTTGGCCAAGGTGGCATAGACCAAGGGTCCACTTTCTACTATCCAAGCGGTGTCACAGGTTCCTATCAGGTACAATGAATGCATCCAAGTCTTCCAAGACCACCTACCTAAAGAACTTCCCCCACATTGACCGGAAGACTACTCAATAGATATTCTTCCCAATTTTATAATCCCATTCGGAAAGATCTACACTCTCTCTATCCCCGAAAAGAAGGCTTTGCAACACTATCTTGATGATTACCTCACCAACTGTCTCATAAGGGAATCCAGGTATTCCGCAAGGGCTTTGTTGTTTTTCATTTCTAAAAAAGATAGCAGCGAATTAACACGGTGTATTGATTATCGGGCTCTAAACAGAGTGACTATAAAAGATTGGTACCCCATGCACTTGATAAAAGACATCTTGGAAGCGGTCTCGGAAGCTCACTATTCACAAAACTCGATCTAAGAGGGGCATACCACCTGCTTCGAGTGAAAGAAGGTGACCAGTAGAAGTTGTCATTCCATACTCCCTTTGGGCTGTTCGAGTACCACGTAATGCCCTTCGGGTTAGTAAATACTCCTGCCATATTCCAACATTTTATGTATTGTTCGTTCTCTGATGTTTTGTTCTGACATGTGATCGTATATCTAGACGATATTCTTGTCTATTCACGCAGTCTGAAGGAACATCAAATCTACCTCTCTGGAGTGTTGCATCGTTTCCAGGAAAATCAGTTGTTGGCTAAACAGGAGAAATGCCTTTTCAAGTTATGTTGGGTACCTTATCTAGGGTTTATCCTGTCATAGCAAGGCATACAAATGGATCCTTGCAAGGTGCACGCTATTACCAATTGGCCAACTCCCAAATCAGTCAAAGATATACAACCATTTTTGGGAGTGGGCAATTTCTACCCAAGATTAATTTCTGATTTTTCTGAATTGGCACTCCCCATTAAATACCTAAGGCAGCCACCCTTTCTCTTGTCGGAGAACACAGAAGAAGATTTTCAGACACTCAAATACAGGTTTATTTCTGCATCAGTCCTCATACAACCTATTTAGACCAACCCATTCATTATAGAGACCAACGCCTCGCATGGAGCTATCGGCACAGTACTCAAACAGGAAGGAGACAATCAAGAGGAACATCCAGTAGTTTTCTACTCTCATACTTTAACCCCAAGTGACTGAAAATATTCAAATATTGGGAAATAGTTATTGGCCATCCATGTGGCTTGCATAGAGTGAAGTCATCTCCTACTCAGTACAGCTCATTCCTTTGAAGTCCGCACAGACCAGAAGAACCTACAAGTACTGCAACAGCTTGAATGCAGCAATAGCAGACAGGCCCAACGGAACGATTTTTTCTCCCAGTATGATTTTCCCATTACCTATCTACCGGGAAGTCAAAACATTGTGGCAGATGCCCTGTCCTGCCATACTATGGCTGATGAAGAAGACCGTCCAGAGAAGAAGTAAAAGATCCTACAAAACAAGCAAATCATCCAGGTAATTCAATGCTTTCTTGATGAGGTCAAGTCCAGGTACAATAACTTCTTGGTACATTTACTGTTAAGGGACAAGAACCATCTAAAGCAAAGAGAAGGGTATCTTTTTTATAGAGACCGCTTGGTAGTACCTTTGGCTGAATTGCAAAGAAGGATCTTAGGCTCTGGGCCATGATATCCCCCCTTTGGGGCATCGGGGAGTAATGTCTACCCTGGAACTCCTTTCTTGCTATTTCTGGTGACCCACTATGAGGACTGATGAACAATCGTACGTTTCGTCCTGCCCAAAGAGTGCAGAGAACAAGTACAGTTTTCAAAAACCAGTGGGAAAACTCGCTCAGTCACCCATTCCCATCAGCCCATGGACTCACCTCTCTACTGATTTTGTAATGAACTTACCTCCTTTGAAGGGCTATACAACCTAATGGTACATTTCTCTCCCTTACCTTCTGTTCCTTCTGCTCCGGAAATGGCTATGGTCTTTCTCCATTACATCCTTAGGTTACATGGCTTACGTCTGTTCACGAGGAGAGGAAACTACTGATGGGCCCATTGGTCAGTTCTCAATCCCCGAGAACTTGTAATGCTGGATAGCTGCACCATGTTAGGACAGGGTGCAGGATTCACATACTCCAGCACATCTCAAAAATCAGGTTTCAGTAAGTTGGCAAAGGGAAGTTTGTTTAATGATACATACATACATCAGCATATGGGAATCAGCAGCATTGCATACACCTGTCTCGTTCTGACTTCCTCGAACTTTAGTCCAAAGAGACATTTTTATAGGGTAAACTCATCATCATTGACGTCTAATTCTATAAAAAATCATCACGTAATATAATTGGTTGGGAAAGGTAACTTAAGTATAGGTGTTATGTCTGTATATGACAATAGAGCATGCAGATTGGTTAACTCTTATCTGGTGGGCATCTACGCCCATCCTTCTACATCACACGCAATGGACGTCACTATAAGTACGACGTCCTATTGGTTACAGTTTCTATTGGACCCTAGATTACATGGTCCATTGTGATTGGGCAAGTTACACCCCTAACCGTAAATCTCCACTTTAATTAGCAGCAAGCAGGCTGGACACCCAGCTGCCTAGTGTCCCAAGATTCACCCTGCCTCCCTTCCATCAATCAGTGGTTTTAGGGCGATGTGTCAATTAGTTGGCTAAGGAAGGCCTCGAAACTGTGGTCTCTTATCAGGAAAAGGTATGGCACCCCTTGGATTTGGGTGACATCAGACGGTGGTACATCTTTGCACCTGGCTGGTCACGTGTTGGTTCACCGTGAACCTGCTTCAGTTTCCAGCTTTTCGTGTATTTAATTCTCCATGTAGCTCCACCACCTGCCCAGGCCTCCTTATCTTGACCTTCACAGGGCAGGCTGGTATGTTCTGAAGTTTCGATTCTCCTTAGCTGAAGCTCGCCCCCTCTCTTGGGTTGACCTCGATTTCCCAGACCTGAGCCGTCCTTTTTTGAGTTTCGATTCCGCTCTTCCCCTGGCTTGGGCATGGATATGAAACCCGACCCGTTAGGCCATGGCCGCCTGGGCGTACTTCTGCTTTTACAAAATGGAGTCGCACGTGTACATTGTGCCTTATTGAGGTAGATATATGGTTGGCGCTTGCCGCTCGATCCTCTACTAAGCATTGCAAGCAGTATCGATTTTTTTAGCATTGTGCGTTTCAAGCCTATTTACCCACATTTAACGGGTTCGATTCTTCCATCTTGGTTCTTTCACTATGACGTTTATTACGTTTTAACATTGAGTTGTCCTTCGTGTCTCTTGCACCTGTTTGTGTGGATACATGCGTTCGCGTGTTGCCTTTTCTCATGCGTTAGTCTGTCCAGGCCCTCTTCTCATCATCATTTGCCTTCCATTAGGGCTCTTTGTGTCTTCTCATGGACAGTCTGTAAATACTCATCGTTTTGTATCAGCAGCTGGTATGGTTGTCTGATTGGGTACCGTGCTGCCCAGGGCTGTCTGCTTATTGGCCTTTCAACAGGTATTGATCTTCTAATGTACACAGGGCAGAGGCCCAATGCGGTTCTATGTTGGTTCAGTTGCTCCTCATACATCACATACCTTGGCGAGTATTTTACTGGCAAGTCACACTGGGGGGAAGGGAGCAGGCCATATCTGGGACCTCCTCTACACTCCCCCCTCTGGTCGGTTCATCGACCACTTCTGCTTCCTCCTTTATATTTAGTTTCTTTTTTCTTCAATGTCTTGTTCATCGTCTTCCGGGTTTACACAAGATGGCGTGAATGCATGCAAATTTGGTGTCCATATCTTTATCATCCCTTTCAACCTTCCTGCTGTTTTCACATGCTCATCTTTGTTCCAGGTCATCAGCTGGCAATGTCCATTTGGACTGCAATGAATCCATTTTCCTTCATACCTTCTTCGTTTCTTGGGATAAGTGAATTTTGTTCCCTCTGGTGCAAATTCACTGGCCTTCATGAAGTCCTTTATCTCTTCATCTGTCAGGTCTCTGGGCTTCTAACCTGGCTCGATATCGACCATCATTTTCATCCCAATGACCTTCTTTGCCGTTTTCTGGCACTGTGTGATGATTTTCTTGATAACACAGAATCCTAGCATCACCATAGCTAGTAAGACTCCCAGAAAGTTGAATATGACAGCCATCCATTGCGAGACCCAGGAGAATAAGTTCCCAAACCAGCTGTCATCGTCCACTTCATCTGTTTCCTCGGTCATCTGGTTCTTTAGGCTTGTCAGCATGCCTATGGCCTCGGTGAGGGTTCCATTTTCCTCATCGTGCGATGGTATAAATTTTGCACAAACGCCTCCATCCATCGCCGTAATCATGTCAAGCACATATCTGTTCTGGAGAGTCATCAGGCAGACTGATCATAGTTCTTCTTTAATTGCGTTGAATACTTTTATGGTGGTATTGATGGTCTGCAGTAATAACCACCTGGTTATCTGCAACCATTTGGTATTTGCACTAACTTGGATATGCGGCAAGAGTATTGTTGTGAATATAGATGAGGTTAGGCTAAACAGCCTGTGTTTGTAGGGAATGGCATGAAATGCGTCCTCTGATTTGGTGGAGAAGTAATTTTCTCTCTTCATCCTCGACATTAACTTCACAGACCTCCTTTTCCTCAGGTGAGCATCTGCTTTCGGGAAGCTGTCCAAATTCAGTTCATTTTTTGGAATCACCAGTGCCGGAACGTGGACGTTCACCAGTGTGCATATGCCTCCCGAGTTCCTTGGTAGCCTTATGTATGCCTTGGATTCACATGCCCAGTAATGGTCTATCAAAACTGCGGTTCCTTGCAACTTCCCTGTGGCTTCATATATTCGTCCGCAGTTTTGATTCTCCCCATTTTCCTCGTGCCATTACTTCTGAAGCACAGTTTCGGGTTTTCCAGTGGTACTATTTGCAGGGGTCCTCCTCTGTCTTCGACCAATGTTAGCAGCTTTACCAATCTTGGCCACAATAGTATGCATAGTTTTTATGAATTTTGTATTGCTTCTTGGCAGGCTCCACGGACCATCCAGGCTCAGCAGATCACGACCCCTTCTTCCCATCTGTTTGGGGACACTACTGACCCCCAGATCTGCATTTGGCCTCAGTTCTTCCAGATTTGAGCTTCTTCAGCTGTTTACCCTTGGACATTCAGTTATTTCCCATCTTATTCCTGATCCTTTGACTTCAGGGGTCTCATATCTAATCACATGATTCTTGGTGTGGGCCCTGCTTCTTGTTTTGATGTCCTGAACAAAACCATCTTCATCAGAGAAATCCTTTTCGTTGGCCCATATCAGGGAGGCCTCTCTCCCCATAAACTGCCCTCTGGTGTTGCACATTGCTACGTGTGACATGCAGTGTTCAGTGGGGACATCAACTTCTATCGCCACAAAGATTTTGGACTTGCCCATGCTGTATGGCAGGAGTGCACAGACAAAACATTCCCCTTCTGATTGGCTCCTTCCAACTTCCTTCATGAGTTGGTACCATATGTTGTTTCCTAGATGGGCTGTGCTGTCCAAGTAATCGTTTAGTTCGTTGTCGGTTTCATATGGGCTTCTCTTGTTTCTTAACATTTTTCTGTAATTGGCTATCACTATGTCTCTGAATACGTCCGTACTGCTCTTCCGTTCGGGTAGGCTCTCGGGTATTATCCTTGGTGGGGCAGGTTTCATTTCCTGCCCTACAGTAACAGAGGGATGTTTTGTTTTTCTTTTCGTTCCCTCGTGCATTCTTTTGTAGACCTCCTCCCACCACCATTGGCTCGTCATCTTCCCAACGCGTGGCGGCATTGTAGGTCTGATGCTTATTTCTGGCGTTGGAGCAGGCGTGCTCATTATTAAAGTTTTTGTGGTTTTCTTGCTCAGCTCCTCATGTAGCTTCTTTGCTCTAAGTATGAGCGGGAACACATATTCAACCAACGCATGTGTTTTCTCAGTAGGTTCTTTTGTGGCTTCTTCCGCTTCTTTGAGGGATTCTGTCATGCCCCTTCTGCTTAGGTTTTCACCTGGCTCCTCTTGTTTAATTCCACTATGTTTTGGAGCCGGTCGTTCCTTAGGCAGTTTTTCTTTTACTGTTGATTTGGTCTGAGGTCCCGTAGCCATTGACACTTGCCCTTGTTCGTGTGCACTCAGTGTGTGGGTGCGTGCCGTGGACAGTGATATGTTATCATTCCTTCCGAGCTGACCATGTCTCCAGCTTTTCTCATCATTCATAACCTCAACCGTGTAGCTGTCACTATTTATTACATTCAGTTTCAGTTTGTTTGCTTTACCACCAGCTTTTCTAGGAACAGGGATGACGATATATGGTCGGGGTGCTTTTGTGGGACCCAGATATTCGTTATCTGGTGGATGCACAGACAATGGGACACTCCGTGCACCGATAGAAAATGCAGTTCTGATAGTTTTGAGACAAAAACACAATAATAATCACTATGCATATACATATAATGGCTTTAAACGATAGCTTGCAGCATCTCCTTCCAAGGAAGCGGGGGCGCCCCTCCGCGGGTGGCAAAACTAGGTTACTGTTCTGGGCCCCCATGACGATCAAGTCCATAGTCAATAGTTTATTTCCTTTCTTACTTTGATCTCGTTGCTCAAAAAGGTTCAGCAAATAATAAAGTGACGAGTATTATTCAAATGTCCCCTTTATAGGTGTAACCAGTAGTCTCGAGATATGTGGAACAGTACCGTTTAGCTAGACTATGGAGAAAGGTTAGACTACCGTCTTTATCATATCATTTTCATTTTGCATTTCTATAATAAACACAGTCCCAGGGCACCCCTCCAATTCACCATGGCCCTGAGGACATGCAGGAATCTGTTCGCAATGATACCATGAAGAGATGGATTTGCTACAAATCGCGCAAAAATAAAATGTCGAAAACATAAAAATAAAAATAAAAATAAAAGTGAACATATGAGAAGGTAGGAAGAAATAAGAAAGATGTTGAAAATGGAAAACATGATGGGGAAATTCTTGTGTCCGTTCCTTCCAATTGGTTGTTCATTGACACGTTGACGAGTAGTGTCTCTCTCCTCCATCTGCGCCACGGCAGAAAGATGATGAAAAATGGAAGAAAAATACAGAAATAAAAATAAAAAATAAAAATAAAATACGAACACAATGTGGTTATCCTTGTTTCCATTCTTCTCAATCTGTCCTATGTTAGCAGAATGGAGAACTTTGTCCTTGTTTTCTTACTCTATCCTCGGTGGAAGTTTTATAATGGATCTCCCCCCTAAGGCTCTCCTCACTATGGATGTCCGTAATTGCTTCTCAGCTGCAAGATGATAGCTCTCAGGAGTCTGTTCGGTTGTGCGTTCTTTGCTGGGTCGCTGAGGAAGGTGGGCACATCGACAGTGATGGATCTACCCACTAGTTCTGGAAAGTTCTCAATGAGGTGGAAGAAGACTCGGAATGCATATCTGCTGTCTCCTGGTGTCAACAACATTTGCTCTTACTTTCTGGACTCTAGATCACAAGCCCTTTTTTGTGCCATGAACAGTCTTTGTACTTCCCTCGATCTGTCCCTCGACGAACAGTCTCACAGTAATCTCCTTAGGAATTGTCGCTGGAAGTTGGATAGTTCCACTTGGAGCATGATCCCGTGGAGAAGAGTCTTCATGTGTAGGAAATCAACTGAGGAAAGTGACAACATCAACATCAGCAGGCCTTCCCACCATTTCTGGATAGTCTGTGACTAGTCTAATTAGGACATTGTGGGCTAGCTGCGTGTCTGCAGGGGACAGGGACATTTGCTTTGTTTTGCTGGGTCCCGATCACAAGTCTTTCTTTTGTCGTGAGCAGTTTTTGCACTTTCCTGCTGAGTGGAATGCTACCACATGGTTCAGTTTGTACCACACTTGGTTCAAAAAGTCATTGTTTCGGGGATCTCTGATGAAAGTCAGTGTATCTGTTGTTCTCCCGACAAGTCCTGGGCACTCCTCTATGATTCGTAAGAATAATGTATACGTTTTTTTATCAATGATCACTTGAGGTGGGAGCATTAGTCTCTTGTTCACTGTGCTCGGGCAACTCGGTGAAGACCTCTGTGATGACAGTCAGAAGTTGCCTGATTACCTTCTTATTTTCTGGATCTTGAATGTATTCTGTGACACTTGTTCCTCTCCCTATGAGTGACGGATATGTTAGGAGCACAAGCTGAAAATAGGTGAGTACATCCCAGACTTCTGCCGGGATGTACCATAACTTCTGTGCATAAAGTCTTGGTACTGGATGCTTTAGAATAACGTTTTTTGGTTCTCAGAAATGTCTTATTTTACTACTTATCAGAGTCTTAGAGTTCATGTTCAATGCTTTGTGTGGTTCAACGTGTTCGAGTTACCAGTGTCACTGCAGTTTCGGAATATATGATTGTCCTTTTTACCCTGCACTTTTGGCTTCGCAGAGTGTTCATTTGCTTGGTTTTGTCTCTTTCTGTGCATAAAGGAAAAGTTCAGTGTGGACACGATTTTCACAAACGGGCTCTTTTCCTTTCATTTCCGCTCATGCGTCCTTCTTCCTAGCCATAGAACTTGTCTGCACGTGCTGAGGTCCTTACCTGTTGTCTGTAGATGTCTCGGGGGGTAAGACGGGTCCTCATCCTTCTACCAGTAACATTTTCGTGTGGCGTAAGATGATGGTCGGAGCCTGGTTGGTTCCGAAGAGCATACCATGCCAGTGGTAGACAGTGCAGCCATCCCTTCTTTAATGTGAGCTTCAATTTGGCTATTCTCTCTTTTAACAGGCCATTGAGCCGCTCACATACCCCATTTCCCTCTGGGTGATACACCAACGAGAACGTGTGCTTTATACCAAGCAACAAGCTAATCTGCTCAAACACTGTATTTACAAAATGGGGCCCATTATCTAATCTCATTACCTCGCACACCCCCCACCTAGGAATCACTTCCCTCACCAGGAATTTTGCGGCACAGGCTGCATCGGGTGTGTACAGGGACCTGCTTCTATCCATCTTGAGAAAGGACACACCACCACAATTAAATACCTGTACCCATTACACACCTGAATCATATTGACATAATCGATATGTAGGTGCTGGAACGGTCCATTAGGTCTGGGAATGATTCCTCTCACTACTTTTAATGTGTGCCCAGAGATGAATTGCTGACAAATTATACAGTTGACCATAAAAAATGCAACATGCTCCGCTAAATTCTGCGTGAACCAGTCTTCTACGAGCGTTGCAGCAAGATTTTCTTTTCACATGTGTAAGGGGTAGTGGAGCTGTTCTAACGCTACCTTTAGAAGGGTGACAGGCATTACTGGTTTACCAGTGCTGTATTACCTCCAAAATCCGTCAGAGGGGTTTAAAAAACACCCTCGACGCTTCCATACATTTTTCTCCTCCTGAGGTGCCTCCCCTTAGAGCTCTATTAACGGAGTCTGCCCCATATATAGGCTTCTGGTGTGGCTCGCGCTACCATCATTCGTTCATGGGTACGTGCCACCTCCACGTCCATGATTGTTTCATTCTTGGATGCCATGCGCTTGGCTTCCGTGTACGCTTCATGGTTTCCACGTGACACGAAATCAATCCCCTTGGTGTGAGCAGCGCATTTCACGACCGCTATGCACACTGGGATCTGTAGTGCTTTTATCAGCCTATCCAGTAAGGCTGCATGTTGCACTGGCGTGCCGTCTGCTCAGAGGTAACCCCTCCTTTTCCATCATGCTAAACCTGCGTGCACGGTGGAAGTCACATAGGTGGAATCACTGTACACCATCACTTCCTGATCTGCATGATTTTCGATGGTGAGTATCAGTGCCAGTACCAGTTCTGCAGCTTGGGCTGAATAGTGAGAGGATATTCATGCACTGACGAGTACCCAAAACTCTCCATTCGCAAGGTGTTTCACCACGGCTACACCTGTATACCTTTGTCCATCTTTTGGTCGATTCTAGAAGACCCGTCAATGAAGACGACCTCCCCACTTGGCAGGGCGTTTTCCTTTACCCTTGGGATTTCATCGTAGAATTCTTCATAGTTTGCACAGTCATGGACTGGTTCACCCTCGGTTACTGGTTCTATTATAAACGTTGCAGGGTTCACCGTTTTACATCGAAGTATTTTGATTGATGGATTAGAGATGATCACCTCATAGGCGGATGCTCTCTGTGATGTCAATGTGCCTTTTGGCTTCTCCAATATGGCGAACAGTGAGTGCTCGACATACAATGTCATGGAGCACCCCATCACAATGGAAGATGCCTTCTCGATGGCAAACGTGGTGGCGGCCAGGTTTTGTTCGCATGGGAAGTGGCCTCTCATAGCCGGGTCCATACTCCTGCTGTAATACGCTAGAGGTTTGCACCCCAGCGATGTTCGTTGAGCTAGTACTGCCGTCATAAAATTGCCATCAGTATGTGAGAACAGATAGAATTCTTCTGCATAATTAGGGATCCCGAGAACTGGGGCCTTACAAATTGCCCCTTTGAGTTCTGAAAAACCCTTTTCCATTGCCTCAGTCCACTCGATTTCTTCCCTTGTCACCTGGGCCTTCTTCAGGGCCTGAAGCAAGGGTTTGTTGTAGTAGCTGTATCAAAGACCGAAGCTCTGACATAATTGCACAGTCCTAAAAAGCTTTGCATTTGCTTGATCGTGCGTGGCTTGGCCGTGTTCATGATGGCTTCAGCCCTTTCTGGGGTTATCTTTTTCCCTTCATGAGAGATTAGTTGCCCCATGTACAGCACTTCCCGCTGACAGTATTGCAACTTTTCTTTATCAACTTTGTACCCCTTCTCAGCTAGTATCATTAGTAGCTGGACAGAGTCACTCCTGCTTTGCTCCTCAGTGGTGCTGCAGATCAGAATGTCATCTACATACTGCAAAACAACACTGTCTACCACAATATTGCTTAGGTCCATTTGCAGGACTATGTTAAAACTCTGTCACAATACCCCTGTGGCAACTCTGTCACAATACCCCTGTGGCAGCCTCGTGCTTTTCAGGCGCATTTGCCTGAACGTAAACGATGTCAAGTCTTGCGAGTCACGGTGCAACGAAATTAAGAAAAATGCATTTTTCAAATCGATCACCGTGAAATATTTTGCCTCAGTGGGTATGTTGCACAAAATTGTAGACAGGTTAGGGACTAGAGGCAACTCGGCTTTGACAATGTCGTTTAATGCCCTTGAATCCTGGATTAAACGCCAAGACCCACCCTTCGATTTCTTGACTGGATAGATCACCGTGTTACAGGGTGATTCTGACATCACTAGGATGCCCTGTTCCATCATGGCGGAAATTGTCTTTGCGATCTCCTCATACGCTTCTCTGGACATGGGATATTGTTGCGCTCTTGGTAGGATCGCTCTTGGCTTTAGTTTGATTTTCACCTCCCCCGCCCCCTTCAGGAGTCCTACGTCAGAAGGCCCTGTTGTCCATACTGCGACAGGCACCTGGTCCATGTCCTCCTCAAAGTATTCTGGACGTACCATCGCCAGCATCATTCTTTGTGGCACTTCTCGTTTGATCATTTTGACCCAGAATATGAGACTTCCTTCCACTCTTGTCTCTTCTAAGTCAGGGTGTTCTTCGAACAGATCATCATCCGTGACGTCAGTCACTCGATACCCTTCTTCAATGGCGATAATAGTGCACCATTGCCTTCCTTCGTCATCATATCCTTCTACCAGGACCACCTTCCCCTTTACTGCGGCAGATTGTATTTCCAAGGGAAATATTTGTCCCTCTTTCTCATACATGGGTATTCTTGGTCTAAATAGAAATTCGTCAGGGGTTCTCATAGGTTTGTCTGTGAGGCCTGGCAATCCCGCCATAAGCACTTGTACGCCATATGCGAAAACGTATGGCTCCATCGGTATAGCTCTCATGGCTGCACGTCCAGAGTATGCTCTGATCATTTTGCACACATTAGAATAATGCATTCCTGGTGTGGAGCACACTATACCATCCTGAGTAAACGAGATTGTCATATTCAACTTTGTCATCAAATCTCGACCCATGATGTTTACTGAGGACTGACGTGAGTACAATAAGGGCACATTCATTTCACGCTCTCCCACTGAGACTGGGAGTGTGTCTGTAAAGGGAACTCTGCTATGAGCTCCAGTGAAACTCTGAGTATCTATAGCCTCGCCGGACAAGGAAAACTTGCCTTCTCGTATGCACGAACGCATCGCACCCATGTCAACTAAGAAGGAATATTCTTTACCCCCTATGGTGACATTTACCCTGGGTTCCCTATTAGGGTCTGGTGTCACCGATAGGATAGAGCACATCAGAGTTTCCCGTGAGCTGTCCTATTTTATGTATATGTTCAGCCCACTGTAAATTTGTGGAATACCCCCATTCCCAGGGTTGGTTCCTCCTCCATTGTTCATTCCTTGTGGCACCGGCGGTGGTGCCTGTTGGGACTGCCCCTGTTGCAAGTTCCCCATGTTTGAGGGTTGAAACCCTTGTTGTGCACCTTGCTGCAAGCTTGCTGCCTGCTGCTGCACTATGTGGCCCTGCGCATTGCCTTGTTGTGGGGCGGCAGGCTGATTCACCATACCTGCTCCCATTCCTTGGCCATTTTGCCACATGCCTTGGTTTCTGCACATGCGCGCCTCATGTCCTGTCATTCTGCACAGCCAGCATACTGGCGGTGGTCGGACCATCTGCCCATCCGGCATGGCTTGACCGCTCATCTGTTCATTCTGAAATCCGCCTTGGTTATTTTGAAAACCTCCCTGATTACCATGGAAACCTCCCTGGCCACCTTGTCATCATCTTCCTCTAAATCCTCTACCCCTCGGGTAATATCCCGTATTCGCTTGGTAATTTCCTCGCTGCGTGATGGGCTCGGCTGGGCTGGTGAACATGGCTCCCTCGAGAGTATACTTCGAGAGCTTCTTTTGTACCAGCTTCGCTTCTTCTCTCTTACGGTTTGCTTTCTTTTTTCGGTTCTTTTCTTGTAACAATCTGCAGTAGTGTGCAATTGTCCGTTGAATTTTGGCCCACGGTTTGGTTTCAATCCCTACCAATTTCTTGAGCTGTTTTTGCACCGGTTCAGGCAACCCTTGACACAGTATGTGGTAAAAGACAGGGATAGACTTTGACCAAGACTCATGCGTTTCGAGCACCCACGCGTCTTGAACATTTTGGATATAAATCAACGGATCCTCTGACTCTTTCATTTTCCGACTCATTATAGCTCCCATGTCTGATGTGTCTGGGTATAGTGTTCGCAGCGCTTTCCACACTGCTGCTCTACAATTATTAAACAGTGCTCCGTCATGGGTAGTGTTAGTTATTGTTACCCTTGGATACCCAGCCCGTTTCCACACATCGTCAGCCCTTTCACCAAGTATGGCAATCAGGAGGCCCTTGATGTCCCCTATAGCTGAAGTGACTCCCCCGGTCATCTTTTCTAACTCGTGTATCCATTTCCCAGCCCCCGATGTCAGCATTGGAAGCTTATTTTTTTAACTTTTCTCGGTCCATGTGTGGCCATGGAATGTATTGTGGCCTCACTCCCCCTTTTTCTAGCAGCGGGAATTGAAAGGCATAATCTTCCTTTTCTTTTCCCCCACTCCTCCCCTCTACTGGCAGGGCAGTATTACTACCTTGCCGTCTACCTGGCAATGCCTTTAATCTGCCTGTATAGGTGGATGCTGGCTCCCTCCTCTGATCGCGGGGTGTTCCCTCACGTTTTCCATGTGCCTTGGTAGGCTTCGATGTCCTAGGTTCAGATTCACTGGCGTTGGACCATCGTACCCCTTGGCCTCGAGGGAGTGGCTTTTCACATAGCCTCCTTTCCTCCTGAGCCTCGTCCTCCGTATCCCCACTGGAGTCAGACTCTGAATATTCCCAGTTTACACAACTTCTTGCATCATCTTCATTCTGTCCAATTTCTAGTCTATCTAGGGACAGTCCCCTACTCCCACTACTTCGAGTAACATCCTCAGTGTCATATTGCTGAGTGCTCTCTAAGCGCTCATCTTCCTTTTCCTCTTGGGAAATTAGTTCCAGCCCCATTTCATCATAGATTTTATCAATCGTTTCCCCGATGCTTCTGGTATCGAAGTCATTGTCAATATTTATCCGGCTTGTACCTGTTACCGCATCGCTTGCAGGAAAGAATTCTTCTATGTCTTCCCATTCTATTGTAGGATTGGGTTTAATGACTACCCGCTCCAAATACTCAGGATCTCTTGCCCTTTGTCTGCGTTTTCGTTCCAATTCCTCATCTATCTCCTTTCGCTTTTTCGCTTCTTCTCTAGCCTTATTTACTTCTCTCATTCGTTCATTCCTACATTCCTTTGCCCTTCTACTCTCCTCGTCTTCCCGCTTTTTCACCTTCCTTTCGTGCACTCTCCTTTCTTCCTCCAACTTTAACATGTTCAGCCTGTATTTTTCATAGGCTGCATACTGTGTGCGACTGAGCGGTATTCCTTGCTCTTCGCGATATAGTTGTTCTCGCCTTAATCTATCCTTCTTTCTCGTCCTTTCGTCCCTTGCTTCTTTCTCCTTTCTTTGCTCTTCATCGTGCCTTCCTCTCGTCCGCACATCATCACTTCCCTTTCCATCTAGCTTTAATAGTATCTCTCCTCCCATCCATTTGTCTTTTGCGAATTCTGTCTCATCACTTCCTTTCCACTTCTTTCCCTCTCTCTCTTTATCGAGAGGTGCACTAGCCTGTGCCCGATCCTTACTACTATCGCCGCCCCTCTCCTTGTCCCTCGGGACTGTGGAGGCCTAATCAATTTCCTGCTCCTGTTCTTTAGTTTCGTCACTACCACATGTAGGTGACTCATACGCAGGGTTACTGTACCCTGTGGCTGCTTTGAGTTCTCGTAACGGGTATAGACCCTCTGATTTGCTTCCCTCAATAACTAACTCTGGCAGGTCTGGTGGCACGGTAGGCGTCTCACCTCCCTCCGTGCATACAATTAATATCCAGTCTGCAGGTGGTTCTTCTTCCTTCGTTTGCTCAAACATCTTCCAAAGCTCGAGAACAACAAGGCGTTTCTCAAGCTTCTTGCCAGTATATGTGGCATGTAGGAAAGTTGTCATGTGCTATAAAACAGCCTTAGACAATGACCCATTTTGGGGCCACGGCATAAACATCTTATTGGCGGTACCCTTAACCCACTCCTGGCTATATTTCTTCAATTTTACTGCATGCTTAGGCAATTGCTTACACAGATGCGCAAGTGGGGTAACTTCTTCCATTCTTAATTTCGACACCAACAATGTTTACACAATTTTTTAATCTTCCCACTAGTATGAGCGAGCACCACAACCACAAGCTCCAATCCACTTCTTCCCACCAAAATGTATACTATCAATTAACTCAAAAGAAACTATCAATTCACTGGCGATTCACTCTTATTTACAGAATCGCGTAAGGCCAAAATGCATTTCAATCAATCACCAATAAAATTGTTGTACATTTAACATGTAGTAAGACACACATGACGGACACTTAACAGACTAGACAGACACCAGCTGGTCATACATGTACCTGCCTTCTAATTAATACCCCACCATGGGATTTGAACGAACCCCGTTAATTCCGTCTTTAAACATAATCGTAGCCTAAATTGTCCCCCCTCTGTGGGCTCTGGGTTTACGTACTTCTGACCACTCTTTAAAGCCCAGGAACAAGGCGAAATCTCGTTTTTCTCTCGGGTGTCCCCCCCGGTATTCTTTTACGTTTTGGCTCAGGTGCCCCCCTGGTATTCTCTTACGTTTTGGCTCAGGTGCCCCCCTGGTATTCTCTTACGTTTTGGCTCAGGTGCCCCCCGGTATTCCTTTTTATATATGTTTTTCTTTTTAAACTCGAGTCATTAACCCTTTAAATATATTCCATCTACTCTACCTCTAGCTACTTTATTTTTCTCCGCCACCCTCCGTTACCTTTCCCCTACTTACTCTAATGCCTATGAGACATTTGCCAAGGTAACGAGTTTCGTTGTTTCACTCACCGATCGCCTCTTTTCCTCTCTAGAACTTCAGGAGCACCGCCCCTTTCTCTTCCCGCTTTTAACATTTTCGTCTGATCCGCTGCCTGCTGCCCGTGGGAATGAGAAGGGTTATGCTTGGAAAGGTGGGTTCCTTCAGACCCACTGCAGATTTTTTGAAATTCTTTACTCTATCATTGTCCACGGGGAGCTTCTCGGCCTACCCAGCCGGAATGGTGAAAGGACTCGTGATGTAACCGAAGGCCCAGAGTTACTTCATGCCGTCGGTCTAAGGGTATTTTATAACTATATTAATCGATTATCAGTAATCGATGGCAGAAACCATCCTCTGCTACCAAGTGTTCACAAGGAGAGGAAATTACTGACGGGCCCATTGGTCAGTACTCAACCCCCGAGAACTTGTAATGCTGGATAGCTGCACCATGTGAGGACAGGGAGCAGGATTCACATACTCCAGCACATCTCAAAAATCAAGACTCAGTAAATTAGCAAAGGGAAGTCCGTTTAATGATACATACATACATCAGCATATGGGAATCAGCAGCATTGCATACACCTGTCTTGCTCCGACTTCCTCGAACTAGTCCAACAGCCGTTTTTATAGGCTAAACTCATCATCATTGACGTCTAATTCTATAAAAAATCATCACACAATATAATTAGTTGGGAAAGGTAACTTAAGTATAGGTGTTATATCTGTATATGACAATAGAGCATGCAGATTGGTTAACTCTTATCTGGTGGGCGTCTATGCCCATCCTTCTACATCACACACAATGGACGTCACTATAAGTACGACATCCTATTGGTTACAGTGTCTATAGGACCCTAGATTACATGGTCCATTGTGATTGGGCAAGTTACACCCCTAACCATAAATCTCCACTTTAATTAGCAGCAAGCAGGCTGGACACCCAGGTGCCTAGTGTCCCAAGATTCACCCTGCCTCCCTTCCATCAATCAGTGGTTTTAGGGCGATGTGTCAATTAGTTGGCTAAGGAAGGCCTCGAAACTGTAGTTTCTTATCAGGAAAAGTTATGGCACCCCTTGGATATGGGTGACATCAGACGGTGGTACATCTTTGCACCTGGCTGGTCACGTGTTGGTTCACCGTGAACCTGCTTCAGTTTCCAACTTTTCGTGTATTCAATTCTCCATGTAGCTCCACCACCTGCCCGGGCCTCCTTATCTTGACCTTCACAGGGCAGGCTGGTATGTTCTGAAGTTTTGATTCTCCTTAGCTGAAGCTCGCCCCCTCTCTTGGGTTGGCCTCGATTTCCCAGACCTGAGCCGTTCTTTTTTGAGTTTCGATTCCGCTCTTCCCCTGGCTTGGGCATGGATATGAAACATTTACCAGTTAGGCCTTGGCCGCCTGAGCGTACTTCTGCTTTTACAAAATGGAGTCGCACGTGTACATTGTGCCTTATTGAGGTAGATATATGGTTGCCACTTGCCGCTCTTTCCTCTACTAAGCATTGCAAGCAGTATCGATTTCTTAGCATCTTGCGTTTCAAGCCTATTTACCCACGTTTAACGGGTTCGATTCTTCCATCTTGGTTCTTTCGCTATGACTTTTCTTACGTTTTAACATTGTGTTGTCCTTCGTGTCTCTTGCACCTGTTTGCATGGATACACGCGTTTGAGTGTTGCCTTTTCTCATGCGTTAGTCTGTCCAGGCCCTCTTCTCATCATCGTTTGCCTTCCATTAGGGCTCTTTGTGTCTCCTCATGGACAGTCTGTAAATACTCATCGTTTCGTATCAGCGGCTGGTATGGTTGCCTGATTGGGTACCGTGCTGCCCAGGGCTGTCTGCTTATTGGCATTTCAACAGGTACTGATCTTCTAATGTACACAGGGCAGAGGCCCAATGCGGCTCTCTGTTGGTTCAGTTGCTCCTCATATGTCACATACCTTAAGTATTTTACTGGCAACTCGCACTGGGGGGCACGGGTGCAGGCCATATCTGGGATCTCCTCTACACATCTCTCCATAACCACTGATAGGGGTTCGCAATAAACCTCTCACTTCTGGGTAACCCTATCTAAGATACTGGGTATAGAAATATCATTGTCATCTAGGTACCACATGCAGACTAATGGACCACCAGAGCGAGTTAACCTCACAATGGTACAATATTTGCGATGTTACATTAGACACACACAAGACAACTGGTCGGACATGCTAGCCCTAGCCAAATTCACATACAACAATTCATGGCATAGAGCTACAAGGAGGAGTCATTTTTTTGTTCCTCTGGAGTCCATCTTCAAGCACTACCTACTTCAATACTCCCAGTAACCAATTTGACCTCCCTTGATGTCTTGTTGAAGCAAATATATGACAACCACCAGATGGCCTGAACATGTCTCGTTAAAGCCAAGGAGAGGGTCAAACAATACGCTGATAAAGTATGATGGGAAAATCCTCAGTGGAAGATTGGGAAGAAGGTCTGGCTAGCCACTAAGTACTTGTCAAGCTGCATTTGCCCATCCAAGTTGTCTCCCCATTATTGTCAGAGGCCTTTTGTCATCTCTTCATGGATAAATCCTGTAGCCTGCAGATTACGGTTGCCCAAGGCTTGGAAGTGCATACATCTGGTTTTTCACTCCTCCCTTCTTAAAACTTATCATCCAGATCCCTATAATTAATTTCAACCGAAGAGCACTAATCTGCGATCCGAAGAAGAAATTACACCGGAAGAATATGAAGTGGCTTGCATGTGTGATTCCAGATACTACAGAGGGAATCTACAGTACCTTGTACACTGGAAAGGATACACCTCTGAGGAATGCACTTGGGACCCAGCCTCACACATTCATGTTCTGATTCTTCTTCATCGATTCCATAAAAGCAACCCGTGGAAGCCAGGGCTGGAAGGGAGGAGGGGGGGTCATCCTGTCACAACTACTCAGTGGTCGCTATATCACTGATGGTGGTAGGAACGCTAGCCATCACATTCCATCAAGTTTTCTCTTCGTGCTAGTCTAGTTGTTGCATCCAAGATAGTGCAATGCACTGTTCTTAACCTCTCCACAGCAGAGGATCGCTGCGTTGCAACCCTCTTGAACTCGCTTCTGTGGGAAAAACGCTGTTTTCCCTTTCGGCGCATTGCCACTCTGCCTTGGATACTTTCCTTCTGCCTCCCTTCTGTGATTCTTCCTCTTATCACCTGGATCAGTCCTTCTGTTATGCTCTTCCTACCTCCACTCAGCACTCTTGTGATACTCTACGGAGTTCTCACAGAGATTTCCAAATACAGGGATTTTTCAGCCTCCAGACTTTGTCCCTGTTTGGAGGATGCTCTTCCAATCTGCCAGGGTGTTGTTTCTGAGTCCCTCCAGGAATCACTCTGGTGGCTGGAGAAGAACGTTGTTACCTCTTCAATAAAAAACTGCACGAACACACACAAAAAAAGAAGAAGACTACTGCTAAGACATCACAGGAAATGACTGACCAAGGGTCATCAGGTGAGGAGGAAGGGTTAATAGCTAATTGTCAAGCATATGAGACCTATTTCCTAATGTGCCTGTTTGGGATCAGGGCAGCATGGCTGCCCCAATGGACACTATTTCTAACTTTCACAATGTTTAGAGAGGAGGGCGGGACATGGGCCCTAATTGCCATATTCACCTGTCTATCACTAGAGGGAGAAAGGGTGTACTTCTCTTCCCAGTCCTCCCTTCCTGAGTTAGAATTATCTGCATAATGTGTTTAATTAATACAAATCAAAAAGCCAAAGCTTCCACATCTTCTTCAGATGGCACTCCTTCACAGTTGCATATTCTGTAAAGGGACTTACTTCAGGCTGCATTGTCTTTCTTTATATCAAAGGGTTTGTTCCATTTCATCTCCTGTTTTTTTCTGACATATCTCCTTTGTCCCTCAAACTCTTCGGCATGGCCTTCATAATGGATTTTGGGGTCCTGGGACCAGAAAGTTTGACTCCACCTGGACAAAAGAATTAAGAGATTTGGAATCTCTGACCTTCCCCTCCCACTTCATATATATGAAGCAACACCATTGCCAGCTAAAACATGAATGAGGGTTTTTTTAAACTCCTACCCTGAGAACTAAATCGCGCTTAGGGGGTAACAATTTTTAAATATCTAGGGACTGGTCATTTTGACAGGCTATGTGCTATGCAATTAAAAGAGGTACCCTTGGTTGCAAACGTTGATGAGGAGGTGAAGCAGGGATTTGAGTCTTGTCGGCATTTCTGTACTTGACAACATGGTTTCCTGGTTTTTGTTGTACAGTAAAGTGTTTATTTCATTTATTTCAAAATGTTTGATTTTTATGAACTAAAGTAATGCCATATTTTGTAGACCTGAATTGGAAACTACCCAAATCACATAATAACCCAACATGACAACCTTTAAAAATAGACTATATGGAAACTTGCTATGCAAAAGGAGAATGATTCTAAAAATCTCATCCGGGTTTAACTTCTTTATCTTAAAGCCCTAAATACACCCAAACAAAAGAAACTGTGTGATAAGTTCACCTCCTTATAATCATTTATTGACACACACATGACGATTGTAATTTTACATTTGAAATTGTACAAAAAAAGCATCCCTTCTTGGTGTCAAATGAGCAGACTTGGAAATCATGTAGGCAGAGGTCTGTGACATTTTGTCAGCTCTCTTCTCACTATGACCCCTTGGTCTCAAATGGCCTACACTAAGAAGGCAATGGGATAAACAATGCCACCAGAATCTGAGAAGTCAAATCTTTTCACAGAAGATATCACAGTGGATCAACCTCAAAACATTGAACTTTTTACTTTGAGTCATATAACATTGAATTCTTCTTTTCTTTTAACCCACTGTTGCGCCAATGTATACAGGGAGAGAACCCCCAAAGGCCCCCCACCTCCTCCCCACTTTAATTTAGATCTCAACCACACACCCCATCTATAATTTTGGTTACATTTGATGTCAAAAATCCCATATTATGGGATTTGCAATAAAATGGTTCGATGTTTTGGCACAATACCATCACCGTTCTATACAATGAGATAAGGTGGTTTATTTAGGATAACAGTATCATCCGGTGGCGAAGCCAGAAGATGAGCCTCAACATTTTGGTGCCACAATCTCGAATTTGGCTACTTAATTATCTTTGTGAACTAATATTGTAGGCTACTATGGGCCGGGAGGATAGCTCAGGGGCAACATGTTTATCTGGGAAGCCAGCCTGGTCTCTGTTATTAAGTGTGTTATAAAAGATGAATTAAATTGTGGGGATTCTTGCTCAGTTTTTACAACCCTTTTTTGGATGAACTGAGCTCTAGACCTGTACCGTACTGGTGCTATGTTCATCATTTTACCTACTGATACATTGGGCCTCATTACGAGTCAGGTGGAATGGGTTAACGGGGTTCGCTAATGGACCAGTTATTCCCATTCCACCTGATTACGAGGTCCCCTCGAGGGGACGAGGGAGCTAACAATGTGCCGGTCGTAATCGGCCCGTTGTTAGCTCCCTGCACCCATTCCCATTGAGCCCTATGGGGGCTCGAATGGGAAGGGGGAAGGTCCGGGCCCGGGTTCCCTGAGGGAGGAATTACTGGGCCCCCCTAACTCGGAATGGCCCGGTAATTCCCCATTCAGGGAACCCGGACCCGGTTTTGGAGGCAGCCATGCCGCCAGTAGCGGCATGGCTACTGCCAAACCCGTAATGAGGCCCATTGTTTTGCAGCACAGTGGGTGCTACAGTCGCCAAAGTTTAGGAACCTTGAGTAGAAGAAATGGCGAGCCAGCCTTGCTGACCATTCATTCTGTGACCTGCCATGTGTACACAGATCCTTATACAGAGTGCGTATTACACACGTGAGCTACAGTGGCACTGAAATGTATATGATATGCAGTACAATTTTGGCTACTGCACATGAGCAATATATTCCCCAACAGAAAGCTATGCCAGTGCGAGTTCACAAACTGCATGTACTACAGTGAACACAGAACGGATTACATTCCATTTGGTCCGATCAGAACAGACTCGTCAACAGCGGCCAGGCAGCAGAGCCTCGGCGTCACATTATACATGCTCCTGATGTGTGTTATTCACGTTGCGCAAAAATAAAAGTGCATTGACTGCTTTGCATCAGGCGGCCACGTAGGGGCGCCACCAAGGTGGGCACCCGGGGCACATGCCCATTTTGCTTTCCCATAAGTCTGCTTCACCTTCTGCATGTCAACGATCTTGCATTTGTTGTGTTGCCTTTGCTCAATTGACTCCCTCTCTTTATTGCCTTGTCCTGTCGTTTCGCTTCTTTGTTCTATAGCGGCGTCTCTGTCGGTCCCCATCTATCACGCGTTGTCTACGCATCTCTCTGCAAGGAACTGCTTCTATTCATCCGCTCTTCACAGTCATTCTTCCCCAGTCCCCTTGTTAGGTCTGATGGACATAGGAGCGGCCGCTGCCTGTACAGAGGTTGACGTAACAGGTTGGGGCACTCAGGTCCATCACTGGTGGTAGGTCGCAGGTAGGATGTGTAAGTACTGTCATGAAAGGTCGCTGGCCCAGCCGGCAGGATTTATACCTTTATAAAGTACTAGCCTTACCCTTATGTACAAAATGTAGCACTTTCTTTCACTCTCTCCCTCTCTCTGTCCTTCTCTAGAGAGTCTCTTTCTCTGTGACTCCCTCACACTCTCTCTCCCCCTCTCTTTCTCTATCTCCCTCTTTCCCTCCCTCTCTCTGTCCTTCTCTGGAGAGTCTCTTTCTCTGTCTCTCCCTTCCTCTCACTTTGCCTCTCTTGAGAGTCACTTTTTCTCTCTCTCCCTCTCTATCTTTCTCTCTCTCCCTCTTTCCCTCTCTTTTTGCTGTCCTCTAGAGTCCCTTTCTCTCTGTCTCTGTCTCTGTCTCTCTCTCTCTCTCTCTCTCTCCCTCTCGCTCTCTCTCTCCCTTCCACTCACTTTTTCTCTCTCGCCCCCTCTCTTTCTCCCTCCCCGTTCCCTCTCTTTTTCTGTCCTCTAGAGTCCCTTTCTCTCTCTCTCTCTCTCTCTCTCTCTCTCTCCATCTCTCTCTCCCTTCCACTCACTTTTTCTCTCTCGCCCTCTCTCTCTCTCCCTCTCCCTTTCCCTCTCTTTCTCTGACCTTCTCTAGAGTCCTTTTCTCTGTCTCTGCCTCACACTCTCTCTCCCCCCTCTCTCTCTAGTCTGTTTCTCTTTCTATCGCTCTCCTCTGCTCTTCCTCTCACTCCACCTCTATCTTTCTGTAGGCGATATTCGGGTTGTCAGGTGCACATGTGTAGACTCCAGGCAGTGGACAGGTAGAGTCCACAACTTGGTTTGCTACATTCCATTATGTGTTAATGATTTGTGTTTGGGGCTACTGCAACACACGTGCTGCTGAAAGTGGGTATTCGTTGTGCATCTTGTGCGACGAAGCACTGACTGGGGCTCGCAGAAGGAACAGATCACTACTTTCCATCTGAGCGGGACCGGGTCCAACAAAAAAGGACATTCTCAGAGACAACATGGTGAGTGTTCTCGGCAACAAAAAAAAAGCTTTTTAAAAGGATTTCGTTTGTGTTAACATGGCAAACTATCTCTTTTTATAATTGTATAGTTTTATTTTCTGATGGTCACTTCAAATATATATTGTAGTCATACTAAGAATGTTGCAATCGTCTTACTCAGCAAAGTACATTATTTACTCTAGAACAACCATATACGATATTTTCTGATGGACGATTATCATTCCAACATGTACACTCTGATACATTCCTATTCTGCTCTTCTTTTAAAATACATTTTTGTGAAAGGGGTAGGGGCCAATTGTCACCAATAAGGGTTCCTGGCTGCTTTGCATTACATCTAAGAGGTTTTTGAGAACATAAGAATGAAATCTGGTCGTTATCTAGTTGAGAAATGTCTGCAATAAAAGGGCGGAATTAATGCTTTACGTACATAATTCTCAATGGGCTTGGTGCTGATTTCATTCCTCACAACACACACCCCAACATTTATGGGTACCCGACCGCAAACCCTATATTCTCCCTTGGAGAGCCTCCGAATTTGGATGTGAAATAAAATGACCGAAGGTCTTTGTTTCGGAAGGGGGCTTGGATTGGGATCCGTGGGGAGTTATTGACGGGCAGGGGCTGAGAGGAAGCCAGTCCACAAACATCCTGAGAGTTCCATATATGTGTGATTATTTAGTTGGTAAGTGAGGCCGTGTGCCTGCGGTAGAGAAGCAGTGGGACCTTCGTCTATTTTAGTTGGTTGACATCACAAAATAACTTATAAGCTTTGTTGGGATTTGGATGTTGCATATGAAGCAATGGCTTTTTCTATGAAGTTTCGGGAGAAATCGTTGGCGAATAGTGCTGTGCAATGGTCCAGACAATTGATTCTAAGGAAAGCTAAGGATGTCGTGACCTTACTTGTCAGTTTAGCTAAGATCAACCTATCAAAGCCCAGTGCATGAGCACTTGTGGGCGGCCAAGCTATTAACATGGAAGATGAGTTTGGCTGTTGAAGCCCAGTGCAAGAGCACGTGTGGGATGGCCTTATGGTGCAGTAGCTTCTGTCATTTTAGAACGTCACAATGAATTCTCATGAGGCAAGTTTGCATAAAATGCATATGTATGCACCTGTTTTGGTTTACTGAAAATCTGAGACAATGCGACTTTCGAGTGCATAAGCCAGCGCCCACGGCCTTGTGACTGGACCAACATAATGACGCCCTCTTCTTGTGGGTTTAAGGTACGCTTGCTCCCACTTTCATTAGCCAATGAAAATTGAAATAACTATTGTACAAGAAGAATCGTCGGCTTGCAGAACTGCACTGGTATTCCATGAGATGGGCACTGCATGGCACTCTGGTCAATTCCTTTTATTGTTGCATTAATAGCAGCGCACAAAGCCCTGGGGCTTCTAGGCGCTGGTTACAAAGACGATGCAAGCTACATAAATGCAGCACAGCTAAGTGGGATGAGAGTTGGAAGAAGTGAATTCGAGGCGTGCCCTGTTCGCTGTGTTCATGTTAAGTGATAGTGGGAGCGGGGGTTCACAACAGCACACATACTGAGAACAGTAGCCTAGTGGTAAAGAGCACACTCCTAGAAAGCTGCACCCAGTGTGGCTGGGGGCTACATCGCCATTCAGAGTCGAAACGACCATTTCACGATTTAAGAGGTGCGAGGGGGTCTCATTTGGAGTTGAATGGAGTCCTGCGTAAGAAACCACCCCCTTGCCTGGCTCACTCTTCAGCTCTGCCACTGGTTGTTGCACTGCCAGAGTGTGGGCCGGCATCTCCACAGCTGCAGATCGGTCAGGTGCGGCCTGCTGCTTCTGCCAGTAGCAGTGACATTGCAACTCTGCCGCTGACTGACAGCCACTTGGCGTAAATATTCATTGCACACATGTTCACGCTTGCTAGACTGCATCTCCGGAAAGGTCCCGTGTGTCGGAACAAGGGTGCGTGAAGGACCAAGTGTGCTTGCGGAAGAGCAGGAAGCAATCAACACGTATTCGCTCCGGAGGACACCCGCTGCACGCAGGCATATCCAGCGCCTTGGCTTAAGCGGGTATTTTATATCCGCTGCCCTGTGCATATTTACTGTCTGGGCCTGATGCTAACAAGGACGATGCAGCGTGACTGCTTTTTAAATCTCCAGGCGCTGCTCACAGAATCCACCCCTACATGCGATTTCACGACACGGTCTGTGCCTCCGAGTTCCAAAACAAGCACAATAGGAAGTGATGCCAAGCCTTCCTGTCTCATTTCTGCTTATTCATTCCATGCTGGAGCATTTCTTGCTCTGCGGATTCACGCAGCGCCACCTGCTCTTCGTCCCACTCAGAATGTTTTTGGAGGTACATTATTCACTTAGTAAATGAGACAAACTTGGACGTATTCACCACTTGTATCACAAAAAGGCAATAGCAAAACACTCCAAGGCATAGGACTCATTCCAAGTGTGGCGGTCCGGATATAAGGGTGTTGGTCGCACCGTGCCAGCACCCTTTCCGGACCACCAGACTACAACTCTGCGGGCGGGGGCCGTTGTGCGCAACAGGTCCGACCTGCCGGGCGTACCAGCACCCACCCGCAGAGTTTTCACGGAAGCACCGGGACCATTAGCAACAGTGCCAGTGCTGAATTACACTTCCCGCCGCCTGATATCCTGGGCCGCCGGGACTTGTAATATCCCAGTTGCACCGGGATTTCAGGTGGCGGAAACACTGTTACGGGTCCAGGGGCAATCCACAAGCTGGTTGGTGCGGACTTTTAATGAGGCCCATTATTACAGCTTCCCACGTCAGCCAGAATACCTGTTAGGAGCACCTGCATTACCTATGAGGCACCCACAGCTCATACACCTGTCGCTGCAACACTCTGTAGAGGAGGTGGGGCATGTCCCTGGGCCATCACTAGGCCTGAGACAAAACTGCCGCCCAAGGAAAACAAGCATTGGCAATGCCAACAGTTGGGGCTTATGTGTAGTCATGGGAAAGACACTTGCCAGCCACAGCCATAGTGATATTAACTGACAATTGATGGTAGCAGGTGAGAAACTGGTTCGAATATCGGGCATCAAATAGCAGGGCCCTGCAAATGCCTAATGCCTATATACAATCCAAAACTGTTGGCTTTGCCAATGCTTGTTTTTAACAGGACTTCAGTGAAGGACACGCATAGTGCTTATATATCGGTTGGCTGAAGACAGACCTGGTTAAGTCATATTTATTACACCAGTAGAGGGTTTACAACTCCAATTAAGTGATTAACTTTCAGCAGACTGCTTTGAAAAATCACTGCCAGGCACTTTGAGTGCAAAGTTTGATGGTAAGGCTTGAGTAAAGCAAGCTCAAACAGTTCCCATCACAAGGTGTTTTGGGTGGGGAAGGGCAGGAAGAGGGTAGGAATGGCTGCAGGTATTAGAATGGCCATGGGCCGTCAGTGGGTGTGCAAATACCCAACCAACACCTACAAGCTGTGTGTCCCTCCTAATGTGCCATTTCTCTCTATCTGTACTCTAATGCAATAGTTTGGGCTTATAGGTGTCTGAAAACAGGAAGCAGCCCTCCTGTTGCTATACTCAGGCTTAATGGGACACCATCCCAGTGACCAACTGGGCCTCGCCAATGCTCTTGTAGTTCAGGAAAGAACTCAAGAACGTTCTCTACAGTCAGTATCGAGGTTCCACCTAGGCTCCTTGCATTCTGCATCACAACCCAACCCCAGGGCTTGAAAATCCCATGCTACATAGTGTAGCACTCCCCCCTTATCTCGCATGTTACTCTCAACCAAGGGTACAACCCTCCATTGTTTGCTTTTTATATATATATACACAATATATAATATATAATACACCAGTGTACAGGGATTAGACGAAACGCGGGCCAGAAGGTGCAGATTCCCTCACATGAAAGCCTGATATGTTTATGTCAGGGGCCTGCAGCTTATGGCTCTCTAGATGTGTTGGACATCAACTCCCATCAGCCCTAGCAAGCACAGTCAATGGTGGGGGATCATGGGATTCGTTAGTCAAAACATCTGGAACGACACAGCTTTCAGACTGCTGGTCTATGTGGTGAATTATATCTTGATATGAGCAGCACTTGGAATTTGGTAATTAGGGAATATATTCAACACTTAAGGTACATAACTAAACACTGGAGCCTCATTACAACAGTGGTGGTAAGGCAACAACGGCGCCGGTAGTGCTACCGGTGCTGTTCTTACCATGCCACCACATTACAAGTTCTGTTTGCGGGTGCCGCTCTGCACGCCTGACCAAACCACGCATGCAGAGCGGCACCAGCGAGCTGAGTAGGATGGTAGCAACGATACCTTTATGAACAGTACCGATGCTACCATCCGCCCCATTCCCATTGAGCCCTATGGGGCTCAAATGGTAATGGGGACGTACCGGCTCCAGGTCCCGCGCAAGGGGAATTACCGGGCCCACAAAGTCGGAATGGCCCCGTAATTCCCCTTTCACAGTACCCAGTGCCTGACCCAAGTTTGGGGGTAGCCATGCCCTTATTAAGGGCATGGCTACCTCCAACCTCATAATGAGGCCCGGTCTTGAGATGCAGATGGCCTCATGCTCCATGTATCTCACCCTGTAGACAATGACTCTGGGAAAGAAAATATGCACAGAGAAGATAACAACTGTGCTGGATATAAGTAGATATGTTCCCCTAACCAATCCCTGCCGACAGTAGTTTTTACAGTTTGCCATGCAGGATGACGTAATAGATGATGCATATTTGGGTATAAGATCTCTATGTAATCAAGTTTGTGTGTGTGTGCAAGCAGCAGTCCGAAGTCTGCTGTTGTACTTTGCTTTATTAAATTGGGAATAAAGTATTACTTTGCCATATTCTTTGAGTCTGGTTATTTGGTCTGAGGTCTTTATTGGTAATTCCATCCAGCACAAGAGATGCTTCAAGGTGCTAGAGCACAATGTGATCAGAAACATTCTGACCATTAGCGTGGTAAGAGCAAGACGGAAAGATAGAAATGTAACAATTTTGCACATACAATTAATACCATAAACCGAGTACTGCCGAAAAACATCCCTCAAAAACATTAACGGTGATGCTCAAATCTGTATCCTTTTCGCAGCATAGCCAATAGGAAGTGAGGAATAAAGAATGCACAAGCATAATGAACAATAAAATGATATAGAGCGCAACATGATTAAGAGTAATACAAGTATACTATCCCTCTATAGGGACAAGGAAATTGATATTTAATTTAATTGAATTGAATTGATTTGATATTTTATTTCTATCGTTCTCGTACGTAGTGTATCAGAGCACGACAAGGCAAGGGAGGGGAACAGGGGAGAATAAAACAACGATCTTACTAGGCCCAGTGACATTGACAACACGCAGGTGAATGGGAGAGGGGGAGAGGAAAAGTGCATTGAAGGGGGAGAAGTGGAAAGTGCAGAGCAAAGGGGAAAGAGATAAATAATAATGAGTAAATAAATAAATAATAGAGGCAACAAACAATGATAGTGCAGCCAGCAAGTGGCAAGTGCTGGGTTTAAGGCAGCAGACAGGGTAGGTCTGATAAGTGCAGGAAGAAACAAGGGGGGGGACTGTATGGGTACCGATACAGAGCCCAGTGCAAGGGGTGGCCCGGAGGCAGCGCGGGTGGGTGACAGGGTGAGCAGGTACGTGGCCCCAGAAGACAGAGAGTAGCCAGGTGCACAGTGCCAAGAGAGAACATATCAGCAGGGCGGGGGGTGAAGGCAGAAGAAAAGAGGATGATCTTGAGTTGATTCCGGATCCCGAGATGGTTCTCCTCACGTTTCAGAATGGCAGGGAGGCTGTTCCAGAGGGAGACCCCAGCCGAAGACAGAGATCTACCCCTAGCTCGTTTCTTTGAAAAACGACTGACCCTGAGGGAGTTAGAGGTAGAGGAGAGAAGAGCTCGAGAGGGGAGGTATTTGCGGAGGGATAGCTGAAGATATTTTGGACCCAGGCCCCAGAAAGCCTTGTGGACAATGCAGAGGGTTTTGAATTTAGTCCTTGCATTCACTGGGAGCCAATAGAGAGACGTTAGTGCTGGAGAGATACAATCCCAGGGCTTGAGGCCAAGGACAAGTCTTGCAGTCCTGTTCTGGATTAGTTGTAGAGGGCAGAGAGTAGAGACAGGTTGTTAGGTGTATCGACCCACGTTCAAGTTATTATGCTGCAACATTTGGTGCTGTGGGCTTAGAAAATCCAAGATGGCCGAAAAGCCCACATTGGCGCCAGAATCCAGAAAAACCGCACAGTTTTTGCGCACACCAAAATGGTCGCCTGACCTGCCACCCACCAGTGCGAGCGTGATGGGCCAGAAGCGCCATGAGTGAAACGTGCTGCCAAAGGAAAAACAGCAGTGCCTGTTAGCTCAAAAAATGTGCTTTAAAATCACCTTTGTTTCTGTGAATGCAAGTTCAAAATGCCTATTTCAAACATTGCAAGATATTCAAAAATCTTACTGAACACCAGCAGACGTCTGGTGGAATGAAGTCTTGTGTGCATACCAAATCTGGAAAGATGAAGAGCCTAACATACTATTCATAACAAAACTGGATGAGCTGTGGATGTCAGCAGCTTAAGTGAAATTGGACTTAAAGCCACTAAAATCGAAATGTTTAAAATAAATGAGTGACCTACTTTTGAGTGTCAGATAGGTTGCAACTGTTTATATGTCATAGTTTTGAACTTAGAATCAGCGTTCTAGCTGCATGTGTCAAAATTGTAAGTTTGATTTGAATGAAGAAAAACTGGAACAAAAGTGACATTTGGCTGACGCCTGGCTTAAAGAGATTGAATTCTGCCCGGCAACTACCCCCGACAGGAGTTGAAACTTGCCCAGCAACTGCATTCACAGGCCTGGGCTGTCTTCTCCTGCCCCCACCAAAAGGAGGTTACACCTCTCTAATTGAATTAGGGGAGGGGTACATGAGACTGCAGGAAACAGAACAATGAACTTTCCTTGGCTCAGGCAAATGCTAAATCAGGGGGTTGTAAATGGCTTCCTCCCGGAAGGAAATGGGAGGGGCGCTGCCTCTGTGAGCCAGCTGAGCTTGGTGGCAGGGACAGACAGAAATCCCCCCATGTGCTTTGGGACCTAAACCACACCCCTCTGGGCCAGAGCATAATTTTAGAAAGATGGATAATTCATAGTACATAGTTGTCAAAATTATATCAATAATATCATGATTCCTGTGATTTGTCTGTGCGCATTTTACAAGGTGTTAGGACTCTGTGGTATGTTATGGGGGATAGTAGTGGAAAATAGGGTATTACTCCAAATGTATGGATGTTAAAAATCTGACACTTCATCATCTGATGCCCATATTCCTTGCGCACATTAGTGTAAATTCTGGAAAAGTTTAGAGGTTGTGTTCTGGATGAAAAGGGCAGAATTCTGTCAGACGTGGACACAACATCTTACAAAGACAGGGATCGGATGGTTTGGTGCTACAGAAAATATGTTAACTGGACATATAATATTAGAAAAATTGTACATAGATAAATATGCATTTAAGTCAAAAATAGATTTGTGTGCAAAGTGACAAGGGCAGTGTTCTTTCTGTATGCCATAAAAAGGACGCCGGATGACTCACAACTCTGTTCCCCAGTCAGGCGACAGAGAATCCTATAGCCTATCAGGATCCTCAGAGGGTTGGGCATAGAAAGTCATCCTTCCCACCCACTTTCAAAAGACATAAAAAGACCCACTGAAACCCAGGTAGAGACTGGTCTTTCCACTTTCTTGCGAAGCACTTTGCCGGACCAGACAATATCCAGAAGGACCATATCCAGAACTTAGACTCCAGATAGATTCCAGAACTTGAAGCAGAGTGGCCTGAACCAAAAGCTGAATCCTTCTCAGCAGGCCTCACAATCCAGCCACCTAACCAAACTATTCAACATCCGGGCTATGCTGTTCGCTTCTGGCTAGAACTTTTGCCGGAACCAGAGACCCAGACCAGACCCCAGTGCCAGAACCCAGACAGCAGAGCTGTATCCAGACCGCCATGCAGTGCCGATAGAAGACCCGACCACTGTGCAGTGCCAGAACTTTTGCCAGAACCAGAGATCCAGACCAGCAGAGCAGAGAGAACCGCAGCTAAACCTGTTGACCAGATCTGTGACAAGGCCCATTCCTTCCAAAATTAGGAGTGAGTATCCAGCCAGAACTGTGCAAACCAATCTCTTAGTTTAAAATAATCTAATTCAAACCATTTCCACCTATTTAGAACTGCATAGAAATCGTGTGTCCATTCTGTGATTTCAAACCTGTGAAAGTGTCAATTGCCATTCTGAATCATTATTTTTTTTTTTTAATTTAATTTCTGAAATCTACATCCACAAAATTGTCCGTATCTTTTGAACCGCACATCCTAGGAGCGAGATTTAACTTTAAAGCTATGATTCTCAGCTTTCCAACAAGCCCTCAACCGACTTTCCACTCCTTATAGTTTTTCCGTAATCGTGCTTTACGCACTCGGAAAAAGTGCCGCAAATTGAAAACTAGCTCAATCTCACCACACGTTAAAAAAAATAGCTGTCTCTTGCTTGCATTGCTGAAATTCGTTTTCAACCTGATAATCCCTCCTGAATCATTGCTAGTGTTGACCTGGACTAATTCAAAGTAGCTGTCACCTACCCTGAATCTCCTAAAGGGAATTAAAATCATTTTTAGCATATTTTCACTTCATTGTAAATCACATTAAAAGTATTTCTGCATGTTTTAAAAGCATACCGGTTGCTCTAAGCTTTCTAGGGGGTAACTGAATTGGTATTGCATTCGACTGTATTCCTGAAAATTGTGTGCTCCCCTTCCATCTCCTTATATTGCATAGGGGGAGTGAATTGTCAAAAGAAAAAGTGATCATATTATCTCTTGTGGAAACCATCTCAGTTTATTTCTGTGCTGCATTCTTTTCCATCATTGCATTTCCTTGAAACCATAAAAGCATTCTCAGCTATTTTATCCTCTCTATACCAACTCCTAAGTAATTAAAAAAGTGTGCTAGTGTAATATTATCCATGGTTGATCACTGTCATATTCATACGTGTGCTATCAAATATTAATTTATTTATAAGAGTGTGATATATATCTTCTTAAATTTTTCAAATACATCTTTTAATTTGCAAAACAAACCTACTTCTTGGCTCAGTGAGGTCAGGGGGATTCAAAGAGAGGGGCGTTATACAACTGTTTATCATCCAGATCTATGAACTTGTCATAAAAATATATAATTAAGGGCTTCCCTTGGGCATCCCAGACTCGGCATTGACTTAGTTGGAGTGCTGAATTGAGGTCACTTAACAAGGCAGATTTAGAAAGAGGTTGTTACAATAGTCCAACCTAGAGAGAACCAGAGCTTAGGAGACAGTGGGCCTCCATACAAGTATGGCGGTAAGGCAACAATGGTGCCGGTAGCACTACCGGCACCGTTGCTACCATACCGCCATATTACGAGTTCTGCTTGTGGGTGCCTGTGGCTGTACCGGCACCTGCGAGCAGAACAGGACTGTAGCACCAGTACCATTATTAACAGTACCGGTGCTACCACCTTCCCCATTCCCATTCATCCCTATGGGGCCAAATGGGGATGGAGAGTCCCTTATTACCAGCACCCGCGAATGGGCAATTACTGGGTCCGCCAAACTCGGCATGACCCGTAATTGCCCATTCGCGGGTGCCTTAGAAAAATGGCTACCAGTGACAGCCGTGCCTGTACTGAGGCCTAGTGAGCTCTTGGGGAAGGAGAGGAAAGGCAGAGTACCTCTGAGGAGGTGCAGTAGGAAGTTTGACTTTTTAGAGACATCAGAGATGTGGGCGGAGAAGGAAAGTGTGGAGTCAAAGGTGACCCTGAGTTTCTTAGCCTCGCAGGTGGGGGAAGGCCCAGGGAGGCCGGCCAGAGAGTGAGGGGAAAGGATGGTGAAGGTGTGCCGATGAGGAAGAGCTCCGCTTGCTGGCATTCAGACAAAGATCATTGGCGGCACAACAACCTTGAATGGTTTTAGGCAGTCCGAGATTAGAGAGGGAGAGGAGGTGGCCGAGGGCAGCCTAAAAATGCCTTGAGTGTTGTTAGCGTAGCACTGGAAATTTGAGCAGAAAATGGCAATGCAGTGGACGAGAGTTGCCAGGTATTGGTTGAAAAGCCAGGGCAAGAGGTCAGATCCCTGGGGAACACCACAGGTAGAGAGGGATCTAGATGATAGGAGGACCCAAGTTTGACCTGAGAGGGTCGATCAGAGAGGAAAGAGGCCAGCCAGGCCAGAGCCTGATCGGTGATACAAAGGTTATCCCAAAGGATATCCCATGCATTTATGTTCGTAAGAAGTTCCTCTTTACTAACAAAGAGGAAAACAAGGTGAGCATACACGCAGTACAATACTGGCACGACAGATACGAACTATCATTTTAATGCATGACGTAAGAGCTTATTACTAGCTCTGAGTCCCTATATAAACTGAGAGTCACTAAGATATGGAAATCAGGAGTATGGGAAACTGGATAATGGGTCTGCATGCATAATGCACTTAAGTGACACCGAATGCACAATGAGATAAAGAGATGGAATACTGCGCAATGCCTCTATTAATCTGCTGTGACCTATGCCTTGTATGCGTCTCTTTCCTGAACAATCCTCCCTATGCCAACCCTATGTTCTACATGTGCTCATTTATTATTTCATCTCTTATTTTCTTTTCTTTTAACTGGCAAATGGTTTACTTTATTTTCATGCATTAATTTTTTCCTTTTGTTTTGAACAATGTGGACTGTGATGTATGTGCAACAAAGGTCCACGTTTTCTGATTTTTGATGCAATATATATGTTTAAATATTAATCTGGCTGACCACATTGTGTTACATAATTATGTTTATGAATAGATAGTAAAAGCCCAGTTTTGAAGAAGACCTAAGCACGGTCGAAACACGTGTCACATATGGGCAATGAATATAATAAAGAGTAATGGGCACACAAGTCCAAGACTTATCTTTTTTTAAATCAAATATCAACACCAGTCTATCAAACTATTGACGCACTGGCGCCACATCGAGGTACCAAAGCAGAACTTATATTAACAATGAGGTCTAGGGATACATTATGGCACTTGCTAGAGCCAAAGCCCACGCGCCTAAACGAGGAATTAGCGCAGAGTGACAAGATACACCCCACATCTTGATATATTTCCCATTAGGCCTTCATGGCCCAAGCCTGGGTGGCACATTTGCATGGAGCGGCATGTTTCAATATTTGTTACTAGTGGCATTTAAAAATGAAAGTGCAAAACATGTTTCTTTCGGTGTTTTCGCGGGCACTGCAAAGCAAGGGGCGAGGGAGGTGAGCCGAGTTGGTGTTAAAGTGACACATGCCGGCTCTTGCTCTGGGCTCCAGCCGTGGCTTCACAGTTCACACCCAGGGGCCCTCAAGTGCGCACGCTGTGTGAAGCGTTGCTTTTTCAATGGCACGTCGCCGCAGGCAGAGCCGAGGCCTCGCCGGCACCGTCTCCCGCCCTCCTTCATGTTTTCTGAGGGACTGCACAGCAGAAAGAAAGTACTGGGATTTGACATCTTTTACCGGCCCTAATTTCATTATCTATTGTGTTTTCTGCTGCTGTGCTGTATTTACACAGCAAGCACTACACTAGACTGCTGATATGCTTTGGGGGCGTGGAACTGAATGCAGCTGAATATGCTGGTAGTGCAGGACAGGGTGGGAAACATTTGAGGGTAACTAACCCTAACATCAAGAAAAGATGACAATATCCAACGACATTTTTATTTGCCCATATTTGATAAAGGCATACCGAAACACGTGTTATCACAAAGGGCCATTTTAATTACACGATTATCTCTCTTGACAATAAAATTCGAATTGGATCTAATTGTGTCTGCATCATACAGCTTCTCTGTGGCGCCTGTACATGTGTGAAGCACTCCTATACTCAACTGTGTGATTGGCGGTAGAGGACCACAAGTCTCCGTTTGCCTTGGCACACTTGTGACACTTCCCAAGACTTTAAAGAAAACAAAGGGCGCGAGGCCAAGGATGTGGTATCCCCAAATAAGTTCCTCATATGATTGCAAATGTGCTGTATATCTGTTCTGTTGTTCCCTCTGTAAAGCGCTCCGTTGTGTATCTCTGTAAAGCGCTCTGCTGCTTCTCGAAGTTAGGTCCGCGCTCAATATATATCATAATAATAATAATAATAATAATAATAATAAAATACTGCCTTTCTAGCTCAGTCACTTTCTCCTCCTGTGCCTCATAGTGTAATAATGTCTTATGTCAACTTGTGAAAAAAGTACCGTTCCTCGCTGTTTTCATGAATTTTGCATGTACTATCTATTTATGGTTCACTGTTACGTCGTTTGTTACGTATGACATTTCCAAGCTGCCTGAAGGTTATTGAGAGCCCCAATTACATGTTACCTCCCGCTGTTCACAAACACATTCTAGTTTCTATTATGCTCCTCGCATGGCCTTTCAGAACCCACATTGCACTGTGTGTCCAAGGTGTTACTGCAGCCCTGTTTCTCCTTGGAGCGAGGTCAACATGTCCACCAAAGAAAGTGTTCAGCAAGAGCCAGGCAAGCTGTGCTAATAAAAAAAGAAAAAACACAGGGTAGCATATTTCTGCAACCTCAGCGGAAAGTTACTGTGCCAATACTCGCCTTCCGGGGTAAGGCAATCAACAATACTATTAAATCTTACGGTCGCATTGCGAGTTTGGCAGTAGTGGTAAAACAGGAATTTGAAATACCGGTTCTATGTGGTTTTTCTGCTCTGAAGGAGGCACATAAAAAAGACCGGCTTCGGTCGATTTTGTACCGCCCTCAAAAAACGGAAACAGCACATGCCTAGGGAGGGTCCACAACCCAAGCCTCCCAGGCAAGCAGCGTGCCTACCCGCCAGCACCTCCTCCCTGACCTGTGCTTTAAGGTTTTCTTATGTTGGAGGGTGTCACTCCCCAACCCCCATTTCCTCCTTGCTCCCCCACCCCACACTGCCTCCTTTCACCCCAAGCATTCCCACTCAATTCCCCACTAGATACACATGCAAACACGCAAACATGCAAACAGTTACATTTATCCCCTGCCCCTCACCCTCCCCATCACAAACATTCTCCCTCTTCACGCACACACACACTCTTTCACCAGGGACTCCCGCAACTCCTCTTCTGGGCCCGCTGTGCATGACAGCCGCTGCGCTCGCTCGTGTGCATCGCAAGGGCTGACAGTGAGATTTACAAAAACCTCCCAGAGCGGTCTCCGAGCGGTCTTTCTAAATCAGTCATTTTTCAAATCGATTTAAATAAATCGATTTATTCACTTATTACCAAAATACCAGCTGTTTTACTGCTGCCTTAAATTAAGAGCTTTTTACCACGTGCTTTTCTGTGGAGGTGGTCGTTATATGTTCACATAAGTGCAGTAATGGCTATGTTACTATCTATGCAATATTATTGATGGTGGTAAAACCTCATATGACCAATCAAGTCCAATGTGACCCCGAAATGGGAAATAACTGTTGAGTGTGCATGACTCTAAATCATGCAAAACATTACTGTTACTACCTCACTACTGAATGGGGGAACGGTAAATGAGTTTGAAGGAATTTCCATTGAGTATGCCACCAAACTTATAATGTGGTCCTTTTTCTTGCCCAATTTAGGGATACTCATTTCATCGACTTCGAAAAAATGAAAGGTTTGGTGTTCCCTCTGCCCAACGCACACACATCTACAGACCAAGTGCTTGCCTCTCTCAGCGCCTTTCCTGGTGAACGTGTAACAGATGCTAAGTGGCACGTGCTGCCAATGATGCCACAAAGTCCCTTATGCTGAAAATGATACTAATAATTAGATCCCACAGGCACGTTCTGCAAAGGCCCGATAGCAAAAGAGCTCCAATTAATGTGATAAAAATCCATATACAAATGCAAGTGACTTTAGATACTGTAACAAAGGCATGGTATCAAAGCAAGACAGCAGACACGAGTGATCACAGTTCAAGGGTGTTTAATAAACTGTAAAATGGGTGATATAACTGTCTGATCTAAACCTAAAGCTAAGATGGGCGCAAGCTAAAACCATCTAACAATACAGTCCTAGTAGTGTCTAGTTAAATAAAAAGGGCCTATACTAAAAAAAAAAACTATTGCCAATCCTTACCACTATGCTACAAAATAGTGATGGAAAATGTTCACCAGAAAAGAAATAAGTGTTCACAAAACGATAAGTCAGGATGGTATGCCGGGTTCTCCCTTCCCCACGATTTTAGCACAGGACAAGGCGGGACTCTTGAGCACAGCACACTCTTGGGCTTCTGGCACAAGTTTACAGGTCCTTTTCTCTATATCAGGGCATTTTTTGACCAAGTCTCTTCTCATGCAAAGTTGCATGCTTCAGAGGGGCCTGATATTCCAAAATCAACAAAACAAAAACAGTTCCTTCTGGTAAATTTCACATCGGGTGGTTACTCTTCACCCTAGGGTCCCTCTCAGCCAGGCTCCGATCCTTCTTTCAGCGTTAGCCTCCCAAAGCACTTGCCAATTGTAACAGAGGCTTCCGATGGGCGATCACGTCTCGCTGGGTCACTCTGTTATTCTAAGGCATTAACTGGCTTTCACAATATCACAGTTCGTACAGCGTTCCCCTCAGCCGGGTGTAAACGCCAATTTCACAATTCCCTCAGTCGGGCTCACACTGTCCACAGTTCACACATTTTACAACGTCTCAAGGGCTTTCTATTGCACAAGGAGTTGGTTTGACCCTTGGATGACCATCTTGGCACCTTACGCTTGCCTTCTCTATGGCCGCTTGGTACTTGTAGTTTTACTATTTTCCCGTTCAATACTTTCCTTGTTCGTGAGAACGGTACCAGCCAGAAACCTTCAAATGAGCGCCCATATGGCACTGGACCAATTTATCTCTGGTACCAAGTTGATTCACAAAAAACTCTGTTTGTTAATCTTCTTAATGTTGCCACTGCAACCTTGTGTCTAACATATTCCTGCCCACTATTTAGTTCTTCCGACTCACCGCTGTGCTGAACTCATTGGCGTATCTTTTGCCGCTGGAGTCAAGGACGGTACCATGCTGGCAACCACATCTCCCCGCTCTTTGCCATCAGTGCGGGTGGGTTCCATGTACCGCTGACATCTGCCACACAACTCACCAGCTGCCATTCCCGCTCTTATGTTTCTTTCATCAGAGGCTGTGGAGATCTGGGTTGAAAAGTGCCAGGGCAGCTCCCTCTTTGACATCCTTTCAGGTCTCGCCACCTTTATCCTCTGTTTGAACTGCCATCCTGGAATAGCTGCTTCCTTGCTCCCAGTGTGTTCTTGTGCCTTGCCTTTTATCCCAGCGGGGAAGAGAAGGGGCAGTCAGGTGTGTGTAGGTTGTAGTTGTCTGCAATTGCCTGAATCTGCATGACCTTTCTGTTGGGACATGTCATGTAAATGGCTCTAGTATCAGTCCGTTGTCGCTCACAGTGCGAGAAAGCGTTTGTGTATGAAAATCAGGGCTAGAGTTTCTAAGTATCCTACTGGGCAGGATGAGGAAAAGGTGTCATAAGAAAGGGGATTCTGCGTCTCACCCTTCAGTGTCCCACTTCCACTCCCCTAAGAACCCCCATCCAGGTGATCCTCCCACACTGGTCTACCCCCTGGAACTGGATGCAATAGCGATGGCTGTGTCCTGGCCACCTGGATGACAGATCTTCGGGGACTAGATGGTGAAACATCTTCAGGTTTCTCACAATACCCTAAAAATGCCATGAATGTTCTAATTATCTTTTTGCTTAGACTACATCAAGACATAGCAGCCTACATATCATTGCATAGAATACACCAATCCAGAGCAGCCCAAATATAATATCTTTGTATAGACTACACCAATCCATAGCAGCCAACATATCATATATTTGCCTATTATACATCAATCCAGTGCAGCCTGTAAATCATATCTTTGACTAGAAAACACCAACCCAGAGCAACCTACATATCATATATATTCCTAGACTACATCAAACATAAGCAGCCAATATATCATCTCTATGTCTAGGCTACACCAATCCAGAGTAGCCTAAACTACACCAGTCCATAGCAGCCTTCCCAGCCTATCTTTGCCTAGACTACACCAATCCATAGCAGCTAACATTTCATATGTTTGCCTAGAATACATCAATCCAGAGCAACCTACATATATATTTGTCTAGAATAAACCAACCCCGAGCAGCCTACATGTCATACATTTGCCTTGAAAACACCAACCTAAAGCAGTCTACTTATCATATCTATTCCTAGACTACATCAAACCGAAGCAGCCAACATATCAAATCTATGTCTAGGCTACACCAATACAGAACAGCCTAGACTACACCAATCCATAGGAGCCTTTGTATCCTATCTTTGTCTAGACTATGCCAATCCAGAGCAGCCTACATATAATATATTTGCCTAGAATACATCAATCCGGAGAAGCCTACATAGCATATTTTTGTCTATAGTACACAAATCCAGAGCACAGCCTACATATCAAATCTATTCCTAGACCACATCATATCTAAGCAGCCAACATATTATATCTACGTCTAGACTAAACCAATACAGATCATCCTAGACTACACCAATCCATAGCAGCCTTCCTATCCTATCTTTGCCCAGACTACACCAATCCAGAGCAGCCTACACTACACCAATCCATAGTAGCCTTCCTATTCTATCTTTGTCTAGAATACACCAATCCAGAGCAGCCTACATAGCATATGTTTGCCTAAATTACACCAGTCCAGGTCAGCCATTATAATATATCTGTGCATAGATTAAACCAACCTGGGGCAGACTACCAGACATGTCTATGCCTTGACTAAACCAGTCCAGAGCAACCTTTCCATCATATCTTTGCCTAGACTACATCAGTCCATAGTAGTCTACATAACATATTGTTACCTTGATTATGCCATTCCAGAGACGTCTACATATCATCTGTGTCTATTCTGCACCAATCCAGAGCAGCCTTCCTACTATATCCTTTCCCAGACTACACTATTCTAGAGCAGCCTGCATAACATATCTATGCCAAGATTCTGCCATTCCAGAGCAGCCTGCATAACATATCTTTGCCTAGAATGTGCCATTCCAGAGCAGCCTGCATAACATATCTTTGTCTAGACTGTGCCTGCCATTCCAGAGCAGCCTGCATAACATATATTTGCCATGAATGGACCAATTCATAGAAGTGTACATACTATCTATGCCTAGTGTCCACCAATTTAGGGCAGCCGACCGGAACTGTCGATGCCTACACTCCACCAATCTAGAGCAGCTAGAGCAGCTTCCCTACCATATCTTTTCCCAGACTACACTAACCCAGAGCAGCCTAGATACATTTTATTTTATTGTTTTTCTAGTTTATATATTTTTAACACAAAACAAATTTACATTAAAATACAGGAATCTATACAAAATCATTACAAAATCAATTTCTATTTATTGTTATTTATTTTATTGAGAATTTCTCATGCAAGATTTTTAACAGAATTATGTTTGAAAGCGCCACAAGGCTAAATGAGAAGGGAACAGAGGAAATAATAGCAATGGCAAAAACAGTAAAATACAGTCATGGTCCTACTAGGCCTTGTGGCATTGGGACGTGCAAGTGCAGTGAAGAAAAGTGCAGCAGAAAGGGAGGGAGGAAGTGGGGAGTAGGGGAGTAAAGGAGTGAACAAGTGTTGGTAAATGGTCAGGGAGGGAAGTGCTAAGGGGAGCCAAGAAGGAGAACCTCAAGCTAATTGCTAGTGCAAGTGACTCCCAAGGGTGGGAAGCAGAGCCGCCAAGCAGGGCCCACAAAGGCAGGGAAGTGGAGATGGGGGGGGGACCTCTGGTATCGACTGGGAAGAAGGGCCTGGAATCCTTTGAGATTCATAAGGATCAAGCCACCGGTCACAGCAGCAATGGTGTGATTAACAGGGAAGGGACAGAGGGAAAGAGGTAGAGAACAGCAGAGTTTTTAGCAGTTTCCAGAATGTAAGGAGTTCTGGCTCAAGTCTGAGAGGGGCAGGGAGGTTGTTCCAAAGGCAAGCGCCAGCTGAGGAGAGAGACCTGCCCTCCACTCTCTGCTTGTCGAAGCATTTGACAATCAATACAAAACATCACATACACAATACCAACTTTACACACAATCCAATACATAGCAGCATATTTCAAATTATCACTCACTTTGTTTAAGTACACAATTTCATCTAGGGATTAGTCAATAATACCTAAAACTCTAACCAGTGCTATAATTAGTTTTGTTGAGTGGCCGATCACCAGTCTGTTCCAAGCCATTGACTTTCTAGATTGCCGACATCAAATACAAATCTCCTGATGTGCAATACCTGCATATCCGCAGTTTTTGGACAATATATTATCCAATGTTTAAGAATATATAGGTAGGCTGCACTCTTACAGAGCCTACAGTAGGGAACCTTCCTCTTTATTTGTCAAAACAGCCCCCATCTCTGGAGAGTCTTAAAGGTTCAGAACGGAGAGAAAGTAGGCGTTGCTTCGGATTCGGGATTCTTTCAACACACCCAGGTAGGGTGCGATATTTCCTATACTGGTTAACCAATCCTTATATAATTTGAACCCTGCCAATAATTCTTGGTCTCTACTCCATTACATATTTTCATTGTTTTATACACCCTACCTGGGTTCATGAGATGTTGATCCCTATTTGAGTCTATATCCTCCAAAATAAGCCCACACTCCTCAACATACTGAAGCAATACTTTACAATACTTTGAGGTCAGAATAACTTGAAGATCACAAAGCAAAATTGAATGGTGGATCAAGAATTTTCAGAAACAAACTTAGCTCTGTGATATGTTCCATGACCCATCACACTGGGATGTCAATTTCGTGTCTAAACGCCAATAAAGGAAGTGATGATGGGAGTCACAGACATTTCTTCAAAAAGACCATTTAACCATTTCATCCTGTCATGGGCCTTGCAGTTGAAAAAGTTGAGCTCCAACCCATATGCAATTGAAGGAATTACTTTGCCAAGATAAAAATGTAATCACTGACAGCAAAGTATACTTATGAAATCTCTTGAAGATTATTTTCTGTTTGAATTAATAATGGTACTAATTCTGTTTTTAACTTTGCAATCAATCGATCAACATTGTCTCTGTTGTTAATCAAGAAGCCTAGATACTCTAATTCAGAGGAAGATTTAAAATTGACCAATTGAGTGACCATAAAATGTGTTTCTTAGACTTGTTTGAAATAATGGCAATTATAAGTGTTTTCTTCATGTTAAGAATTAAATTGTTCTGAAGTGAATAGACAAGGTATTTCATGCTCACTGCAAGCCACTATAGTTATAGTCTAATAAGACTATGTTGTTGGCAAACAGAAGGGCTGGACCCTGCAAACTTCCCAGTTTGCTTCCTACATTTTGACTAACTTCTTCATCACTGTTATGCTGGTAACACAGGCAGGAGTCTTCAGGGGGATTATTGGAATATGTCTAGCTTCATTCTCCACCTGAGTCACTAACTTCACAATCCTGTCCCACATCTTTAGGCACTTGTCATGTTCTTCTTGCATCCTGCTCACCGGTGCTTTGGCTAGGGTCAGTGTTTTTGCTTCCTAACAACCCATCTTCCCAGCCATCATTAGTATATAGACGTCCATAGGTCAATCTCTGTTGTCTTTCCCATCAAGCATGTTCTCCCCAGATCTCATTTACTCTTGTCCATTCAGTGTGATAGTCTCATTTCTCCTGGCTCAGGCCCCTCTGTTGTGAATTGGAACACCTCACTGAGCTGCCAGTAATTGTTCATCATGGCTAATGTCTTGATGTAATTATCTTCATAGTGGAAGGTCCCTTTTGACATCCATCTCAATGTTGCTGCATTCCCTTGGAATCTTCCTCGCATTTGGAACATTGTGAGATACATCAGCATCAGGCTCTTGCTGCAGGTATTTCAGTTGCAATGAATATTCTCGAGGAACTCAAGGCATAGGGGATTCAAGAGCAGACATAACAGCTCCCCCCGGTGGTGTACCTACCAACCTTGTATATGTGTGTATACCACATGTTTTTGGTTACTCGTGCTGTGTCTCTGAGGTAAATGTTTACTCCCTTCATGTTTGCATCAACACTGTGCTTACATCTCCTTACCTTGGCAGCAGTGTCTCCCTTTCCCTCTGGCACTGTAGGCCTTCCTGTTTGGGTCAGGAAATGTTAGTAAGGGGTTAAGCGCTAATGCTCATTCTTACAAATAATTTCCAAAGGACCACCCACATCATTCCACTGATGATTAATAATTCCGCCACAATGATAACAGTTTTTATTAACCCACCAATATCCACTTATGCTGCTGGATCCTTGCAGCTGATGAGACGATAAAGTTGCCCGCCTGAAAATCGCAAGAAAGGTGTTAAGAAGTTAGTACTTGGCAGTACCCTCAAGTTCTGTGAACTAAGTAATCACTAAGGGTGAAAATAAAACCTCCCCCCATACATTTCTTATTGAGGGGTCTCTTAATGTGGGTAGGACAGGGCATGCACTGTATTCAAGTTGAAGAAAAGTTTGGGCTAGGTATTCAATGAAAGCAAGGAAATATACTTCAGGGAATCATGCTCTAAAGCTCCTGGGTCTTCTCATAGAGTGGACAACAGGTTGGAAAATGCTCTCGGCTGATTAATGGGAGGTAACATCAAAGAAATTCCCTACACAAGTCGAACAACATACGCAACTACCTGCATGTGCGAGGAAAAGAGAGAGAGAGAACAAAACAGTGTTACAGCTGTCGGGTGCACAACATATTAGTTTCTGCTTCACGACCTGCGTGTGCAAAAAAGTATTAAGTCACGTATAATGTGTTACAGCTGTCGATGCACACAAGTTTGTCTTTCTCTAGTCTAGCTGCTTGGGAGCGTCGGACTATAGGATGGCCAGGTTTCCCTAACTCAGGAATGTCTCTGAGCTCATGCAGTTCATCGAAATCTGTTGCGTTGGCCTGGTCGATTGTTGCTCCCTAGTTGCCAGGTGGCCACCCCTTTGTAGGGCTACATTTTGGTGCAGTCTCTAGTTCTTAGAAATTAGAAATTATAATGTACTTTTCCGTTGTCTTCAGGCCTGCCCTGGGTCGTTGTATCTGGTGAGAAATGAAAAAGAAGCACTTGAGACCTGAGAATTGACATATTCTTCCATTTCTTGACCTGACATCTATGTGCTACTCTCACAATGTTTGAGTGTCCGAGTGGGAGAAGCCAAGGGTAAATTCATGCACCAGACCCTTGCTTGATGCGCAATTCAAAATCCATCTGCAAAATGGCCAGACAACCACTATCATGAAGCAGTATCCTTGACACACTTGGATCATATACACTGAATTTAGGTGAAGGTGTAGAAATTGGCCATCGGGTCTTGATATGGCTTCTCTCATAACTCTCAGGGCGTGTCCCGCTGTGAACCACTGACACTTAAGCTGGTACTAGCGAAATTCGCAACTTTTTCATTCAAATTTTGGACACAACCAATTTTCTCCAATTGATGCAGCTATGACCTCTTTCCCTGTGTGTGTTGGCTAATGTGTTTGTCCCAGTGCTGTGTTCAACAGCGCTAGTGGCATGACTACTTTCCCTGCATTATTCTGTCACCAAAAGGTGTCTGTTTGGGACATGGAACATCCTCTCTTTACTCAGAGTTCTCTCTCCTCCTGTGGAGCAGTTCCCTGCAATTCCATTATCTGTTTCTCTAGCAGGCAGTTTTACCCTTCCCTCATCACCATGTACCGCACTCCTCCAGGGGCATTGTGTCTCTCCTTTAGTTGTCTATGCTGTGTTCTAGTGCCAGTATGAGAGACACTAGTTCTGCTGCTTGTGCTGAACAATGAGATGGTAATCGTGCACCCACAACCACCTCACTTGTCCTGTCTTGCCTCAGTCTCACTACAGCAGTTCCTCTCCACCTGCCCCCCTCAGTCTGATCAATGGTTGGTGAACTGTCAATGTAAAGCACTGCTCCCCCCTCAAGTGCACCTTCCTCCTTCTTGCAAGTCTCACTGAATTGTTCTATGTTCTATGCACATTCATGAGCCCAATCCTCTGGTCGGTGGACCTCTGCCAAGCATGTAGCTGGTTTTACTGTCTTGCACCACACTATCTTCAGTCAACCCCCTTTGAACTGTGCTCCCACAATATCCCTGAACAATCTGTCTTATATTTCAACATGCATATGCCTGGTGTGGAGCAAATTATGGCTTTGTCTGTGAATGAAATGGTCATGTTCAATCTGCTCATGATGTCACAAATGTCCCTTCCCTGATGCATGACCTAGTCACCCCACAGTCAACCAGAAAGGAAAAGGTTTTGTCACCTATTGCCACCCCTATGCAAGGTTCCTCTGCAGGATTGGGTGTTAGTGACAGGATGGGACACATCAAGTTAGTCTGCGGGCTGTCCTATTAAGGGTATAATGAAAATTAATTTCCTGTGAAAGGGTTGTTCACCACCACGGGGACCCCTCCCAGTCGTCTAACCGATATTGTTGCTATGGTATCAGTGTTCTGTGTTCGTGCTGTCCCTCTGGGTTGTGATGCTTATAAGTACTGGGGTAGTGGTGCTATCCTTTGTGGTGTCTGTGTCTTTACCTGCAGTGGTGACAGTGCCTGTGTTGGTGCTTGTGGTGTCTGCTGAAATGAGTCCTGCATCTTTCCTTGTTGCTGCTGGCAAAACAAACAAAATAATTAGACCGATAGAACAAAGATGACAGGATTTTGTATCATTATAGTCAAATATTAACAATGCATAATATTTATTTCAAACTATTAACACAATTTTGTACATGTAAAAAAGTCTCAACAGAAGACTTTTCCCATCATTCATCACTCATTCATATCTCATATATACCATCATCATACTAGCAAACATTCATCATCTGGGTATTTTATTGATCCCATAACAAAAAAGGAAACCTAATTCAAAATCAAAACTCATATATTCTAAGATGTATCTCTCTGTCTGTGTTGCAGGAGTTGTGCATCTGTCGACACGTGTTTCGGTTGTAGTTTACTGAGGGCGGAAACCCCCTTGCCCTATTATTCTAGCCAACCTTCATCAGGACGGAGTGCAACTGTCCAATGTGTGTTGCCTCAACTATAGATAGGATGAACCCAGAGTCTACAAAATAATAATACACTAATTAAAATTAAAGAACATAAGGAAGCAATGTCTCAATTTATTGCTCATCTCCGCTGGGTTTCAGGGGATGATGACTCAATTGTGGAGTAAATCCTTGTAATGTATTCAGTGATGCAGTGAGAGACCATATCTCTTCCTGCAAAATGCAAAACAAGCCAATGGCCTGTTTAGAATTCACATATAATTGGTCCGTGTGGCCTACCCTGGTCATACAAATTATTCTTGGAAGAGAAATAATACTCACTTCTTAATCCTAGGCTGATGATGTATCTAGCCAATTGGATATTGGCAGGAGCGATTTGTAGTAGCTGGATAGAAAGGATACTTCCTACTATGTTTTTCTGTCAAGTAGTGCAGCCAAAATTGAATTATGGTCTTGCAGAGTGAGGAAACAAACACAAGGGCCTGCGTATGAGCTGGAAAATAGCGAACTATGACATCCTAAAATTGATCGCATTATTTAATTCCGTTATATAAGTGCTTACTCTTGTGAAATTTTTGGCCATAAAATGGTTGTTGGAGAAAGTCAATTAGCTCAGGCACCCAAAATGTTGATGTTCATTGAAGACCATAGTTTAACTGGGTGTCGATCTTGAGTTATCTACGGAGTCATATAGGGACATGTGTTACAGTCCCAGCTACATGATTGTGGCATTTAATCTTTATGGTTATCAGTCACATATTCAGGCATTCAAAAGCGTGAATATTCCAACTGTACTGCTTGTCTCACTTATGAGCGTCCGGCTGCGTCGATGGCTGCAGTCTCGGAGTGTATGGCATACACGGCTTCCTGGGTTGAAAACAAGACCATAGAGGTAGAAAGGGGACTATACACAGTCTTTCCCTCCCGTGTCTGAGAGACCTGTGTAGACGTGTACTCAGTTCACCATATAAACACCCGATTCTCTTGATGAACGTATGTTGGGGGTGTTACATTCACTTGCCCACAGTGTGCCCCACTTAAATCACGCAAACGGCTGGAAATAACCTGCCACATCGAAAAATTGACTCCCATGGATTTCTGGGAGATATAGTTCAGAACCCCCATCATATCATATTTGTGAAAGGAAATGTTAAAATGTATTTTTGTTTTTATTTTTATATGGCACATCCCGGTACATACTTGATATTTTGTCATGTACTCCAGAGATTTAGATGGCATTTTCTATGGTATGCTGGAGATTCTTTTCAGCCGATGCCACACACGATTTCTCCGAAGTCTGAGGGAAAAACTGACATAATTTGTGGCATATCAGAACACCTCCACCTCCTACTGCTATTTTATGCTTAACTCTGCTCCTTGATTCCATACTGAATACGCCAATGTGGCTTGCCAAGGGAGCCTGATGATGTGACCTTATAATGGGTGATCCTGTTTTACTTAGTGGTAGGGCATTCCATTCCACTGAAATGTTCAGTCCATGGCGTATTGTGTCTAGGGAATAGATCCAGCACTGTCCAAGCTTATGTAGTGTGGTGGCCATATCTCCCCCTCGATTTTTGGGTCTGATGGTTTGCAGCACAAACCATTTTAGATGTGTATCTTTGCGGTTCATTTTAATAAAGTGATCAACCAGGGGTTTATCAATCCCCCTGTTGCGTATACAGGAATGATGTTCCCCTATTCTCAGTCTGATTTCTCTTGTAGTTTTTCCTACATGCAGTTGGTCACAGGGACATGAGATAATATATATTGCATTTTTTGTTAAGCGATTGGTATGGCTTTTGAGTTCCCATTTGGTGTTAACATATTGGAACACATATTTAGTTTCTGTCAATGGACACACAACACAGTTACCACATTTGTGGTGTCCAATTATGGGTGGAAGACCCCATTGATTGAGGACCATCTATTCCTTTGATTTCTCCCTATTGGTGTATACCAAACTTTGGAGCAAGCAACTTACGCTTGAATGCAAACCTTGGCTTCTTCGATAAGGTCCTTGTTTTTTTTTACTAGATCCCAATTCTGATTGATGATTTTTTAAATATCATTACTAATGGGGTTGTATGTCGTGACACACACCAATCTGTTATTGGACTGTTTTTCCTTCGTGGTTAGGGTAATCTCACTATTGGTGTTAGCTGCTCTCTTCAAGTTGCTATTCACCATCTTCTTCGGGTATCCCCGCATTTGCAGACGTTTTTTTAATTGTGATTCATGTACATCATAATCATCCTTAGCGGTGCAATTACATCGAATACGTAAAAATTGCCCATAAGGGTTAGGTTGTATTTTAGGCCATGAGGATGAAAGCTGGAATAGTCTAGTAGTGTATTCTTATCCGTTTTCTTCCTGTATGGTGAGGTATCAAGGGTTGTCCGTGTTTTTTTAATTGTGAGGTCTAGAAAACTCACTTGCTCTTTACTCCATTCAATTGTGAATTTTATGTTTTGTTGCTGCTGGCCCTGTGCCCCTGCATAGTGTTGTTGTCCCTGATCCCCCAAAATTCTGCTGTGCTCCTCCAAAATGACAGGTTCTTCAAACATGTCCTAACTGCCTGCAGGTCCATCACTGTGGTGGCTCCCTCCCCTGTCCTGGAAACCCCCCTGGAAAGTCTCCTGCATTCTATGGTCCCTGCTGTCCATATCCACAAAATACTCCCTGATTGTAGTGCATCTGTGGTCCAAAGCCGCACCCTCTTTGGAGTCCTCCCCTTCCTTTGAACCCCTGATGGAAGCCAGCCTGCCTAATCTATCCTCCCCAAATGGGTGGTGTGTATTGTGGTGCTGCTGTTGTGGTGCTGGTACTTGTGAGTTAGGGCTAGTTTTTACTGCCCCTTTCATACTTTAATAATGTCTGTTGTACCAACTTCCATAAGCCCATTCATGCTACACCACTCCCTACTGAGCCTCTTTCATGTCTGTCTGTGCTCTCTGGTTCTGTCCTTCCGTCTCTTCCTTTCCCATTCCATTGCAACCCGCCTGCTGACCACTTTTATGGCCCGCTCATCCTCTTGCTTTTGTGCCTGTTCCCTTGCCAGCCTTTTTAGTTGTAACTTTCTCTGTTCCCTTTCTGCTAACTTGTGTTTTTCTTCCTCTGATATCTCTCTCGTCCTCTCTTCCTCCTCTAGTTCCCTTTCCCTCTTCTGTCTCAACTCCCTCTCTAACCTCTTCCTTTCCTTCAGTTCCCTTGCTATCCTTTCTTCATGCTCCTTTTCCATGCCTCTCTTCCATCCTCCTCTGTTCCTTGTCCTCCCCTTCCAGTTCCTCCACTCTTCTCTTGTCCCTCTCCTCACTCTGCACTTTAATTTCCTGGTCCCTCTCCCTTCACTTTTCTTCCTCCATGTGTTCGGCCCAGTCAAGCTTTTTGCGCTCCTTCTCCCAACTATCTATTGCTGTGGTCACTTCTTCCACCTCCCCTGTTGTCTTCCCCTTAAGTTTCAAAAGTATTCGTGCTGCTATACATTCCTCTGTACCTATGTACTTCAGATTCTGCTTTTGCATTCTGTAGCCCTTCCTCTCTCGTGCCTCTGCTGCTAGTGGTTTGTTCTGCACCCTCCTGTTTGTTCTCTTTAGTGTATGGTGGTGGTTTGTATGTGGGATTTGAAAGTCCTTCTGCTGCCTTTAGTTCCCTTATGGGGTAGATTTCTTGCTCATCATCTGTGTCATCAGATATTACACTTGGGGAGACAGAGGGAGGTGCGAAAGGGTGAGGCCCCTCTTCCTTCCCCTCGTGCTGTTTCAGCATCTCCTGGCGCCTCGCCACTCCCCCTTCCCCTCCTGAAACATGATCCACAGCTCAAATAATCAGGCACTTGTTCAGCTTATTTCCCTTGTACTTGCTCTGTATGTGTGTCAGTAGAGATTGCTGCATGTCTCTGGAGAAGCTGCCTGTGGGGGGCCAGGGTCTTATTAATGTGCCCACTGTAACTTTGGACCATTCTATACTGTAATTGGCTAATATATCTTTGTAAAACGGCAGCTTCTTACTTAACAGTTGAAGGGGAGTAATTACCCTGCTATTCCCTAAATACATTATGTACCACCTTTGCCTGACCTCAAGTTGAGGATTTTGAAAATCTGCTGTTCAGGGAACAAAAGAAGGTAATTTAACACCTTTCAATTTCTATGAGCCTTCTTGGCTCTTCACCTTAGCCAGTGTACTCCACGTACAGCCCCTCTTCACCAAATCATAGCCTTATCCGGCACACACCCACAATGTTGCGTATGTGCCTTCCGCACACTGCCACTGGTTCACCTCTTCTGACTCTCCCAAGTTCACAACACTAGCCCCTCACCATCAATCTCTGCATCCTATGCACCAACCTAAGGGTGACGTCACCAAACTAAAGTAATAATGCAAATGTACAGACAAGTGCGCATACACAGAACAATGACCCGTTGCTTCCCATCCCACACAAAACCCCACAAAACCCCAAAAGAAAACCCCACAGCTGTCTTCCTACCTCTCCAGGGTAGCGTAAACTTCTATCCTCTTGTGATTAACTGCACCCGTTGCATCGCCTAATGTGTGAAATGCATCTCTCCAAGAGACTTAACCAGCTAATACACCCTCCGCAATCTAGGATAGCTTCAGCTAACCAATCACTATGGGAATACCATGATCCATGATCTGCACTACAACGCCCTACTCACAGGAATAATCACAGCTCACACCCTACTCAAAGCCCTACTTCACCCAGTCAGATTCGCCATAAGGCGGAAGCCGGCCTGCGGAGAAGGAGGAGGAAAAAGGCCCTGTTTGCATCCTAGCCCAGAAGCATTGTCACCGTGCAGTGGAGAGGGCAGGAGCCTATCTCCCCTCCTGCTGGAGCAGTGAACATGAGCTGCTAGTGATCCAGTGCTTCGACCGCAATCTAGCTACAGCTCTGGACCTGCGTGTGGAACCAGCATCCAGCATCATACACACAGGGTGAGACCTGCTTGTGTCTTCATTCATCCCTTACAACCCTTAGACATTGCCTTTTTGCTTATTTTTGTACCCCTCAACGTTGCCGCCGAGCCACCGCCTGATTCCAAAATGGCCGACGCAAAGGGTCCGGTGCATGAATTTACCCTTGGTTGCCAGGTAACCAGACTTACTTCTCCCAATCAGAATTGCAGTAAGGCGGAAGCCAGCCTGTGGAGAAGGCAGAGGAAAAAGGCCCTGTTTGCATCCTGTTCGCATTCGAGTCGCAGTCAGCCGTACCCTTTGGCAAAAAAAGGTATGCCCCTGACTTCCTTACTAATATGTCCTTATCCAGATCTACACACAAGAGTGGGTCCCAGCCCATTAACTTTCCCTTTGTCGCAAGCGTCTGCCTCCATCCCCCACCCTCTTTTTCCAGCGAGATCTTCTCTACTTCAACCCTTCATTATTCCTCACATCCTGCTCTTCTTCCCCCGCCTCTCCATATTCTCTTCACTCTCAGCCTCTGAACTCTCTTCTACCCTTTCCTCCTCCCTCACTTCTACTCTCGATCTTCTCTACCCTCTCACCGTTCCGCCCTTCTCGCGAACCTGCACAACCTTAGCTTTCTTCTCACCTCTCCTCCTTGCGCCGCCTTCTCAGGTGCCTGAACGACTATAGCTCAAACACCCCATCCCCTCCAACCAATCTGCATACTTCTCCTATCATACTCTCTATGGCTCGTGCCTCAACTCTGCCAAACGCTCCTATTTCTCTGACCTTCTCCAATCTCAATCTTCTCACCCTCGTCGTATCTTTCAAAACTTAACCCTTCTCCTCTCTCCTTCTACCCCTGGTCCCTCTATCGCCTCTTCTCTTACTGCCTCTGATCTTGCCTCCTTTTTCTCCAACAAAGTCCTCAATCTTTGCCAAACTTTCCTTTCCTCTCCTTGTTACGCTACTCCTCCTCCTCCTCCTCCTCCTTCTACCCCACTCCATGTTTTCATTTCTTCCAGTCACTCAATCTGAAGTTACCTTACTACTCTCAAGAACTCATCCTACAGCTTCTCCTTCTGACCCCATTCCTACCCCCCTCATTCCTAAAATCTACCCCCTCCCTATACCCTATCTCACCTCTTTCTTCAATACCTGCCTCACGTCTTCCACTTTTCCAGCTCCTTTCAAGCATGCGACTATTATTCCTATACTCAAAAAACCTTCTGATAACCCCCACCTTGCTTCCAACTACCGTCCCATCTCTCTCCTATCCTTTCTCTCTAAACTCCTTAAACGCATTGTCTACTCTCAACTTTCCTCTTTCGTCTCCAACCACTCTCTCCTGCCTGACACTCAATCTGGTTTCCGCCCTCTACACTCCACTGAAACTGCCCTTACCTCTGTTCTCAACTCTCTCCTCTCCTCACGCCACACCAAACATTCCTCTCGACCTCTCTGCTGCTTTTGATACCGTCGACCATACTCTTCTACTTAATTCTCTCTCCTCATTTGGCCTCAAAGACTCTGCCCTTCTATGGTTCTCTTCTTACCTCTCTAACCGTACCTTTGCCGTCTCCTGGGCGGTTCTACCTCTCCCACCCTTCCTTTCAACCATGGCGTTCCCCAAGGTTCTGTCCTTGGTCCCTTTCTCTTTTCGCTCTACACCTCCTTCTTAGCTCCCATCATTTCCTCCTTTGGCGTCTCACATTATTTCTATGCAGACGACACCGAGCTCTTTCTCTCCTTCTCCTCCTTCTCTCCTGATATCCATGAGAAGCTTTCCTCCTGCCACTCTGCCATTAAATCGTGGATGTCCTCTCACTTCCTTACTCTCAATACCGACAAAACTGAAGTCCTTTTCTTTCACGCATGCACTCTCCCTCCTCCTTCTCCTCACCCTCTCATTTTTTTCCCCCTCCAAACTATCCTTCTCTCCCCATGTGTGCAACCTAGGTCGTTATCTTGACCCCCACCTCTCCCTTTCTCACCATATTTCTCTTACCGCTAGATCTTGAGCTTTCACCTCTACGACATTCGTAAAATCTGCTCCTTCCTAACCTTTCACGCCACCAAACTCTTAATCTCCTCACTCATCTTCTATAGACTCTTCTACTGCTCTACTCTCTTCTTTGGACTCCCCTCCTCTCACCTCTCCCCTTTCAAGTCTATCTACAACTCTGCCATCCGCTCCCTCTGCCTTCTCTCTCTCCATGACTCCATCTCCTATTCTCTCTCCTCTCTAGGCTGGCTCCCAAGTCACTCCCAGCTCAAATTCAATTTCCCCTGTCTCGTATTCAAATCCCTCCATGGTCTTGCCCCCCCTATATCTCCTCCCTCCTCACTTTCTAAACTCCCGCCCAATCTCTCCGCTCTTCCAATCTCTTCCTACTCTCCTCTCCAGTCCTCCCTGTGCCCCTTCTCGCTTATGCTCTTTTCAACTCCTTGCCCCTTTCCACTGGAACCGCCTCCCTCTTTCCATCTGCTCTACTTCCTCCTTTAATTACTTTCGTACCTCCCCACTCATCTCCTTAAAACCCTTTGCTTTCTTGTACTTCTTTAATATTCTCCCCAATCTCTCCTTTTCCTTTCTTACTTCCTTCCCCCTTTCTCTCTCTCCTTTCTCTCCACTCTCTCCTTCCTAATTTCCTGTACGTTTGTCACCCTCCTCTATTCCTTCCTTCTCCTCACTCCCTCTCCCTCCTCTCATACTTCTTCTCTCTCCTTTTCCACCACCCTTTTTCTCCTCTCTCTCCTTGACCCCTGCCTCCTCTTCTTCCCCTTCCATAATGTAAATTGTTTTTGTACTGCTTTCTGATTTAATTCAATTGTTGTGTAATGCTTGCTGTATATTGTTGGTTCCTCTTGTAAAGCATTTTGGATTAAAACGCTGCATAAATTCAATACAATACAGAAAATACAAAATGTTGCTCTAACCATGTAATCTTGTTACTCCATATTTAACCTTGGACCGTAATTTGGGAACATGAGAATGACCACAGAGCTTTATATTTGACTAATATGTCTGTGATAAAAGAGTTACATCCTCGAATCATTAAGTACATAGTGCATTCTCAGCTTGGTGCTCATTCCATTTCCGACAACACTTACCCTTACATAGACGTTCTAGTTACAATGAACACTTTGTACTCAATTGGGCAGCATCCGGAGTCACACGCAAGGATAACACACCGCTGTCCTTTCAATCCTTTGGGATGCAAAGGCAGGCATGCTTCTTGTTTTCCAGGATTTTGTTTGCAATGAAGTTTAGGGGTGCCTCACATAATTTAAGGAGTGCAGGGGTTGGTTCTCAGGGTAAGGATACCTGGACACAGTTCTGTGTGGGGATCCCCCCACCTGGGCAACCTGTAAAAGAAAGATACAAGCACAGTCCATATATTGTTCACACTAGACTTTCCAATAGTTCTGCAACCCCAAAGTGCCTTGGCGTTGTAGCGTTCCACGTCGGGGAATCGACGGCCCTTCTTGAGTGTCCTCCCTTTCAGGCAGGAGTCACAGGTCGTCAAACGTCCGACGGAGAACAGGTCGAGCTACGACGGTGAAGTGGCTGCGTCGTTCCTAGCTGTGCTCGTTGATGGGGAAGCGTAAGCATCCTGCCAGGAAGAGGCATGCGGGGCACCTTGGTGTCAATAGTTCTAGACCGCAAAGAGTTGAAGAACTGTGGCCCAGCAAGGGCGCCGAGTCATCGGCGTCTCTGTGGTCTTTTAGTGGCGGGAAACCCACCGGTGGATGCTCCTCGGCACATCGCCGGTCAGGGCTTCTCCAGCAGGATACAGCAGCGACGATGCAGACGAGGGGGTCCTTGGATCAATTAAGTTCTTCGGCAACGAGAGCACGGCGGCTCCAGTCGGCGACGGCGGTCGTCGACAGTGGCGGACAACAGTCTGGGCGCTTCTCCTTGGAGTTCTGCAGCAATCCACATATCGGGTCGGCAGCCTGTCGAAGGTCTGTCTACCAGGGAGCTTAGGCAAACATCTGCTGTGCACGATGGTCCCTCGTAGCTTGGGAAGAGGGCGCCTTACCAGGTCCTCTCTGGGTCAGTTCTTGAAGCACAGCAGCTTTCAGATTGCGAAGGAGAGAAACAGCAATTCTTCTCATCCAGCAGGGTTTCAAGATCAAGCTTCAGTTACTCCAGTTACTCGTCGTAGTGGACTTGAGCTTCTGAACACGATTCCTAGCAGTGAGAGGTCCCCAGATATACTGTTGATCTCCCATTCATTCCGCTGGGTCACACTCAAGCATCCAATCACGACTACGGTCATTCATGCAGGCAGCCAATCAGGCAAACGGGGCATTCAGGCCATTCACTTCTCTCCAGACACTCACAACAAGTTATGTGTATTGGGACAAATACCGAGCCATTCAACACTCCAAGCTGCATTAATACCGGTTTCGGGCAGGGCTGTCTCAACCATTGTGTCAACCACCAGATACTAGACAACCACAACATAGAATGTATATTCGTCACACACTCCATTCACCCAGGTGCCACCCACAGGCGTACCCACAACATACGGCCGTTGAGAAGGCTCCAACCAGTCTGGTCGGCATTTACTGCCATATATGGAACTTCCAACCAACAGCCAGTCTGGGGGAAGGGACAGAGGCAGGGCTTCCCGGGACTTCGGGAAGATCAAGGTAACAGGTGATGGAAGGCAGGAGGCCGTGGGGGCCATTTTGTCTCCATCCGGAATCTACCAATTCCAATGACAGTGCCTGGGCATCCCAAAATGGAAGACGCTCAGGGCACCAGTCATTTCAGCACAGAACTGCCACCAGCCCGTACCCTGCTCTGTGGGTCACACATAGGTGCCCAAAAACATACCCTAGGGGGCGCAGGGTTTCACCACTACCTATGGGTGCCATAAGGTTATCCCATGGGTCTGTTCACCAAACCAAAAGAGAGAGAGCTGCACTGCCAGGAGTCCCACATGAACTCTTGCGCGGAAAACATGACAGAACACACGATAAAAAGCAGTAAAGGACAAGGATACGGAGGCCCCGTCCCTCCGATGCATTTCCAGCATCACAGGTACCAATAGCACTAGGAGCACAATTAAACACCTTTGGTTGACGCTCTCATGCTCACTAACTCAAAGGTGAACTATATAGACCATATAAAGTGCAAGATACGCTGTGCAGAAATGTCTGGTTGAATTACCGGTTAACGTTTGGAAAGAAAAAGCACGCAGCCACCATGCAAACTCTATGGTGCAAAGTACATTGTGCAAAAGCGCTTCGATTCGATTACCAATTAGTGATAAAAAAACGAAGTCCACTGCCACCATATAGACAGTATAGGTACAGAACAATTTGCAAAAATGCTTAGATTAAATTGTAACTAGATATTGAAAAAACAACATCCACACATACCACTGAACGTGCCATAAAACACAGCTGAATAAAATATGGTCGATTAAAACAGCCTGACCATTGAAAGCTAATAAAAGCGAATAAAAGCTAATGAAAACTAGTAAAAGTCAGTGCTCATAGCATTTATAAGGACTACATAAGGGATGCCAATAGAGATGAGACTGGGCAGGAATACTTAAAGGTCCATTGTTCGGCCTCTGGGCCCTTTGATCGCTTTGATCGATTATATAAGCTTATAGTGGGCTGTTCGTCGCACACAGTCAGTTGGAGTTAGAGTTACATGCAGGAGAACGGTCTTCGCGGATTGCAAAACTTACCAAGTCAAATATCTGTGGAACGACTATACTGCAATATTGGCGGGCTATGGCAACCCGGGTTGGCAGGGAACGCCTGCCGGTTCGAGGAGATGCTATAGACCGTCTCTCCCCCTCTGCCTCACCCAGGAGATAGTTATCTTGCTGATTGCTATCAGAGTTTTCAGAGCCTGGGCCAAGGGATATTTATCCAGGTTTCCTGGGTCCGCACAAGCACCAGCCTTAATCGATTGCACAAATGTAACGGTGAGGTACTATGGGTCGGTGGGTGCCACAATCGCACCACTTAGGAGTGGGGAGTGGTGTCTTAGAAAGCTAGTGGATACACCCCCTACACCCTACCAAAAACAACCAGTAACCACTTACTGGCCACTTCCTTGCACACACTGCCCCTGGCAGGCAGTTTTCGGGCAGGGACTCCCTGGGTCTGGGACTCCTCCTCCTCCTGTAGTGTAAAGGGAAGGTAGACTCTCCCACCAGTTACTACCTACTGGCTACTTCCTTGCCCACGCTGCACGCCTGGCAGGCAGTTTTATGGCAGGCACTTGCCGGGTCTGGTACTCATCATCTTGCTGTAGTGTAAACGGACAACAGACTCTCCCATCAGTAACCACTTACTAGCCACTTGCTTGCCAGCGCCGCGCTGCACACCTAGCAAACATTTCTATGAGCAGGTACTGGCCGGGTCCAGACTCTCCTCCTGCTGTAGTGGAAAGAGACAGCAGACTCTCCCAGCAGTAACCACTTACTGGCCACTTGCTTGCCAGCGCCGCGCACCTAGCAAACATTTCTATGAGAAGGTACTGGCCGGGTCCGGGACTCTCCTCCTGCTGCAGTGGAAAGAGACAGCAGACTCCCCCAGCAGTAACCACTTACTGGCCACTTGCTTGCCAGAGCCGCGCACCTAGCAAACATTTCTATGAGCAGGTTCTGGCCGGGTCCGGGACTCTCCTCCTGCTGTAGTGGAAAGAGACAGCAGACTCTCCCAGCAGTAACCACTTACTAGCCACTTGCTTGCTAGCGCTGTGCACCTAGCAAACATTTCTATGAGCGGGTACGGGCCGGGTCCGGGACTCCTCCTCCTGCTGTAGTGGAAAGAGACATCAGACTCTCCCAGCAGTAACCACTTACTAGCTACTTGCTTGCCAGCGCCGCGCTGCGCACCTAGCAAAATTTCTATGAGCGGGCACTGGCCGGGTCCGGGACCCCTCCTCCGGCTGTAGTGGAAAGAGACAGCAGATTCTCCCAGCAGTAACCACTTACTGGCCACTTCTTTGCCCGCTTCATATTTAAAAAAAACGTTAATGCTGTTTAAGAACTTGTATTTTCAGGGGTTTTACATATTTTTACCTTGTGTGCTTATTGTGTACTTTTATGAAATTAACATTTCGAAATAAAGTTTGTATGTATGTAATTCTCTTCAAAGACAAAATAACACCATTAAAAGCCAAAATGCCATTTGTTGTACTGTGAGGCTGTTCAACATTCCCCTCCACCTTTACCAATCGAGGCCTATTGGCTTTGCCTGTGCTTGTCATTGAAGAGGATGAGTTCAGCAATGCAGGTCTATTTTTTACCTTAATTCACATTGCAACGTGTGATCAAATGAATATAAAATACAAGATTTTCACATCAGTGCAACTCTTGCCATGGGAGGATTATGGTTAAAAACTGTTGCAGGTTGTGTGCAGTCCTTACGTGTTGACCCTTCACGTTATTGTGATAGAGTATTATTGTGGGTCCCTTAAGGCAATTTCAATGTGTGTTAACACTGTACACCGCGCACAGAAGTGATACTGATGTTTCACCTTCATTTTAACAACCAAGTGTTGGTGTATTATAACATGCTGCACTATGAAATAACACGTGTCTGCTGTCAGAGAATCATGGTAACTTCTGGAAGAATCTCAAGTGGGGAGGCCACCAGTAGATGTGAACGCATGAGGCACAGTCTCCGACTGCTTCAGCTCGACTGGGTAGCACCCAATGATCCAATTCTGAGTAGGGGAGAAACTAGGCAGCCTCCATCTTACTTCATGCAGAGACAATAACGTGTAAGGTAGCTCAGCAAGTTAAAGGCCTTCCTCATACATCTGTATGCCTTCTGCATCTACAGCCTTGTATCCAAGCAGGGCCAGCTTTGCCCATCATCCTTTCGAGGATAGCAATAAAAACAATTATTACAGTGATGAATAGCAGGAGACCCTCGGAGTAGGGCCAATGATAAAGAAAATTCAAATAAATAAAACACTAAATACAATTGTAATATTATTATTGCAGTGGAGCAGATCACACAGTCATAGGAGTGAGACAGGCATTTGAGGTGGGCAGGGAGGGTTGAGTAGTTCTATGTTCTTAGATCACCAGGTTTTCTTTTCGCAGAGTTTTTGGGCCAATATTCTCAGCCCCCAAAACGTATCGAATGTTTTCTTTTTGGTATCCAGTTAAAATTTCGAATGAACAATTTCGAATGCTTTTTGTCGAAAAAAAAATGTCGAAAAAAAAATGTAACTTTGGGTCTCACCCTAAGTTACTAGGGGAATCCAGACATGGACCCCTTGCTCACTATTCTTAGAGAGGCACAGCTACACCCTACTGATGAGGTTCAACCAGACCGAAACACGTGTCTGGGGTTGCTGTTGGTACTCTTGTTCAGAGGAGAATTGCCTAGCATTTCGGTGCTGGACTGCCCCAGGGCAGGACAAAGACTGATATGTTTGGGATATTTCTTCTCTGTGAAAGATAGTGAGCTAAAGACTCTGGGTAAGGCTCTTGTAACCAGGACTCATGTATGGCAGAGAGTGTCCCAGGACCCCCCTTGTTATCTGGATACAAAAGTTGGCCTGGAAAAGAGGACAGGCAGCAGATATAGCATGGCAGAGCAGGGTTTGGGTGCAGTGCAGTGGGCACCCCTGTGCTGCAGGACACAGCCCCTAGGACCAGAAGAAGAATTTGGAGCATGACAGGCTATACAAGGGACCACAAGTGGTAGTGTGATGCTGCGGTGTGGCACAGGCCATGGACCGGGACAGTCCATGTGGCCTGTAAATGCATTGATCAAAACTGGTGGTGGAGCAGTGTCCATGGATCCAGTCCCTGGTGCATGCAGTGAAACTAGACTGGCAATGAAGTGTGGACAGGCAGTAGAGTAGGATTGGCAGATCAGCTGTTCAAGCAGTGAGGTAGGACCATGTATCAAGAATAGGAGTTGCCAGTCAGCCATATCTTCCCTCTTCTAGTGTTTTGCAAAGGAGACATTTCTTCCCACATAAGGGCAGAAGGGGTTAGTGGTCGGACCTTTCACTTTGCCATCTTTTTAATGCAACCAGGCACTATTGCCATATTAGGCATTCAGAGCCTGTATCTTACCTTTTGAACATTTGCCTGGGCCTATTTTATTTTTTGAGCTATTGATGTTTTGCATCTTACTAAGACGTTTATCAGCCCGCATGTACCTAAGAGAACTCAGCCCGAAGCAGCACAACTACTTTAGCAGATGACTCAGAGTACACCGAAAGGTTTGACTCCAACTTTACCCAGTTTTAAAATAACTCAGAACTCAAGTTGTGTTACCTGGTATTGCACTCGCTGGAAATATTCTGCTGAGACGGTCTAATGCATTAAGACCCATAGATGTGTTCATCATGTGATTTCCACAAAGTGAAGGCAAACTAAACGAAACATGACATTTCTTTCATGCACACACACATAATCCTCGCTTTAAACTCTAATGGATGCAGGGCGAGTGTGCCTGGAAAGCAGGCCGCCTCCTCTGCAGAGAAATGCATCAGAGAGCAGCAAAGATGCAGAACAGTCCATATACCAGTAATATTGGACATGGCAAGTTAAGGAGGCATAGTTTAGGCAGTAACAAAGACTGTCTTTGATTTGTGTTAATAACATTAGATGCAAGGATTCTTAAAGTGGGACCCAGAAGGTTTGAGAGAACATCCATTCATTGAAGAGAAACCTTGAAATGTAAGGTTCAAAAGAACACATCTCAGCAACATATTTTTATTTATTTATTTAATATTTAATCCATCAAAACAGCTAGGGCTCCTTAGCCAGTGAAACACGTTCAAAGTACCACCTGGATATATTACAATGGCAATATGCAATTTGTGCGCCATGCAAATATGCAGAATTAGAGAAAAAGGGTTGATGTTGGTGCCCTTGCCAACTGCAAAATGGGTAACGCCTGCTCTGGTAATGTGACCAATGCTTTCTCAAGTGGGGTGTATATGTGTTCGAGGCTGCTCTGAATATAAAGTGTGCAAAGTGGTTTACTTGGGATTGTGTACAGGTTACAGCAAAAATAACACACATGCTTGACAAAGGTAACTCAACTGCCCCTCCCAGTCTCTTAAGCTTGCCCCCTCCTGGAGTCAGTGTCTGCGTTAGTACGTTGCCACTGTTTGGGGAGTTCCAAAATCCCCTGAAAAGTCCTTCCCTACCGTGTCAACACATGGTAGGGATTCTACCGGGTGTGAGAGGAATCCCTGGGGATCAAGGCGCGGTATGGCTGAGTGCTTGCTGCCCTTCTGCTGATCTGGATGGAGTGAGGTCTCCTGGATAGCAGAGTGTGGGTGCTTGACAGATAGGATCAACACTGCGGTTCTCTCTATTTTGGATTGTCCTATATCCTAAGCTAGTCCTATCCCCCTCGTTGCCATGCCACAAGCTCATACCTTCTCCCCCTGCTGGCTCCACTCCCTCAGAACAAGGATTCACCCTTAACCCAGCACCTGTCCTTCAGGGTATGTTCATGCCAATGCTTTCCAAATCCTTTCTATATCATCTAAACCTCCTCTTTCAATGTTCTAACCTTCCCCATCAACCTCCTGATGCTCTCCTTCAATCTGCCAACCACCCCCTAAAATACTGCCGCCTCCTTCTTAAATTCCTCCCACAATACCGCCACTTCCTCCTTCATTTCTCCAACCTCTTCCCTGAACTCTCCAATCTCCTCCAGCAGTTTGCTGACTTCCTTCATCATTTCCACGACCTCCTCCATTAACATTCCTACTACCACCTTAACCCTCCCAACATCCACCTCATTTACCCTCCACGTGTGTTCTTCTCTCCAGATGTTAATCCCCGCTCTAATCCCTCTCTTCCTCCCACCTTCAACAACTACCTTGCTGTTACACCTTTTCCACTCCTTTAGCCTCATTACGACCCAGGCGGTAAGTTACCGCCTGGGCCGTGACTTTACCACCATGGCGTAAACTACGTTTACGCCATGGTGGTTGGCGGACTTACCGCCCCATTCCGACCTTGGCGGGGCGGTAAGTCCCCATTTACCCATTTACCCTTCCCCATTCCCATTTTGCCTCATAGGGCATAATGGGAGTGGGGAAGGCGTTAATTACGCCACCGTAAATTACGGTGGCGTAATTAACTCCATGGTCCCTTAGCGCCATGGATTTTAACACCTGGTGTTAAAAGCTCCATGGCGCTAAGGGACCTCGTAATCAGGCGGTAAGGGTCGGCGCTGTTTACGCTGCCGTAAACCCCTTACCGCCTGGGTCCTAATGAGGCCCCTTATCTTTCCTTACGCCATTTCCATCTACTCCACAGTAGCTCCCTCTCCATCTCCTACTCCCCCTCTAAGATGTTACCAGTTCTCCATCCCACGCTCCTCCTCCTTTCATGACATGGCTGCTTATCCAGCATTCTCCAAACGCCATTTTTACCCTTCTCCAGCAACCCTCGAACTGCCTGGGATTGTAGCTGCTTGTATACATTCTTGGTCCCTCGCCTGGCTTAATCTCCAAAGCATTAGGTTGCAGCTATGACAGTAGGGGAAGGAGCCACTGGGATTGGCAGCAGCAACTTCCTTCCTGAAACTCCTCTGGGGTGGGCTTACTGAGAGAGAGGCTATAAGGAGAAAGGCAGCCATCTGCCTATTCTGTGATCTGCTCTTCCTCTCTCTGTTTGCCTGCAGCTCTCGCTCTCTGTATGCTGCTTTTTTATTTTCATTTATTTTCTTTATTACATGTGTTGTATGCCCGTTGTATCACGGCATAGATTTATAGGTATACTTGGTCTCAGTTGTTACATATATATATATATTCAGTGAAAAAAACTTTGTTAAAGGGACGTTATGGTTAAGTTGCGCTACTAAAAACCTATGAAATTCAGTGAAAAAACTTTGTTAAAGGGACGTTATGGTTCCAAGTAAAACCGAAAAACCCTTGAAATTCGCCAGTTATGGTAAGCTAAGCAACCATAACTCGCGCCACCACCGTACACTGCTAAGACTAACACCCAGGACATCAAAGATGACATCACAAATGTAATTGATGACATCACTGATGACATCACATGTCTGGCTCACTATTTTTTCTTTTGCTGACATATCTAGGCCACATGGTTTTCTTCAGTAACAGTTAGAAACTAAGAATTTTATTTCATTTGTAGACGTATCCTTCTAGTAGGTTCTTACAGTAATTCCCTTAGAGTACAGTCACATCATATGAAACATATACATATGGGAAAACACAAGCTTGAAAGACAGCAATCCTTTTTGTGCATAAAGATAATCACTAGACTTATGAGCACTTTCTGATAGTTCTGTTGTTTTTTTTTATGGCTGTACTTTCCCTGTATATGGTCATATTTGTATACATTGTCCTCACACTACTTTCCTTAGGGTCCAATCACATCAAGTGATACATATACATAGGGTAAATAGCAGCTTTGAAACAGAGCAATCATTTATTTGCATGAAACTAATCAGTTAAGTTATGAATTGTTTCTGCTACTACTTGTGCTTTTTTGCTAACTTCACTTTCCCTGTATATACCCATATTGGTATGTGTTCTTGTGTCTTTGTGTTTTGTCTATAGTAATGCAATTATGTAATACATGGGTTTTATTAGCTACTTATTGCATATTTCACAGTACACAAAAATGTATTAAGAAAACAATTATCATCTCATTATTCAACATATTAACATTACGAATATCATACCTTCATCTTGTACGCTGCACACAATGTTATGTTTCTGTATGAGTAGCTTAGTATACGAGATAGAACCCCATAATAGGATGCTATTTATATCAATGCATCCTTCAATGCACTTATTAGGGTATATTTCTTGCAATGATTCTTGACACTTTTTTCGCAACATAATAAGAATCCTTTCTACACATATTTCATGAGAAGTACATACACATGTGATGTCATCAGTGATGTCATCAATGACATTTGTGATGTCATCTTGATGTCCTGGGTGTTAGTCTTAGCAGTGCACGGTGGTGGCTCGAGTTATGGTTGCTTAGCTTACCATAACTGGCGAATTTCAAGGGTTTTTCGGTTTTACTTGGAACCATAACGTCCCTTTAACAAAGTTTTTTCACTGAATTTCATAGGTTTTTAGTAGGGCAACTTAACCATAACGTCCCTTTAACAAAGTTTTTTTTCACTGAATTTCATAGGTGTTTAGTAGTGCAACTTAACCATAACGTCCCTTTAACAAAGTTTTTTCACTGAATTTCATAGTTTTTTAGTAGCAAAACTTAACAATAATGACTTTGACTTTATATACATGTCATATGGAACTGACTAGATCTCTTCTTATGAACGTGATGTCCGCGAACTTATTTAATGTTCGCGGACATGCTCGGAGAACAGTACCACTACCTAAAAACTGTGGGGGGGTGTGGGGGGGTATGTTTGATTGTTATATCATAATATAGGAACATTTAACAAATTCAAAAAGCAGCACACAAACACATTATATATAGTAATACATAAGAAATGTAACCCATATATGTAACACACTAACCATTCATTTAAATACAATATGTTCTGAAATGGAATATACCACAAGAACATAAATTGGCTTCCAACATAATTACCTCACAGACACAACAGAACTGAGAACAAGACCAGACCCACTGAATACATAGGACTTATCTTACCAGAAATAGTAAGTGTACTTCATTTTACTCATATATTTATAAACTTTCTGTATTAGATTAAAAAATATATTATCTTTTTTTTTTTCTCACAGAAATGTCTAGTACTCTGGAATGGCTAGAGGACAATTTCACACATGAAGAAATGTCACAAGATAGTGAAACTAATGGTAAACACTTTATAATATAAACCATTTAAATATTATTATTTTGTATACATTTAACATATATATATATATTTTTTGTACAGAGCATAACAAAATAGAAACTACCTCTGAAGAAGCTGTTATGGAAAACACGCTTGACAACATAAAAGAAAAAATTGATTTACTGTTGACCAATTTTAATAATTTGAAAACTTTTGTTGAAGATCACTTTAAAACAAACACGTCATACCATTGCCCCACATGTACTTGTCCCTCCTCACCATATCCCATTCAATTATCCCCAAACCCTCTCCATAATCCAAAACGTTTTGATGAGATTTCCATCCCTTCTTCAACTAATACCAATCATGTTGAAACCCCAAATTCTCCTGTTTTTGTTTCTGTTTCTGCCTCACCTTCTCTGTCATAAATTATTAATATATGTTAAATAAAGTTTAATTTTTATATTGTATTGTGAATAGTTTCCGTTTTTTTTTAAAAACAATAAAAGTGTCAACGGACAGTGCTCTGAAATGTTCGTACATAAACGAAAATGGAGGTGTCCTGAAGAACACCACACCTGTTCGTACTGTTCGCTAGCAAGTTGAAACTGTTCTAAGAACACACATGGTGTCCTGAAATGTTCGTAAAGAAACAAAATGAAAGTGTTCTAAAGAACACTATATCTGTCCGTAATGTTCGCTATGAACTTAAAACTGTTCGCTATGAACTTAAAACTGTCCTAGAACACAATTGCTGTCCTGAAATGTTCGTAAATAAACGAAAATGATGTGTCCTGAACAACAGTACCGCCGGACCGACAGGGCAAACAGAGACCCTTGTATTTGCGCTTCCGAAGGGGACCCAATACCACTATCTTTTTATGTTTCCGGGGAGGGTGTGTACTATCAGCACGATCTGAAGGCTCCTCACCCCTACAAACATGTAGACTTGGTAATATGAGACCCCAGGCAGACAAGACCAATGTCCTCTGATCTGCCCATATCCTAGCATGACACTCTAGTTTGCATGCAGATTTTTGATATATAATTGTCACCCTTCATCTACCCTTAGAACTTTGCATAACACTACTAGAGTTTATCTCTCTTTTTTCACCTAACTGGTTCTCCCCCTTTTTTTCACAATTACAGGGTCCTGCTACATATTGCCCTGATGAAGGCGGAGTATTCTTTTCAGATACGAAGATCATTATTCTTTGGAGTCTGTACCGCCGAAACGCAGTGCTAACCAGAGGGGACACAAGGTTCATCACATTACAGTGCAACATTTAGGATCCCTTCCTTTCTGAAACAATTAACCAAAGGACAAGGACACCTTACCCATTAGCTCTCTCCCCTTTTTTGCATTGTCTCCTTTACTTTGTCCCCCTGATGCGTAGGCAGACCCAATCCCAATACATAATAATTTTCGATTTTGGGATACGAAAAATAATTAACTTATTTGTTTCTTCACAATTGCCCCACAACAAGGGGCACGTGTTTTCCTCAATAAGGTTACAGCTTACGATGAATATTACTGTTTTTTTATTTCATTTTCTTTAATTTCATACTTTCACTTGTTAAGAGTTCATTTGTCAACCAACTGTGACTGCTAACTAACTTATGTTAAAAAAAAAATTTTTTTCATTACGTATTCTCAATTTTTTAATGATTCTACACCTAATTCGTGTATGTACCATTTAAACCATTGTTTTTACATGCTGTTACATGTTAGACCTTACTTTTGTATATCATTTTCTGTTCCTTTGATATAAAGCTTTTAATTTGCAATTTCCATAATGTTTATGTCTCATTTTGAAGGAATGACTTTAATTTCTGACTGCATGCAATATCTATGAATTATACTAGATATAAAGGTTTTGGGACCGGATGAATAACATGAATTTATTCACACCCCATACGGGCCAACCTTTGATACACCAGGACTTTGCTTTGTTGTAAACACATATGTCTTTTGACCCCCCTGGTGTGTCACTCCTGGGTCAAACCACTGCTGCTAGATGGTGGCACGCTTTTTTGTATATAGATTTTTGGACAACCTAGGTTGTTTAGTGGTCGAGTTTCCCATCACTTTCGGGTTTTGGGATACCATTAAATTATTCAAAATTAGCCACACTCAGGCTCCCCTTTAGACAAACATCGCTTCATTCCCTTCTTAGTTCTGTCTACTCTAGAATTACTCTCTCTCTTCCCACCCCGATCGGCTACAGCTTTGCATGGGCTCTGTCACCTGTTTATGTCCGTAGGCTCCCAGTGGGGGATAGTCGGATATGGCCGAGAATGCAACTTTAAGTTATTCCGAGGAAGAAACCATTGAATTGACTCGAGGTCCTTCCTTCTTTGATCCACCAGATTCCAATCAACCATCTACCTCATCAAGTACCTCAGACGATTTATTAAAACTCAAAAAGAAAACCTTCCGCACGGAACTACATGGCCACTTCCTTAGGGAATATTTGAAAAACAACATCATACCGAATGGGTTGATAGTACGGAATGAACCCAGATTATTCCTAGAAGACAAGGAATACACTACTAGTTTCAGCCAGATCGCTACTAAATGCAGTCGTGATCTTATGGTATTAACCATCACTACTGCTCAACGGATCAGCATTACCTTACAAAAAACTCTAGACACAGAAGTAACTAAATTTAAGGATAATACCTTACTGACTGAAATAGAAGCCCAACTTTCCAACATTAATAAGCAATTTGAACAGTTCAAGGCCAACACGTTGACCAAGAAAACAAATAAATTGAACAAAGATATTAAAGACTTTAAAATTGAAATTGTCTACCCATACACAGCAGAAGGGTATATTGATTCGCTTAGGAAGCAAGGAGGAGGATCCCAGCCTCCATCAGGTGGGAGAAGAGGCCGAGTCACATTTTCGGGCTCCAGCAGCTCAGGCTCCTCAAGTGGAAGTCCACACCAGAACTTCCCACCCTTCCAGCCGTATAACTTTGGTCCACCACAATATCCGGGCCCATATCCACCACCTTTCCCTTTTTTAGGCAGAGGAGGACAAGGAGGAGGATGGGGTCCCCCACCTTGGAACATACCGTTCCAAGGAACACGGAGACGACCGAGGAGGCGTCGACAATAGACCAAACATTTGACACCAATCAACTACCAATTTACAATCTGGGCAATTTTCATTTAACTACATGCCAGACTTCCCTTCTAACTAAAGGCCTTTCCTTTGTGCCTACCAACGATACTGACTGGTATAAAACAGAAATAGAGATTCGCCAGTTTTTTCGAAAATTAAGACTCCGGGTTTTCTTCCAGGACCAAATTGAACAAGAGTCAGACCCAGATACAGGTCTACACCCTCAATCACTATTTACACCTACTGATAGTCAAACACCGGACGACCTTCTAACATTTGAGAAATGTGTCCTCAAAGATATTAGGAAGTTGAAAAAGAAAAAACACACAAGGCAACATAATTTAACTAAGGGTGAGAAAAAAGCCCTAAATGATCTATCTAAAAACAGGGAAATGATAATCAAACCTGCCGACAAAGGTGGTGGTATTGTTCTTATGACAACCGAGCAATACACTAATATGATTATGACCTTACTTAATGATGGAATCAGCTATCGCCCACTTAAGAAAGACCCATCTGGAGATATGAAAATTGAAATCTCTGAAATGGTCTCTTTTGCCCAGGACAGGAATTGGATAACCGAAAAAGAAGCTAAGTTTTTAACTACGTCATCAAATCGTACACCATGTTTATATGCTCTCCCCAAAATTCACAAAAACTTACTAAACCCACCGGGGAGACCGATTGTCTCAGGATGTGGATCCATTTTGGAACCTCTGGGGCAGTTTATCGATTATTTTCTTAAGCCTTTGAGCAATAAGACCAGATCATACCTGAGGGATACCATGCACACCATCCAGGTATTCGAAAATTTACCTTTCACCAGTTCACAACAATTTCTGGTGACGATGGACATTAAAGCTCTATACACGTCTATACCCCAAGACGCAGCCATTAATTGCGTATATGAACACCTCACCAGAGAATATGCTGAACCAGGATCCTATCGAGTGCCACCTGAGTTCATCATTGAATTATTAACTTTTGCCCTTAACAAGAATTTTTTCACCTTCGATAATCAGTTCTTTCTCCAGACTAAAGGCACGGCAATGGGTGCAACTTTTGCACCAAGCCTAGCCATCTTATTCATGGCCACTTTTGAGGACCAGTACATTTACAATTCGATCAACCAATGGGAAGCCAACATCTCCCACTGGCATCGCTACATTGACGACATTATTTTCATTTGGACAGGGGATGCTACATCACTCCAACAATTTTTAATATGGCTTAATGCCTGCAATAATAACATACAATTCACTATGGAGTACAGCATCACCAAGATACATTTCCTGGACCTTGAGATCTCGAGTCTCAATAATAAACTTGCCTGTAATCTCTTCAGGAAACCAACTGATCGGAATACACTTCTGCATTACCGGAGTGACCACCCGCATCACATTAAACAGAATCTTCCATACGGTCAATTCCTGAGAATCAGAAGGAACTGTACTCACTTGGAGGATTTCTATACTAATGCCGAAACACTCAGCACTAGACTATGCTCACGTGGCTACCCCAAAAGGCTGATTAATACCGCCACCAAGAGAGCCAGGTTCACAGATAGAGAATGCCTTTTAATACCAAGATTAGAACAAGACATACCTGAGAATGAAAGACTCACATCTGTAATCACTTACGGGCCAAACACTTTTGACCTCAAGAAAGTCATTAGGAAATATTGGCCCATTGTGAGACTACAACTAGTTGAGGAACCCATACCGAGATTTGCCTTCAAAAGAGCGAAAAATATCAGGGAATATGTGGTCCATTCATCATTTACCAAAACCACACCACGTACAGGTCTGTGGAATCTACGCAAAGTGACCGGACACTACCCATGTGGGTCATGCACAGTATGTAAATTCACTAGAAAATTACAAACATTCAAGATAGGCACCAGACAATGGGTCTTGAATAATCTGACTAACTGCAAGACTAATCAAGCCATTTACTGCATCGAATGCCCTTGTGGGCTTCGATATGTGGGACAAACCACACGTAGCGTGGGTACCCGCATCTCTGAACATCGATCGAGAATCCGATGTAAGAATACTACTTCCCCACTAGTCTCTCACTTTCTGGCCAACCACCATACACCTGATGACATCTTTTGGTGGGTTTTGGACCGGATCAATACAGGTCAGAACATACAAACCAGACTGTTGGAACTTGAAAAAAGATGGATCTATAGATTGGATTCTTTGGAACACGGATTGAATGAACAATCTCCATTCTAAATACAACAAACTAACCCCCCCTCCCCCCTCTATTCTTTCTTCCTACTACCACACACCGTGGGCCACACTATAACTCCGCTTCACTTTCACATCACTTTCCGAGATGCACTGGTTGCACTCCCCTTTCTTCCCGCCCCACCACCCCTCACCCCCACATTCTCCCTTCATTTCCCAGAAATCGGGCTTACAGGCACAGACATCCATTTTCCATGTATTCACAGGGACACACGGTGTTACCCATGAACACTCACGCGTCCAACAGCCGGCCCCATTTTTGGTCCTCGAATACGGGACAGAATCATTTCTGGGCACCCGCGGGGACTGCAGACAACTGGAACACACCAACAATCACTCGTTTCATGGCATAAGAGCATATTTGACAACCCACTGTGGCTCCGCCTTTTGACACTCCCCCGGCCTCTGACCATACCATTGGCCGGACGTAGCCGTCACTCACTGTGATCGGCGCTTTCTATTGGACATCCTACTTCCTGTGGGAACTTTTCCCTCCACGTCGAGGCTTGACGCTTAGTTCGGTTGCTTTGACAACCAATTACTTGCCTCTATTTTATAGCTTCAGCCCGCATTTGTGTTGCCGATGTCAGCGAGGACAGACATTCAGGGACGACTTCGCTCGCCCTCACTCTGCATGAATGCCATCTGGATTTGACCTTTCCTGTTTACCCTATACAGGTAACTACGTGGGTTTCACCACATGGCTCCTCTATGGCCACAGTTCTTTACAAAATCTTTTTGCCAGACTAGACACCTATATAGGTAACCGGTTATGTGCCTTCTATGCTCCTATATGTAGGAAAATACTTATGACATCTGATGCCTTCCGGTTTTCCCGTTTTTCCACACCCCCCGGGCCCCGGTTTCTAATCCAGGCATACTTTCATTCTAGGTCTCAGCCGGTTCACCGGTCCGATGACGAGAACCTACGAACATCACGAATTTTTCCAATAACACCTTTTCTCGTGATTCAAAACAAATAACTATCTTCACGGACTCTACAAAGATACTGCATCATACTAAATAGCCACCTTGGCTTCACTCTCACTCGATGGCAGCCTCTTGTGGTGAGTTTCAAACTGTTTATTTTTGTTTCTCTGTCTTCCTTCTCTTCCCCCCACGTGTGGACCGCCGGACCGACAGGGCAAACAGAGACCCTTGTATTTGCGCTTCCGAAGGGGACCCAATACCACTATCTTTTTATGTTTCCGGGGAGGGTGTGTACTATCAGCACGATCTGAAGGCTCCTCACCCCTACAAACATGTAGACTTGGTAATATGAGACCCCAGGCAGACAAGACCAATGTCCTCTGATCTGCCCATATCCTAGCATGACACTCTAGTTTGCATGCAGATTTTTGATATATAATTGTCACCCTTCATCTACCCTTGGAACTTTGCATAACACTACTAGAGTTTATCTCTCTTTTTTCACCTAACTGGTTCTCCCCCTTTTTTTCACAATTACAGGGTCCTTCTACTTATTGCCCTGATGAAGGCGGAGTATTCTTTTCAGATACGAAGATCATTATTCTTTGGAGTCTGTACCGCCGAAACGCAGTGCTAACCAGAGGGGACACAAGGTTCATCACATTACAGTGCAACATTTAGGATCCCTTCCTTTCTGAAACAATTAACCAAAGGACAAGGACACCTTACCCATTAGCTCTCTCCCCTTTTTTGCATTGTCTCCTTAACTTTGTCCCCCTGATGCGTAGGCAGACCCAATCCCAATACATAATAATTTTCGATTTTGGGATACGAAAAATAATTAACTTATTTGTTTCTTCACAATTGCCCCACAACAAGGGGCACGTGTTTTCCTCAATAAGGTTACAGCTTACGATGAATATTACTGTTTTTTTATTTCATTTTCTTTAATTTCATACTTTCACTTGTTAAGAGTTCATTTGTCAACCAACTGTGACTGCTAACTAACTTATGTTAAAAAATTTTTTTTTTTTCATTACGTATTCTCAATTTTTTAATGATTCTACACCTAATTCGTGTATGTACCATTTAAACCATTGTTTTTACATGCTGTTACATGTTAGACCTTACTTTTGTATATCATTTTCTGTTCCTTTGATATAAAGCTTTTAATTTGCAATTTCCATAATGTTTATGTCTCATTTTGAAGGAATGACTTTAATTTCTGACTGCATGCAATATCTATGAATTATACTAGATATAAAGGTTTTGGGACCGGATGAATAACTTGAATTTATTCACACCCCATATGGGCCAACCTTTGATACACCAGGACTTTGCTTTGTTCTGAACAACAGTACAACTGTTCGTAGTGTTCGCTAGCAACATGAAACTGTACTAAGAACACACGCGGTGTCCTGAATTTTTCGTAAACAAACAAAAATTAAAGTGTCCTAAAGAACACTATACCTGTCCGGTACTGTTCGCTAACAAGTTCAAACTGTTCAAACGCTATTGGTGTCCTGAAATGTTCGTACGTAAACGAAAATGGAGGTGTCCTGAAGAACATTATACCTGTGCGTAGTGTTCGCTACCCAATTGAAACTGTTCTTCGAACACAATTGGTGTCCTGAAATGTTCGTACATAAACTAAATTACACGTGTCCTGAAGAACACTATATCTGTCCATACTGTTCGCTACCAAGTTTAAACTGTTCTAAGAACACACGCGGTGTCCTGAAATGTTCGTTTCACGTGTGACGCACTTTTAATTACTTCAGAACCCGAACAGTGTCCGTAGGACATCAATGCGCATGCGCTAACCAATCTCCGTGCACTTGGTGTCCTGCGGACAGGCGCTTCCTTCGCAGACTAGTTCGCAAACAGATCATATGATCGCGCCCGCGCTCATCGTGTGTCCTGAAATGCGGACTCTGTCATGTCCCCGAACAATTTAAAAGTACATTTTCAGTTCATACATAATATTTTTCAATAAAATCTCACCATGCCATAAAGACCCACATAGCAATCTTGAGTTTCTATATACCTTTTGAAACTTTCCGATCCTTTTTTTGTGTTCGATCTGTCCGCGCACAGTGCACATGTCCGCGGACCATGCACAAGCACCCCTATAAAAGACCACGCCCAAGAGCTTATTCCCATTGTGTTTCTGGCTATTCTTCAGAACACAGTGATTTTTGCTGCCACCTGCAGACTACACCATCATCGAGATGGCATCCTTGGCTGCTGAACTGCTACTTGGTGCTGCACCTGCTTCAGCACCACCACCACCCCCTCCACCACCACCACCTCCCCAAGGGCCTGAAGAGGGGAACAGGACTGAGGATGCGGAGGAGGAAGAAGAGGATGATGAGAATGAGGTAGAGGAAATCCCTACTACCCGCACTAGGCGTGAGTCTTGGGTGTGGCGGTTATTTACCATTCATGGGAATGGTCCTAAGGCTCGTGCGAACCATGTTACCTGCAATGAGTGCAAAATGATACTCAGTCGCAGGAAGCACGATAACTACAGCTTTGGGACCACTACTATGAAGCGACACCTGAGGTCATTTCACTCTGGGGCTATTCGCAGGGTTGTACCTTGCGAAGAACGTAGAAGGTTGATTTCCTCTACTTCATCCTCTGTTTCTGATCCTGTCACCACAAGGACCACCTCTGTGGGGCAGCGTCTTTCTCAAGCTGCCTCTCAGGCCATACAGAATGCTGATGACCCTTACCTTTCGAGGGTCACAGTTGTATGTATGTACTGTGACACAGTACTCTGCAGGGGGGAGCGACTTCGGAGTGCTTTTGAGACTATCGTCTCAGAGCACGAGAAGACCTGTTCACTACCCAAATAAAACCCACTCTACATCTTCCTCTCTCAGCTCGCCCTTTCTTATCCCTGTGGTTGGTGTCCCCCCCTTTACCCTTCTTTACCCTCCTCTCCTAGTGTGTCGTGTCTGAAAAACCAAAAAAAATACAAAATTACAAAAATCAAAAAAAAATAAGCCTCTTTTCAGAGCCAGCTTTCCCAGTTAAAAAATAGAAGGGAAAATAAATGAAGCAGGGCTCTTTGTATTTTTTAGAAGTCCACGGACAGTTCGCAAACATTAAAAAAATTGGGTTGCTACTCCATCACAAACATTGTAATTTTCTCTGGAAAGAAGTGGTGGCTCTGAAAAGAGCCTTTGGGTGGTGTTTGTAAGTCAAAAATTTGTACTTCAAAATCGTTGTTGTAATTCCAAAAAAGGTTGCAATACATTTTGTACATTTCTCAGAAAAATCTGATTGCCAGCATAAGTAAGATGGACTCCATCTCTGCGAAAAATGTATGTACTACGAAACATAATATTTTCATTGTGAAAAAAAGACATGCAAAAATCTCTTAGAAAGCCACAAACAGCCTTATTAACATTGCGCCTTGCTTTTTCCATTTGTGGACCAAATGAAGAAGAACGAAGCCACATTTGTCTCTGCGCAATCCGTGAAAATATCACTTGAGAATTAGGAAACATGTCCATAACCTTCCTCAGTCCTTCTTTCATAGCAAATTGCAAACAAATTCCAGTCACATGTCCTAAACTGTTCCCTCCACAATGAATTACAATTATGTCTGGATGTTGCTCTGTCTCCAAAGTAGCACAGAGAGGTAGCAAGTCCAACCACTTCATTCCACGTACTCCATGCCAGTGTACTTCCACATGTGGGAATCCAAGATCTACAGCTACTCCACAGCTTTCTGCATGCACCTTCAACCAATGTATCCACGAATCTCCTAGAATCCAAACAATCTGTTTTCTGAAACACACAGCCATAGCTATCTTTTGTTCTCTCAGCAAAAAGAGTATCTGAGAAAATCTCTCCTGGCACAACACACCCACCAAACTTTCCTGAGCAATCCCTTTCAGTGCTTATTCTCATTTGCATGACTTCTGAACCCAAAAATCCCAGGATGTAACTCCCGATGTCCGCGAACTACCGCCATGTCCGCGGACATATCATAACATGAACAGCCCTTCTACCATTTCCACTACTCTCTCTCTGCCATTCTCTCATTGGATGTACCTCAAAAATCACATGACCATGCACCAATCACATTCAAGACCTCTATATCTAACTGCATCATCATAGATCAGCACTGCAAATGTACTCTGAATCTCTCTGAGTACAAGTGTCATATCATTGGCAAGCAGCATCTACCAGAAATACTGTACAAGTCTTCAAGATTTCTACTTGCAGCTCCATGCATATCCATATGCATGAACACAAACTTCAGGTATGCATATTTTCTGTATAGTAGATGAACACATTTTCAAACAGACTTTTATCTTGTAAAATCTGTAAAATGAATTTACTGTACTTTTTTCAATTTCCTAAAATCAACTATCACTTATAAACCTTTATACTATTTACTTTCTTTATACACACACTCAAATCATGTTAAACTAACATTGTTTAAATGAAATATATAGACTACATATATTCAAACACAATTGCATGCAAACACAATCTATGTTTAAACCTTTATAAAAATACTTATACAATTTCATATTTTTTGTTTTTATTCATTTATTTACTTAATTACTTTAAATTAGACATGACATTGAGGCGCTATTACCTAGAACAGTTTACTTACAGAAATAGTGGTATTCACTAATATATTATAAATTTCACAAGACATAGTAAAGATATATTTTTTTGCTACAGTTAGTCATTCAATACAATTTGTTCATTAAGAACATATCATATGTACTGAACTGATGCAATGTATCTTATGTAAATAAATTAGTTTAATGGTTTTACAGAAGGCACTGAGGATTTCAATTAAAAAAATCAATATCTAAATTAAAAACAGTGCTATATACAAACAAAGTTACTAATTTGAAGCTTTTACAATTGCAGTGAAGACCAGTTTCCTGAAAAGAAGCAGCCGAATTCGAAGAAGAAAGAAAAACTAAGAAGTTACCTGTTAATTTAAAAAAAAAAGTAAGTAAAATATCACCATAATATTTGTATTATTAATCAAATATACTATAACATTAATACGAGCTATTTTGGTTTCTTAAAATAGAGATTTTGTACCATTTTGTCCAAAAATGTCCATGTCTTAAACAGCGATTTACAGCCAGAATGGCCCACAAATTTCTATTTTTGGACACACAAATTAGCCAACTAAACCACTACAATTTTCATATTATAGAACAAACAACTGTTTTAATTGTATACATTAGATTTACTATTTGTACTTTTCCACACCACTAGCTTACTTTTTTGTTGTCATCTGAACCCCAGTTTAGTAACACATCAATTCAAGAATACCTATCCCTACTAGTTTTAGTTCCCAATGCACAATCACACACCATTACATACATCTTTATCATCTTACTCAAACACTCATGGACACAGCACACATACATTCCAGAACACCCCAACCCATATCTTCTTTATTTTTTTCAACAGACCCTAAAGAATGCCTATCAAAAGACAACTCCGTAGAAAGCAACGCAAAAGTAGAGCAAATGAAAAATAAGGTGTCCAACATAAGCATCCATCTCTAGCAGAATTTGTAAAAAAAAGTTGAAACAAAACAGCTAATACAATCATTTAGTGAAACACAAGAAGTTTCAAGTACAACAACTTCGCTTCCTCTATCAAAATGTAAAACAAACCAAAAAACAATTAACAGAAAATCAGCTATCAGTACAGATAAAACTACTTCTTCAAATTTTAATATAGTGCAAAGTAAGCATACCAAGAAAAGTATTTTAGCCAAAATAAACCGTCACAAAGTCCTTCAAAATCTTATAAAAACAGGAGAGAAATCAGGTTCAAAGCTTAAAACCTATCGTAGGAAATTCATCTTAGAAGCATTGATGGACAGTGCAATTCTTCTCAAAAGAAATGTATTTATTTTACTGTTAAACAAAATGAAACCACTAACAAAACTAATAACTAAATTACAAAAAAGACTTCTCAATAAGCGAAATGTCAACAGAAAGAACTTCTTAAGTATCTGCGGAGGTGAATGGAATCACACTACGAGCACAGAACCATATTTTAATGAAGAAGCGTACAAACAAAAGCAAACAAATACAATTGCCATAAATATCAGTTGTCGAGGTTATGAAAAAGTGAATAATACCATAATGGAACAAGAAGTACTCCTTACAAAAATATGCCCTGAAAACTTAGAATTACCCCTCCATTCAACTGAATCAGAACGTCCAGTGTACAAATGGCCATGCACGTCAATGTGTAACATTCCCAAACAATGTTTCAAATCTTTACACCAATTCCTCAATAAATATGTAAAAAGCAAAGACAAAATCAAAATTAAATTACTGCAAAATAAAGATACCTGTCCAGTGTGCAAGTACACAGGATTACAAGGACATTCATTGGCCTGCATTACAGGACCTACTTGTAAAACCACTTTCCATGATATCAAAAGGATATCAACACATCATTCAACTATAAGAAATCTAGTCTATAAACTGTACTATGCTAAAAGTCCTGCTAAATAACATCCTTCTACATGGTACAGCAAAAGACCTACTTGAAGAAATTCACTATATCCAGAAAAAATATTTTGGAAGTGAAAGCCATTTACAGAATGAAATAGCTTTAAACCAATTAAGCAACAATTCTACACATGGCAACCTTTTGCTAAACACATACAAAAAAGAAATACTAAAATTTAAAAGTACATCAGCTGAAGTACCAAACCATGAATGTGTATGTTGCCGTAGAATTTTTTATTTATTTATTTTTTATTTTATTTATATATTTATAACGCGCCGGAGCTCGCAAGCATAAGGGCGCGACAAGCACACGAGAGAACAGATCACAGGACAACATAAAAAGAAAGGATGGGGGACTCAAGGGAGTCCAAGCTGAATATGTAACGAATTACCGAAAAAGTAACGTTTTCAGCTGCTTCCTAAATAGCGAGTAGCTACTTTCCAATCTAAGATTGTTAGGTAGCTCGTTCCAGAGCGCTATAGCTTTGGTGGGGAAAGCTCTCCCAAGTCCAGTAGCTTTGACTCTAGTGTGGCTGACTTTGAGTAGCCCTTTTTTTGCTGATCTAAAACAGCGGCTTGGTTCATACCAACGAAATTCCTTCTCTAGGTATGTGGGGGCCGTGCCAAAAAGACAGCGGTGGACAAGTGTCAAGGATTTGAATTTAATACGCTCCTCAATGGCGAGCCAGTGAAGGCCTATTCGGTCATGGGTGATGTGCTCACGCTTGGACTTCCCGGTAATAGTTCTAACAGCGTTGTTCTGAATTATCTGGCATTGTTTAATGCAAGAGTTACTTGAACCGAGCATCAGCGCATTCCCATAGTCCAGTCGGGACAAAATCGTGGCTCTAGCAATGGTGGCGCAATTTGTGACATTGAGATACGGCCTAATATGGTGTAGTAATCTCTGGTAGTATTGACAGTTTCTTTTAAGATAAGTGACCTGAGCATCTGCTCCTAGTGAGGATTGCAGGTATATGCCAAGTGTTTTCACCTTACTTGAGACCGTGATGTTAGAGTCCTTGATAAGAAATGATGAGTAGGCTGGGCCTAGATTGGATAAGGCTTTTGAAGATCCGAATGTCATAAGTTCAGTTTTTGAACCATTCAGACACATCCAGTGGGCTTTCATCCAGCTTTCTATGGTATTATAGATTGCTGAGAGTCTGTTGTTGTCTGTGGTGTGGTCTCCGCTGAGTTCTATAATCAGTTGAGTATCATCTGCGAAGTTGGTAAAGTAAATACCCAACTGTGAAAGGAGGGCGCAGAGGCAACGGATATAAAGATTGAATAGGAGAGGGGAGAAGCTAGCACCTTGTGGGACACCACAATCCACTGGATTCGTGCCAGAGGAATGTCCACCCCAGGTGATTTTGGATTTTCTGTCATCCAAAAAAGAGGATATCCAATCGGTGGCTTCCTCGGCACAGTTACCTGCTTTTCCCAGGGCCTCACGGAGCTTCCTGTGGTCTAATAAGTCGAAAGCTGCCGAGAGGTCCAATAGAATGAGCAGGCCGGCCTTGCCTCTATCCAGGATTTCTAGCATTTTAGATTGAAGGTCGAGTAATGCTGATTCCGTGCTATGTGCACTTCTGAAACCCGATTGCTGGGGATGTAGCAGGTCGTGCTTGTCCACGTACTCTTGAAGTTGGTGGGTGGCCACCTTATCAAGAACTTTCAACAAAAAGTTGCAATTCGTGATAGGGCGGAGATTGGCTGGATTTTGCTGGTCAAGGCCGGGTTTTTTTACCAATGGTGTAACTGTAACTGTTTTTAGGCTAATGGGGACGGTCTGGTCTCTAAAAGACGAGTTTGTCATGCGGCAAAGAAAGGGTGAAAAAATGTCTGTATTATCTAGGATGAACTTGGGGGGCAGTATGTTTTCAGGGCATGAAGTGCAATTCATGTTAGAGAGAGTCTCCGCCATGATTTCTGGTGTTATTGGTGTGAAATGGAATTTAGGTACTTTAATCTCGGGATCAGCCTTGATGTAAGTCATTGAAGTGTCAATAGTATTGCAATTTAAGATGGTGTCTCTAGCTTTTAGAATCTTTTGAGAAAAAGCAGTTTGGACCTTTTCGCAGTCCAGCAAGGATGGCTGGAAGGGAGGGGTGAGAGTGGGTGGCTTTTCAAAGGTTTTTAAGATTTGAAACAGCTTTCCCGTGGAGTTGGATGCACCTGAAATTGCTTGTTATAAACGTTTTTCTTTGTTTCAATAACTTTATTTCTGTATAGGATGTCCGATTTCTTCCATGTGTCTTTATTGAGTACTGTGGGGTTTTTGAGCCACTGTCTTTCAAGTTTCCTTTTGGCAGTTTTTAGGGTGCCTAATTCCGTAGAGTACCAACTTTGGTGGTTGAGATTGGGACGCACTAGTTTGTTTTTCAGTGGGGCATTCTTATCTAGAAGATCTTGGAAGTAGTTGTTATAAGTGGTGATAATAGTGTCACAAGGGTCATCGTCTGTGGTGTTATCCATGATGTGTGAGATCCCCCTTGAGAGCATATCTGGCGTGATTTTCTTGAGGTTTCTGCTCTGGGTAATTTTGGGTAAATTGTCAGGATAGATATTTTTGGAAGGCAAGGATAGTGTGGCTTCGATTTTGTAATGATCGCTCCAGATACAGGGCTGTATGTTAGTTACAGTAAGGTCAACATTATTGGAAACAATCCAATCAAGTTGGTTGTTGGAACCGATGGTGGGACCATTGTTAGCGATCGAATAGCTAATGTTAGAGAGATTTTTTTCAAGGCTGATAGCCTCTTTGTCGGTGGGGTTTCCCCTCCATCTATTGAGGTCACCCAGGAGAAGTGTGCCTGTGTTCTTTCCTTTGAGATTGTTAAGGATATGGCAGAGGTCGTCGTTGAAGTCCGATATAAGTGATGGGGGTCTATAAATTACAATGAAGTTGATACAGTTGTTTTGGGAAGGGGTGAATTTGAGGTGGAGAACTTCGCACCCCGAGCATTGAATGGGCAAAGAAAAAAGATGTATGTCTTGTCTGATTATTGTGGCGACTCCGCCTCCCTTTCCTATTGCTCTGTTTTCGAAATGAATGATATAATTAGTAAAATTATAATATAATAATTATAATTTATAAAAGTAACACAACAACTGTGGACCTATCATATAAAATAGAAGACAATGAAGATTCTAAATGGTTTGAATTAGCTCTCTACCTTCTAGCAGAAAACTAATATGAAATAACTGAGCCCTTAATACTTTGCAGTTATTGCACTACAAAACTTGACAACAACCAAACTCCTTCAAGTTCTATCACAAATAATTTGGAATTATACCCAGTACCAAAACCTCTACAACAACTTAATTTATATGAGAGCATCATAATTCAAACAGTACACCCATTTCAAGCAATAATACGCCTTCAACCAAAAACAGCAAAATTACCTCCCTCTGAATTGGTAAAAGGCATTCGTGGAAAAGTAGTTTATTTACCATTAAATCTAAAAGAAAATGTGCATACTCTAGGAGTGCAAGGTCCAATGCAGCAATCTTTAATTATATTAGTAAATGGAGTACCTACAAAAGACAAAATATATGGCAACAGCTGGTAGATTTATAAAAAGTTAGACAAGCCTTCCAATATCTTAAAGAGAATAATGAATATTACAAAGAAATTAATATTGAAGAAAACTTGAAAGATACAACTGAAATAATTCAAGAAACACAAGAAGCTGGTCAATGTGAGCTACTAGATCCTGCTACAATATCAAATACTTTAGACCATTATACAATTCATCCTTTGCACTGTAATGACACCGTACAAGATGTACTAGAAACTTACGAAATGCGTTAAACAAAAGGATCGCCAATCAGTATATGGGAAAAAAGTATAGAAGCATGTGCTTTTCCTCTACTCTTTCCTACTGGCAAAGGAGGAAGGTATGATGATAGACCTATTCAAATATCAGCTTCAGAATACCGCTCATTACGGATGTATTCTGAAGATCCCAGATTTAGACAAAATGTGGAATACATATTCCACCTACTCTTTGAAAGTGAACTAGCAACTTTATGTTATGGAGTTGCACACATATTAAAATCAGGATCACACTTTCAAAATATGACAGCTACACAATTATTAGAGAAAGTGCAACAAAAGGATGAGGTTTTACAATCAAATATTACAAATCTATTAGCAAATATGCGTGGTACTAAAGAGTACTGGTTTCGACGTCATGGAGATGTACGTTGTATGATCAGAAACCTTGGCCCACCCACTTGGTTTGTTACATTAAGTTGTGCAGAATATGCATGGGAAGATTTACATGATTTCCTACGCATATCAAATAAAAACAAAACAAACATAGATATTCTAACACCTGGAGAACTTTGTTCTTTGGATCCTGTTAATGTTTCAAGATATTTTCACCATCGCTTCATTGCTATGCTACATTTTATTTGTAATAAAACTGTTCCTCCCCTTGGAGAAGTGCAACACTTCTTTTGGAGAAAAGAATACCAAGCCAGAGGAGCACCACATATCCACATGCTTTTATGGATTAAAGATGCTCCTAAATTTGGTCAAGACAGTGATGCCACTGTTTTACAGTTTATTGAAAAATATGTCACTTGTGAAATTCCATCAGAAGCCACAAATAGTGATCTTCGTGCACAAGTTTTACAATTTCAAAGACACAAATGTGGAAAATATTGTCGTCGCAAATACAAAAACAAAGGCAAATACTACACCAAATGCCGATTTGGTTTCCCTAGACCAGTTACAAATACAGGTCAAGTAAACAGCCTCATGTCTTCAGTTAGACATAGTGTTAAAGGTAAGTCACCTAAAAATACATATTACATAAAAAGAAAAGAAGAAGAAAAATATATCAATGATTATAATGCAATCATTGCCCACTTATGTAATGCAAACATAGATGTGCAGTACATTGCAGACAATTCTACTGCAGTTGCACGATATGTCACAGCATACTTAACTAAAGCAGAAAAGACAGAGCTCCAAGACCTCTGGAATGACCTGTCATCAGATAAAACAGTATCTCAGAAATTATACAGCTTGGGCATAAAAATGCTCACCCATAGAGAATGTGGATCTTATGAAGCAGCTGATCGTTTAACTGGTACTTCATTGTATGGTAAATCTGAAAATATAGTATGGCTAAGTCTTGGTCCAGCTAAATCTAGAAAAAGAATTCTAAAATCATATGAAGATATAGAAACAATAGCCAAACATGATCCCAACAGCCAAGACATTTTAAAAAACAATTTATTGGACACATACTACCCAAACAGAAGTAATACTTTGGAAAACATGTGTCTATACCAAATAGCCCAAAACTACACATACAAAAATAATATGAAACCTGATGAAAAAAAAGGTAAATATAGAGTGACAGACTGTGAAGGCAGCTTAGTTAAACTCACTAAACCAAATTTAATTAATCATATCAAATTGTCATTGAAGACTCCTCAACATAAAGAAGTATATTACATGTCCCTGCTACAACTCTTCAAACCATGGAGAAAAGAAGAACAATTACTAGATAACTATGACTCATATGAGGATGCTTTCAAAGCAAATGAAAGCACTATAACTGATGTAAACTTTACACAGTACAAAACAATGTTGCACAATGAACAGCAACATGAAGAAGAACTCCAAGCCCAACTAGATAAGGATACTCCTGACAGTAGTCAACCTTCTGTAACAGGAAGCCAAGAACCACTGGGAGAACCACTAATAACAAATGAGGCAGAATTAGCTATGATAGAAGTAGAAAACACCATGTGTCAGTATGAAGATAAGGAAGACTTAACTATACTACAATCAAAACTAAACAATGAGCAAAGTAGCATTTTTCAACAAGTAACAAAACAAATTGCACATGGTGTAAAACATGAAAATAAAGAATGTTCCTGCCATAAATATAAACCTATACTACTGTACGTCAGTGGTGAAGCTGGTTCTGGCAAAACATTCCTAATCAAAATCATTAGTAAGTTCCTTCAACAATTGACAAACAACAAACGGTCAGCTGTTGTCACTGCCCCCACAGGTTTAGCTGCCTACAACATAGGTGGTGTTACATTACACCGATTACTACTATTACCAGTAGAACACCAGAACAAATTAGACTATTACAAACTTTCTGCAGAAGCTGCAATGAAATTACACAGAGTATTGAAACAAATGAAAATGCTACTAATAGATGAAGTGAGCATGGTCTCCAACCTGATGTTAGCTTTGATTCACCTCAGATTACAAGAAGTACTCAAAACAGACTATGAAGAGCTCTTTGCAGGAAAACACGTTATTGTTTTTGGAGATCTGCTTCAATTAACACCAGTAAAAGGTGAACCTATTTTTAAAACATTAGGGCACAAACTCTGCCGTAAAACTGATGGCAGCATTGGAAATGTCAACCTTTGGCAACATTTTCAATACAGAGAATTAACAGAAAACATGCGCCAATCTGCAGATCTAACTTATGCCAACATTTTAAAAAGTTTGAGAGTTGGTATACTTTCTAAAGAAGCAGAAGCAACATTGAAAACTCGGCACATTAATGCACTTTATGGCGATAATGCATGTGCTACAGATGTTATGGAACAATTAGCCCACAAAAATGTCAATTGTATGGCCTTAATGCCAACTCTTGCAAGCTGTCTCAAGTTCAATGAAATAATGTTAAGTAAAGAAATGCAATCAATAATGGAAATTAGCGCCACAGACAAACTAGATGTACATGGTATGACACTACCCATGTGTGACCAAGCCACAACAAGACTAAATAATTTAGAAAAATCAATCTCAAACACAGCAGGCTTAGAAAAGATGTTAAAATTATCCTTAAATTGCAGAGTAATGCTTAAATGTAACCTTGACGTGGACCAAGGACTAGTTAATGGAGCACTGGGTACAGTTGTTGGCTTTCAAACATACCCACGTGACAACAAAATTCAGTTTGTCAATATACTATTTGACAAACTTTCAGAAGTAAAACGGATAGGACGCTCAACAGCTAGATTCCTGATCTTCAAAGATACGTATGTACGCAGAGAACAATTTTCTCTAACTCTTGCATACGCAGTCACAATTCATAAATCACCAGCTCTTACCCTAGACAAAGCAATGATAGATATTGGTATCACAGTCTTTAAAGAAGGCTTGAGCTACGTAGCACTATCACGCTTACGTACACTTGACGGTCTATTTCTAATCAACTTTGATGCAAGTAAAGTAAACGCTGATATTCCTTGCATTTTAGAATATAATAGACTTCGCTCAGTATACACTCCCCATCTAAACACATATTCTGTTCCACAAAAACTAAAACGTTGTAAAAGAAAACTAAATCAAACAGAAATGCAACAGGACGTCACTGCAAATCCTCCAAAGAGAGTAAAAGAAACTAATACTTCATCAAGTACCACAAACAAAAAAGAATCAATTAGAGAAAGAAAACCAGGTACTTCTTTAAAGAAGGAAGACAAACTCCAAAAAAAACAGTTAGATACAGAACTACCTGGACCATTTAAATTCTCAAATATAGTTGGTGTAAGTTGCTATGCAAATGTAGCAATGAATATTCTATTTCAATTACCACCACTTGTTGACAACATTTACTTACACAGTACAGACCCATTGTGTTTGCAAATGTTAGTACTTCACAGAAATGCAGCAAACAATCCTGACAACACATATAGTGTTTTTGGAATAAGACGACAATTGGACTACTGTGCTGGAATGGTGAAATTCACTATAAACTCACAGGAAGATCCACAAGAATTTCTAATGTACTTACTACAAGTACTGGAAAACAAAAACATACCTATAAATGAAATCTTTCAGATTTCATACATGTGGAAACATACATGCACTCTCTGCAACAATGTGACACAAGAAGAAATCCCCAATGAACGCTTCATATATATATATCAATATCAAATTGTGAATCCATTCCATTTCAGCAACTTGTACAAAATGCAAACCATGGTACTTATGCTCTACCTGCAATTCAGATAATCGCTCCACGTTAGTAATACAAACACATAGTAAATACGTAATACTAATGCTTCTACGTTACAATGCAGATGGTACCAAAACAACTGCAAGCTGACTGGATTCACACATGGTCAAATATCACTTGGTAAGAAAACCTTCACAACAATAGGTATAATCTACCACGCAGGAGCCACAACCAATTCAGGGCACTACACTGCATATATAAAAAAGAAATGTGGATGGTTTGAATGTAATGATAGTACCATTACTCTAAAGCAGAGATTACCAGCAAATCTTACAAACGCTTATTTGATGTTCTTAAAACCAAAATTTGATAAATAAACTGTATTTAAACCTTTAAATAAATTTGTGTTAAAAAAATATAAACTGTTAGAATACTCCAAAAGCTATCTAACTGCTCAAAGATTCTACAACAACTAATCAGATAAATGAATACCACTAAATTAGACCAAAAAATACACAGTTAGAATACGCCAATTGGTATCTAACTGTCCCAAAATTATAAATTTGTTTTAAAATAATATAAACTGCTAGAATACTCCAAAAGCTATCTAAAAATTCAAAGATTCTACAACAACTAATCAGATAAATGAATACCACTAAATTAGGCCAAAAAATACACAGTTAGAATACGCCAATTGGTATCTAACTGTCCCAAAATTTAACAATATCCAAATAGATAAATCAAAACCACTAAAATATATTAAAAAAATAGACAGTTAGAATACGCCAATTGGTATCTAACTGCTCCAAAATTTTATAATATCAAAACAAATGAAGAATCTGTTACTGCTCCAAAAAAATACAACAAAGCAAAGTATAAAGCATTAGCCAGAAACAACAAGTGAACACTGAAAACAAACAAACAAATAAACTGTAGCATAACAGAAAAAGGGTTTTTTTTTAATCCAACATGGAATTTTTTTTCTCCCACAGACCCAATGATTTTAGCAACAAATACAGAAACTGAGCAAATTGCACAGTACCCTAATTTGTACTCTACTAAATATGAGGGTCGAAAAAAAATAAAAGTATATTGCTTATACAATGTAATTAGTCATTACAAAATACTAATACTAACATGCTATTTTCTTTTATCACAGAAATAAAGAAGAAAAACATGGACTCCCATTACTAGACCAAACAGTAAGTATACAATAATAAGGACAAACATAGCAGCATATCACATACATAGTATCTAATACCTTTGTTCCTTATACATTTGTTTTCCACCCAACGTTATAAGCAAATATGAATGTGATATGCTGCGGTGGTTGTTGCCAGGGCATAGAGTCTTGGGTGCATGGCCAAATGGCCATGCACCCAAGACTCTATGCCCTGGCAACAACCACCGCAGCATATCACATCCATAGAGTCAAACATTTCAACTATGATCTATGGGAAACTTTTAATGTCGGCGAACAATGTGAGTGTTCTTAGAACACTTTGAACTTGCCAGCGAACAATACGGACACCGTTTTCAGGACACCCCCTACGAACATTTCAGAACAACGCGATAGTTCTTAGAACACTTTCAACTTAACAACAAACAATACGGACAGCGTCCTAAGGACACCCCCTATGAACATTCCAGGACACCGGGAGTGTTCTGAGAAGCATCTTCAGAACACCACCATCTTGTTTATTTGCGAACATTTCAGGACACCCCGAGTGTTCTTAGGACACATTCAACTTGACAAAGAACAATATGGACAGCGTCCTCTGGACACCCCCTACGAACACTCCCCGGACACCGGGAGTGTTCTTAGAAGCGTCTTCAGAACACCACCATCTTGTTTATTTGCGAACATTTCAGGACACCGCGAGTGTTCTTAGGACACATTCAACTTGACAAAGAACAATACGGACAGCGTCCTCAGGACACCCCCTACGAACACTCCCCGGACACCGCGAGTGTTCTTATAACAGTTTCACTTTGCTTGCGAACAAAATGGACACATATTGACTCCTTATTTAGAACATTTCAGAACACCTGTGATGGCCGCAAACAAATCGAACACAAAAAGAACGGCTAACACATAAAAAACACAACTTTCATCCTATCTCATACACTCCCACCCTCCCCAAACACTCCTACACACCAACACACTCTACAAAATACACATTTTGAACAAAGTTTCACCGCGCTGTCCGGGGACGTCCTCGAATCCAAGATGGCGGGCGCTACCGAAAAATCTGACGCGATTCACGCTCCACGCCGTCCAATCAGCGAACACGTTGCATGTCCGCGAACATCACGCAAGACGATTGGCCAATCAGGACACCGTCCGCGGAGCGAACAGGAAAGTGTGTCCGCGAACCGAACACAGATATCACAAATTTTTTTTGACCTACTTTTTGGTCATTTTCAAAAAAACTACTGGACGGATTTTCACCAAATTTGCAAAAGCACGCTTTCGGGACCAAGCCGCTGCTCCTGGTCGAAATTTGGTGGAAATCCGTCCAGCGGTTTGGGCTGTAGGCGCGAGCAAATTTTTTTTCCCATTCACTCTATGGAGAGTGAGTATAATGTATACAAATATGAGCATATAGAGGGAAGGTAGAGTAATAAAAATAAAACTATGAGAAAGTGCTGATAACCATAATGATTATCTTCATGCACAGAAAGGATTGCTCTCTTTCAAGCCTGTATCTTCTGCTACGTATATGTTTCATATGATGTGACTAGACCCTAAGTCTACAAATATAGTACGTTTTCAATTTTTACTTCCTGACTGTTACTGAAGAAAACTATGTGGCTTCGATATGTCAGTAAAGGTTAAAAAGGGAGAGCCAGCCATGTGATGTCATCAGTGATGTCATCAATGACATTTGTGATGTCATCTTTGATGTCCTGGGCATTAGTGTTAGCAGTGCACGGTGGCGCGAGTTATGGTTGCTTATGTTACCATAACTGCCGAATTTCAGGGGTTTTTCGGTTTTACTTTGAGCCATATCGTCCCTTTAACAACGTTTTTTCACTGAATTTCATAGGTTTTTAGTAGCGCAACTTAACCATAACGTCCCTTTAACAACGTTTTTTTCACTGAATTTCATAGGTTTTTAGTAGCACAACTTAACCATAATATCCCTGACTTCATATACATGTAACATAGAACATACTAACTCCCTCGTAGTGATTTTCATGTCCGCGGACTACCGCCATGTCCGCGGACACATCGAAAATCTGAGCGTGGTGAATGTAAATTTAAATAGTGTGCCCCATTTCCCCTTTGAAGTTGGCTCTGAAAAGAGCCGTTTTTTTTTTTTTTCAGATGCTTGACAAACACCTGTTATTTTGTATTTTTTTTCTTGTTTTTTTTTCTTACTTTACTCCTAAAATCTTCACATAACCTTCTCCAAAGCAACCCTTACATTCCAAAATAGAAAGGCATTTCCCGTAAAAGATAAAGAAATGCCATCTTCTTTAAAATTAACAGCATTACTGGCATCAATATTCTCATTGTTAGAGAAGAACATACCAGCTCTAAGCATAAAGGCACACATGCCTCGGTTGATGACACACCTAGCAATATTTTGCTGAGGACAAAAAACTGAACTATTGTCCCATATTGCCTTAGGTAGTAATCCAGAAAAAATTACTTTTGCATTTGGAAGGATCTTCATTACTGCTTGAACCAAGCTTTCCAAATCAGCCAACAAAGTAGGGACACTGACGTTGCCCAAATGGAAAACACCATAGTGCAAAAGTACCACATGCGGACTGTTCATCGTGGCCATATCCTCACAAACTTGTACAATTCCCTGTACATTGCAATCAGGCACACTGCTCCACACCTCCTCCAATCCTTTCACATCAAAGTTCTTTGCAACATGCCTGCATTCAGCGTACTGCTGTAAGCCATGCACAAACATATCTCCGAGCACCAACACCCTGACTTTCTCCACTTCTGCCATCTTCACCACACACAGTCTCTTTCAACACAAATCCACAACCTCGACATCTGATTGGCTGATCCGTACAGTCTTCATTCCATGTTGGATTTCCTGGAAAAACCCGGATGTAGCAAGCCCTGTCCATGAACAGCCGCGGTGTCCGCGGACGGCGTCCACTTTACTCTCTGTGCCATTCCCTCATTGCATACAGCTAAGCAATCACACAATACGAATAACGTCCTCAGAACAACCCCATTTTGTGAATTTTCGAACATTTCAGGACAATTATTATTTCATTATTCAACATATTAACATTACAAATATTATACTTTCATCTTGTACTCTGCACACAATGCTATGTTTCTCCATTAGTAGCTCAGTATACTAGATAGAATCCCATAATACAATGCTATTTATATCAATGCATCGTTCAAAGCACTAATAACGGTATGATATTTATTGCACTATCCTTGACACTTTTTTCGCAACATTATAATAAAAATCCCTAGTACACAAATTCCATGAAAAGTACATACACACGTGATGTCATCAGTGATTTCATCAATGACATTTGCGATGTCATCTTTGATGTCCTGGGTGTTAGTCTTAGCAGTGCACGGTGGTGGCGCCAGTTATTTTTCAAAGCTTACCATAACTTGCGATTTTCAGGGGTCTTTCAGCTGTACTTAGAACCATAACGTCCTTTAAACAAACTTTTTTTAATATCACGCAAACAATATACAAACATGGCGTGCAAAAACCAACTTCTACAGATGGCTTTACACAGAATGTTGCAAAGTAAGAATTTATGCTCGTTCACAGTGAAGGTCAGCTGCTTCCACAACTTCTACAGATGGCTTTACACAGAATGTTGCAAAGTAAGAATTTATGCTCGTTCACAGTGAAGGTCAGCTGCTTCCATTTTTTTCTCGGGCCCCGGAGAGGCTCACAAAGCGGACTATAAGGTTGTATTGTGTTTTGACCTTGACAGACAGAGATTGTGATGAAAGACTTCTCTTGAAGGAGTGTTGCTAAAACGTAAGAGAAGATAAAGATGAAATTTCTGAAACGAAACCACTTTTATATATTATATCACTATGCGAAAGATCGTTGGCACACGCGGAGTCGTATTGTCGGGGGGAAATTCTGCCGGGGTCGGCTGGGCCGTCCGCGGACCTCCGGGCAGGGAGGCCCCAACTCCTCAGGCGTATCACAAAAATGAGTATGAGACGCACACAAGAAGCAAGGTGGTTCTGCTGTTTATTATACAAACGGCAGGGATGGGTCAAGGAGCGTACGCGTCCGTCCTGACACACACACAATCGTGGGGCTCGCAGGCCCTTTTTACCTTGGTATGACGCGCTACTTGCGTCACCTCGAAAAGTTAGCAAAAAACCTATCTCCACTCTGGATTGGTTACTTGAGTGGTAGGGTTAGTATAGCATACATATAGAGAAGGGTGTTAGTGGCTGAGGGTCAGTCAGGTGGTATACCTGGGTTGTCCCTGCAATTAGATACATGAGAATTGTTACATGAAGACCCCTGAGGATTGGTCAATGTTAATGGCGTCAGTGATAAGAGCCCCATGTTCTGATTGGTGCATTCGCGAGCCTCCCAGCCTGGGACCATCGCCGTTCCCAGCTCGCGGTGTACCTGTCATTTGCAATAATGTGTCACTATGGGTACGTGCAGACAATGCAAGGACTTATTCATGGACTGGAAGGCCGGCTACTCCCACTGTCGCAGATGTCCATTGAGTCTTTTATTTGTATCTGCTTGTGTCCCGTAACGAGAGATCCAGGCGCCTCCATTCTCCTAGCCTTGGCATCCGTTCAGGTGTGGCTTGGTCACGTGAGGCAGGACCGTGTTTGAGGCCGAATTCTGCACAATTAATATTGTTTGTCCCACTGTGTGCCTTGTTTAATTTGCAGGTGCGACCTTGACGTTGGTGTGCGGCGTGCGAGATTGCAACATTGTGGCTTGGCTCTCTGCCTTTCGCCGAGCTCATTCTGCAGGATCAGCAACCGGACTCTTGTTCATTTTAATGTTCATGGAAGCTCTTGCTTGCGGCCTACTTGAATCAGGTGCATAAATGGAGTCGTTGAGTGCACAGGCGCTTTAGGTTATAGGGTTTATGTGGAGCGTAAGCAAGCCATTTAGATAAGTTCATCGTGCGTCTTGCGTTTCTGCATCTTAAAAGCCTATGTGAAAAATAATAAAGATGCACGTCCGTGGATGTGTCCGTTACCTACGTCATAGCGCTGAGTATATTCTTTGTGTAGGTTGGTGTAGGAGCGTCCAGTGTGCATGGTCGTACAGGTGTGACCGTTGGCTAGGTCGTCATGGCATCTCTAACGATGTGTTGGTTTAGTCGAGTTGATCCATGTTGCAGGTGTCGGCCTGGGTAGGGCGAGCTGCTGGGCAGGTAGGGCAGGTAGGTGGGCACATCCGTAGGTTCCTGTACCAAGGTATTTGGTCGTCTGGTATATGGGCAAACTCATCTCGTGGCGGGTGTCTAGGCCGTGATCCTCTAGGCCAAGGGCGAGAGGGGATTGGCCGGAGCCTGTTGTACCATTCTCCCACTTCAGTCCCCCCTCTGGTCGACTTGTCGACCACAAACATATCCTTTTCTTTATCTCCTCTCACTCTCCATATTTTAGTTATTCCTCCCAAATGTCCATAGTGGTTGACATGGTCTTCAAATGACCAATACATGTATGCACAGGTCCCTCCAGGAGTGCAGTATACCCATTTCCCTATGTAGCTCCTTGGGTTTCTTGGGTTTTCAAGCTTCACAGATGGTGGGTCCAGGTGGTTGGTGGTGATATGGTTGCGCAACTTCTCTCTCTCTTGTATTATCATGCCTGTGTGTTGGCCGTCATCTGCTGGCATCAAGGGGTGCATACCGGCCATTTCAATCATTTCATCTGTGGTGCGTGCCTTCCGGGCTTTCCAAAATCTTATTATGATCAGTGTAGCTCCAGCCAAAATAGTACATCCAACTATAATCTTCAGTCCATCTGACAGCCATGATGGCATCCATGACCATAATATTGAAAACCAGCTTCCATCCTTTGTTACACCTTTACTTTCATCCATCATTTTAGAATGCATCTGGGCCAATTGTGAAACTGCTTCTGTCAGTGTACCGTTGTCAGCATCATTGGCAGGGATGAATGTGCAGCATGATTGTCCTATCTTTGCGCAAACCCCTCCTTCCATTGCTGTGAGGAGGTCCAGTACATATCTGTTCTGAAGTGCCACCATTCTTACTGCGCGCAGTTCCTCTTTTATGGCGTTAAATCCATTCACTGTAGCGTTGATGGTCATCATTAGTTCCCATCTAGTTATCTGGAGCCATTTTGCATTCGCGTAAGCCTGTAATCCCGGATGTATTATCGAGGAGAAGAACATTGCTGCTCTGCTAAACAGTCTATGTTCTGGCGGAATTGAGGTGAGTGCTGTTTCTGACCTACCCCATAGGTAATTTCCCGTCAGAGGTTCTCCTTGTCTTTTCTTTCTATTCAGGACAGTATTATTGCTGTTGGTTTTGTTCTCTGGCTCCTTCTGAGGTTGCACAGACCTCTTCTTCCTCTCGTTCCCTTCATCCATTTTGGGGAAATTGGCCATATTCACGTGTTTCTGGGGTACCACTAGTGACGGTACATTAACGTGCACTATTGTACATATACCATTCCACAGAGGGGGCAGTGTGTGGTATGCTTTGTCTCCGCAGGCCCAGTAGTGGTCCATTATCACTGCTGTTCCTGCTCCCCCCTCAGGTAACTCCATCACGCTTGCACAGTTGATGTTATATCCTACGTCCACCTCTCCTTTATGTTGGTAGCATACCTTAGGCGCAGTTAGTGGCAGTATTATTATTGGGTCTTCATCCTTCTCTATCCACGTGAGCATGGGTACGTACTTGATCCAAGTCGTCCAACATCTGTGGTTGTGTCCATCGATAGTTGAAATAGTTTCCTTTGTTATCATGTTGCTGCCAACCACTCCTATCTCCCATTTTTTGTCCAAGTACACCTTCCCTGTTATCGTCACCAGTGGCCTCTCCCAACATCCTGTTTTACCAGCAACTTCAGTGGCATACCAATCACATGGTAGGTACTGTAGTGTTACCTTCTTTGTTTCTCCTTTTTCAGGACCACTTGTCATGTATCTGAAGGCTTCGGTATGTAAACTTTTCTTGTGGTAACTTAAATAAGTCTTGAGGAAGTTGTTTTCATATGTGTATGTGTCTCGTGTTTTCCACACAAGTTGCACCACTGTCCCTTGAAATCTTCCCTTCGTTTGGAACAGTGCCAGGTATATTATGCATCGTGATATTTTTTCATCTATTTCCGTGGCAACAAAAGTTCGAGAAGCGCTCATGGCATATGGAATTAATGAGCAAACGTAGCAGCTGTCTTCTGTTGTCTGCTTACCTATGTGGGTCATGTGTTGATACCACATGTTGTTTGAGATGTGTGCTGAATCTTGTATGTAGTTGTCAATACCTTTATTATCTGAGTATGTGCTGCGTTTAACTCTAATATCTTTGTGTGGTATTATACTAATACCACCTGACGTAACACCTGTTGCAGCTGGGGGTGGGGGTATGTTAGGTTTGGGTACAGCAACAATATTCATAGCATAGCTGTACTGCCATACAGAGGCAGCCAAGAACCCGGTGATCATAAAAATCCCTATCAATTTTATTACAAAGGCTAATTTCACCGGCATTTTGCTCTTACCTTGCTGCAGTCCGGCAGCTTATTCTTGCGACGTTAAAGTTGCCCGCCTGAAAATTCTCAATATGCTTGTTATGAGGGTTAGTGGTTGTTTTTTTTAAGCCCTCCCTATCAGATAGTCATTCAGTGCCCAGGCGAAGAGCTGTTCCCATGCCACTCTAAGTGATCTATCTCTTAGGGCAGGCAAGTATGGGTGGAGGTGGGGCATTGAATATTCTATGGCCAAGAGGAATGCTGTGTAGTAGACACGTACCCTTCTTTTGTTCAGGTACGTTGGCCTTCTTACTTCATATACAAATTGGTGTGACAATTCTTCTGGGTAGCTATCGTCTGAGGGTACCATCTACTCCTGGGCAGTGAATTTGTTAGTTAGCTTACTTTCTTAACAGTACAATAATACGCAGTACCTGCATGTGCGAGAGAAAAGAAAAAGAGAACATTCAAGTGTTTACATGTGTATATGTGCAAAACAATGTCCTTCAGTTCGGTTGTTACTACAGTGGCTAGGGGGTCAATGGGCAGAGGGGCAGAGGGTTTGGGTCTTAGCTGGCAGAAGTCTCTTTACTCTTTGATCGTGTGACCATGGGGTGGGTGGGTCCAATAATTGTCTCTGGGGGATCTGGGGGTTGACAGGGTATGGGGACACTTAAGCCGTCAGAAATGGCAGAAGTCTCTTCCTCCGTTGGTGACGCTGTTGTTGTTCTTCCGATGGCCCTGTCGGTGGCGCTGGGGCGGGTCAGGAGTTTGTAGATCTTTACGTCATGTAGGTGATTCCAGGCACGTTTGTCCTGTAGCTTTACTGCTCTCGTTGATGTCTCCTCTACCAGATGGGGGCCAGTGAAACGTGGACTGTTCCACTTCCTGTTGAAATTGCGGAGTAGCACGTGGTCACCTTTAGCAATTTTACACACTCTTTCCTTTTCCAGTTCTTTATCCGCGTCTTCTTGTTGATCGCTGTTAGACCCGCCCCGTGTGCGCTCGAGCTGTAGAGACACAAACACTACACTAGTAATCAAAGAAGACACATATTGGTACATTTCATCACCAGAAACAGTGGCAGTACTATCTTGGTCCGTGAATGCTCTTGATGTTGGTGTCAGAGGAAGGCGCATTTGGCGTCCGGTAACCACCTTGTGCGGGGTGAGGTGGTGGTCGGAGCCCGGTCTATTTCTTAGTTCGAATAGGGCTAACGGAAGGCAATATAACCAACTCCTTTTTGTTGTTTGCTGTATTTTTGCAATTGCCTCCTTTAGTAGGCCATTCAGGCGTTCGCATACACCGTTGGCCTGGGGGTGGTATGCACATGCAAATTTATGCTTGATGCTCAATAAGGACGTGATGTGCTGGAACATTTCGTTTGCGAAATGCGGGCCATTGTCTGACCGCAGTACCTCGCACACCCCCCACCTGGGGAAGACCTCCCTCACTAGGAATTTAGCTGCTCTGAATGCATCTGGGTGGGAGCATGGCCCTGCTTCAATCCACCTCGAAAATGGGCATACTACTACAAGCATATACCTTTTTCCTTGACATACGTTGATCATATCAACATAGTCAATATGGAGATGTCGGAAGGGTCCCTCTGGCCGGGGTATAGTACCTTTTATCACCTTCAGAGTGTGACTGGCCGTAAACTGTTGACATGTGAGACAGCTACTTATGAAATTTGACACATGGGAATTTAACTCGGGGCAAAACCAGTCTTCCCTAATTCGTGCTGCAATTACTTCCTTGCCTGTATGGGCTGGGTGGTGTAGTTGGCTCAGGGCGGTATTCAATAGTGCCAGTGGTATTACAATTTTTCCAGTGTTACCCTGGCGCCATAGTGCGTCAGTTGGTGACATTGTGCATCCTCTTTTTACCCATATTTCTTTTTCTGCCATTGGTGCAGCCACTTGTAGCTCCATTATCTGTGTGGCGGGGAGATGGGTGTACCCTTCTCTTATCAACATCTCCTTAGCCATTCCCCTCCCTCTCCCTCTCTCTGACTCTGGGGGGTTCCATATCTCACCAAAGTACGCAGCATACTTTGCATGTGCGTCTGCCGCTGCATTCCCTCTTGAGACATGATCTTCTCCATTGGTATGTGCGGTACATTTGACCAAGGCTAATTCCTGGGGGTTGTTTATTACTTCAATTAGTTCAGCCAGTAAGAGAGCATGTTGCACTGGAGTGCCGTCAGCTCTTCTAAACCCTCTTCTTCTCCATTTTGACAGCCCTGAGTGGACAGTGGACGTAACATATGCGCTGTCAGAATATATGGTCACTCGTTTATTAAAGCTTTCCTTCAACGCCAAGATCAGAGCAATTAGCTCTGCCGCTTGAGCAGAGTAATGCTGTGGTAATTGCACACATTTCATTGCCACACACACACCGGTACCTCCATCATTTTCACCACCGCTGCCCCAGTCCTCCTTATCCCATCCTTTCGGTCAATTGTTGATGACCCATCAATGAACAGGAGCTCACCTCCCTCTAGTGCGTTTTCTTCAACTTTTCTGGCACATGAGTACATTTCAGTGGTTTGCGTACAATCGTGTGCAAAATCTCCTTCCTCAATTACTTCTGCTAAAAACCTTGCAGGGTTGACCGTGCTACATCTAACAATTGATAGTTCAGCTCTGGATAATATTATCTCATAACCTGATGCCCTCTGCGTGGTTAGGGTGGACTTGGGTTTATTCAATATTGCAAATAGTGCATGTTCCACAAATAGTGTGGTTGGGCACCCCATGGTGATTGTTGACGCTTTTTCTACCGCAAAAGCAGCTGCGGCGAGACCTTGTTCGCAAGGGAAATGACCCAACATTACAGGATCTAAGTGGCCGCTGTAAAACGCTACTGGTTTGTAGCCCATGCTTGTTTTTTGAGCCAACACTGCTTTCATTACTGCTGAGTCGCAATGTGAAAATATGAAAAATTGTCGCTCATAATCTGGGGTGGCCAATACTGGAGCAGTTGATATCGCATCTTTCAGTTCATCAAAAGCCTCTTTCATTTCCATTGTCCACCCCAACTTTTTCTCCCCTTTGTTAGCTTCTTTTAACCCCTCAAGCAGGGGTCCTATGTATGAGCTGTAATCAAATACCCATGCTCTACAATAGTTGCACAAACCTAGAAACTGCTGTAGTTCCCTCACTGTTTGTGGCAATGGCGTTTTCGAAATGGCCTGTGCTCTTTGTGGTGTAATCTTTCTTCCATGTTGGGATATGAGCTGACCAATATAAAGTACCTGTTCCTGACAGTACTGTAACTTTTCCATGTCTACCTTGTAACCTTTTTCAGCCAATATTGTCAACATCTTTAATGAGTCCTCTCTGCATCTTTTATCGTTTGTGCTGCAAATTATTATGTCGTCTACATACTGCAACACTGTGCTTTCTACTTCAATGTTACCCAAATCCATCTGTATTACTCTGTTGAATATTGAGGGTGACTCACAGTATCCTTGTGGCAATATAGTGTGTTTCCACTTTGTGTTTCTGTACGTGAAGCTTGTCAAATCTTGTGAGTCTGTGTGCAATGGTATTGAGAAAAAAGCATTTTTAAGGTCGATCACTGTAAATCGTGATGCTTCTGCTGGAATGCCACACAATATTGTGGCCGGATTTGCTGCTATGGGGTACTCTGCTTCCACTATGTTGTTCAAGGGCCTGAGGTCCTGTATGAAGCGCCAAGACCCCCCTTTAGCCTTGCGCACTGGGTATACAGCTGTGTTACATGGTGATTCTGATGGGACCAGTATGCCATTATTTATGAGGGCCGTTATGGTTTCATATATGCCCTCATCTGCCTCTTTTGATAGTGGGTACTGCTTTACTCTGGGGAGTATTGCACCTTTTTTCAATTTTATCCTTACACCCCCTATACTTTTTATACATCCTACGTCATAGGGGCTAGTAGTCCATAGCGATGTGGGTACCTTTGTCATATCCTCCTCAAAGAAGGGAAATGGGGTGGATGCGGGTGCCTCAAGTGCCATTGCAATTTTTTGTGCCACTTGTTTATACGCCACTCTTAGCCATATCTCCACACTCATCATAAACACCATTTCACCTTCCTCCTTTTCTTCTGAGAAGAGCTCCTCGTCTGACACCTGGGTGAGTCTACATCCCTCTGCTAGTGCTATTACTGCTCTCCATGCTCTTCCTTCGCTGTCTTGGGCATGCACTGCAATGTAATCAGCTGTTGCTATGATGCTCTCTATGTTCACTGAAATCACCTTTCCTTCTGGTTCATTGGCTGGAGTTTCTGGTCTGAACAAATAGGCTGCTGGCCTCCTCCAGATCTTTCCTTCTATCCCTGGCATCCAGGCAAATGCCATGTCTGTCCCGTACTGAAATAGTTCACCATCAACTGGCTCAGCCCTAATCGCTGTCTGTCCGCAGTATGCTTGCATTATTTGTCGTGCTGTGAGCATGTTGATCCCTGGAGTAGAGCAAATTATGCCGTTTTCCGTAAAGGAGATCGTCATATTCAACCTGTTCATGATGTCTCTCCCCAGTATATTTACTGGTGAGGCCCTATAATATAAAAGTGGGACTGACATGTCGCAATCCCCTATTGATAAGGGGACGTTATCAGTAAAGGGAACCAACCCCCTAGCCCCAGAGAATCCTTGGGTGTTCATGGCTTCGCCTGACATCTTAAACTTACCTTCCCTTATGCAAGACCGGGTAGCCCCGGTATCAACAAGGAATGATAACTTTTTGTCACCTATCGTTACCTCTATGCGTGGTTCCTCCGCACTATTAGGGGTTACTGACAGGATGGGACACACCAAGGCCGTCTGTGGGCTGTCCTATTGAGGGTACAACGATTGGCCGTTTCCTGTGTAAGGGTTGTGTCCTAGTACTGTCAACCTACCCAGTTGTGTTTGTTGTGCTTGGGGTTGTTGTATTGTCGCTACCTGTTGTTGTGGCAGTGAAAATGCCTGTGGCTGTTGTTGTGTTGCTAGTTGTTGCTGGTCATTTCCCTGTTGCAACGTCTGCTGTTGCTGTATCCCCTGCTGTTCCTGTGTGGGCCTTAGTTGTCCCTGCTCGTTCCATAATGGTGTCCCTGGTCTTACTCTACACGTGCGTGACATGTGCCCTACCAAGCCACAAATCCAACACACTGGTGGTTCCCTACTCTGCCATGGAAAGCTACCTGTGTTGTCCTGGTATATTGGTTGACCGGTGGGGTAGTAATTTCTAAGTCCTCCCACCTGTTATTGTGTGTTATATCCGTATCCCCTCCCTCTCATATTCCTCCTCTTCCCCTGTTATAGTTATAATACCCAGCTCCTGTCGTTGAGTATCCTCCTCCCAAGTTGGTCGTGTATGGTTGGAGTGGCGGCATCTATTGTGTTATAGTCTGGGAGGGTTGTATTTGGGAGGGGTCTTGTGCAGCCACTACTTGTGTGGGGCTTTGGGTCATTGTTACAGGTGTAGTTATTAGTGCCCCTTCCATTGTGTATTTAGTAAGTTTTTTCTGTACAAGTTTAGCCTCTTCCGCTTTCCTGTCCTCTTCCTTTTGTTTCATTTTACCTTGCCATTGTCAGTTGTATTTCTGGCCATGCTTTTGCTTCCATTCCCACCACTTTCTTCAGTTGTTTCTGAACTCAATCTGGGAGCCCGTGTACCATGATATGATAGAATATTGCTGGTGTTTTGTCCCATTGTTCTCTAGTTTCCATGCACCACTTCTCTTGAATTTCCTGGATATAATCAACAGGATCTTCGTTCTCACGCATCTTGCGTGAGGTAATTGCTCCTATTTCTGATGTGTCTGGGTACTGTACCCTTAGTGCCTGCCATAATGCATGTCTGCAGTTTGCGAATGGTGCCCCATCGTGTGATGTGTTGGTTATTGTTACCCCAGTGAATCCCGCTCTTTTCCAAATGTCATCCGCTGCATCCCCTAATATGGATATTAGAAGGCCCTTTACATCCCCCACTGCCAGTTTCTGTCCTGCGGTGTGTTTTTCCATTTCATATATCCATGTACCTGCACCTCCACTTAATGATGGGAGCCTGCACTTTATATTTTCTTTGTCTACATGCTTCCAAGGGACATATTGTGGTCTCACCCCTCCCCTCTCCAGAAGTGGCATTAAGTTGTGTCTCGTTATATCCCTTGGGTTCCATAACATTGAGTCCCCACACCCCTCCTCTTCTTCCCTCTCTCTTATATCTTCTATTCTGTCCGTAATTCCCCTGCTCGTAGCTCTTTCTTCTCTTTCTTTTCCCCTTCTTTCATCATCTCCTGTAGCTAATGTGGGCGTGTGTATTTGTCCTTCCTGCCTACGTCTAGGGAGGTCTCTAAGCCTACCTACATAAGGTGTCATTTCGTTTGTGAAAGGCGCGAGTTTAGTTGTACGTAGTGAGCGTGGGGTGGTTGTCTGAGGGTAGGATGGTGAGGGTGTGGCGTCATGTATCTGTCTGTTCGCTATTCCTCGCTCTTCCTCCTCACTTTTCTCCAGCTCATCCTTTCTCATACATATCCATGGTGAGTCTATATTGGTCCGAGTGGTGTACAGTTTATCTAGGCTTTCCCTGTCACTGTTTCTTCCTTCCTTCTCCATTCCTTCTTCTTCCTCACTACAAAAGTCATCTGTATGTGCCTGCCCCCACTCTGTCTTTCTCCCCTTGATAGTTACTGTTTTTAAGTCTATTAGGTCTGTCTCTCCCCTTTCTCCTTTACTACCCGCTCCCCCTTGTGCTGATGTTGTTGCTACTTCTTTATCTCTATATACATACCTCCTTTCTTCAATCTCTACTCTCCTATCTTCTCTTTCCCCTCCATTTCTCTCCTCCATCTCTCTACCAATTTCCTCCCTTTTCCTTTTTAATTCCTCCATTACTTCACTACTCATCTTTCCCAATACCCTTTCATCCTCTTCCTTCCTTTCCCGTCTCACCCTCTCCCTTTCTAATATACTCTCTATCACCCTCCCTTCTTTGTATTTCCTTGTCGTTTCTGAAAGTAATCTCTTCTTCCACATTGCCATTTCTTTTTCTTTCTCTTCTTCTTCCTTTTTCCTCTCTCGTAGTACTGCTCTTGATACCCTTTCTGCTGCTGCTTTTACCCTTTCTGCTTCTCTCCTTTGCTCCTCATTTCGTTCCCTTATTCTTTCCAACTCGTTCTTACCTTCTTTCCTTTCCCTCACTCTCTCTCTTTCCTCCCTCTCAAGCTGTTTTATTAGTTCATTCTGTTCGTCCCTTAGCTCTGCTAGCCGTTCCTCCAAAACCTCTTCCTTTCGTCTTACCAGCTCTTCTCCCCTTATTTCGCTCTCCCTGGTATTATCCTCGTCCATCTTCCTCACTACCTCCCTCTCTTCTCCTGTTAATGTACCTCGTAATTTTAACAGTATCTGTGCAGCTACCCACTCATCATGTCCTATTTCCTCAGTTTGCTCTTCTCCAGTCCTCCTCTCCCCCTCTGGTATCTTCCTATAGGCTGATCGCGTAGTACTAGTCCGCTCCCCTCCCTTGTTGACACCTGTCACTGCATATGGTGGCGGGCTGTATGTCGGGTTCGCATACCCCTCAGCCGCCCTTAGTTGTTCTCTTCCTATTTCTCCTAGTTCTCTTAAAGGGTACAACCCCCCTCCCTCTGTTTTCACTACCTTTGCTAGGGTTATATCGTCGCTCTGTTCCTTTTTTAGTTCATTTTCTTTTGGGTTGTTATTCTTTTCTCCTCCCTCCTGTCCGTTCCCCGTGTTCTTTGGGCCTTCACTCTCCTTCTCCCCACTCTCTCCTTCCTCCTTAATCTCTTTTTCTTCCGGTGTTTCCCCCATAGTGAACATTCCATTTGGTCCTAGTCGGGACCCCTGGAACATCCGCCATAAGTTAAACATCTCCACATGGTTTGTCAATTTCTTCCCCTTGTATGTATTATGCAGATGGTTTAATAGTGAATGTTGGGTATATTGATCGAAGCTACCATTAGGCGGCCATGGTGTTGTCATTTTGTTGTCCGTTCCCTGTGTCCATTGAATGCTATACTTGATCAATTTCTCTCGATGGGGTGACAGTGTTTTGCATATGTGCTGTAGTGGGCTAGTGAGGGTGTTCCCCCACCCTCCCGATCCTGCTCCGTGTGACATAGCAGCGCTCCACTTGCTATCCTTCCCCTGTTTGGTAACTGTTATTTTACTAACACCTACAATACACAACCTTTTACCTTTACCTGGCCCCGTGAGTTTGGGGACTTGCGATAGTCCGCTAAGGAAAATTATTAAAATATAGTATTTACATTTGCATATTCTTTTCTTCCTTGTCTTCCTTTACAGAACACCCTTACGGCCCCCTGCGGCCGAGGCGCACGTAGCCACCTACAGCTGCGTACCCCTTGTGACGTTCTTATACAGTCGTCCTATTTTCATTTGCTCCTCCTCCCTCTTGTACCCTGGCCGTGGCCTGCGCTCTCCGTGCGTAGCCACGTCCCCCCTTTCGCCTTTTCCCCGATCAACTCGTTACCGTTTATCTCCGTTTCCACTCCCTTACCACAACTCTCTTCCCCACCACCCTCCGAAAGAGAGATGCCTTGTGCTCAGGATATCCTATGAAAGCCCTACTGGTGACGTCACCGATATCTTCAAACTAGTAGTCAGTTCTTAATACACTTACACTCTACCCCTGTTAACCCCACAGCTGTCTTCCTGTCACGCCTGGAACAAGGTAATCAACAATATATAATAGGACTGCGCAAGCTGCATCGCCTCGCGTGTGATACGCCCCTCGACAGGAGGGCTTAACCAGCCAATTATCTTCCGTATTGGGCAACCAACTAGCTACCGCCTACAGGGAAACGTCATCTACCTATCGAGTTTCTTGCTCGACCAATAGGGATCCTCATCTACTCATTGATCTATAATCGCCAAATCGTAGGAAACCGCACACACACACACCCGTACACGTAGTCGCGACCTAGGCCAATCAGTGTCTACGAGCGGCCGCACGTGATGTTTTCGTGCTGCGCCCCCCTCTTTCGCGTAGCGTAGCCGACTGCTCTCGCACTCGTTCGGCTACCATTCATTTCATAGCCAACACTAAATTGTCAAACCTTCGCCGCGCACCTGTGCAACACCTCCCACCTCCCTTATTTAATTCCTCCCCCTCCCTCACAATATCACATTGCTTGTTGGGTGTGGCATACTCACCAAGTTCTCTTGATGCGCGGTCGCTCGACTGCGTGCACCCATCCAAGCGGCTCGCCACCTCCCCTCGTCTGGACCACATCTGGACACTCGCCAACCGCGGGCGGGATACTTCTCAACCGGCTCCTGAAGGCCAATATCCGGATTGCGCCGTCCGGTCTTCTCGTAGTTCCGCGATGGTCCTGTAGTCCTCAGAAGGGGGCAGCGGCAGAGGGGGCCGCGCCACCGGGCCTCCTCGCAGCGGGAGCACTCGGAAAAATAAAATAAAAGCAGACCTTAAACAGATCTCAGCAGTGCCTCCAACTTGTCGGGGGGAAATTCTGCCGGGGTCGGCTGGGCTGTCCGCGGACCTCCGGGCAGGGAGGCCCCAACTCCTCCCGTGTATCACAAAAATGAGTATGAGACGCACACAAGAAGCAAGGTGGTTCTGCTGTTTATTATACAAACGGCAGGGATGGGTCAAGGAGCGTACGCGTCCGTCCTGACACACACACAATCGTGGGGCTCGCAGGCCCTTTTTACCTTGGTATGACGCGCTACTTGCGTCACCTCGAAAAGTTAGCAAAAAACCTATCTCCACTCTGGATTGGTTACTTGAGTGGTAGGGTTAGTATAGCATACATATAGAGAAGGGTGTTAGTGGCTGAGGGTCAGTCAGGTGGTATATCTGGGTTGTCCCTGCAATTAGATACATGAGAATTGTTACATGAAGACCCCTGAGGATTGGTCAATGTTAATGGCGTCAGTGATAAGAGCCCCATGTTCTGATTGGTGCATTCGCGAGCCTCCCTGCCTGGGACCATCGCCGTTCCCAGCTCGCGGTGTACCTGTCATTTGCAACAATGTTTCACTATGGGTACGTGCAGACAATGCGAGGACTTATTCATGGACTGGAAGGCCGACTACTCCCACTGTCGCAGATGTCCATTGAGTCTTTTATTTGTATCTGCTTGTGTCTCGTAACGAGAGTTCCAGGCGCCTCCATTCTCCTAGCCTTGGCATCCGTTCAGGTGTGGCTTGGTCACGTGAGGCGGGACCGTGTTTGAGGCCGAATTCTGCACAATTAATATTGTTTTTCCCACTGTGTGCCTTGTTTAATTTGCAGGTGCGACCTTGACGTTGGTGTGCGGCGTGCGAGATTGCAACATTGTGGCTTGGCTGTCTGCCTTTCGCCGAGCTCATTCTGCAGGATCAGCAACCGGACTCTTGTTCATTTTAATGTTCATGGAAGCTCTTGCTTGCGGCCTACTTGAATCAGGTGCATAAATGGAGTTGTTGAGTGCACAGGCGCTTTAGGTTATAGGGTTTATGTGGAGCGTAAGCAAGCCATTTAGATAAGTTCATCGTGCGTCTTGCGTTTCTGCATCTTAAAAGCCTATGTGAAAAATAATAAAGATGCACGTCCGTGGATGTGTCCGTCACCTATGTCATAGCGCTGAGTATATTCTTCGTGTAGGTTGGTGTAGGAGTGTCCAGTGTGCATGGTCGTACAGGTGTGACCATTGGCTAGGTCGTCATGGCATCTCTAACGATGTGTTGGTTTAGTCGAGTTGATCCATGTTGCAGGTGTCGGCCTGAGTAGGGCGAGCTGCTGGGCAGGTAGGGCAGGTAGGTGGGCACATCCGTAGGTTCCTGTACCAAGGTATTTGGTCGTCTGGTAGATGGGCAAACTCATCTCGTGGCGGGTGTCTAGGCCGTGATCCTCTAGGCCAAGGGCGAGAGGGGATTGGCGGGAGCCTGTTGTTCCATTCTCCCACTTCAGTATTTTGGGACTGCACCACTCGTAGACAATGGAAATTGCAATTGTACTGTAAGTAACCCTTTAGATGATTGTATACCAAATATAATTACAATAGCGTAGCATTAAAGACCGCTCAAGTTGAACTTGTTCGTTGAAAGTGGCATAATGTTTTCTACCGCGCACTATCACCGCCGAATTGATCCCCTGTCGTTTAGAGGGCTCTGAAAAAGGCAGACGACACAGGGTGGGTTAATAGAAATAATTTAACCGGTCTATAGGCGGTCAAGCTCTCTACTCGCGGTGCCACTTCACTGTAGCCTGTCAAGTGGCACAGCGAGTACAGTGCTTGCTTTGACATCCGTGCACAGCTTGCTAACGCAAGTTTGAATCCCGGCAAGGCCAAACTCAGCCTTTCATCATTCCGTGGTCGATAAATGAGCACCACACACCGTGGTTAATAATAAGCACCGCTTCGATACCTCACGGTTCTTAGCGCTATATGAATGGGAAAATATTATTATTTTATTATTAACATACTCTGTTGCACTATATTCGATAGCAAATAGTTTCACGCCCTAATAAATAAAATGATGATTTTTAATGAAGATCGGCTGGTGAGACTAATTTATGTTTTTTAAAACAGGTATGTGGCCCCATTTTGCCTATGTCACGATTTACAGACTCCAGCGGATGGGGTCTTCAACTGCCAGGGGCAGGTCCAAATATGAAACTTCATGACCCTCACCATTTTATGGGACAATCGCCAAGGACCAATATGCCCTTACGCAGTACTAGCGGCTACAAACAACATACCAACCAATAGGGTGGTCTAATGGCTCATTGTTGGAGCAACCTTCCGATTATCAGAGCGACCATTTACTGCTTTTATCATAAACCAACAGCCTATCTACCGCAAAGGAACAACGCGTGGCTCCAAATAAACTTTTGCTGATCGACAGCAGAGACAATAGCAAATCGCTGAATATTCACTAAACATTTCATGTGAAATAAATGTACTTTACCAAATGTACAATCCTGCTGTTTACTTTTAAATCACAGTTTCATATTCCGAATTGTGGCGCACTGAGTTGTGACATAATGTGTGTTGTCTTCCGGGTTCTGTGTAAAGTCGCGTAGGACTGGAGACGACTGGGCGCGTTTGATTACGCACCCTGTAACATCACGGAGAGAGGCGGGGAATATGAATGCTTTGATAATATCAGGCTTTGGGGCGGGAGATATGATTTAGTGTCGCAAAAGCAAGTCAGCCAGGTCAATAGCGTCAGTCATAGGATTATCACATAATGTCGGCGCACACCAGCCGGATTTATCGTTTCTTTAGTGGACAAAAAGTCGGTTGACGCCCCTAGGAAATTGTACTATTAGCGGACAAAAGGAGTGGTCTTAAAACACTTTCACCCTGACAACGAACAATACAAACAACGTTCTCAGAACACCCCCATTTTGTGTAATTGCAACCATTTCGGGACACTGCGAGTGTTCTTAGAACACATTCAACTAGCAGATTACAATACGGACAGCGTCCTGAGGACACCCCAAGTTTGTGTATTTATGAACAATTAAGTACACCGCGAGTGTTCATAGCTCATTTTTACCTTCATTGCGAACAAAAATGACACATACTCCGTCCTCTAAACACCCCACCATTTAGCTTATTTACAAAATGTCAGAACAGCCGTGTTCTCCGCGGACAAATCGAACGCAACAAAAACGTCTAGCACATAAAAAAACAAAACATTGAACCTATCTCATACTCCCCCACCCTCCCCAAACACTCTTACACACCAACACACGGCACTAAATACAATTTTTTATCCACGTTTCACTGCGCTGTACGCGGTCGACTGCGAATACAAGATGGCGGGTGCCACAGAAAATCTGACACGCTCCACGCCCCTCACCGTCCAATCAGTGAACACGTTGCATGTCCGCGGACATGACGCAAGGCCATGGGCCAATCGGGGTGCTGTCCGCGGAGCGAACAGGGAAGTCCGTCCGCGAAGCGAACACAGATATCACTAATTTTTTTGCCTTACATTTTGGTCATTTTTAAAATAACTACTGGACAGATTTACACCAAATTTACAAAAGCACGCTTTTGGGACCAGGCCGCCACTCCTGTCGCAAATTTGGTGTAAATCCGTCCAGCGGTTCGGGCTGTAGCCATGCGCAAAGTTTTTTCCCATTCAGTCTATGGGGAAAAAAAAGTTTTGGGACCCCCCCTGTAACTTTCCCCCCCTGGACGAATCCTCACCAAACTTTGCAAAAAAATTCAGAGTGACCCAAATACTTTTTTTGCAAAGTTTGGTGAGGATCCGTCCAGGGAGAGCGAAGTTATAAGTCGCCCAAAAAGTGCTCTTCCTATGGAAACAGCAACTTAACCATAACTACATGGCCACTACCGTGGCCATGTAATAGGTTTACAGTGGTGAAGTCTTGTTACTTAAGCAGATGTACTTGGTTACATGATAGCATAGCTTCAATGATACAGGATCAAGTTACACGCAAACGTACAATCTTTATAGTTACATGGTAAGACAAGTTTACAATCTTACAGTCATCAACGTTCCACACAGTATTTATTAACATAGTAGGGATCTTTGATATTTTACAGTGGTTGTCTCAAGATAATATGATGGGCGTGGGTGTGTCTGAGTGGAAGTGTTGATAAACGGGAGGTCAAGGCTGGGGCAATGCCAGCTGGTGTTCTGCTGTCAGATTAGAACTTGTTCCCTACTTCTGAAGCTGCGTTTGGCATTCTACTGTTTTCCTCAGGTGTTAGGCGATCCTCTGCACACCAGGCCACGACACATCAGAACACTGCCCACATTCCCCCAACATCTCCTCCCAAGCTTCGAGGCTCAAGTGATTCGGTGAACCCACAGAACCGAAAACTCCGTACCAGTGTACGGGCTCGATTGCAACCCTTTCTGCATTGGCAACTGCCTTGGAGAGCGTATAGCAAAAAGGACGGCCTTACGTCTTCACGCCAGTCACGTGATACACTACGGCGTTCCCCATGTGATCTTGGTGGACGTCACATGATCCAGAGAAGTCACATGACCCAGGGGCGATCAGTATAAAGGTCTGAGAGACAGAACGCTCATTGCTTCTCAGCTGGCTTCGGACACTGTTTGGCGTTACAACTTGCTCCTTGTTACCTTGATCACGGAACTCTATCTCGGACTCCCTCGGACACCCCTTGGTACTTTTGCTTGGAACTGTTTACCTGTTGCCGGATATTTGGACTTCACCTCGACTTGTCTTTGGATCATCCCTTGGTACCTTGCTGATCTTCTACGCCTTTTCCCCACTGGGGATTCAAGTCAAGCCCTGACTCCCACAGGTGGCTACTCTTCATCCACGCTGAACCTGCGGTTCTACCATTCCAGGGATCGCCGCATCTAATGAGCCTAGAACCTCCCTACTAGGTCACCTGGGTCTCCATTACACCAGATAGGTAAGACACTTTAGTTACTTGTTTACCTCATTGTATTGTGCTTGCCTGGTACTTAACCTCATTCCCTCTTGACAGCAGCATTGGTGTTCCAAGAGGCTCCGTGGATCCGAGAAGACATCTCTCACCTGTGGCCTCAAGGGTCGTACAGCGGGTTTCTATTTAGTTCCCCTGTGCGTCACTTGGGGACGGAGGTCTCATCGGTCTACACGACACTCAAGTCAGAACAGACTGAGAAGCCGTATAGTCGTGTCAGACGATGCAGGGATCCACGGATGAACCCATAGCTGCTTTGGTTCAGGCAATTACAATATTAAGGGCAGAAATGGCCGCCGCAAACACTGTGATCCATCAAAGGTTAGATTCCATACAAAGTGTTCAACATTCCCTTCCTGCAGACCCTGAGTTTGGCGATACCGGCTCCTCCACTACACCCTCTCCCGTTACTGCTCCTGTAGTCCCAACTCCGATGATACTCCCAACCTCTTCCCCCTTAGCTGCTCCTGAACGCTATCAAGGGGATCCCAAGAAGTTCAGAACCTTTGTTAATCAGTGCAAGTTACATTTCCTATGCAGACCTTTGGCTTTTCCCACCACCACTGCTAAAGCTGCCTTCGCCCTTTCCCATTTGGCCGGAACAGCAGCTGCTTGGGCTAATCCCCTGTTAGAGAACAATAGCCCAGTTCTTTATGACTTTGATTTGTTGGTCCTAGAAATGGCCCGAGTATTCGATACCCGACACAAGGTACAGTCTAGGGATTTGGAGTTGTTGGAATTGACTCAGGGTAAAAGGTCTCTGATAGATTACATCACCCGATTCAATCAGCTAGTTGCGGAAACATCATGGCCAAAAAATAAGAGGGCGGTGGTTTTCTATAGGGGGTTGAGTAACACCATGAAAGATGCATTAGCAGTGATCCCTTCTATGCCTACTCAGTATCAGGAATTGGTTGATCTGGTCTTGCAGGTAGATGCACAACGATCGGAGCGTAGAGCTGAATTGGGGGCCTCTTCCTCTCCCACTCTTGTTGGCACTCCTGCTTCCAGTACCGAAGAACCTATGCAAGTGGGAGGGTTACGTAGTCCTATTACAACATCTGAGAGAGAACGTAGAAGGGTGGATAATGCATGCTTTTATTGTGGTACCACTGGACATTTCGTGAAATAGTGTCCTCGACGGCCCAGGAAGAGTCAGGTTTTTCGGACGGCTCGACCTTAGAACCGGAGAACAGGTCGAGTGTTCCGTCATCTTCTCCGGGTACCTCCCTTGCCTTTACTCGTGTTCAACCCATTTCTGTAAAGGCTACCCTATGTCCCTCTACAGGCCTTCTTCATGCAGTCAATATCATTATTGATTCAGGTGCCACTGGTAATTACATAGATATTGATTTGGCCCATTCCCTCAACCTACCTTTAGTGGTGAAAACACGACCGGAACATGTCCAAGCCGTAGACGGCTCTGCACTGGTTTCTGGTCCTGTCAGACATCAAACCGCACCCCTCTTGTTAACCATACAAGAAGTACACACCGAAACCCTGAGTTTTGATTTGATCACCACACCCCAATTCGGCATCATCCTAGGGATTCCATGGTTACATGAACATAATCCATTGATCAATTGGCAGTCAGGTACTGTAGTCTTTGAGTCTGATATCTGTCAGAATTATTGTCTTCCGGTCCATCAAGCCCCTGACACACCTTCTCGGGCCTTGGGGGCCTTAGCCCAACTCACACTGACTGTCGACGATCCAGAGCTTGTGCATACACATACTGTTGGGGGGTTGGTATCTGGGATTCCGCCAGAATACAGAGAATTCGAATCAGTGTTCGACCGGGGCTCGTCTGAGGTACTCCCTCCACACAGACCATATGACTGCCCAATCGAACTGCTTCCCGATTCCAATATTCCTTCGGGCAGGATCTATTCTTTGTCCCCTTCGGAGGAACTGGCGTTGAAAGACTATGTACAGAACGCCCTACGATTAGGACACATCCGCCCCTCCACTTCACCCGCGGCAAGTCCTATCTTCTTTGTACCCAAGAAGGAGGGGGATTTACGCCCTTGTGTAGATTATCGGCGTCTTAACGCTATCACAAAAAAGGATAGGTATCCCATCCCGTTAATCACTCCACTTCTAGACCATTTAACACACGCTTCCGTTTTCACTAAGCTTGACCTACGCGGCGCATACAACTTAGTACGCGTCCGCGAGGGAGACGAGTGGAAGACCGCTTTCTGCACTCGGTATGGCTTGTACGAATATCTGGTCATGCCCTTTGGCCTATGTAATGCCCCGGCCACTTTCCAACGATTCATGAACGACATATTCAGGGATATACTGGATGTATATATGGTTGTGTACTTGGACGATATCCTAATCTTTTCTCGTGATCTTGATGAACACGTGAATCATGTCCGAGAAATATTGACCCGTTTGAGAGAACATTCCTTGTTTGCCAAACCTGAGAAATGTCAGTTCCATAAGACAACTGTTGAGTTTTTGGGTTTTCACATCACCCCTGGGGCGTTATCCATGAATGAATCTAAGGTCAAAGCAGTATTAGATTGGCCAGTACCTCGAACACTCAAATCCTTGCAGGCTTTTTTAGGGTTCGCCAACTTTTACAGACGTTTCATTTCTTCCTTTTCCACAATTGTAGCCCCGCTTACGGCCCTGACTAGTCCTCAGGTATCTTATCAATGGCAGAGAGAACAGCAGGAGGCTTTTGAGGCTTTGAAAACCGCCTTTACTACCGCACCGGTACTCCAACATCCAAATCCTGATCTTCCGTTCATAGTAGAGGCGGATGCCTCTTCCTTTGCCCTCGGTGCGGTATTATCACAAACATGTCCAAATACAGGCAAATTACATCCAGTTGCATATCATTCCCGTAAGTTTTCCAGTACTGAGTCTCATTATACCGTTACGGAGAAAGAACTCTTGGCTGTCATGGATGCTTTCCGTGTCTGGCGTCATCATCTTCTGGGGGCTAGGCATCCCATCACGGTATACTCCGATCATCGGAACCTACAGGATCTGGCTTCTTTGAAATGCATCAATAGCAGACAGGTCCGATGGCATCTTTTCTTTTCCGCCTTTGATTTCCATATCATGCACCGTCCTGGCACTTCACATGGGAAGGCGGATGCCTTGTCACGTTCTCCGGGAGGGGTCCAGTTGCCTACATTCCCCGACACTGTTCTCGGTAAGAGCCATGTGATTTGTCTCTGTACACCCTCATTGTCACTATTAGATTCGGTCCGGTCCTGGACTAGCAATCATTCTGACCAGTTACGAGAATGGGATCCTGTATATTCTGATGGTTTACCTTTCGTACATGAACGCCTGTTTCTTCCTACACCTGATACACGTAATCTAGCCCTTGAGTGGTCTCATGACGCTCCCTTTAATGCCCATCCCGGACAAGAGCGCACTTTAGATCTTCTCAAGCGTTGGTGTTGGTGGCCTTCTATGAAGCGCGATGTGGAGTGTTATGTCAGATCTTGTGCGGTATGTGCTCAGGCTAAACATCAAAGGGGTCGACCGGTTGGATTGTTGCTTCCACTTCCGGTACCTCCCAGGCCCTGGCACACGTTAACAATGGATTTCGTTACCGATCTCCCCAAGTCAAAAGGCTTTGACACCGTCTGGGTAGTGGTGGACACGTTCACTAAAATGGCCCGTTTTGTTCCTTGTAGGGGTATCCCTTCGGCCCCTGTCTTGGCGGACTTGTTTTTTGAACATGTGTTTATGCTATTCGGCCTCCCTTCGGTCATTGTTTCCGATCGAGGTTCACAGTTCACCTCTCGGTTTTGGAGGTCCTTGACGAAACTATTGGGCATTGATACGAGGTATTCTTCGGCCTATCATCCGGAGACCGATGGTCAGACCGAAAGGACGAATCAATCGATGGAACAATACCTTCGTTGCCTCATATTGCAACATCAGTCCTCTTGGTTGGCCGTTTTGCGGCTTGCGGAGTTCGCGTATAACAACGCGGCTCATTCAGCTACTGGTTATTCTCCTTTTTACGCCCTCCATGGTCAACATCCCAAGGTTTTGCCGGTCCCTGATGCCTCTGGTTCTTTGAATCCTGCGGCCACGACATGTCTTAGGGATCTTTCTGCTATTCATGCGAGTACAGTGGTTCATCTCACTGAAGCAAAGGCCTCTATGAAGGCCCGTGTGGATGGCAAGCGTCGTGCTGCTCCCCCTCTGGTGGTGGGTTCTAGGGTCTGGTTATCTTCCCGACATCTTCGCCTAGTGGGTTGCCGGAAGTTGCTGCCTCGCTTTGTCGGGCCGTATGTGATCTCACAGGTTGTTAATCCGGTGGCTTTCCGTCTAGTACTCCCCAGCTCTTGGCGTATCCATCCTGTGTTTCATGTCTCCCTCCTCAAACCCTGTCCTGACTCAGTCCGGCTTCGTACCCCTGTTGCGCCGGTGTCCTTGACCTCTCCTGATGTTTTTGAGGTGTCGGCCATTTTGGGTTCTAGGTGGTTTAGGGGTAGGCTCCAGTATCTGGTGGATTGGACGGGTTACGGCCCGGAGGAGCGTTCGTGGGTTTCCGCATCTGATTTGAACGCCCCGCGGTTGGTAGCCCGCTTCCATAGGGATCATCCGTCCTGCCCACGGGGTCGTGGGCCGTTGGGGGGGGGCTATGTTAGGCGATCCTCTGCACACCAGGCCACGACACATCAGAACACTGCCCACATTCCCCCAACATCTCCTCCCAAGCTTCGAGGCTCAAGTGATTCGGTGAACCCACAGAACCGAAAACTCCGTACCAGTGTACGGGCTCGATTGCAACCCTTTCTGCATTGGCAACTGCCTTGGAGAACGTATAGCAGAAAGGGCGGTCTTACGTCTTCACGCCAGTCACGTGATACACTACGGCGTTCCCCATGTGATCTTGGTGGACGTCACATGATCCAGAGAAGTCACATGACCCAGGGGCGATCAGTATAAAGGTCTGAGAGACAGAACGCTCATTGCTTCTCAGCTGGCTTCGGACACTGTTTGGCGTTACAACTTGCTCCTTGTTACCTTGATCACGGAACTCTATCTCGGACTCCCTCGGACACCCCTTGGTACTTTTGCTTGGAACTGTTTACCTGTTGCCGGATATTTGGACTTCACCTCGACTTGTCTTTGGATCATCCCTTGGTACCTTGCTGATCTTCTACGCCTTTTCCCCACTGGGGATTCAAGTCAAGCCCTGACTCCCACAGGTGGCTACTCTTCATCCACGCTGAACCTGCGGTTCTACCATTCCAGGGATCGCCGCATCTAATGAGCCTCGAACCTCCCTACTAGGTCACCTGGGTCTCCATTACACCAGATAGGTAAGACACTTTAGTTACTTGTTTACCTCATTGTATTGTGCTTGCCTGGTACTTAACCTCATTCCCTCTTGACAGCAGCATCGGTGTTCCAAGAGGCTCCGTGGATCCGAGAAGACATCTCTCACCTGTGGCCTCAAGGGTCGTACAGCGGGTTTCTATTTAGTTCCCCTGTGCGTCACTTGGGGACGGAGGTCTCATCGGTCTACACGACACTCAAGTCAGAACATCAGGTGAGTCCTAACATTACAAGCTCCTTTGGAGTGAGTAGGAGATGGTTTCTCCCCTTGGTTTTCAGAACGGACACGCACTTTCCCCCTCTCACAGGCAGGCAGTGTGGGTTCGATTGTATTAACACCTCTTTGGGTTTGCCCACTTTCGCCCCCACTTTTCCTGTCCCTGTAACGATGAAGGTGGTTTGCCGGTCTGGGTTTTACTTCAGCAAACTAGGGGCTCTGGGTGATGTATTGTTCTTTTCTAATCTGCCCCCACTAATTTAGATTGGAGATCTCTCAATGTGGTGAGGTTGGTATCGGGTCGGGTCACCCAGCTAGGCAACCACAAATCGCAGCAGGGGCCCTTGTCACAAGCTCTACTTCTCTAACTCCAGCTCCCACCTTTCCCTCTGCATTCTGAAGTATTCCCTGGACCAAAGAAAAAATGCAGTCCTAAACATAGAATTGCCTACAGGTTTCTGCGGTTGGGGACTCGGCGTGCACAGAACTGCATATTCACAGGCATCCGTTCCACGAGACCCAGCCTCATCTCACCCTCTCCTAAAATTCCATGACGTTGCCAAATATCCAGAATTGGGCCATCGAAAGCAGGGGGGCCTTTGTAACCCAATGGAGTGTCAAATGTCAAAGCCAGGTTATTCTCGCATCCAAATCCAAGGGTTTCCAAACGAGTGCCCACGCTTCACAGTAGCGGACGCTTTAATGTTAGGGTGAGTATTGTGCACAATTAAATGAACAGCCATCCCTGTATGTATTATGTATCTAGTTATTCAATCATATGGTTCTTTTATCACAGACATATTTGACAAATACAAAATCTCTGGTCATCCTTATGTTTCCAAAGTGTTCTACTAGTGTTTTCAAAGCAGCTAGGAACCCCCATCAGTGCTATACGTCACGGTTCCTTTCCTGGAAGAGGTAGGACACACATTCCAAGTTGTGATAACTTGTATTGGACTAACTGGAAATATTATGCTGAGGGGTAGGTGCATAAGCTTTTGAAGTCCCATAAACTCCCGCATAAGATGATGGGCACATGATAAAATGTGCAACGCAAGAAAACTTACTCCAATGGTTACAGGAAGAAAAATTAAAGGAATGCAGTCGTGGAAGGCCCCTGCATCTGCAGGGTCATTCCTTTGGGATGAAACCGACATGTGCTAGCATTGGAAAACAGCTCTCAAATACAGCTCAGGGAAAACATATTTTGACTAGGGCCACACTATTAGCCCACTGTTTTGCATGTAAAGTGTTGTACATCCAAAAACTTTTTAAGCACAGCAATTCTACTAAGCGTGACACAGTATGAAGAATGTGATGCTCTTGAAAAGAAATCCCCACATATAAGATTCATAGATGTGCAGTTTGAAAAAGAGGATGTGTGATTTCACACCTTCCCCACGTAGTCTTAATTTGTTCAAACCTCCATTTTTTTCCAAATACATTGGGCCTCATTACAAGGTTGCCGGTCCGGAAACAACGGTGGGGGTAAACCCGCTGCCACTGTTGTTTCCGTACCAGCAAACTATGAGTTCAGCAGGCGGGTGGTGTCACTCCCGCCAGGTCTGACCTGGCGGGAGTAACGCCACCCGCCTGCTGACGGAAATGTAAACACCGGCACCGTTAATTACGGTGCCAGTGTTTCTATGGTCCCCATTCACATGGAGTCCCATTGGACACCATTGGAATGGGGAGTAACAGAATGCAGGCTCTGAAATTAATGGACCACCGGGGCTGTAATACCCCGGTAAATCCGGCAAGTCCAGAGGCGGTAATTCATTCTGGATCCGGCGGCAGCCTGCTGGTTTTTCCGGCACGGCTACCGCCGGATTCGTAATGAGGCCCAATGTCTATTACTATCTTGCTGGCAACCACACCCAAAACAATTGCCTGCAGTGATTGTAATGCCTAAACCGGCCACAAAAAAGCAATCTGCACCAGTGTGTTGAGACTAAAAATTATTGTTAGAGGAAAGAGCATGTGTGTGCAGCCTCCATGCTGTGCTAGGTTCATAAGGTAACTCAACCTATGCCTACTTGTCTGCATATGATGGAACCATTACACAAATGAAAATGAAATCCACATGGACTGAAAACCTTATATCAGGAAAATAAATTCTATTTGTTATTTTAGGTTTTGATAAAATGCTTTGCTCATTAAGGCAAGCATGATATTGCTAATATAGTACAATACATACTGTAAATGTTCATTAGAAGTAAAATGTGGTTTGTTATTTTATTCTAGTTAAATTAAATAGTTTCCTTTTTAAGTTGAATTTCTGTATAAGAAATGCACACCATTCTGCATATCAAAATGTCCTTTCTTCTTGGAAACAGTTAAGCGCAGATTAAAACCAATGATCTGTTTCTTCTGTGAGCACTCTAAGGAAGGCATGGTATCAAACAGTAAGACATACACAAGTGATCAAAGTTCAAGGGTGTGTATTGAACTTCAACTGGGTTTTCAAAAATGGCTATCTAATCCTAAATCTAAAGATGTGAGCAAGCTATGACCATCAAATAATAATAACGCAGTCCTAGGCTTGTCTGTCAAAATAAAAGGGTCTATGCTTATAAATCTATTTCCAATGCTTACTTCTAAATACAAAATGGTGTGGGACAGTAGTGTATGCAAAAAAGGAAAACTGTTCAAGAAACAATATGTCAGTGAAAGAACAAAGAAATATCGTGGCTGAGTACCACAAAGGAAATACTCCAATCACGGGCTAAAAGATTCACAGATCTTTTATTACTGTACAGTTTACAAAGCAAAACAGATAGCTATCTGGCTCCCAACACCTCCCAATGTGTACCAGCCGACAAGGAGAGGTGAGAGAGTGCTGGACATCTAAACATTCGTGCTTTTATACAATTCGTGTAATATTGTCCAGCCTCACTTCACATTAATAATTTGTGGTCTAGAGTTCGTGCCTAGTTCACATACAGATTATATAATATTATGCAAATGATTACATAGGTTTGCATTTCCATGAAGTCACAATGTTGATGTGTGTTCTCGGATCCCGCAGTAAGCTTGGTGCCAAGTTCCTTTACAATACAGTTTGACAAATGCAAACGCTCGAGGTTTGTTCTTCATTGTCCCAATGTTCATACAAGGATGAGTCTTGTGAGCGCAAACAACATTTAAACAACAGTTCATATGAAGCACAAGGTCTCATTACTCAGTCTAAACAGTTGGCTCTCGGACAGCTAAACATTAACAGAACTCAAAGGTCGGAAGGCTTGGTTGCAAGTTGGAAACATAGTCCACCATTTTAGAATGAAGAACACAAGAGTAGAAATCAAAATGGCAGATGAATCTTAAATTGGTGGCGACGTTAACCCAAAAATCAGAACTTTGCAACGCAGTTTTCCGTGTAGCGCCAGTAGGCTTAAGCCAATATAAATACTAAGGAGGCTCTATATAATTACCATTTAACAAACCCTCCTAAGCCAAGAGCTTTACTAAAAATATTCGCTTTACTCGTAACTCCACATTTCAATGTCAGTACATCCCGAATCACTTTCATCAGATATATCAATTGCCATTAGAACTTTGACAGTAATATCCTTTATTACAAAAACATTAGTCATCTTCTCAGGTGTGTGTATTTTTGGTCCTAATGTTCCTACAGTTTGCGCACAACATCCCTCTAACATCGAACATATAGCAAGAAGACATTGTATGCAACAACAACAGAACAACAAAATACCAAGGATTATCTTTAAGACTTAAAGAAGTTTCTATCCCCAAGAATGTAAAAAGTCCCAGAACCAAGTACTAAGATCCCAGTTTCCCACGGGAACATGCACTTCTGTACTTAGGACGTGAAGATTTTGTATTGCCTTAATGGTCGGGGGGAGGCAGGTATGAAAACGCAACAAGCAGATCCCACCAATTTACATACTCCACCACGCTCAGCCAGGATGACGTCTAACACCATCCGGTTCTGTGGAGCCACTAATCTAATTGCTTTCTGTTATAGCGTCATGTTGTAGAGTATATCGGTGGACCGGTTGATGCTTCTCTCCAATACTCTTGCTAGTCTCCTAATATCCTCGGAATTCATGATCTGTCCCCAAAATGGCACAAAGGATTTCGCTACATCACTCATGACTTGTGAAGGAGTATCACTGTTCTCGTCCCACTTTGGACGAGCCCTAGAGACGCCAGAGGTGCTAGCTACATATACCCCTGGTAGCAAGATACCCAAATAACAAGTACCCTGCGTAGCCACAGATAAGCTTCACTAACGCAAATGAAATAAACAGGAGCACCTACATACCAAGGTCTGTCCTCATTCGTCAAGTTTGCAATATTGGTACAAACTTCGAAAGTACCCATTGACTGAGAACCATTCCTTTGTAAGCAGAAGGAAACAGAGTTGGGGCTGTGATTGATAGTATAGGAAGGAGGTGTAGCATCCCAGTTGCCTACGGGAGCCACCTTGAAAGAGATTAATGATTGAAAAGGTTTAGATAGTCTATCAGAAGGCCTAATAGAAGCAACGTTAAGCTTGCTCCTATTTGCAAAAAGGGAGCATCCCAGAGGCGACAAGACTCGCCTTTCGAACACATTTAAATTAGTCCTGTCAAAGTTCCCTGAGATGCTATCATTCCAATGACCAAAGAATAATGCCCTTAGAGAAGCATAGCCTGCAATAGTTAGAGGCAAAGGATGAATATACCAACACAACCCTTTTTCCCTTTTTCCCCATGGTGTGGCAAATGTGAACAGTTCCAAATATTAGTTCTATTCAGGATCGAATGGGTTGCATTCATATTTAACAGAAGTGCATTATTGTGATAACTCTGTCTGTGTTGGGAATCCCTAGGAGATAGAGTGTGCAGATGCATGAAAGGTGTAGACATAGTGGGTACACTGTCAGTAGGTATTAATGTTTCAAGTGGGCACACCCCTTCAATATACCAAAACCCAAGAGCAATTACTACTGTCAGACCGGTTAACATAATTACAAGGAAACAATACCTCCTCAAGGACCATGTATTTTTCTGTCCAATGTCTTTGTTAGCCACACAATCGATCGGTTGCTCCGTACGAGTAGAGATAGCGACAGGCATTGTTCCTCGAAGCCCTTTCCCAAAAGGTTCCTGCGATAAACACTGTAGTTCATTTGCTGGCGATCTCCTGATCACATGATCTTGATTGCAGATATCTTTTCCCGGTCCCCAGCCACTTATGTTTCAGCGCAAAAGTGGCAAAGGACGAGTTCAACAGTCGTTTCCTGTGGGCACAGCCGTGCTGTGCAGTAAGTCTAGTGCCATGGGTGCAGAACGTACCTTAAGACTCCAGATACTGCGTGATATGTGAACAGCGTGTGTTGCATCCTGATGGAAGTGGTGAAACAGAGGTAAGGTCGTTCATAGGTACAGAAAGATCGTAAGAAGAATTCAGAGACAAAGCAACAGTCTGCCCAGGCCCCTCAGGCTCAGGGAGGGTCTCCAAAATACCCTTGGTGTCATTCAAGACCGATTGGTCTTCAGAAACAGAGCAAGTAGTTTTCTTCTTTTATTCTCCGTCATGTGGCAAAGGGAAAGGTATCCTCTTGATGAGTGTAGCGTGCATCCAGTGTCGTTTTCTAGTACAAGGCAGTCTGTGTGGCCAACAAGACCTGGAATGGTCCTCTCCAACGCTGTGTGCGGATGGATGCTCTCTCAAATGACTTTGTGAGCATCCAGTCACCGGGTCGAATTCTGTGAACTGGCCCCTCGTATTTAACTGGGAGAGCTTCTTGCACCTGTTGATAAATCAAATACAAGATTTGAGTTAACTGGTCAGAGTATTCAGAAAGAAGCAAATGCTCTACATCCTTTAATTGTTTTGGCTTGGACAGGCTCCAAATGTTATCTGGCCTCCCCATCACAATTTCATATGGGGAGAGCCCAGTTCTAGTCTGTGGGGTTGTCCGCATGGACAGTAGGGCTATATGTAAAGTGTCTGGCCATTTCAAATTACTGCTAGCACAGACCTTGGCAATTTTATTCTTCAAGATACCATTGTGGCATTCTAAAAGTCCAGCACTTTGAGCGTGTCTAGCGAAATGGAACCGTTTATTGATCTGTAATCCTGCGCATACTTGCAGAATAACAGCAGCGATAAAATGTGGACCATTAATCTGACCAGATGACCCTCAGCAAACCAAACCTAGGAAAATATTCCGTAAGCATGATTTTCGCCATTGTCATTGCTGTAATATCTTTCACAGGGAAGGCTTCAACCCACTTGCTAAAGGCACAAATGACTACCAAGACATACTTGTAGTTGTTACAGCATTCCATCTCAATGAAGTTGAAATGAATTACTTCAAAAGGCACAGAGGGGGGACCAAAACTACCCCTCAGTGTTGTCGTACCCTTCCCCGCATTATGCTGTAAGCAAATCATACAATTCTGGACAAAACGCTCGGCGGTTTTTGAGATATTAAAGGAATGGTTCGCCCACAATTTTTTATTTCAAAAATAGATAGGCAATATAAAAAAAACGATTGGCATTTTTTTTCGAAGTCCCTATGTAAAATTTTGAGCAATTCAAGCTCAAAAATGTGAAAAGCAAGCACATGGGCGCATCCATTTTGTGAAATGGATGCCCGCCTGTGCTGGCTTTTGCTTTTGCAGCACTAATGAAGGAAAAGCCAGCCAGCTGTAGTAAACAAAAGCTACCACTGGGTGGCTTTTCCTTCATTGGTGCCGGGACTCGGAGGACGCGGACCGGAGACTACAGGCAGAAAAGCTGCAGCTGCATCTCAGTAAGTGCTATTTATTAATGTTTTTAAATAAGCACTAGCTGTGTTTTTTTTCCTACGTTTTCCGGGCTGGAGGAGCCCGGAAAACTTAGAAATAAAACTGCAGCTTTAAAAACGTTATATTTATGTTTGTGGTCACTTTTGAAGCGACCGCAAACATAAATACAACGTTATTGTGTTTGAAAATGCTGCGGTTTTTCTTTCTAAGTTTCTCAGGCTCCTCCGAGCCTGAGAAACTTAGAAAGAAAAACTGCAGCGTTTCCAAACACAACCACGTTGTGTTTCTGCCTAAATCTGCTCTCCCATTTGGGGCTTTAGGGCTCCCCACAGGGAGCCCTAGAGCCCCAAATGGGAAAGCAGATTTAGGCAGAAACAGTGCAGCATTTAGCATTTCCTCGGAGAGCACCGGAGACCCAAAGTGATAGCCACGGCAGGCAGAAACACAATGTGGTTGTGTTTGAAAACGCTGTGGTTTTTCTTTCTGAGTTTCACAGGCTCCTCTGCGCCTGAGAAACTTAGAAAGAAAAACCTCAGCGTTTTCAAACACAACCGCGTTGTGTTTCTGCCTAAATCTGCTTTCCCATTTGGGGCTCTAGGGCTCCCCACAGGGAGCCCTAGAGCCCCAAATGGGAAAGCAGATTTAGGCAGAAACAGTGCAGCATTTAGCATTTCCCATTTGGGGCTCTCAGGCCCCCCGTGGGGAGCCCGAGAGCCCCAAATGGGAAATCATCTGTAGGCAGAAACACTGCTGCATGTAAACACAACCGTGTTGTGTTTCTGCCTGCCATTGCTTTCACTTTGGGTCTCCGAAGCACCGGAGACCCAAAGTGATAGCCACGGCAGGCAGAAACACAACACGGTTGGGTTTGAAAACGCTGCAGTTTTTCTTTCTGAGTTTCTCAGGGTCCTCCGAGCCAGAGGAGCCTGAGAAACTTAGAAAGAAAAACCGCAGCGTTTTCAAACACAATAACATTGTATTTATGTATGCGGTCGCTTCAAAAGCGACCGCAAACATAAATCCAACGTTTTTTAAAGCTGCGGTTTTAAAACTTAGATAAGAAAACGCAGCTAGTGTTTATTTTTATTTAAAAAATAGCACTTACCGAGATGCAGCTGCAGCTTTTCTCCCTGTAGTATCCAGTCCCCATCCTCCGTGTACAGCACCAATGAAGGAAAAGCCACCAAGTGGTAGCTTTTGTTTACTACAGCTGGCTGGCTTTTCCTTCATTAGTGCCGCAAAAGCCAAAGCGAGCACAGCGGCGGGCATCCATTTCACAAAATGGATGCCCCCATGTGCTATCTTTGAGCTTGAATTGCTCAAAATTTTACATAGGGACTTCGAAGAAAAAAAAATGCCAATCGTTTTTTTTTTATATTGCCTATCTATTTTTAAAATAAAAAATTTTGGGCGAACCATTCCTTTAACATTCACCCAAAAAAGATTCTAACATTTTGCAGATCTTCCTCGCACATATATGAGTGGGACGATGGGCCATTGTGATCATGGCAGCGACATATGCATTGGGTAACATCCATCTACCTTTTGAATTATCTACCCAACACGCTTCCTCATCCAACTTCGCCAAACCCTCAGCCCAATGTGTAAGTTCTTCTAACGTGGCATCAGCTTGAATATTCTTTACGAGTCAATCCCTCCATCTACAGTACAAGTGTTTGTGGCTTCCTTTGTAACATACATTTCTGAGTACAAATCAGTAGCAGTCTGTTTAGCTATCCTGTCGGCAAAAGCGTTCCCTTTCCCTACATCATCTGCTACTTTCTGATGTGCGGCGCACTTCATGATTGCTAGTTCAGTTGGAAGCACTAGTGCTGAGAGTAGCTGAACTATCAAGGTGCCATGTTGGATTTTCGTTCCGTGTGAGGTTACGAAATCCTGTTCTGCCCATAGTCTACTGAAGTTGTGGACCACCCCAAAAGCATACTGGCTGTCAGTAAATATATTTACTCTAAGCCCTTCAGAAAATTCACAAGCTCAAGTCAGTGAAATGATCTCTGTGGTCTGCACAGAGTTATGCGTAATTCTCTTGGTTTCCACGATCGTGCTTAGTGTAGTGATGGCATAAGCAGCAGTGGATGTACCATCTGGAAGTTTGAAGCAGGAGCCATCGAAAAACAGCTCCCCTTGTGGATCATTCAGGGGTGTATCTTTCAAATCAATCCTGCCTTTATTTTCTTGTTCTCTGGTATAAAGGCAGTCATGTGACATTTCGTCACTGCAAGCAATATCTTGCGGAAGAGGTGACAATTCAGCCAGATTCAATACACAACACCTTTTAATTTGAATATACGGTGCAAATAGGATAAGTTCATATCTTGTTAATCGTGCGGAAGTAAGGTGTTGCGTTTGCATTCTATTTAATAGAACGTCTACAGAGTGAGGTACCAACACGGTTAAAGTATGGCCTAGGACCATACCCTTGCTCTGTTTACAGACGCAGCAGCAGCAGCGAAAACTCTCAAACATCTCGGCAAAGCGCATGCAACAGGATCAAGTGTGAAGGAAAAATAACCGCACAGTCTATTTTTCCCCCATGTTCCTGCGTTAACACATCCAAAGCACATCCATCACGTTCATGCACATACAACTCGAAGGCCTTATCATAATTTGGTGTGCCCAAAACTGGTGCTGAACACAGTGCAGTCTTGAGCAGATCAAAAGCTTTCTGGTGTTCCAAGTTCCACGGTAGTGGCAAAGAAATGCCCTTCTTTGTCAATGCCAACATTGGTTTGATTAATAGTGAGAAATTAGGGATAAACTGTCCACAGTAAAAAGCAATTCCTATCAAGGCTCTGACTTCCTTCTGTGTATTTGGGACAGACATGCTAGAAATGCTCTTAATTCGTTCAGGTGTCAATCTTCTTCCCTCCTTTGACAGGAGAAAGCCTAAATAGGCGACCTCCTGTCGACAACACTGAAACTTTCTCAATGAAGCTTTATGCCCATGCTTTGCTAGATGAATAAGCAATAACACAGTACCTTCCTTGCAAGCACTTTCTGAGTCTGCAGCTAAGAGAAGGTCGTTGAAGTATTGTAGCAATGTACAAGTAGAAGGCAACTCAAGTGTATCGAGCTGCTCTTTCAAAGCCCTACTGTAAAAGCTCAGACTCTCCGTGTACCCTTGTGGCGCATGGGTGAATGTAAACGAGTGTCCCCCTAGGGTGAAGGTGAATAAATATCTACTATCCACGCATATGGGAATGCTAAACAAGGCATTCTTAAGATCCACCACACTGAAATGAGTAGCAGAAGCTGGAATCATTGTTAGTATTGTCGTTGCATCAGGCACAATTGGAAATTGTGGGGTAACAACCGTATTGATAGCGCGTAAATCGATAATGAAACGGAAAGGAATCTCATTATCCCCTTTCTTATACACCGGTAAAATCGGGCTATTGCACAAACTTCCTGCAATTTCTTCAATTACTCCATGATGTACAAAATCAGAGACTATACATTTCAAAGCTTGCTCACCATCAACTGAAATCTTATATTGTGGAATTCGTGGCAACTTAACTCCTGGTTTCAAAACTATTTTAACAGGCTCAATTTGCAAAATACCAACATCATTGTCATCAAATGCCCATAAACACGCCGGAACTTCACTAAATTCTGGTGGCAAAGGTCTAGTCAGAAACTATGAGGCAGAAAATTGCTGTGGTGAAATCGTCAAACGCACTCCATCCGAAGAACAATGAATTACCGCATTTAATTCTTTCAACAGATTCAAACCCAACAAATTCTCTCCACAGTTCATTGTCAGAAGAAACGGACAGTAATCCATAAATGGACCCAGTGAAATCAGTACCAGCAGAGAAACCAGACTAACCACTGGCGTACCAGAAAACTCTAGAGAAACATTATTCTGCCCTGACAGTGGAATGTCTGGAACCCGTGAATGATCAATGGAACACTTCTGTGCTCCTGTATCTATCAAAAATAGATGCTTCCTATTCCCCACCATCATCTCAATGTAGTGACCTTTCTGATTGATGGGAGTAGGCGTTGGTTCAAGAACCTGCTTCAGGCTGTCCTAACAAAACAATATATCATCGAAGACAAGATCTTCTGAAAGATAGGCAGTTGAAGGATTATCAAAGATAATATTTTTGCTGTCTACGCTAGGTTGCTGATAATCTTGCAAGAAAGACTGGGAATTTTGAGCAAACTGGCTTCTACCAGGACCCCCTGCCCCAGGGCGGCCTCTGGAAAGTCTACCCAAGACACCATATGTTTTATTCGACCTTTGCTGGAGGATCAGGCATTGTGCTCGCCAATGACCCTCTTGTCTGCAATAAGTACATTGGTTCGCGTGTACAGGACCCAACGGCACATTACTTTGTGGAACGAACTGACCTCAAAACTGTGTATTTCCACCTCTATGCCCTCTAAACATCTGCTGCAATAATACCTTAGTTTTCAGATCTCCCCTTTTCTTTTCAATACTTTCTTTCTAATTGTTGACTCTATTCTCATAATACTGAGCCATATGCAATACTTCGGACTGTGATTTAGCTTGTCAAGCACTCTCGGAATTCATAATTTGTGACTGGATATCAGGCAACAATCCACGAACGAACATGTCCACAAACAATCTTTTCCCTGACTCAGTGCTTAAATCCTGTCCGCTAAAATCTGAGAATACTTGTTTGAACCGATTAAAGAATTCTGTAGCACCTTTAGATTTGCCTTGGGTACAAGCAGTGAGTTTGTCCCAAACAATCCTTCTCTCGGGAATTAAAGTCTTCAATTTTGCTTCTATTCTATCTGGCAAAGTCAACATCACCTATGTTTGTCTTTCACCAGCTGTCCTTTCTCCATCTAACCTAACCAAGTTAACCCATGTGTCACCTAACCCTGTTGGATCATCTACAGTCCTAATCTTCTTCCATAAATCAGCAGGTAGGAGCACAGGAAACAACAAGTCTATATCACCCAGATTATAGACTGACAAATGCAAGACAGATTCTATTTCTTTGCAAAACCCTGTTGGATTTTTCATAATGTCTGGAATCGACTGTCTAATAGTATTAATTTCCTGTCTTGAGAATGGAACGTGAACAAACTGTGATACGTAGTGAGCTGCAATATCATAGGCTGCTGCACCCGTTGTAACATTAGCCGAAATCTCAACTTTGGGAACAAATGTCGGAGGAAGCTCTCTCATAGGCAACTGAGAAGTAGGCAACTCCGAACGTTTACTAAGCAACAGAGCCAAATCGAGCGCTAAAGTGGTGGAAGTAGTATCAGACGCAAAAGCTCTCTTATAGATATTCAATAATTCTGCGGGACAACAAACCTTTTTCTTTATACATTCATCCTGCAGGTGTTCTACCATTACCTGTAACACTTTCCTCTGCATTTCTGGAGTATACTAACTATACGTATCATATACATCTATGGGAGATATCGACATATCTGAAATCCTCCTAAGTACATCCCTTGTGAAAATTCTCGTTTCTTCACTTGTTGATTTACAAGGAGGAAGGAATCGTTTCTGCGCGTACAAAGTGTCCAAACTATCACCATCTATTTCATCATTCTGCAACCGTTCTAACTCCCTTCTGAACTCAAAAACCCTCTTGACATGCTTATGTACTTTCTCCGCAGTATCCCTTGAATAAGCTAAAACATTCAAATCCCTAAACCCTTGTGGGACATCTGTGTCCGTCAATCTATTCCACATTACAGCCAAATGTATCCTCATCCCTTCAATAAAGACGTTCTGCTCGGGGATACTTTCTAGATTAGAGAGTGTAGCTAAGGCAGTAGATTTTTCACCTTTCTCTATACATTGCTTAGCCTATGCATTCACATTTCTCCTCGTCTCTTTGGAAACTGTTCCGAGTTACAACTTTTGATTCAGCACTCGCCCCTTTATCAGCTACAAGCGGAGCAGAACTGCTTCGGAAAGAAAGAGTAGACAAATCCTGTACAGCAGGTAGTGGAGACACTACTACTGGCAACAAAAATTGATCTATTGGAACAGTAATAGTCGGTAAAGGTGGAGGTACAGGCAGAGGAACAACAACAGGAAGTGGAGTAATAACTGGTGGTGGAGGAGTAACAGGAAGAACAGAAATTGCTGTGGGAGGAGAAACGACAGCAGGAAGAGGTAAGACAGCAGGAATAGGTGCATAAGGAGGTGGTGCAGTGGCACCAGGCCTACGTTCTTTTAAAAGTTTATCAAATAGCTCATCTGAGGCATGAAAATCTTTAGACGGATATATTTTCTGTATACCAAGTTGAAAAGCCCTATCCATGTTTCTAACAGACTCTGACTGTTTTTGTTGATCGTACAATAATGCCTTTTCTGGGTTTGACATGTGTCGACGTGTATGCTTCTCTTTACTCTTAAATTGCTGCATTGCTTCCTTTTTCCAATGTTGTATTACATCAAATGCTGAAGGTCTAGCTTTTTTCTTTAACAATATGGATTCTAAATTCTCTATTTGGGCAATCTCAAAACTACCGTTGATTGGCCACTGAAGTTCGGAAGCATGTCTAGTTTGTCCCAAATATCATTGACTACTATACTACCAATGCCGCACTTACAGTATATAGTACATGCCGGCGACCCCGCCTGTGGTGCCGGATGGCCAAATTCAAAAGATTGTCTGTCTCTGCGGAATAACTCTCTGAAACAGGCAGACAATTTCCCAGGCATGTCAGATTACTGGAGTTACCTGGCACCGATTGCGCTCTCGAGTATATAGCCCCATGACTAGCACCAACCTCGGAATGAGGCCCATAGTCTACCATTTTAGAATGAAGAACACATGAGTAGAAATCAAAATGGTGGATGAATCTTAAAATGGTGGCGAAGTTAACCCAAAAATCGGAACTTTGCAACACGGTTTTCCGTGTAGCGCGAGTGGGCTTAGGCCAATATAAATACTAAGGAGGCTCTATATAATTACTGTTTAACATCAGGAAAGTTGAGCAGTTGGCCTCCCTTTTCCACACTTTCAGCACAGGTCAAAGCAGCAAGATTGAGCCTTGTGCACACTCTTTGGCTTCTCTGGCACAAGGATGCAGTTTGAAACCTCAGACTCAGGACCTTCTGTGCCAAAGTCTCTTTGCCATTCAAAGTCTCTTATTTTTGAGGCATGATGCAACAAACAAACATTAAAGTCCTTTCTTCTTAGGATTTTACATGAACACAATTTCTCAGGTGATTCATGATTCACCTCGGGTCCCTCTCCGCCGGACTTGGACCCATTGTGACACAATGTTCTCAGGATTTTCACGTATCCAATTTTTTGGGTGGTTCACTGTTCACAGTGGGTCCCCCTCCGCCAGGCTCAGACCCACTTTAACACAAAACCTTCTTGGGTGATTCACTGTTCACCCTGGTTCCCCTCTGCCGGGCTCTGACCCACATTCACATAAAGCTTTCAATTGATCTAGCTCCACCAGGCTCAGACCAACTTTATTTACTTTTCCAAGCTTTCTTTACTTTAGAAATCAAAGACTTACGACTGTGCGCAGAATTTTGCTCAACCCGTCGCAGGACCACTTTGATTCACAATTACTCGCTCTCTTCTTGATATGCTCTCTTTCTCACTTTCACTTTGCCAATTCTCAGCTGGATACCTTACAGACACTTTTGATTGAGCACCCATGTTGTGAAAGGCCACTCTGTCAAGTGCATTGTATCTTGTTTTCAAAGTTCAATCACTCATCCGCAGTTCAATTTTACCTGCGTCTTTAATCACATACTTCTTAACAGTGTTAGTTCCAGCTCTCTCTTCAATTTACCCAACCAAACTCCAAGTTCCATAATGCCTTTCATGGACCTTTGTTGTCTATTTCTTGCTTTCTTCCTCAAATTCAATATTGAGGTTCTCGCTCAAGCCAAACTCACGCTTACTGGGATTTCCCTTCTCATTCTATGAGACTCATCTGGTTGGCGTAGCGCTGGCGAGGAACCTCTCTGCAGCTCTCTGGGTCGAGGTCATGGTCTTCCCACCTGCCCCTCTGACACCTGGCCTTTCCTTCTTGGACCCAGGGGAAACAAGCCCACCAGGGGACACAGCCAGCAGGCTGCAGAGTGTCTTCTCTGGTCCTCGGGAGGCACAGCTCCCCAGTTAAGACGCAGCCTCTCACAGGCACTGAGTCAGTGCTTCACCCCTCCATTCTCATTTGCACTCTTCTGGCAGTTCCTTCTGCTATCTCCTGTCTCAGTGCTCTCCCGGGCCTCTCTGAAGTTTCCCCTCACGCAGAGTGTGCCTGGGTGTCTAGCCTTTTATACACTTTAAAAGAGTTGATTCGAGTTAGGTTTGAGTAGGTGTCCCACCCTGCCTGACTCTGCCTGATCTTCTTATTGGAACAACATGGAGACATCCCATAGGAATCCATTGCCCATGGATTTCCATGGCTAATACTCATGACGCCTGTCTGCCTCTTCTTCGTCCCAGTGTTTCTCAAGATTGGGGATGGGGAGATTGGGTGTGAACTCGAATATTCCCTGATCGTAGAAAAGTGCGTGGGAGGTGATGGGAATTACAAAAGGGACGAATATTGTGATTCCTTTTTGAACATTCAATGCCAAATTATCCACTCCATTGGTTGTCCCTTTTTATTCTGCCGTTGGAAGCGAGACTTAAGAGAGACAGGGCCGCATTACGATCCAGGCGCTAATGGGTTAATGGTGCCGTAAAAGGCTGCGGCGCCATTAACCTATTAGCGCCTAATTACGAGGTCCCTTTGCGGGACCCAACCTTAACGGCTGGTTTTACGAGCCGTTAAAGTAGGGACCCGCAAAGGGACCTTGGTGCTAAGTACGGTGCCGCAATTTGCAGCACCGTACTTAGCACCTTCCCCATTCCCATTGAGCCCTATGGGGCAAAAATGGGAATGGGGAAGGGCCATGGCGGCAGGGGGAATTACCGCCCGCCAACCTCGGAATGGGGTGGCAATTCCCCATTCCGCCATGGCGGAAACCGGCACGGACCATGGTGCTAATAGCACCATGGTCCTCCGCCTGGGTCGTAATGAGGCCCACAGTGTTTCTTTGGGTCTTGTTAGGTAAGATTTGCACAGAACTTTCTTGGGCTAACCTTGAGTGAACTACAGTTCCCAAGGGTAGAAAGGATCTTTGGATCCCTTTTACATTTTATTTAGTGAACCCAGCACACCCCACCTTATGTGGAGTTCTGGGGAGATACAATGTATCCCCTTTCACACTAAAACTGTAACAATTCTGTTACACTGACAAGCTTATCTTCAATGGTTGGTGACAGTGATACCTTGTATTAATTTGGTGCACCTTCACCGCAGGCTGTGTTCACAGCTGCATTAAAGGGACCTAAGTGTATCCATTTTTACCAAAAAAACCCCAGTCTTTGTTTTTGCCATTTTAGTGTTTCTTGTCATTTCTTGTACCTTCCCCTGATATCCAGGGTGGAAAATTCCTTTGTATGATTTTTGTCTTCGGCAGGAGTCCCCGTACTCCCCGCCCAGGCTCCAGTCAGTCTCTGAGAGCAGGAAGTGAGGGAAGAGTCCCAAACTCCCCATCCCTCTGTCTTACACCTTTCTTGAATGGGCACAAATCCCAGTGGGGGGGCTGGATGTCCTGATTGGACAACCAGACCGCCCCTTCTTGTAAAATGCTGGGAGAGAATGCAGAGGTTGTGCTCTAATTCCTGATAAATACTGCGAACCTGAAAGCTGAAGATATGTCGACCACTGGAACTTAAATCAAAGAGGATGGTGAAGGAAAAGCAGCAGAAATGATTTCCAGCCACCGGAGAGCCTGCCTTGTAACCAGAGCCTGCTGTAGCCCTTCCTTCCAATCGACCTGGGGACTCCAAAATGACAACCCTGACCCGGAGCCTAGTGAGGCCCACTAGAATCAAAAAGACCTGCATTTTGAGCCATCCCTTGCGTTGCTGCATCCTTGCGTTGTTGCAATACCCTAATACGCTGGGACCTCAAGCCATCGTGTGGTGCATGGTCTTCCAAATTACGAATCTCACTAAAACTTCATGGGCATCATGGTGGATCTCCAGAGACATGAATCAAGTCTGAAAAGTCCCCTCACCAGAGTGCTGGACCTTTAAAACAACGAGAATTCAACCGCGATTTTCTGTCTTCTTCTGTGCTCCTTGAAGAGGTGCCAACACTGCAGAACTGCATTCAGCCATGAGGGAAGCCTTGCCTAGAGCCTTCTTCATTGATCCCTGCTGCAAAGTCCCCTCTGAGGTCTTGTTTTCAGTCTCCACGACAAGTAAACCATTGACCTGGTATTTGGCTGCAGACCCTGAAGTTCCCCTGCTGCAAAAGGTTCTTCAATGCTGAGGTACTGTTTTGGCTTGGGTATGTACTCACCTTAAGCCTGTTAGGATTTCTGTGTAGATATGTGGTGTTTTCTGTGATTGGGAGGTCCCTCGTCCAGTACACCCAGTCCCACTGCTAAAATCCTGCTAGGGTGTCTGTGAAGCACCTGGACCCTCTTCTAACTGTAAAGTGAAATACTCATCTGTTTGCCCAGTTTTCCTAAGGAACTCTGACTTTTGCTACTAAAGAACATATTCTGGCACTGCCTGTTGGTCACTAGTCCTAGTGACCCCCCTTCTGCCACTGAGAACACTCATGCTCCAAGAATAAGGGAAAGGCTGTCAAGGGATTGGGACTTCTGTCTAGAAATAAAAAGAAGTGTTTTAAAAGTTACTTGTAAAGAGTTGGTTGGTAACTGTAATTCTAAGAGTGAACGGTTACAAAAGTTCTTACTGATCTTGAATGTGAGATGAACTATTCTTAAAATTATGGTTAACATCTTTTCTTCCTTAGCAACTGTTTTGCCAGTCTAATAGAAAGTAGATGTGAAGGTATTTTACTCTACCGTGATTAGGTTGTGCTTCTTCCCAAAAGTAAAGAGTTGGTTTCACCAGATTAGTCCCTTGAGGATAATTGTATGAGTGTCCCCCAACTGGGTCTTGCTTCCCTTGACTTGCTGCTAGCCTGTCCTTAATAAGTCTGCATTAGACTGTTGCCTACCTAGAATAACTATTCAGTAAAGTGTAACATTGGGTTTTACTCTCCCCTTCATTGTGAGGTTAAACAATGTATGTGGGTTTTACTTACCTTGTGTTAGCTGTCGGCCATCCAAAATAAGTTAAGCGAGTTACTGCTTACCTCAATCCGGGGTTGCCTGATTTCAAAAGCACCTGTAATTGTATATTACATCTTTTGGTTTTACTCACCTAGTATAACTGTGTGTATGACAAAAGTAGTTGTAGGTTTTTACTGCACCTAGAATAAGTGTTTCACTATTCACCAAAAGTATGTTGTCCAGTTGACTGACTACGTGATGTGTGCTAAGAATCATTATACAACTGGACAGGTCTACTGCCCTTGCATTACTGAATGTAATTGTAAAAAGTAACCATTGTTTTTACTCCCCAAGAATAAGCTCAACCTATACTGAATGTGTATGAAAAGGTTTTGACTTCCCTAGAACTACTGTTAGGTACTTCAAATAAGGTCTATACTTTGGTCTGTGTACTTTCAAGTATAGTGTTGTGTTTTCATACTGTGATTCCATATAATGTTTTAGTGCTTACTTACCCCTAGATTTATCTGGGCCTACTTGTATTTAAATAAATCCTTTATTTTCTACATACATAGTGTTTCTTTGGATCATTTGTATTACAATTTCACTTGTACTGATTCTACAGCCCTCTCTCCCTCCTAAAATAAGCCTGGCTGCTCTGTCTACGTTACCACATACTCAGGTGGTACAGCTTCAGCTTAATTCGACTTCAGAACAACTGTCCTAACAGGCCTTAATGCAGTAGAACCCTGGGGAATAAGGTGTGAAAAATCCCTGGCCTTTCCACAGCACCTAGGTAATGTTTATTATTTTGGGTTGGTAACTGATTGATTGGTTGGCTGTCCTGCTGAACCTACTCATTTGTTACAGTGCAGAGAAACACTAACACAAAAATCAAAATAACAAACACGTTGTGGACCTTCCTTTCAGAGCAGTTCTCTGGTCCCTTACACAGTCTTTCAAAGCCACAGCAACCCAGCAAAGCATATCTGTGTTGCCTAGCCTGCACAGGTAATGTGCCCTGATTTTGATGGTGTCATTCCTGCAGGATGCAGATCAAGACAATCTATATATATCCAAATATCAGAGCAGCCCCCACCTGCTCACACACCATTTAGAAAACACAGTACTTCCTACGCATCTAATTCAAGCTATCTGTGAGGTTTCCTCTGGTCGTGCAGCTGAATGAAATGTCTGGGATGCTGCTAGCAAATCAGCACCTGACAATGAGACTCTCACCCACACAGAGAGACAGAGAGACAGTGAACAACAGAGATCAGCAGAGCACACAGAGAGAGAAAGAGAGACATAGGGCCTGATTTACAAACTGTTTTTCTATGGGAAAATACCATTGAAACCCACTTTGTGAACCACCTCATAGAGTAAGACAGAGGGAGAGAAGGAGAAAGAGGGCAGCGGGAGAGAGGGGGGCGACAGAGAGCATGCCTGATTCCCAAGGCTTTGTGAATCAGGCCATAGAGTGAGACAGAGAGAGAGATAAAATGATAAAGAGAGCAGAGAGAGCACTGGAGACAGAGCTCATGCTAGATCAGTGTAGGATACGCCAGGCACAGCTCTAGCTTAGACTATAGAGTCTAATATGCTTCAGGGATATTACAGGTGTCATTTGGGAACACGGTATGTAAGAATTTTCCAAGGGCAGATACATACACAATAAGAATATCTGCATACTGCTCACAGTGGCAAATGTGTCACGTGAGAAATGAACCCATGTGGAAACATTGCAGTCTCGCCATGAGCCGGTGAATCCTTGTTCTAGGCAATGGGCAGTCACTCATGTAGTGCTTGCAATCAATGTTCTACAAAACGCTTCCTCCAGATGTAAAAACAATAACATATTTACTCAGTGTTGTCATACAAATGCAAAAGATGACTGCTGTCCACCTTCATGAATGCAAACTATCTTTCAAGGCCATTTCTGTGAAGTGAACTGCTTAATGTGTTAAATCCCACTACTGGCACCCGTAGAACAGACGGGCTTCACGCGTGAACAGATACTGCCTCATCACGAGTTTGGCAGTAACCCTTAAATGCAGCGGTAGCACTATTACCACCGCATTTAAGGGTCCACCATATCACAGATTTGTCAGGATGTACCCCAAATCTGCCACGAATTTGCTGATTTTCGGCGCTATTACAATGTGCTAATACCGATGACGGTAGTAGCGCTGAAAATTCCACATTGGGCCCAATGGGGAATTCCTGAATGGGCCCAATGGGGAATGGGGAATTACCGTTCTGTCAAACCCGTGATCCGGTGCTAACAGCGCCGGGGGTTAGTGGTAACGCTAATAGCCCCAGCGGTATCCCGGCAGTGTTAACACTGGGATACCGCCCAACTTGTGATGAGGCCCATAGTAAGGCTGCATTGGTTCTCCTGCTGAACCTTTAAATGTGGCGGTAACGCTATTACCACCGCATTTAAGGGTGCACCCAAACATGGGTTGGCAGCATTTACCCCCAGCTCTAAACTGGCAGTAAATGTGCCGACTGAACAACCTTTTTCGGGCACAATTAATGCATCGCTATTAGCGCGCGCTAATAGCACCAAACATTCCCCATTGGACCCAATGGGGAATGGGGATTTACAGTTACCGGCAGTAATACCGCCGGACGGTTGGGAGGTAACACAAATACAGTTGTGCGGTATCCCATTCGGGACACCGCCCAACTCGTGATGAGGCCCACAGTCTGCCCTACGTGACATTCAGTTGGCATGTCTCTGCTATTGTTAGACAGGCAATGAGCTTTGACTTTGTATTTCTTTATCTGAATAGTGGACTTTCTCGTGGACGGTCTCCATCTCGCGGGCTTCTCTTTGCGCTTGCAGTCTGCGGCGCAGTTGCCTCCCGCAGAGCGCTGCGTGGTACCAAGATGTTCGTGTTAGTGTATCATTTCTATTGCTCGGCCAATTTCTTGTGTCAGTGTCATTCAAGTGTGCCAGGGACTCAGCTCCCTATTGAAGTGGAGCTGGAAATGTCAACACGGGGCAGCCTGACAATATAGCAAAAAGAAATACACTTGTGAGACTTATAATAAACTTCAAAATACTGCTTCTGACATGGGCAATTTTCTTTTCCATCATGCCTCTATTTCGGCAATACATCAAAATCATTCAGTAACAGCAGCACTTTCGACTGCTAGAATAATGCTCTATATGAGTGTATTTCTTTTAAAAGAACCACCATTTGCCAAAGCAGAGGAGAACTGTATTTGAATCCCATATAAGGACTTCCAATAAATTCAGTACAGAATACTATCACTGCAGTTCAGCCCATAGCAAAGGACTATGTTAATTAGCCAACATTGTTGAATTTAAGGGACTACAGTCACAGCTCCATTATCTGGCGCTAATGCGAACAAAATGGTGCCAGATACTCAAATATGACAGAGAATTCAAAGATACCAAAGTAAAAAGGTCAGATAAAACGCAGCCTGGCTTTCTAGTCCATTTACAAGCCCTCTGGCATCTGGAACCATGGTTATTTTGCCACCAAACTATATTTCCGTAACCGGAATGGTACTGTCGCCAGCCTTGGAAGGTGCCGATTAGCAGAACCTTCCAGTTAATGGTGTTCCGGTTGACAAAGGTTCGGCTGTGTCATCCACGTTTACACACAGAGCAGTCTGGCTCTGTATCCACCTCCCTCTCCCTGCTTCATCGCCCAGTGCTTGTTCTTACTAGATATTACCCCTCAATCGTATGGGGCTCTGTCGCTCGCCAGGGAGGTGGGTTCATAAAGGGAACCCTGCGACAGATACATGAAGAGGGATCCACAACTCTGAGCACCCCACATAAGAAACTGGTTCTTCTAACGAGGTCTGAATAAAAAGGTATTTGGTGCCACACAAGAAAATATTAGGTAGGATTAAACGTACATATCTGCAAGGCTTTCCCATAGTTAGGGTTAGTGCTTTTTTATATTCATCGAGTCTCCTATTAGTATTTGCCTTGTGTTGTATAGACTGTATCCGCATTAGCTAGAGTGTGAAGTCATTGCCCAGTAATGTCTTATATTTACTGTATTTCCAGACATACTATTTCAACAATGTAAAAGTCATTATTTATTCTTATACATTTTATTGTAACAATGTAATTTTAAAAAAAACTTGAGGGTTGGAAGATGAATCTGATGCATTTGTACCTCACATTAGTATTCAAATTTATTTTATACAATCTTTTTCAGAGGATACTGAAATGTGTTTTTTTCAAACATCTGTATTGGTGGTTATGTTGACAAATGGTTTGACATTTTTGCTATGTGTGATGGAGGTTTTCTTCAGGTCCTATTCATATGCCTAAATGTGTTTCAGCAATCTATTTCTACCAAAAACAAATTAAAAAAAAACTCTCCTGTAAGTTGTTGACACACCCTAAGCACATGGCAACACAGTACTGTGAAAAGACGGCTCCCAGTGAAAGCATGTATCACAGGTTAGATCTTCTGGTGTATGTATAAGTCTAAATCTGGTCCAAGTCATTGCACATTGTAATGACAAAATAAAATCCAGGTTGACCCCGGATAGATGCATAATTTGATTCGCCACAAACATGGGATAGTTTTAGTACTAGAAATTGCACATCCACACAAACCATTTTCAAAGGGGTCCTTGGGTATGAAGGTTGTCTCTCTATAGATAACCTCTTGACAGGGTATGTGATGTGACACCTATAGAAGTAACACACTAAAACAGCCACTTACATTCATTTTAAAACCATGGTTAGAGTTAGTCAATACACCAATGTCTAAATAATCTAGCAATCGACATACTGTTCATATTATTTATTATTTATTGGGCCAAGTTATAGTCCTCCCACCAGAAACACTGGACAGTGGGAAGCGTTAAGAGTCACAGATACTTCTTGTAACGGAGTGCTTTATAGTGGCAAGGTATGCAATGTTAAAATGAGGAGTCCAAGGGAGAAAGGAGGCACCTAGGTATATTGAATTGGTCATGTGCAAACTGACCAATTGTTGGTCATTGTTTATAGTGATATTCCAGAGGAAATAGGGGAGATCAGAATGAGGAGAGTGGGGATAGCCCATGGAAAGGGGCTTCACTAACAGGGCAGCTGGTGTTTTTATTTTCAAATATGATTTAAATCCTTTTTTTTAGTGCAGTTAGGCAGAGCTGTGATAAGCCAGATGCGGAAATAGAGTGTGGGCGGAAACCTATGGATTGAGTTATGGACCATTAGGAGAAATCAGAAAAATCTATTGTGCATGGAGGCGATAGGAGCCAGATCGGGGGAGGGTGCAAGTAGCAAGGTTTAGTAAATGGGAAGGCCCAAGAAGAGAATTTGAGAAAACCAACAACAAGCATAGAAATGAAGGTCTTATTGGAGTTATAGGTCACAGTTGTTTAGCTTATTCAGAAGGTAAGTCCAGGATGTTTTGGCCGTGGAGGTGAAGAATTGCTGGAGCTTGAGGTCACTTTGGAAAAGAACCCCAAGTTTATGAGCCAGGGAGGATGGTGCAGCGTGGTCAGGGAACAAGTCTAATGGGATGGGTAGAGAGTCCTGACAGTTGAGGGAAGTCGGTCGGTTACGGAATATTACCTGAAGCTCCGAAGAGCCATGCAATGGTGGGCGTCAGATGTACAGTCTGATATACAGCACTATAGTTCATGGGTAAAGGAGGACAAGGAAATTAAAAAGGAAGAGGTATGTTTGGTAAGTGAATTTGGCAAGTGAACATTGGGGTCTCCCGCCTGGAGGGTGATGGACATGGAAGAGCATGTGCTCCACGAGACGTAAAAAGGATTAAAAAAAAGGGGTTGAAGGCAATCCAATCAAGTGCCAAACATTGGATGCCTGTGTAGGCAGAGAGGGAGATAGATCAGAGAGCTTGAGGATAGATAAGATAAGTGATCAGAACTGCTGAGGATGTTGGCATAGGAGTAGTGGTAGTAGTAGTAATTTCAGTACTAGTAGTTATTGTAATAGAAGTAGTAGTTGTAGAAGTGTAGCAGTAGTGGCAGTAATAGTAAAAGTAGTAGTAGTGAAACATTAGTAGTAATAGTAGTAGTAGTAGTGTAGCAGTAGTACCAGTAGTAGTAGTATAACATTAGTAGCAAGACGCCCACCTTAGTGTTGAACCTACATGACATTAAGTATGGTGATCCAGGAGACAGTTAAGGTTAATTTGTTGTTTATAAATTGTTGTTTGAGCGCAGTAGTATACTAGTGAAATGATACTTTGACGCTGGCGAAATTTTCGCTGGTGCTGTTGTTCTTGTAATTCTATACTAAATGCCAATATACAAATTTTAAAATAAATAGTAGTAGTGGTAATGTAGCAGTAATAATAGTAATAATAGTAGTAGTGTAACATTAGTAGTAATAGTAGTAGTAGTAGTAGTAGTGTAGCAGTAATAGTAGTAATAGTAGTGGTGTAACATTAGTAGTAATAGTAGTAGTCGTAGTGTATCAGTAGTAGTGGTGGTAGTAGTAGTGTAGCAGTAGTAGTAGTAATAATAGTAGCAGTGTAACATTAGTAGTAACAGCAGTAGTAGTAGTAGTAGTAGTGTAGAAGTAATAGTAGTAATAGTAGTGGTGTAACATTAGTAGTAATAGTAGTAGGAGTAGTGTAGCAATAATAGTAGTAGTAATAGTAGTAGTGTAACATTAGTAGTAATAGTAGTAGTAGTGTAGCAGTAATGGTAGTAATATTAGTAGTCATAGTGTAACATTAGTAGTAACAGTAGTAGTAGTAGTAGTAGTAGTAGTAGTAGTAGTAGTAGTGTAGCAGTAGTAGTAGTAGTAATAGTAATAGTAGTGTAACATTAGTAGTAATAGTAGTGAAGCAGTAATAGTAGTAATAGTAGTAGTGTAACATTAGTAGTAATAGTAGTAGTAGTGTAGCAGTAATAGTAGTAATAGTAGTAGTAGTAGTGTAACATTAGTAGTAGTAGTAGTAGTAGTAGCAGTCGTAGTATAGCAGTAGTAATAGTAGTAGTAGTAGTAGTGTAGCCCTTGTAGTCATAATAGTAGTAGTGTAATATCAGTAGTAATAGTAGTAGTAGTGTAACAGTAGTAATAGTAGTAGTAGTGTAGCAGTAGTAGTAGTAATAGTCATAGTAATAGTAGTGTAACATTAGTAGTAATAGTAGTAGTGTAGCAGTAGTAGTAGTAATAGTATTAGTAGATATGCATTGAGCGTACACACATGCCTGATAGAAACGTTCTGTGATACTCCAAATATATTGCAAAGACATTAATCAACATAAATATTAAAATGTACACTAGCACAGACCTCATACTGTACTCTTCTGTAGTGAGGGTTTTCAGAGGGCAAACCGACACCCAGCGGTATCTTGGGTGCTATAGGTTATGAACATTAACACTGAACATTTCCAGGCCATCAGAGATTAAGCAGAGAGTGCGACTGCAAGTAGTATGCAGATGTTAAGAGAGGTTCAGTAAGTCTGTATTAAGTTTCTTCCTGTGTGGTAGAAGATTACACTCTGTCCGACTAGTCAGTGTTATCATATTCCATAACTTTGCGGCCTGTATCGAAAAAAAAGGCTTGTCCTCCCTGACACGTTTTCCAAACAGTGAGGAATGTGTACAGCCTGGCATTGCCCGCTCATATGCCACATCTAGATGAGTACAGTTGAAACCTAGTTTACATTGGAGAGTCACAAGAGGAATTTAAGCTTTTCAAAACTAATCTATATGTCTGAACATTATCCTTTTTTTTAACAGGAAGCCAATGTAGAGCATGAAGAGGAGGTGTGATGTGTTCAGATGTCTTGATCTTCCTCAATGTTCTAGCAGCCGCGTTTTGGACTCTCTGGATTCTGTGCGGAGAGAGTGATGGGAGATGTAGGTAGATGCTATTATTGCAATCCCGTCGGGAAGAGAGGAAAGCGCTCAACACCATAACCAGATCTGTAAAAGTGAGGTAAGGCAACAAGTATCTGATTTTGCTGATAAGATCAAAACAGGATTTAGTGATTACTCCCCAGTGTTTATATCTAAAGTTAGTACATTATCAATGATTGCACTTGGGTTTTTAACCTCACCTTTCGGGTCTGGTGGGCATTGCACAAAGCTATCAGGCCAGAAATATGGATTCCTAAGTGAAGGACTAGAGAGCACAAGTAAAATCTCAGTTGTATCTCGGTTAATGTTTAGCATATTTACAACAAACCAGTTCTTGATTGCAGCAAGACAATTTCTAACATTTTCACTTGATGACTTGTTAGATGGTTCAAAAGAGTTAAATTATTTGTGTATTGTCAGCATAGTTATAAAACAATAGTCCATAACAGGCAATTAAGTCCATTAAAGGGTGCAAATACAGAGTGAAAAGCAGCAGAGACAGGGCAGAGACCTGAGAAACGCCACAGTTCTCAATTTATTGTTGAGAGGAATAAGTACCCAGACATGCTTGGTGGAGTCTGTTGCTTAAGAACGAGGTTAGCCAAGATGTTACTGTGCCATGAATTCTAAGATATGATGGTTCACAGTGTCAAAGGTTGCAGAGAAGTATAGGAGAATTACTTCCCAAGCTTTTTTGATCCAATCTGAGATCATCAATCATGGTTGTAGAAAACATTTCTGTACAGCACAGTGGTCTAGAACCATGTTGTGCAGGACAAAGTATTTTGACATTTTCTGCCATCATATATTGTAGTTGCTCATCCTCAACTCTTTCTAGTTGTTTCACCAAAAAATCGAAATGAGCAAATGGTCGTTAATTACCAAGATCTTTGCAGTTTGGGCTGGGCTTTTTTTAAAAGAGGTTTAAGGACAGCAAGCTTCCATTTGTCTGGGAATATGAAAATAGTTTGAATTTAAGTTTGAAAGTTAGGGCAAAGAATATTGCCCACATTTGTAGGTGTGATGTCTATTGGAGAACCAGAAGATTTACCTGTCAACAACAACGATGATAGAGCAGAGGATCTAGTATTCGAAACTCACTAATAGAGAGGCAATGATAGTTTGGTTTACTATTAGTAATTGAAGAAGTGATTGGATATATTACATTTTCGGTATTACCCCAATTGTTCGAACACAATTGTTTGAATGACCCAATTGATCGAAAGTCAAGGGTCCGAATTGACCTTTGCACAATTGACCGCATATTATATATATATAATGGGGGGTTGCGGGGGGTTTCCCCCCGCAGATATATAACAATTGACCTTCACAATTCGGTCAATTGTGCAAAGGTCAATTGTGATTCGAACAATTGTAGTTCAAACAATTCGTATACATCCACATTTTCAGATGAGAGCTCAGTTTTAATGGTCTCATCTTTGTGTCTGAAGTGTTTGGCCAGTTGATCCGTCAAGGATTGTGAGGTTGAGCGATCAGAGGAATCTTCATTATTACAGAGATTGTTTATAACGTGAAATAGTTCTTATGTAAAGTAGGCCGTTGCTTCAATTTCTCCTACGTAGAAGTGTTTTTTTGTTTTTAATTATTTCTCTTTAATAGTTCAAATGTTGTTGAAGCATGTCAGGGTTATATGATCTCTGTCATTTCCTTTCTAAATGTTTTATTTATTTATTGGACATTTGTAAGATGCCAAAGGACAAATGGGGGTGGGGAGTGGGGGGTGCAAGGAATAAAGATACAGTATAAGTCTTACTAGGCCTTGTGATATTCGCATTGTACAAGTCCAAAACAAGAAAAGCGAGGAAAGGAGGAGGAGGGAAGTGCAGCTCTGAGCGTTAAGAGCTAAGGTGGGATGCAAAGGTGAAGGGGGAAGTGAAGGCGTTATGGGGAGGCCAAAGGGCAAGTGACATGGAGAGCACGAAAGCACAGGGAAAGAAAAGGAGGGGAAGGGGTGTGGGAGGACTGGGCGGAAGGGGGCCTGGGTCCCTGTAATACTCAGAGGGAACTAGGAAGCCAGTCATAGAGGGGGAGAAAGGAGTTAGCAGGGAGAGAGAATTAGGAGGAGCAAAGGAAGGTCTTGAGTACCTTCCGGAACCTAAGGGGATCCGGCTCCAGTCTGAGAGGAGCAGAGAGACCATGTTTGCTCTCCTTCTTAATTTGTGTCAATCATGTATAAACCATTCTTTACATTTCCTCAGTTTTACTTTCTTCCTAACCTGATATTATGTCCAGTATTTTAAGAGTACGAGACTGCAGTGTGGTGAGCTATGGTCTAGTGAGTGATGCCATAGCTGATTTCACAGTTACAGCACAAGTGGCTTATTTTGTACACTGGGTCCCACCTGTGTCATTTGGATGGTGGGCACCAGTGTATGACACCTGCACTGCTTTATTTCAATAATATGATATGATGTGATATGATAAGACATTTGTAACGCGCCTATACACAAGTGTATGCTATTTATGCACATACAAATACAATTTATTAATACAATTGCCCCAAAGCAGGATAAATAGTGTGAGTTCATCAGTCATCCATCATCATAGGAGCAATGCATCAATTAATTAAAAAAAAAGAAAGATACAATTCAACAGGTGCTAATGCATAAAGTGCAAAGTATGTAAAACAAGATGAAGATCTTTGAAGGGATGCAATTCATCACATGTATCATCACTAAAATCGAGAATACAAGCACGTAAATACTACTAAAAGACTCCTGCATTGTAACAAGCAATACAAGCCTACAATTCAATGTAAAAGTGTCATGGCACCCATGGTAAACCATTACATTCAGTTTCAACACTCCCCCCAACGATTTACTGTGGTGGATCTTGGAGGTAGTGAAAGGGGTACCAAACATGCATAGAAGCCTTTTAGAGAAGGACATTGGATGGATTGACATATTGGACTCCAATAACCATGGACTTAACAAAGAATTCATACCCTTGACCCCTGACCCTACAGAGTACAGATGATTATGCGACCACTCCATGGAAACGTACACACTAGATCTCTCTGACACTCCTTGTCTGCACATGTTCCCAACCTTTTGCTATATTCCCTGACCTGATCCAACCAGACCGGGTGGATGTTGAGCGATTGCCCCATCCGCAGTATTCGGGAACGTTCCAACCTATTCAGTATAAACATAATGTATGCACTGAGGAATATAGGTGCGAGCTGAGCATGCTCACAATAGAGAATTGACAAGGGCTGACATCATCTTAGACACTAATGCCATCACATACTCCCATCAAGCCTTGATTGTATTCCGCTACCTTCAGCACACAGAGGCCACATATGAGATATATATTTGTGAGCCTGGTCTCGTATCTATGTCAGATTCATGCGTCCATTTTCATCCTCACACAGTTAGGCCACGACCTACACAAGGTTCAACCACCATGGGCCCCGTTACCGAGCAGTACATTCATTCTCCAGCTACGGCACTCCGTCATAGCCCCGCATTAACCAAAGGTGTATGCCTTATGAGTGAAGCGCTCGCCAATGGTGATAAATATGCTAGGTAACTCGCTCTGTTTGATAAATGTACATATTTTATGTCAACACGGCTACATATACTCTTTGATGAGTAACACATTCCTCGTGCAACCTCACTTGTGATAGTAGACGATATGCGAAATGGCATGGAGGACCCGCAATCCTCCCGGCATTGACTGCATCCACAGACGGGTTGCCTAGAAAATGACGGCATGTCTGCAGGAAGAACAGGTCACCCTAACAATGACGCATGGACCTGACCACATTTCCGCCATCCCGACCAGTAGCAACACAGTACAAGCTTTCATATCATCTAGACAGACGATGTCCTCGGCTTGCTAATGCTGAACGCGATGATATGAGTCACACTCCCTGACTTCAAACTCCAGGTAAGCACACCTGCGGTGTTCACAGGCTGTATACCACATATCAGCCTTTCAAAAATTGAGTATCGATTGGTTTTGTCATTTTCCTAGAACAAATCACGAGAGTGCATGTGCTGGCTGCATGAGACTGGCTGGAAACTTACCAGCCATGACCAAAGGTATAGTCCACTTATATATCAGACTCACTTTTTTACAGTACGTCTATAACCCGCTATTATGCATGGCTAAGCCATAAAATCACACTGTGGTACACGGTGTCCGCCACCATCCCCAATCCCGCACCATAGAGGGGACATGGAGGTGGTACGCATGACTGTGGGCTCTCCCTCTGTCTCCCTCAACATCGGGGAGGCACTTCACCCACCCCTAACTACAGGATGCATGGTCCCCCACCACACAGACTGAGCTCAACATGATAGATAATATTCCCCTCATTCTATTTTCTCTTGACTTTGTCCCCAGATAAAAATAAATATTCCCCTCCTGTGAACAAAGGAGATCATTTTGAACACACATAACGGCAGGTTCATTGCCTGCCATAATAACTGCAGCTTCAGCTTCACTGCTGCCGCTGGCCAACCGAGAAGTTAGTAGATATCTGCAGCACTCTATTTAGGGTAAGTTGAGTGGAGGCATCAAAATGGCTTTTTATTAATATTTGAGGTCAATCCTGGAAATGATACTAAAATGCACATTCATGCTCTAGTGTCCATGAATATGCCCTGACGAAGGCAATCTGATTTCCACCCTGGACTACCGAAACGTGTTGTACCTGGGGATTCTGTTCCACTGTCAGGATTACCCTCAGAACACCTTGTTGCAACACACATGTCTTGGGAGGATAGCTCAGGGGCAACATGCTTGTCTTGGAAGCAAGACGATGCGAAGCAACGCGGGTTTGATCCCTGAGTCCACGCTTAGAAACCTCCTAGTATGAAGCGCGTTATAAATAACCCATTACAATTACACATGTTGGCAGGCCGTTTTTATAAAATGAACTCTAGAAATTAAAAACAGAGTTTTCTGTATATTCAGACATCTCTCCTGATGTGAACAAAAGGAAGTTGTAAAAGAAACACACTATTAACTGGATGATTGGTTCATACATCATATTTCCCTTGTGTGTTTTGTACTACTCTTTGATTATTACGAGTAATGATGTTCAATACGATGCGAACAAAAACACAAATTAATATGAGTGGATAAGTTGACAATTTTTCATTAAATGGAATTGTTGAGAAATAAAGAATTAAGTGTACTTGTATTTTCTCTACTTCAAATTAAGCGGTCCATTCAATTCGTCCTTTGCTGTGTATGCCTTGTTTCTTGGTCATCTATGCATTCATCCTGCATCAAGGGATATTTACTAAAGATTAGGGCTAACCACACCTTTCGGGTCGTCGTCTATATATTTTTTCTGTTTCTTTAGTTATTTGTCCAAGGTTCTGTCCCTTGGCATGATGTATTTGAATCTTCTGATTCATGTTGTATGATTATACATGTGTGGTTAATAGAGTATGTAAATAAAATTCACTTATGATTTTCTAACATATTACTAATTGTTTGAACCATTTATTGTTTTTGCCTCGTGTATCCTTTTAGTTGTCATACCAGATATGTTGAGCGGGATATCAAGTTAAGATACCTAACCATTTGGAATTAATTTCATTATGAAGGAAATTATGTTTATGTTTATGTTTATTGTGTTTATATAGCGGTTTACGCCAAAGCGCTTTACATTATAACAACAAGAATACAATAAAAAACAGTAGGAGCAATTACAAAATATGAATCAAACTCGTAATACTGTAAGTAGAACAATTTCCCAGTGAAGATAACGAGGGAGGAGGGGTGGAGAAGGAAAAGGAAGTGGGAAACAGGAGAGAGAGGTAAGAAGAGGAAAATTAAGAATGTCGATTCTTAAGAAATTAAGAATGTCCAATGGTGGAACTCTTTTTGTTGTATAGCTATTTTACCCCAGCCACCATTGAAAGAAGGGGATAACCCGGCCTACGTTAGATACAACATAACTTCCCATTCATTACAACATTTGTGATGAGTGGTCTACTGATCGGTTGCAGGACCAGCAAGAAGAAGTCTGTGACTGTTATTGGGAAGAAGAGTGAAATCGGAAGACCTGCTTTGGCGGAGGCAGGTCAGCAGGGAATGCACTGTACCCCAGAGCGCACAGAGCCCACCACACATGGCATTGCTGCAATATTCACGTTGCCTTCAAAGGGGACAGTAAACCTGTTTTACTGGATGTAATTGTCCGGTGCAGTGTGTATCATCTGGACGAGAGACAATCTCGTCTCACTTGCAATCCTCTTGAGTTGTATGATCCGTCAGTGCAGCGTTCGAGCATCAAGACCAAGTAACCCCTGCAAGTCACTGGCTACTGACTGTATTTGAATGGAGGTCCATTTACTGCCATCTTCAGCACTTCAATGATGACGTCAGAGAACAGTGCCCGATGGTGCATTCTATTTGATGAAAGAACGCGGAGTGTGGTGACCTATCGCAGCGCTGAGTTTACCGGAATTTTCTCAGGTAGTTGCATTTTGCAAGGCTTGAGTTTGCGGCCTGCACACCTGAGATGTAGAATCGGTCCTATAGGCAGGAAGAAACAAACATGGAAAGCAGTTTTCGAACCAAGAACCTTTGCTTGTAGAGAAAGTGGACTGGGAAGAATTGTCTTCTGCAAGGAACATTTCTTTGGTTGTCCGTGCAAGAGCTCTTGTATTGTATTGTATTGTATTGTACCAAAGCTTGATAAAGCGTGAACAAGACCAGTAAAGCCATCAAGGCGCTAGATAGAGGTGAGGAGCCCAGGGATACTAGAACAGAATTTTTTTAGATGTATATGGAACAGGAGAACTTGAGCAATATTGCAAAGCTCAGCTGGAAGAGCATTGCACAATGTCGGGACTAGAGCAGTAAAAGATCTTCCTCCGTCGCAGGTCCGTAAGAACCGAGGAATACAGAGTAAAGAAAGATTAGCCGAGTAGAGAGCTCTGCAGCGTCAATTTGGATTGCAGAAACTCTGCCCGGTGTTGTGAATAGCACAGTGAACGAGACAGAGGTCCTTACATTTAATACAGCGTTTAACTGGAAGCCAGTGGAGCTGGAGAAGAAACTCCTGGTAGTGTGTCAGTCTGTTGGTATTCAGAGCAAGGCGAGCGGCTGAGTTTTGAAGAGTTTGCAAGCGATGTAGTAAAAATTCAGGTTGGCCAAGATAGATCCCGTTACAATAATCAATAGACCCCATAATAGTAGCCGTACCACTTTTGGATCTTGTGCACAGGAACTTGTGCACAGCAAAGTAACTTTACCAAAGTGTTTGAGACTTGCCTGATTTGAGGTGCCCTGACAGAACGATTTGTACTAGAAGAGGGTGATGCTGAAATAACAGAGTGTAAAGGTCAATTCATTGTTGCAATGCAGTGAGGTGTAGTTATGAAACACTCTGCTCTGCAGTGTGTATATATAATATGTATTGCTTTTGTTGGTTATTTTAATCAGTCAACAATGATTATAATATGTTATGAAGTTTTGCGCTACACATTTCTTTCAAATTACAAGACGCTTTCAGCATCTAAAACCAAATAATTGCAATGCAGATAAGTCAATTCATTCTGTTCGAGCATTAAGCATTTTGCATAGCTATTTCCATCATTAAGTTGTTGCACCACTTTGCATTCTTTAGGGTTTTAGCTATTTTGGAAAAGCTTGTGTATGCGAAGTGTAGGTATTGTAGTTACAGGGACAAAATATTCCAGACAATTGTTATCAATTTCTGTAGCATTGTGCACATGTGCTATTGTTCATTAACATGAGATAAGGGAAAATAGCTAATTTGGCAATATGAGTGTATGTGTTGTTAGTCAGTAGCCGTCAGGTTCCGTGGGGTGTGCCTGTTGTGAGTTAGGGACCTGTGAGTTGTTTTCATTTAGTTATTACAAAAAGTGACCGATGGTTCTTTTCCTCATGGGGTGACTTTCGAGCTCCGATTGTAATTGTTATGTTTTGCTATGTTGGTTATGTACATTTCTCAGTAGTTGGGTGCACTTTGTATAAGGTGAGTTGTCAATTTTTAGTGAATTCTGCAAACTTATATGGTTAAGTTTCGGGAGATTGGAGCAGTGTTCCTTAACAATTGTGGTCCCTTTAAGGTGACAGACTGGACATTGTATCGAATAGCAACACACAATGTAGCACCGGTTTTGTCTATGACTAAGTATTAGTACAGATTACGAATATGCTAGACTGGATGTTATGTTTATTTATTGGAATGAACTATCTGTGACTCCGGAGTAGCACAAGTTAAGGGCATGCCTGGTTATGCATGTAAAGTTAAGGGTGTGTACATTTTCTATTGTGGACATTGTATGGTGATGGCGGTGTGATTGTATGCATAAGAACAGAGCAATAGTGTTACATGTCAGGTATCAGCTGACAAAACATATAATGGGCCTCATTACAACCCTGGCGTTGGACCATGGTGCTATTAGCACCATGGTCCATGCCGGATTCCGCCATGGTGGATGGCGGATTTACCGCCCCATTCCAAGGTTGGCGGGGCGGTAAATCCCCATTCACCATGGCCCCTTCCCCATTCCCATTTTTGCCCCATAGGGCTCAATGGGAATGGGGAAGGCGCTAATTACGGCACGGTAAATTACGGTGCCGTAATTAGCACCAAGGTCCCTTAGCGGGTTAGATTTTAACGCCTGCGAAAAGCAGGCGTTAAAGTGTGAATCTGGCGTTAAGGGTTTAACGACGCTGCAGCCTTTTACGGCACCGTTAACCCCTTAACGCCAGGGTTGTAATGAGGCCCAATATATATTAAGGTACACAAAGATTATTGGGAATGGTATAGGTGGCTATTACATTTTGTAGTTAGTGTTTTATTTGCAAGTATAGGAGATCAAAGACACTATTGGTTCTATAGGTGAAGAAGTATATCTGGGCGTTCTTGCCTTGCAGTGACAGTTGTGATGTGTTTCTCTGAAACACTGTTGCACCCTAAAGCTTTATGTATTAGCTGTAGGGGATAGATTGTCTTCATTGGAAGATAATTGTTCTTTAAATTGGCAAATAACTATCTGAGCGCTTTGATAGTAGACAGCTGTGTAGTGCAGCCCGTAAAGGAGCTCTGTTTGAGCCCGGAGGGATAGTAGTTTTGCTCATTTCATCTTAAGGTGTCTTAGTTTCAGTTTCACATGGTGTCATCTGAGGTATTTTACGTGGTGTCATCTGAGGTATCTTAGTTTCAGTTTCACATGGTGTCATCTGAGGTATTTTACGTGGTGTCATCTGAGGTATCTTAGTTTCAGTTTCACGTGTTGTCATCTGAGGTATCCTAGTTTCAGTTTCACATGGTGTCATCTGAGGTATTTTACGTGGTGTCATCTGAGGTATCTTAGTTTCAGTTTCACGTGGTGTCATCTGAGGTATCTTAGTTTCAGTTTTACATGGCGTCATCTGAGGTATCTTTGTTTCAGTTTCACGTGGTGTCATCTGAGGTATCTTAGTTTCAGTTTCACATGGTGTCATCTGAGGAATATTAGTTTCAGTTTCACATGGTGTCATCTGAGGAATATTAGTTTCAGTTTCACGTGGTGTCATCTGAGGTATCTTAGTTTCAGTTTTACATGGGGTCATCTGAGCTATCTTTGTTTCAGTTTCATGTGGTGTCATCTGAGGTATCTTAGTTTCAGTTTCATGTTGTGTCATCTTAGTTTCAGTTTTACATTGTGTCATCTGAGCTATCTTTGTTTCAGTTTCACGTGGTGTCATCTGAGGTATCTTAGTTTCAGTTTTACATGGTGTCATCTGAGGTATCCTAGTTTCAGTTTCATGTGGTGTCATCTGAGGTATCTTAGTTTCAGTTTCACGTGGTGTCATCTGAGGTATCTTAGTTTCAGTTTTACATGGTGTCGTCTGGTTACGGTTCATTTTAAGCGGCTTCCTGAAAGTATCGCATTTTCTACTATTGGCCCATCCACATTATCAAACTTGGTGGTATTTCTTTTTTCAGCAATTGCACTTGGTAGGGCCTGACGAGTATAATATGTTCTCTATTGTGCAATCTCTACAGATAAAGGGGATCCTATGGATATATGTTGCCAAGAGTGTGTGTGTGTGAAGCTGTACTACTTAATATTACCTCTCTATTAGTTTCCTTAAAGGGGGAGGTGTGTCGTGCACTTATCTTCCACTGCATGATTTGTAATGTTGTGTTCTTATTGTTCACCTTTCCTTAATTCCCGTAAAGGGGATGTATAATAAAGTGGTGTTTGCATGTGTGATTGTGTGTTACGTATGGGGAGGTGTTTAGTGAGCTGTAGCTCTCCCGTGTCATGGCATGGCAAGTGTGTGTTTGCTAGTGATGCTTGTGTAGCTGGCTCTTCCTCCTCATTAATTCCCTTAAAGTTGGAGGAGTGTAGTAGCCGGTGGTCTAGTGGTTGATGTCACAGTAAGCATACATTGATAATGCGGAGGTGAGTAAAGGGGCTGCGCCTTCCTTGTGTGTGTTTAGTAATTAGTAAGAGTTTTTTAAACATGCGTTGCCTAGCTGCGTATCTTGGCAATGAGTGATACCCACCGTCAGTCGATCTATAACGTTTTGAAATTGGGTTGCGCCAAGCCCAAACACACCTGTTTTTTTATTTGAAAGTGCAGCCTATGTTAGGCTTAGTTAATATGAGTCTTATATTTAGTTTTGTGAGACATTTCTTAGTTTTCGAATCAGGATCTCAAGAATAACACACAGAGCACCGCCGTCGACTTCAAAGAAACCCCTTGAAAGAGCTGCTACAAACGAAATAGGTTACACTCAGATTGTAAACCGAATTGAAATTATGTATGCCTGACAAAAAAGGTTTAATTGATCTACAAAAATCCATCAATGGCTAGACGCTACCTCTGAATGACTTTATAAACTCAACATTTATGAACTGAATTATGAATCAATTTCATTGAATGCAACTGTAATGCAATGTTAAAGCACATGTATACACATTGGCAATAATTGATATGCACTGTATTCGACTAAAGATCCATTTACATGTGTAAATTAATACCTGTACACGAGTAAAATTGAATGTCTATGTGCCTTGAAAAAGACCAAGAAGGGGTGAAACAATAGCACGTGCCACTGAGAGGGAGTAATGTTGGTACAACTGTACTTATAACCCGATTAGGAAATGAATAAATGTCTTACAAAATACAAGACTGATAGTAATTAAGCCTAACATAGCTGCCCTTTCAAATAAAAACCAGGCTCGTTTGGGCTACGTGCAAACCAATTTCAAAACTTGGGAATACAGGTGGCATATTTTGTATACTCAGGTTCTACCTGTGTCAGTTGTATGGTGACCAGCCTGGGTGGTGGGTGCCAGTTTATTGTTTCCCTTACTTTATATCAGTAAGACTTCTTCCATCATCTGAATACTTGAAAGGTCACTGAGAAGAAAAAATAACCTACCCTTAACCACACATGTGCAGCAGTCCTCATTGTGTCTTCTACTTAACACATTTATTGATTTATTTATTCATTTACATAGCGCACAAAGCCCAGAGGCATCTAGGCGCTTTAGCTTCAGAATACATAACAGTAAGTGCTGGCTGGAACACATTACAATGGTTACAATACCAGGCATAGAAAGCAGCTGGATAGTGCAGAGTATACATTCTTGGAAAGCTCGCCTCTAGTTGCGGGAACTGCGTCAAAGATACATATATATGGGACATCAAGAGTATGTGCAAAAGACATAATAGGTGTAGATTGTACACACTAGGAAACACTTGCATCTAGATTGCAGCAAGGTCAATTAGGTGGACACATTAGCGGAGCCTACCCCATGTTGCAGCACAGCTGTGACACAGATGTAGCAGAGGCAATTAGGTGGACACATTAGCGGAGCCTACCCCATGTTGCAGCACAGCTGTGACACAGATGTAGCGGAGTCAATTAGGTGGACACATTAGCAGAGCCTACCCCATGTTGCAGCACAGCTGCGCCACAGATGTAGCAGAGTCAATTAGGTGGACACATTAGCAGAGCCTACCCCATGTTGCAGCACAGCTGTGACACAGATGTAGCAGAGTCAATTAGGTGGACACATTAGCAGAGCCTACCCCATGTTGCAGCACAGCTGCGCCACAGATGTAGCAGAGTCTATTAGGTGTAAACATCACCGGAGCCTACCTCATGTTGCAGGGCGGCTGCGACACAGATGCAGCAGAGTCAATTAGAGTCAAAGCAGAGTCAATTAGAGTCAAAGTCATCATTCATTACAACATTCAGATCATTCAATAATTTGTTTGGGTCATTTTGGTCAGGTTGTTAGAGGGTCTGCTAAGTAGATGTAGGGATGCTGTAGACAGCACTGTCTGGGACCAGATTCCAAGATCTAGTCATCAGGTTTGCCCGCACAAGCCATCAGCTTTTTCTTGGATCTTATTGGAATGAAGAAGGGTATTTCTATGTGGTCCGACCATGAAAGAGGAATCGTATGTCCTACTGGATGTACTAATTGAAGAAGATTGGGCATAATATGAGTTTGACAGGCATTTGCTGGTAAATCCAGCAAATTACCGCCAAACTCGATTACCGTTTCCAACAGTCGGCGCGTTGTGTTAACATGGATTATAAATGGTGAAAATTCCTCTTTTTTGGGGTCCATGGAGATGTTTGGTGGATTTTACGCTGGAGGAATTAATGCACCGTAAATCCTCTGAATTTTTGTGGCAAAGAGGCACATACTCCTCTGGCTTTTTGCTGGAGGTAAAGCCTGCACGTTACCTCCAAAGTTATAACTAAGCGGTGCAGGGAAAAATGCTTGTAATCCCGATACTACCAAAAAAAGGGCTGGTAAAGAAATAACCACCACTTTTTTCCAATACCGCTGAACTTGTAAAGAGGCCTATAATTAGGGAGGAAAAACAAGTCAAATGGAGCACTGATTGGCGGGCGAACGAGAAAGTAAGTCATATTTCAATCTATTTTTTAAATTCACCAGAGATGCACATTTCCTAATACGCTAAAGAAGGTAATTCCAGAGACAACTCCCTTTCACCGTCTGAGATTTTCCATCCATTTGCACTCTCTTATATCTGTATTCTTTTAGTCTGGCTGACTGCAATGACCAATCAGGTAACCCTTTCTCTAGATTGCCCAAATTTAATTGGACAGCACCATTGAGCATTGTCTATATCTGAATCAGCACGCGGGTGAATCTAGCCCTCAATAGCAAGCCAGCTGCCCAACACACAAGCCCAAGGTAAGTTATCAAATGTCTTCAAAATAAAAATGGTGCCTATAGCTAGAATATGGGTGGCTTGCAGTTTGAGAGATTCCCAGATACACTTAATTACAGTCCTGTAACCTGGACATGACAATGGCCTCAATAAGTAGCATACTGTGGCTATGTTCAGCAAGGGCACACTCCACGGAAGGTAAATAAATGATAATGGGATGTTTTTTTCTACTTCCTTGACATGAGGAGATAAGGAGTGTCAGCTGGCAAACATAATGCCAAGATTCCTGACCAAATCCACTGGTGGCTGGCAAAAATGGTTATGCCACTAGAAGATCATAATACCTGGGGGTTGGGTGCCGACCAGGAACAGGGCCTCTATCTGATCACCTTTAAGGTGGAGCCAGTTGTCCTTCACCAAACACTGAACCACTCCAGGGACTAAAACGCCTCAAAAGCATCCCGGGAATCACCATTCCAGATGCCCGGGATCTGGTTGCAGTCAGCTCTTGCATGGCACTGAAGATAAATCTATCCCGAGTCTCGGGAGGATAGCTCAGCAGCAACATGCTCGCCTTGGAAGCAAGACGACACGGAGCAACACTGGTCGAACCTCGGGTCTGTGCTAAGAAAACTCTGGATGTTAAGCATGTTATAAATAACCCATCATATCATATCCCATTACTTGGTCCAGGGGACATATGGATATTTTAAACAAAAAGAGTAGTGATAAAGAAGAAACCTTAGAAACTCTATGGAAGGCAGGGTGACTATGTGTGATTTAATTACCTTGTGTCAACTTCTAAGCTGACACTGGTCCCTTAATTCCCATGATACCCTCGAGGTCGTAGATAAGGATTTCAAGGCCTATGAGTTAAGACACTGCTGACACATCTAAAAGAATTAAGGACATTTTACCCTTGTGTGGAGGATAATAGTTTCTGTGCTCCTTTTGGGGTGAAAGCCAGGCTGACTGTCTGACAAAAAGCCTCCCATTTCCCAATAACAAGATAACTAGTATGTTAGTTCAAGTTCCAAAACCTTAACAATCAAGAGGTGGTTTGAGATTGACCTGTAGTTAATTGGCTGTGTGGGATCTAATTTGACCTTTTTACAAAGAAGAGAGCAAATCTTCTCTATGGCTACCATACAGCATTTCAGAGATGCAATAACAACTACTGTTAAATCTTCATAGACAGCCATGATGTGGGCCATCAAAACGCTCATGATGAGTGGGTGATAATGTTTCTGAGGCTCTTTTTCTATTTAACGCATCAGAGCTAGTGAGAAGCATAACTTTGTAAAAATCTGATGTACGGATGCTGGAGACAATTTTTAAGGAACGTATGGGATACTAATACGTACTTCACATTCTCATAGTCATTAGAGGACATTTCTCCTCTGCTCAGTAACAATCCACTTGGTTCTATGTTCTTACATTGCCAGTATATTTCCGTGGAGTTTTTTGCCGAATATTTTCAGCTGAATGCACTCATCAAATGTGCTTAATGTTTAGATAGGGTTATGATATGATATGGTATTTATAACATGCCTGTACACAAGTGTTTCTAGGTGCCACAAGGGAGGGAAGACATAGGGAGGACAAGACAAACGGTCATACTAGGCCTTGTGTCATTCGGATAGTGCAAGTGCGACAAGAGAAGTGCAAGAGGATGGAGAGGGGAAGTACGATCAGGGTAGCATGGCTCTTAATGAGTGCAGCCAGGGCAGTGTGGCTCTAGTAAGTGCAAGGAGGCGGGGGGGCTCTAGGGGTTACAATTACAGCTCCTAAGTGTGCAGTAGGCCAAGAAGCAGGGCAAAGGAAGACTGGTCAAGTAAGGAGCCTGGTACCCAGTGAGACTCTGGGGGAACCAAGCCACCAGTCGGGGCAGCAGGCAGGTAAGTTAGCAAGGGAGCGTGAGAGAGAAGGCAGAGGAGAAAAGGAGGGTCTTGAGCTGCTTCCGGAGCATCAGGTGGTCTGTCTCAAGTATGGGAGGGACAGGGAGGTTGTTCCAGAGGTAGGCACCTGCAGAGGGGAGTGATCTACCCACACTCTCTGACTGGAGAAGCGTCTGACCCTAAGAGAATTGGAGGTAGCTGACGCAAGGACTCTAGAAGGAAGGTATTTTGGAAGAGAGAGTTGGATGTATTGCAGGCCCCGGCCCCAGAATGCCTTGTGGATGATGCAGAGGGTCTTGATCTTGATCCTTGCAGCCACTGGGCGCCAGTGGTGAGATTTCAGGGCTGGAGAGATATTTTTGCAGAAAGTTGAAGCTTAAAAATTATTTCTTACACACAACAGATCAAAAACAACCATCTAGAAAAAGAAAGATTTCATCGCAACTAGCGGTCTCACACGTGGAACAAACAATTGATCTACTTAAATTACCTGACACACATGATGTTTACACCATGGAATCATTTGCAGAGGAACAAAATATACCATTGGAGCTCTCACAAGAAACATCACTCCAGCCCAAATCAAAATTTGTCACAATCTTGGGAGTGGACAACACAATAGACATGTTCTTTAAAGCCACACAATTGGATTTACGAGAAATATACCTACAAGAAAGGATCACAGAGTAAGATTCAACATAATCTCAATCTATCTCAAAAGAATTCTTTGAGTGAACTGCAAGCAGACACAGATATAACAGTAAAAATAGCTGATAAGGGAGGCGACATTGTGTTATTAAGGACAGAAGACTACGTCAAAATAGCAACAGTACATCTCAACAATATCCATTGTTATGAGAAACGCACCCATAATCCTATACCCAAATTACAAGCAGACTGGCATCTCATGAGTAAAAATTGGCAAGACATTGGATTACTAACAGAAGAAGAATACCTCTATATGAACAGCTCTTCTCCGATTATATCCACCATCTATTTTATCCCAAAAATTCACAAAAAAACCTTTAACAGATCTGCCCTCATGTCAGCCTATCATTAACAGCATTGGTTCTCTGACAGAAAACATATAGGAATACATTGATCAACAGCTACAACCATTGGCAGCAGGTTTATCTTCATTCATCAAAGATACCAAGCACATCATTCAACAATTGGAAAACATACAATGGGAACCAAACTATTGGCTAGTCACTTTAGATGTTTCAGCTCTATATACTAGCATCCTTCATGACAAAGGACTTCATACAACCAACTATTTCCTAAAAACGAGATCAGTATCTTACTTTCATCAGAATATGATGATCCTAGAAATGTTACATTTTTCTTTAACAAATAATATCTTTATCTTCAACCATCAGCTTTACAAACAGACAGAAGGAACTGCAATGGGTGCCAAGTTTGCACCTGCTATGCTAACTTGTATATGGGACATTACGAGTTAGAGCACGCGTAGCAACACACCACGTTCACCACACACAACAATGTGGTTTACTGGGGGAGAAACATTGACGATATCATCATGATCTGGAACGGTACCAAAGAACAACTCATGGACTATCATAACTATCTTAATCACAACACATATAACCTGCAATTATGAATACAACAAAGCAATCACAAATAGATTTTTTTGATCTTCACCTCTACATCCAAGACAATACCATCCATACTACACTTTACATCAAACCAACTGCAGTTAACAGTATATTAAATGATTGATTGATTGATTGATTGTTTATTTATATAGCGCCTATACACAATGTGCTTCACAGCGCTTCAATGAGGGAGGGAACATAAGAAAATACAGTTACATTCAGTTAAAGTCCTTGAAACAATACAGAATGTGAAAAATAACTATCGTAATAGGCCTGTCGACATTCCTGATAGTGCAAGTGCATAGAAAAAGTAAGGCAAGAGGGAAGGGAAAGAAAAGGAGAACAAGGCAAGCAGCAACATTACTATGTCTGACGACAATTGATGTAGTGCAGGTGGTATACAAGAGGAGGGGTGGGAGGGGGGACACGGGGTGATATGAGCGGGAGAAGGAGGTGAACAAGGCACGCTACTGTGCAAATTTGTCAGAGACAAATTTAAAAGAGCAGGGGTGGGGGGAGGAGGGAGAAAAACACGGAGTGGAGGAGGGGAGACAGACACTCATGGGAGGAATGGGGGGCAACAGACACTCACGGGGGGCATGGGGCACACAGACACTCACAGGGGGGCAAGGGGGCACACAAACACTCACGGGGGGCATGGGGGCACACAGACACTCATGGGGGCATGGGGGCAACAGACACTCATGGGGCGTATGGGGGGCAACAGACACTCACGGGGGGCATGGGGGCACACAGACCACTCAATGGGGGGGCAAGGGGGCACACAGACACCCACGGGGGGCATGGGGGCACACAGACCACTCATGGGGGGCAAGGGGGGCACACAGACACTCACGGGAGGCATGGGGGCACACAGACCACTCACGGGGGGCAAGGGGGGCACACAGACACTCACGGGGGCATGGGGGCACACAGACCACTCATGGGGGGCATGGGGGCACATAGACACTCACAGGGGGCATGGGGGCACACAGACACTCACGGGGGGCAAGGGGGCACACAGACACTCACAGGGGGGCATGGGGGCACACAGACACACACGGGGGGCATTGGGGCACACAGACCACTCACGGGGGGCAAGGGGGCACACAGACACTCACGGGGGGCATGGGGGCACACAGACAATCACGGGGGGCATGGGGGCACACAGACACACATGGGGGCCATGGGGGCACACAGACACACATGGGGGCATGGGGGCACACAGACCACTCACAGGGGGCAAGGGGGCACACAGATACTCATGGGGGGGCATGGGGGCACACAGCCACTCACAGAGGGCATGGGGGCACACAGACCACTCACGGGGGCAAGGGGGCACACAGACACTCACAGAGGGGCAAGGGGGCATACAGACACTCACGGGGGGGCATGGGAGCACACAGACACTCACAGGGGTGCATGGGGGCAACAGACACTCATGGAGGGGCATGGGGGCAACAGACATTCACGGGGGGCATGGGGGGCACAGACACTCACGGGGGGAATGGGGGCAACAGACACTCACGGGGGGGCATGGGGGGCTACAGACACTCACGGGGGACATGGGGGCAACAGACACTCACGGGGGGCATGGGGGGCAACAGACACTCACGGGGGCATGGGGAGCAACAGGCACTCACGGGGGGGCATGGGGGCTACAGACTCTCACGGGGGTATGGGAGGCAACAGACACTCACTGGGGGTGATGGGGGGCAACAGACACTCACGGGGGGCATGGGGGCAACAGACACTCACGGGGGGCATGGGGGGCTACAGACACTCACGGGGGCATGGGGAGCAAAAGACACTCACAGGGGATATGGGGGGCTACAGACACTCACGGGGGGCAACACACACTCACAGGGGGCATGGGGGGCATCAGACACTCACGGGGGGTATGGGGGCTACAGACACTCACGGGGGGCATGGGGGGCAGCAGACACTCACAGGGGGCATGGGGGACTACAGACACTCACAGGGGCATGGGGTGCAACAGACACTCACGGTGGGGCATGGGGGGCTACAGACACTCACAGGGGGGAATGGGGGGCAACAGACACTCACGGGGGGCCATGGGGGGCTACAGACACTCTCGGGGGTGTACCGGCGTACCGTGGTGGACAGGGGTAGACAGGGCCTTTGTTGTGGGTCTTCGGTAGTGTGGCTGGCTCCCGCCTCCCGGTTGCTGCCATTGGCTAAAGGGGGCCAAGGCAACCAATGGGAGAGGGAGGCAGGTGCTGGCCCAGAAAAAGAAAGCACAATAGACAACTTCAGCATCAACGTGCAAACGGCCATCTTAGAAAGGCCTGCTGGCAACAGGCACGAATAGGGCATAGCACATATAAATCCCAAGTGGGATGTGCGCTGAGCGCAACATGCAGATGAAAGAAAAGCAGTGTGCACGCACGGCCGAAAAGTGCATTTCAAGTCATTTTTGACGGTCGCTCGCAGCATCAATATAAATGTCTACACTGTCTTTTTCCTTACCCCCAGCCATGCGCAGCAATGATGGCAGTCCGGCACAGGTGGAAAAAGCTGGGGAGCAGAGGGTAAGGGGCTCCATCCGGGTCAGGAGAGAGGCAGAAATGGAAAGTGGATGATGGAAGGGCCTCGTTCTGAGCCTTCGGTAGTGTGGCCGGCTCCCGCCCCCCGGTTGCTGATATTGGCTAAAGGGGGCCAAGGCAACCAATGGGAGAGGGAGGCAGGGGCTGGCCCAGAAAAAGAAAGCACAATAGACAACTTCAGCATCAACGTGCAAACAGCCATCTTAGAAAGGCCTTCTGGCAACAGGCACGAATAGGGCATAGCACATATGAATCCCAAGTGGTATGTGCGCTCCAGTAACCATCCGATTCATGTAACCCAAAATTTACCTTATGGAGAAATGTTGCGAGTGAAAAGAAACTGTACAACTGAAGAGGAATTCAAAAAACATGTATTCAATACCATACAGAAATTTAAACAGATAGTATACAGTCAGAAACATTTAATAAAACCTATTTGAAAACACAAACTCGCACAAGAGAAGACATCCTGCAAGACAAACTCAAACTTCCACAGCCAGCAAATTCAGAACAAATATGATTCATAACAACATATAGCACCAATAATCATCAAATACAAAAAATAATGAAGAAAAATTGGAACATACTTATAGTTGATCCGGATTTTCAAAATTTCCTGGACGACCAACCTAGCATAACTTTTCGAAAAACAAAAAACCTGAAAGAAATGTTAAGTCCATCTCACTTCCATCAAGCGAAAACAAAAGAAATTGGCACATCGACAATGTGGCTGCAACCACCGATACAAGGAAACTATAAATGTGGACAATGCAAATATTCAGACAATGCCAAAACAAGCATAAAAAAGTGGAATGGAATTCAAGTACCAATAAGACAACTGATCAACTGCAATAGCAAGTATGTCATTTATGGGATTAGATGTCCCTGTAATCTACTTTACATAGTTAGTACTATTAGGTTACTTAAGAAATGCATTGGAGAACACATGAGAGCAATCATTAATCAAGACCAGAGGTCGCCTATTGCAACCCATTTCAAGCAAAACATGCTAGAGAACATTTTGCAAAATTTACATTTTTCAGCATAGAAAAGTTAACATTACCACCAAGGGGAGGCAATTTAGAAAAAATTCTCAGACAACGTAAAGCCTTTTGGATATGTAACCTGGACACCTGCCACTCTGGCTTAAACATGGACCAGGAGCTACACCATTTTCTGTAAATAAAATACCATCTATTTAATCATGAATAATTAAGGGTTTAGTATCTCACCCATTAACCCAGACCCAAGAAAGATTGATAAGCACAAAATGCGTGTTTTTTCACCTTAAGTTTGTATAGTGTTTTATCATTTTAAATTAAGAAATGTATTACAAAGAATACTTCTTGTAACCTGTATACCTATCAATCATAATTCAGCCTCTTATGCACAATCAAGTATCAATAGAAACCAATTAGTGATTTAAGAACTCTTAAAACAAGGTAAAGAGACAAACCAGGTTTCAATTTCAAACTTATTGAATCACATATAAATAACAAACAACACATAACAGCTAAATACAACGTTTCTACCAAACTAAAATGGCAGATTTACGTTTAGTGTGTATGACATCATTGCATAGATGTACGCAATAACGTCATTGCGCACTATATAATACAGTCAACAGTTTGATATTCACAGGAATCGAACTGCGAGAATGAGGATATTTTGAATTCCAAAAGCGAACCACAGGTAAATAACATTGAATCCTCTTTTCTTACTGCTTTTTACTTAGAAATGGTAACTTTTGAAAACCAAATTAGTATAGAACAATTACCAACAATATCTATGTACCAAGACCAATTATGGCTATGCTTTCTTTTCATATCATTTCACATCTTTTGAACCATCATATCACATCACTATGCCTACTCTCTACTTTACAATATGTACCAAGAGGGGAGAGGGGTTCACATGCATGCAACCGGAGAACAAATCGCCGGGATAAACTGCAACAAGCACAGGAGTCAAGTGGGGGGATAGATCAGGTCAAGGACAGTAAAAATTCATCAATCTTTAATAGACACATATTCAATTATATCATACATAGTGCTGAAATTACAATAAAAACAGCATAAAAACATACCATCAATACTCCACATTTCCTATTAAAGTGCATATTAACATGATAGTATTCCTAGCATATTGGAATAAATACACTGAGAAAATTATAATGGTAGTTTGAAATAACTAGAAAAAACAAAAAGAAAAAAATTTCAAAAAGAAAAACCAAAAAGAAAAAGAAAAACCAAAAAGAAGAGGACACTCGTCCAGGCAAGACTGAACACTCAGCATCTCCTGCGAGGTGAAAAAAGTTGTCCCCTACTCAATCCAATAAATTGTTATGGAAAACAGACAAGTATAGTCACGTCATGGCTTACTAAAACAGAAGCAATACTTGTCTCCAATCTGACCATGATAGTCTATCAGGAGATGCTGAGTGTTCAGTCTTGCCTGGACGAGTGTCCTCTTCTTTTTGGTTTTTCTTTTTCTTTTTGGTTTTTCTTTTTGAAATTTTTTTCTTTTTGTTTTTTCTAGTTATTTCAAACTACCATTATAATTTTCTCAGTGTATTTATTCCAATATGCTAGGAATACTATCATGTTAATATGCACTAATAGGAAATGTGGAGTATTGATGGTATGTTTTTATGCTGTTTTTATTGTAATTTCAGCACTATGTATGATATAATTGAATATGTGTCTATTAAAGATTGATGAATTTTTACTGTCCTTGACCTGATCTATCCCCCCACTTGACTCCTGTGCTTGTTGCAGTTTATCCCGGCGATTTGTTCTCCGGTTGCATGCATGTGAACCCCTCTCCCCTCTTGGTACATATTGTTTTGGTTCTCCCCTGGGTTCATGTGGTCGGGGACGCCTATTTTTTGATTTAATGTTTGTACAACACGTTGTTACTCTCTACTTTACACCATCAGTCAACTAGAACACCGCTATACCCCTGACTAATTCGGATTAGCTGTTCACATACGAATATGACCCCATGAACACCTCATCACCCTAATAAAACGCAGCTAACCGAGCACATTCCGGCCTAGTTTTTCACATATGCGTCCTTCAGGCCTAACGCAGTCAGAACCCAGTCCAGGTGTCCACCCACCAGACTGCACACATACAACTGATATCTCCAGCACCACACCTACTACTAGGATGCAGCTTCCACACAGCAATTACATAATCTGCACACATATCCGGTGCACCCACGCACCCTACGACAGTATCTCTCACTCTACAGACCTGAACTATGGTTCCCAAGGGCTGTCAACCTACCAGCCCTTTGAGGTCATACCAGTGAAACATAGAGTGCTATATAAATGCCAAGAAACATAACATAACATAACATATGCAGGAAGCAAAACCCTATTGGCCATATCTGAGGCTCTACTTAGTAAAAGTTGGCAAAGCATACAAAGAGATCACAACATAAGGCAACAGAACTGCAAGTAACTTAGCTATGTTTTGACTAAATTTGCACATAATTACAGAGCAAGCAAGTAAACAATATTCACCTAGTTTTGTCTCAGCTTTCTAGGGTAATACCCAAACTTTTCAAGAATCCAGAAATGTGCACCTCCTGATGAACCGCCAGATGGCATGGCAGGGAAATATGTATAGTGGAGCAAACAAGTAGAATGGGGAGCAAATAAGCAGAATAAACGCACAAAAGGAGTATATAAAACCAATTCATGACTCAATGAAGAAACAAGAAAACCTATGAGGCCAAAGAGGGCAAACAAATCGATTCTGATATACAACAACATTGAATTAAGTTCATTCAATTGTTAAGAAGATAGGAATAACAAGCACTATAATCATATAAACTGAATGAAGAGAATTCAATTACTTTAAGGTAAATTATAATTGTGTAATTCTATTAAATTCTGAGGAACAAAGCAAAAAACGCATATTGTTTTTATTTTGAACTGTTCAACGGAACCAGAAGCAAAAGTGAAAGCGCAACATATTTGGATTCCAATGTAACTTCTGAAGAGATACGTCTTGCAGTCCTATTCTGGATTAGTTGAAGGGTGTGAAGGGAGGGTTAGGCAGATTGAGGAAGAGGCCGTTGCAGTAGTCCAGCCTGGAGAGGACCAGAGCTCTGGAGGCTTTGAGTATCTGGGATGAGGTGAGGTAATGGAAAATGCCTCTGACGAAGTGCAGCTGAAAGTGGGCCTTCTAGTCAAGGACTGCGATGTGAGGAGAGAAGGAGAGAGGGGAGTTGTAGATTACACAAAGGTTTTTTGCTTCAAAAGAGGGCAAGGGGAGGGGACCGATGAAAGGCGGCCAGAGAGTAGGAGGAAGGAGGGAGCAGGGGACCCAATGAGAACGATCTCAGTCTTACTGGCATTAAGGCAGAGATCATTAGCAGAACACCATGCCTGAATAACAGTCAGACAGTCAGGAATGAGAGAGGAAGAAGAGGAGTCAGTGAAGGGAAGCCTGAAAGAGAGCACCATGTCATCAACAGAGCACTGGAAGTGAGAAGAGAAGGCAGAGATCAAATGGGCTTTAGGGGCAAGGTGAGCGAAAAGTGCCCAGTTGAACCTGGGAAGGTCGGTCAGAGAGGAAGGTAGTCAACCAGTCCAGAGCCAGGTCTGTGATGCTAAGGGTATCACAGAGCTGATTTATAAGGGTGGCATGAATGACTGTATTAAAGGCCGAGGAAAGGTCAAGAAGAATGAGAATGGAAAGAGCATTGGAATCGAGATTCGAGAGTAAGTCTTCTCGGGTGTTCAGGAGTGCAATTTTCATGCCTCCCGCTACTCTGAAGCCAGACTGGTGGTCGTGGAGACAGCCAATAGATTCAGTGTGGTTGATCAGCTGGGAGATGACCAGATTCTCCATGATTTTCCCCAGGAAGGGGCTAATGGAGATAGGGTGGTAGCTAGCCGGGAAGGAGGGGTCTGCAGAAGGCTTTTTGAGGAGTGGGTGCACAAGGGAGTGCTTGAGGAGTAGCGGGAAGGAGCCAGTGTCAAAGGAGTGATTGCAGAAATCAGCCAGGGTTGGAGCAAGGGAGGCAATGTTGTCCTTGATAATTCTGGAGGAGCAGGAGACCCTCTGTTTGGAAGACACTTTCATAGAGAGTACTTGTCTAGAGACCTCATCCGGTGATATGGGCAAGAAAGGGGGAGAGAGGGGCCAATGGAGGGCTGAGAGCAGGTGCGGGAGAAGGGAGGAGTGTAGAGGAGAATGAGGACAGGATGTTCTGAGTTTTGGTTATGAATGAGATACCAGTGCAGTTCAGAGGGTCCGGGGTGGCAGATGAGGTTACTTGAGAAAATGGATGGTTCACGTGATGCTAAAAGAATGCACTTGGGATCTGGTCATTTGAGAAAATGGAAGGAACTGTCATTGCTCGAAGAATGCACTCATGCAGTGGTCAGTTTTATTTTGTGTGTGTACATGCACCAGGGAATACGGCAGCGTGTGCCTGTTCTTCACTGGACCTCGTTGGAGGAGGGCTCGATACCTTCATTACCGCTCCAGCCCCTCCAGGTGCGACCTTTGCCAGAGCCGGGAGTCCACTCTCCTGGCAGGTGTCAGGCTTTGTCCCTTTTTGGCCGAGCACATACTCCCCCACACATGGGGAGTGAGCTCCTCCGTGTAGGTCACGCACGGGACTGACCTAGCCCTTCTTGTTGTGGCCACCATCTTGGCCTTTTTAGTGCTCTGCACACCATGTCTTCGTCACCGCCGTTGGCGCACTTCACTGCGCATTTCGCGTGTCAGGGACCGTCTGTCCCTCATTGTGGCCATCATCTTGGCTGTTGTGTCCTGCGTGCCCCGGCTTCCACCACGGCGTAGGCCTGCTTTGCCACGCCGCTCTATGTTGTCCAGGAATGATCTTGGCCATGCTGGCCACATGGTTGGGGCAGGTCGAGCCCCTTATCTTCAGAATCGGTGGAGTGCCGGATCCCATCCTCCTCGCCAATCTTAAGGGGCCTTGATAGGCAGACCCACTGCCTCGTGCGCAGCACTGGCACCACTTAAATAAGGCACTTTATGAACATGATGGCACGTCTCCCAGGTGTCACATTACACGTGATTTCTGCACGAACCCCACAGGGCCGTTAGTTACAACAGTGCAACAGTTACAACAGTGCAGTCACTGTGTCCTGAAAACATGCAATCTAGCAGCAATGTGACATGGGGGATGCGTACAAGGTCAAGCACGTATAGGTGAGCGCAAGGCTATGGTCATTTTAAGGGCCACTTTCCGGAGCAGCTGCACAATCTCAAACAGCAGTGGGAGGACAGGGTAATTTTAACATCGCCCCAACACCAGCCGAGCAATGGCCAACCAAGCCCAGCAGCCCAGCTTTTACATTGCAATCACTGGGAAAGTGACTGGATCCAGAACCCTTGGCCACTCCTCTTCAGTAAGTACTCAAAAGCTGGTGCTAAAAGGACTTAGCAGAGTTCTCATGTAAAAAGGGGGCGGGCGCTCCCCAGAAAAAAAATTAGCATCTTGTATCAGTGAAAATATTAACTGAGGAAAAAAGCTGCACGTATCCCCGTGTAGATACCGAGGGTGCCACAACGCAGGAAGCCGAGAGGCCTCAGCATGTCCACTGCGCAGCCGCGTGGCCCCACCCAGTGGCTGTGAGAACAGCATTCTGCACTGGTCTTCTCCTGGAGGACCGGGTCCAAACTATTGACAGTATTATAAGGTGTTTGTATAGCTCTGCCTGTCATTTTCTTCTCACTTCTAAGCGCTGTAATTATATTTGTTATTATTGCCTAATTACAGCCCCTCTGATCGGTTTTTATGGTATATTTTTAAAGGCATCACACTTTATACATTACAGCTTCTAAAGTTGAAGGGCGTTGTTTGACTCCAAAGAGTGCATCGAAGTTGGACTAATCAGACATCAGTTTCTGATTAATAACTTTTTCATTTGTCCCGGGAGGATAGCTCAGCGGCAACGTGCTCGCCTTGGAAGCATGACGACACAAAGCAACACGGGGATCCGCGCTTAGAAACATCTGGGTATTTAAGCGCGTTATAAATACGCAACTAAGACAAAAAACAATTACGCAACAAAAAAAACAAACAATTCCTATAACAGCGCCTCGATGCTAGCGGGCTGTTTGAGCGCTTTAAAAAGGCAAAATAAATAAATAAATAAAGTGATGTGGTTACTGTATGCTATTTTGGTATTAGGTCAAAGGACCTTATTAAAAAAGCAAAAGCGTACAAGATCGATTTAGAAAAAACGCACTGTGACTGCCAGCCCCTGCGCCACACAAGAGTGCGCACATGGGCTGTCAGCCACTGCGAGACCAAGAGAGGACAAGCTGCGGGAGTCAGAGGTAAGTTAGTGTGTGTGTGTCTGTGTGCGTGTGAGTGTGACAAAACGTGTGTGTATGCAGAGGAGGCCAGGGGGTGGCAGGGAGCAAAGTGGGGGTGTGGGATGGGGTGAACCCCCAAATAAACAAAAAACAGCAGTGTTCTCCCTTTCCGCACGAAATTGACAGAAAAAAATTGGTCTTTTTGATATGCGACCTTCAGGAAAATGACATTGAACCTTAAATTTCACCATCTTGCGGGGGATTGACTCTATCATCATTTCTAGGCCTTCGAGAACCTCAGTTATTAATGATCAATCGAGCTGTCCTACACCTGCTGGAAATGCTAAGTTGATCTTCATGAGTGCAATGCACCATATCACCACCACTCCATCTCCTCCCCTTGCCATGTGTTTCCCTCTATAATTCATGGCCATTCCACCAGCATGCAGGCAGGTATAGCCCCTGGAAATTATCATCATTCAGAAAATCAATATATGCATAGGAAGTGCTTTCATTGAGTGCTACCCTATGCTTTATTCATAGTATCTGCATATGGATTATGAATGATGAGTTTTCTATAAATGCAGGGAAAATAATTATACATTTATGATTATACATCATTCCGGTCAGCAGGGCTTTAAATGCCAGTAAGAGTTCAGTTCAATAGTATTCCCGCCCCTGGATATATTGACTGAGGAGGAGATCGCAGCGGCACTCCCAATGAATTAATAAGTGAATGAATTAATGGACGAGAGGGGTGGTGGGTCACAGAGCCACACCTCGAGGCGCCTCCTGGTTGAAAACCGTGTGCTATGATGTCTGAAGGCCACATGATTTCAGCCTGTGTGGTGGTAATTGGAGAGCACAGTCCATGGTCCGCGATGCCCAACTGTGAAGAAGCACCCGCCAGTGAAGTTGAAGTGTGCTCAATGGGACGGGATTGGGGCCTTTTGCTCACTGGAGCAGAGGGAGCGCCCACGGATGTGGCTCACTGCAGGTGTTAAGGGTGCGTTTTAGGGTCATGGCCAAGTAGGTCATTAGGAATTCACTGGAATACAATGGAGTGCCCTCAAATTGGCTGTGGCCTGGTGGTAGGATACCAGACCTCTTGAAAAGAAGTGCCTTGGTGGTTTGGTACTCTCCAATGACAAGGGAAATAGGAGAGTCACACAAGTCTTGGGGGATAGCTCGGGGCAACGTGCTTGCCTTGGAAGCAAGACGACACTGAGAAACAAAGGTATGATCACTGGGTCCGCGCTTAGAAACCTTTGGGTATAAAGCTCATTATAAATAACCTATCATATCATATCACTAGGGGATTAAGGCAGCTGTCCTGGTGCTTAGTAACGAGCAGGACACTTGTCCATGATGAAGCACTATCACCTTCAATGTGAACCCTTAGCTACGTTTGCAGGTATAATGAATGAGTGGGCTACAGCATTGGACAACCCGGATTTAAGATCTCATCACCCCCCCAACAAGTGCAAAAACAAGCAATTGACCATGTACACATTTTGTACAGTATTTATCTATCTATCTATCTATCTATCTATCTATCTATCTATCTATCTATCTGTCTGTCTGTCTGTCTGTCTGTCTGTCCGTCTGTCTGTCTTATCTATCAGCCAAGTCTTAAATTGTTTCCTGAAAATGGTGAGAGACGCACTGTTCTTAAGAATAGACGGGAGAGAATTCCAGATCACAGGTGCCCAGAAAGTGAAGTTGGTTCCACTCACTCTTTGTAGTGTTTGTCTTGGCTGATGCAAAGCTTGATTTCCGTTAGAACAACGTTTTCTTGTAATTGGCACTTTTTTTATCTTACCAACAAGATAGTTTGGTGCATTACCTACTAAGCATTTATATACCATAACTGCACCTTTAAATGTATTCCTCTCTTCAACTGGGAGCCAGTGTAGCTTCCTCCTTGCTGATGAGATCTTGAATCGTCGACTTAGACCAAAAACGACCCGGACAGCTCCATTCCGTATTGTTTGAATTTATTTGATGTTAGTCTTAGCGGTACCCATCAGTAAACTATTACAATAGTCTAGCTCCGAATTTATTATATCACCGGCAATCATAGCTAGATTTTGCTCTGTCAAATATGGGCGAATTTGCCACAATAGGTTGGAGTATAGGTACCAAGTATGCCTCTTATAAGATAGATGCGGGTCCATAAAGACCCCTAGAGTTTTAACATGATCTGATACCAAGATGCTGTTATTATTGATTCTAAAACTTGTGTATTGATCATCTAGTCGTTTTAGACTATGGGGGGGTTCCAACTACAAATAATTCTGTTTTTTCTTCATTTAACGATAATGAATTTGTCACCATCCATTTTTGAATAGTGCAGAAAACCTCATTGACTCTTTGAGCATCCTTTCCATATATTCCTGACAGCTCAAAGATCAATTAGGTGTCTTCGGCGTAGTTGGTAAACCGGACACCAAGAGTTAACAGCATGTCACACAATAGCTTTGAAAATATATTAAGAAGCAAGGGAGTCAGACATGATCCCTGGGGAACACCACGTATTAGAAAGGTTTTTAATGAGCAAAATGTCCTTTTGCCACTGCAGCTATTCTGGGTCCCAAAAAAAGATTTAAACCAATTGGCTTCTGAGGGTGAGCATTTTCCAACTGTTATTAGTCTCTCTGCTAAGAGATCATGATATGATATGATATGATATGATATGATATGGCATTTATAACGCGCCTATACACAAGTGTTTCAAGGCGCGACGAGGCAAGGGAGGGGGAACAGAGGGAAGACAGACAATGATCTTACTAGGCCAGGTGTCATTCAGATCGCGCAAGTGCAAGGGAAGGGGAGAAAAAGGAAAAGTGCAGGGGGGAAAGGGAGGGGAAAGTGCAGTACATGGGATAATAAATAACAAGATAAATAAAAGAACGACCAGCTAGTGGCAAGTGCAGGGTGAGTGCAGACATAAGTGCTGGTGGGGGACTGCAGGGACACATACAGAAAACAGTCCCCAGGTGCAGGGGTTGCCAGGGAGGCAGTGCAGGGGTGCAACTGGCAGGGATTAGCCTCGGGATCAGATGGGTGGCCAGGTAAATCAGTGCAGTCTCAGTATCAGCCAGGACTTCAGCAGGGGAGAGGGGGAGAGAAAGCAGAAGCAAATAGGAAGGTTTTCAGGTGCTTCCGGAACCGAAGATGGTTCTCCTCAAGTTTCAGAGAGGCAGAGAGGCCCCAGCCGAAGAGAGAGATCTACCACCAACTCCTTGCTTTGAGAAGCTACTGACCCTGAGGGAGTTGGAGGCAGATGAGTGAAGAGCTCGAGAGGGAAGATATTTAGTAAGAGAGAGTTGAAGGTATTGAGGCCCCAGAAGTCCTTGATGATCTACCAAGTCAAACGCAGAGGACAAATCCAATAGAAGGAGCAATGCTACATTCCCTTTTTCAATAATGGTGGCACTATTTGACTGCAGATCTAAGAGAGTCGTCTCTGTGCCATGCTTTCCTTGGAAACTTAACTGTTCAGCAGCAAGTATATTATAGTTTTCCACTAATTTCTAATATTGCAAATATGCGATCATGTCAATTATTTTCAGTAGGAACGGCACATTTGTGATTGCCCTAAAATATCCTGGGCCTGATGGGTCTAAATTGTCCTTTTTAATAAGCAGAGTGATCCAGGCTTCTTTTATGTTTCCTACGACATATGCTTCGTCAAAGGACTGATTCACAAACTGAGTGACCCATGTGGCCAAAGTTTCCGCAAAGTCATCAACGAGCCTGGCGGGGAAGATGTCTCCCCTTCATGAGGAGAGTTTTAGGTCATGAATAATCTCTAGGACTTCCTTCTCAGATACCTTTTCAAAAGCAAAAGTCTCTAAATGGTTTTGCTCCGGAGGAACCAAAGGCTTGAATGTAGTTTCAGTATCAGAAAATAGGCGCATCTGATTTCTGATGGCCTGTTAATGTTTTTCAGGTTTTTGGATGAACCCATCATGTATTGCTTGGCACCAGGAATTGTTCTTTTGTTCCTGAGTGCAAGCTGCTGCATTTCTTAACTCCTGTAAGACAGAAAATATCTCCTTTGACTGAGATTTAGCATGTTGTATTCTCTTGTTGAATTGCTGTGCTTTAGCTTTAAAGATTCTTTGTTTATAGGCTTTAGCAGCCTGTTTGTAATTGGAGATTGACTCAACTGAAGGAGCCTTTCTCCAGTAGCGTTCCACTTTCCGCTTAATTCTCCTAGCTTCCAAAATTTCCCCATAAAACCATTTATTTTGATCAATAGATGTATTGGTCTTCGCTGGTTTAAGTGGGGCCAACGTGTCAAAAGCTTAATTGGTGTCCTTTCTAAACCAAAGAGTACATTTAGCGAGAGAGGTAGAGTCCTGTAGTGATGGCAGGAGTGGTGTTACTTGCTCCTTAAAAGCCTCACTATTCACGTTTTTATAGTTCCGCCAGGTCGTAAGTGGCTTATTCCTGATTGGTAGTGAGGCCTTGAGAGATGGTATAGAGCAGTCAAAATGTACATGCTGATGGTCAGACCAGGGACATTCCGTAATTGATGTAATTATTGTTTCCAGATTTAAGAGCATGCAATGGGAGAACTTCCCAGGATCAGCCAGCAAGGCCTACCTATATATCTGCTAGCAAGTCCTCACACATTGGTGTTGCACTCATCTTGTCAAGGGACTGGCATCTAGTAAAATCTTACCAGGTCTTGGTATGATTGGAAAGTGACCATTAAATTAATATTGGGGCTCAAAGTGTAGGGGCGATTGACCATCGAGAGAACCACTTATTGTAACCGAAATTCATTAATCAATACTGAGGGGTACACAGAGCGTCCCCTTTGGTGGGATGCACTTGATATTATATGATGTGATATGATATGATATGGCATTAATAACGTGCCTATACACAAGTATACTTGACATGAATATTGTTTTACCTCAGTTATATAGGAGAATCCTGAGCCCTCTTGAGAATCTTTTAGGTGGCAACCAAATTGACTTCGAAATTCTCAATATAGTTGATGATCTGATAGGCAGTACATGTCCCTTTGTTGCAAAACTTGTTGGTGTAGGAAAATCTATAGGAGGGTTGTCCAACTCCATGTCTCGAGGGCCGGAAACTTGGTGGCTTTTTAGGATATTCCTCCTTATTATTCATGAGGAAAAATGTGCATATGTTTAGTATAATTGAATGCAAATTTATCTCATGAATATTAATGAGGGGGATCCTGAAAATCTGACATGGATATAAGCCCTGAGGCCTGCAGTAGGACAACCCTGATCTACACTAACAAACCTCACTGGTACGATCATGAGTGACGTAAAGCTAAAAGGGAACTCCTGCAGGGTATAACGAATCCTGGGGGGGGGGTGCATAGGGATAGGATCTGTGAATTAAGACATTTATACAAGGAGTTGGTGGCTAGTAACAAAAAACATGTTTGCTGAAAGAAAATGGGTTGCCTTAATGGAGGCAGTCCATAATAATAATAATGTCACCATCGGGTAGTTAGAGTCCACAGGTAATGCAGACAACAGAAATACCGTCCAATGAACTATCTGTGCACATATATGGCAATGCCATTTTCAAACCTTGTATATCGCGTCAAAAATATTCCCTGGAGTTAGTAAGTCATGGCAATGGAATAGACACCCTACATCCGCGGGTGCTCTGCATTTCCCGATGGGTGAAAGTCGCATTGCAATTGAGTGACATAAAAGTGCCATGTCCCCGGCTCCTGAAATAATAGCAGCAGACCTACATAAAGGGGACATTGATATTTGTCCACTAGTATCTTACTGACTGTGTAATGCTATTTCAAATCTGTCTGCTGTACCCATATCATGGGCCAATGCACGCATCATTCCGGTATATAGGAAAGGAGGACCAAAAGATCCAGCTAATTACCGCCCCATCTCACTCATAGACGCGGAAGGAAAGACCTATGCCCAGGCAATCCTCATACAACTCAGATCTTGGGCGGAGGAAAACCAGATTATTGGTCACCTAAAGGCAGGATTCCAATGTGGTTCAAGTACAACCCACAAGTGTTTCCATGTATTTCTTCTTCAGCAGAAATATATTGTGTTAAGTCAAATGTGCTTTTATGTAGTATTTGTGGATCAGCGAGCCATATTTGGTGGCGTCCTACGTGCCAGATTAAGGAAAGCCCCTTCTGCATTTAAACATACCTCTGCACTTCTTTAGGACACTCCAGAATCTACACACAGGAAACGAAACTGCTGTAAGTTGGAATCTGGCCGGGCATATCAGTGCACCCTTCAAGGTAGAGAAGGGGGTTCGTCAGGCCTGCGTTCTGACCCCACCCTTTTTTGTATATATACCTATGGTTTTATCGCTAGCATACTTCGACTCCACTGAGATGACCCACGACTTGGCCATGGCAGAATTCCTTTGTTGTTTTTCACGGAGAATGCTATTTAAATTTTTTTAGCTCGCCCGGCCTGAAAAAACAAATGGTGGCCTTCAGCGATAAGCGCATGGACATATGGCTTGATCTAAATTACTCAAAAACACCAACTTTCCATCCGTCAAATGAGGAAATGGTGCACAAGTTAAATATAATTGTGGATGGATTCGAAATAGAACAGGTGAAGAAGTACAAGTACCTTGGCACAAGATTTTCGAGCAACTGCAATTGGGCTGCCCAATTAGAAATGTGCAATGTACTTTTAGAAAGGTCTGCTAATGCTATGAGAACATGTACCCTCACCACATGGGAGATGGGCTGTATCGGCTCCTCTAGAAATATATGGTATGCAGGTGAGACAGCAGCAACCTATGGAGCAGAAGAACTGTGGGGATATCTTAAAGCAACGAGAGTAGGAGTTACAGAAAATACCTCAATCTTCCTAAGACTACCCTGGATAGGGAAACTAACCTAAACCCTATTTCGGACACAATGCAATGGAAACCTCTGCTATATTAGGTTAGTTTATGGATTCTCAAGGCATAGGAATTATAGGGAGGCGTTGCTAGATGCTCTCTTACAGGAATCCCATGGTGCAAGCCTAGTACATCGCTACTGACCTCCAAGTCTAGATCAGTTGTGGTCAAAGACCCGGGAAATGAATGGTGGGACACATGATAAAAAAGCTACACCATTCTTTATCCCAAGATAGGAGGAAGCAGTGCTGTGAGTTGTCAATGACCGAAGGTGGGCACATGGCCATCAGGCACGAAGACAGATATGAGCATCATTTGGATATAATTAAGCCAGAACATGCCCGTCCACTGTACATTAGATTGTGGCCTCGGCACGCTACCCTTTGCCCACTTCACCAATTCTTGGAGCATTTTACATTTTTAAGTGTGCTAGATTTGTACCAATATGAAGGAATCACTTATACATTTTGTTTTTTTGCCCTGTGTACCATTATTTTAGTGCTCTGTATCTTAAACTGATTTTTAGAGAAAATTATATACTGGATTTATCCACTTCAGGAGGGAAAGTACAGCATTAAAGACAAATGATTGAAATAGTTTTTTAGGGAACTTGCTTTTTAACGGATGAATCTGCTCTTTGCATTTACTCCTTTCATTGTTTCTACAATACCACAGTACCATGGATTTTATGTGACCACGATTGTTAGTGTTATTCTGAAACGTATTCATGTATTGTGCCTAGATGTACAATATTTTATCATTGATAAAGCTTGGAAATGAAGTGAAATGAAGGGATTGTCACAGCTCTGATTTCTGTTGATTGGTCTTTCCATGATGAAGTGTTACCCGGAACTTAGTTTGAGGCATACCATGCAGATAATTGGTCGTGTCTGGATCTTCAGTGTGATGATCTGGCTGAGAGCCATCTCCTGATGTGATGCACAGGTGTACCTGGGTGAGGAGGGCAGTGGCAGTGTGGGCGGAGCTTGTTGTGTGTTGCATTCATTCTGTCATGGTATATTACACTGTTTCACACAACTCAGGGAGTTCCTTCCCCACCAATGGATGTGGCACACAAGGAATCACTATAATTCTGATTCATGTTCTATTTGGTAAGGCCTCCAACCCATCTCACACCCAACCCCCAACAAGTACCCGGTGCCACAACGGACTAGGAACCAGGCCGATGTGTATTAAGAATATAGATATTTATTAATTATTTAAAATGAATATCACAGATAGATTCACAACAACCACCAACAATGTGGCAACACAAGAACAGAATGACCTCTGTACAGGCACCAACACAAAGATATGCAGTCACAATAATTTTCTTTTAAACCATTCACCAATACAGAAAAATAACAATTCAAGACACACAGTATTTTCAGATTGGATTATACTTTTCTTCCAGCAACCCTCACCCTCCAAACAGCAATTAGACCTGATGCCTCTGAATGGAAGTTCAGTGGCAGGGAGTGGGAACACAATGGCAAATGAGATTGTTTCTTTTTTTTTTATTCACAGAGACAATAGGAAAGAAAGAAAAGCAATGGAACAGGCAGGGCTTTGTGGTTTTGGTCAGAGCAAAAGGGGAAAATCAGTTTTCGGATTGTTAGCCCAGATGCAATGTGGAAAAGGAAGTGCAAATGGGAAAATGTGTTTTGCCACACCTCACAAGAACAGGCAGGGCTTAGGAGTTTTGGTCAGAGCACAATGGGTACAAAGAGGCAATTCCGTTTTGCAACTTGCGTATGCAAATGGGCTACTAGGCTGCCCCTGCTGATTTAAAATGAAGGGGATGAATGGGGAATTTTGTTTCGCACCCTGCTTGCTCATGTGGAAACAGGGTTGTAGGGTTAATTCTTCTTATGTCGATACCAGTTCACCACACACTGAGAAAAGGCTGTTGGTTTTAAATTCCAACAATGCCAATCCCATGATCACTATAGGGGAATTAATTGATTTACTTTAATTAAATATGCTAGGGATCTAGACAATCTATGGCTTTGGGGTAGTTTTACATATAGAAGAGGCCTTGACCTGGGCATCAGGGAACATCAGGGCAGCGCTGGGACAGCAAGGCAGGTCAGTCAGGGATCTCCTCTGAATCCTCCAAAGGGTCCCAGTCAGCTTCTCTCCTGGTTCTTGTCTTGAATGCAAGATTTAGGCCTCTCTGCTGGGATGTTTTTCGCCAAATTTCAGCAGCAGGTTGACTCTCAGAGTTAGTGGAATACCCCAGCTCTAATGCAAACTAATCGATTTATAGGGCAAATTACATCACTTACTTGTAATGATTCTCGCGAAAGGGATTGGTTGATTATTACTACCCACCTCCCACCTGTGTGCTGATAGGACACAGGGATGGGGAGTGATTTGGGACAGCTGTGGGAGGAGAAAGCTTCATCATCCCACTTTGATAGGTGTGCTTGTCCTGCTTTAGACACATAAATCTCTCTAGATGGCAAGTACCCTACATTTTCAAATCTTTCCATACACGAATATATTTTTGAAAACTACATTTTAAGGCAAATCAGATAAGGCTAGTCTGAAATCTGCACGCTCTTCCTTTGCAGTGATACATTTTTTCTTCATTTACTCAGGAGCCATATCAGTGAAAAATATGACACTTTACAATCCCCATGTTAATTATGACCTGCACGATCATACCAACTTTCACATTTCTCGAAATCAAGGGAAGGCCCAAATCACATTTTCATCAATAACTTAAGTTATGTTTATTGCACCAGGATTGTGTTAGTATGGTTACAACGGGGTGACTCTCACCTTTAATAAAAGGCTGGAATGACAGTTGTGAGATGTATGCTGCCTGTTTTATGTGATAAAATTAATTTTTCCCATTTTAATCAAACTGCAGCTTCACAGTCCTTCACTCCGGCCCCCACCCTTGGCCCTCCAGTTTAATTTTTCCTTGGACATGTGACCCAGCAGAGCCTGGTCTGTGTGTACGTGTGCATCTTCGTTCAAGGCATGTGAGGCACTGATAGCAATGGATCTGTGCGAAAAGATAGCGGAAAAAAGCCTGAATTCAAAAGTCTGATTTATTTCTTATTTTTTCCCATTTGTCTGATATATGTGGGGGGAGACTCCCCTGAGCCGCTCCACCTTACCCCTATTCATTTATTATTAACTTCACCCCCATCCCCCGCATATGTATATGCAGACAAATGGGGCCAGGCTTTTGGGCTTCGGCCTTTTTGACCTCAGTGTTTTTGGGTGTTACCGATAGCAACTCTTTATGGGCAATTTATGGTAATTGTGACCTCAAGGTCACTCCTGCTGCAAGAACAGACATAGGTTTATCTTGTTTTCACTATGTTTTCGATCTGAGCCTATGTATTTATTTTTATATATTTAATAATTGGCTCTGATTGATGATGACAACGAGGCCTGTGTCTTCAGGGCAGCAGAGGAAAGGGCCTCGAGGTTAGTTTCATGTTGGGAGAAATCGCTGTTCACGCACCCAGCAGCAACATAGGCTTTTATAATCACACACACAATTACAATGTTAAATGACATCTTAAAAGGCATCCAGTTTCAAAATACATGCATAATACTTGGTTATATGAGATCACCAGGTTCAAGCTTAAAATTCTAGTGAGCATTTCGCTTAGCATACTGTTAATTTGGATGAGGGAAAAATGAAAATGACATTCCTTTATTTATTTTACATTCAATGAACTCTGTTTTATTTTAGCTGCTTGTAGCACAATCTGATATTCTGTTGAAGACACTGTACGCACTGCTCTTTCACATGTCTTTCTTCTCCTTCCAGAAATGCATTCCACACATATTTGTACTGTTTAGCGTCAGGCCCACTTTCTTCCCTTAGATTTTAGGTCTGTTTTAAGTTCCATCAGCCTGATGGCCGACTTATCATGTCTTTGATGGCTTATATTTCGGTGAGTCTTTACAAATGACTCTGGCCTCTTGATTTTCAACATCCAGGGGCTATATTTCACCCCACATTTCTAAGACAGACCCGTTGATATAGAGGTTGCTCCTGACCTTTCACATCTGCCTGGGTGAGTGTCACTCTTGTTGATCATCATATTGGTGAGACCCATTGACACAGCTGTTCGGAAGAGTTTCTACTTACAATCAATATTTCATGCATTAAGTAAGATACTCAACACTTGCTGAAACAGGCATGAGCATTCAGGGACTCTGCAAATCATAGAATGTGATTTGTCAGAGTTTATTTTGCTATGAGAAGCTACCTAGAAGGGCAGTCAGGAAGGGAAGGGTGGCCTACAGTCAGCCATGCAACCCCCTGTGACGAATCAACATCTGGGGCACCAGTGGTCCAGGGATGAATATCAGTTTCTAAACCATCAATCAACTGCACATATCAAGTACACCAGAAGGGATCCAAACAGATTGGAAACACAAGCACATTATAAAACTACTTGTCCAATTTTCGTAACATGGACAGAACGACAGATCTCAGAAAGTTTGTGGATCGTTGGTTAGTTGCAACACAGTGAAAATACAAATATTTACCAATGATAAAAGGTACTATCCAGTCAAGGTTATATACTAATATCTACTTTATTATTATCACAACAGACAGTTATAGAACATTGAAAAATACAAAAAACCTTGTAAATGAATGCAGAGGACAGACAGTTTCAAAGAAGGAAAAGGGATGCACTGTGGGTACTGACAGGACAGTAGTCGGTATAGTAATTATTTGCAATAGTTCAAGAATACCTGGTTTCAACACGAAGTGGGCATTAGGTTGTACAATGTCACTAAAGCCCTTTGGTGGAGGACCAGAGGGAATGAACCACAATGTACCTTGTGCTGTAGGTGTGCTTGTTGCTTGACAGGGTTGAGTCGGGGTCAGGGCGCTCTGCAGCTTCTGCAACAGAGTTCAAGACAGCTGTGGTGTCAGGCGGCAGGCAGTTTGGCGAGCAAAACTGGACGTACCACTGCAGGCTGGTCTGTGCAGCAGACTGGTTTAGGAATCACTGTCTCAGGGCTGGTCAGCCATTCTGAAGCACTGGTCCAGACATCTCAGATGGCTATAGCAATCGCGGCATTACAACAGTCAGCGGTGCAGTCGGATGCAGCTCAAGGGGCTAAATTTTTCTGGAAAATGTCCTTTAAGGTTGACGTTGGTAGATGCTTGTCGATGCACTCCCCCTACCTTCTTCACTGGGCTTCTGTCATCCTTTAACATGGACGGCGCAACTCTGAGGTGAGTGTTGCAGGCAGCTGCCTTGTCCTTGGTTTGGTGTAGAGAATCTATGGAGCTTCCCATCTAGGAAGGTTGCCGGAGAGCCTAGCAGCGCACACTGTGTGCTGGCTGGGTACCAGTTCTGGAGCTGCTGGAGGGTCTCTGGATTCATTATCTCTCTCTGTTCCCTGGGAGATTTTTAGGGGAGGGATCCTGCTTGCCTCTTGGAGGTCCTGGCCTTCCTTCACTGGCAAAAGATGCAAGGCAGACTGTACCTTCAGTCAGGGACCAATGATGAGTTCTTCCTGCTGCTTCTGGTGAAGCGGTCAGATTATCTGCCCAAAATAGGGTCTCAGCCCTCTTTTAAAGCCAAATGGACCACAGGGATTGGTGTAGGTTAAGCCTACCTTAATGAACCAATCTGGGCCCCCACCAACAATCTCCTGTATGCGTGAGGTCATAACCAGAATGCTTTGAAACAGAAAAGGCAAAGGGGTAAAACATGTAATACTAAGTCCCACCACTCTTTCTGTCTGTTGTGGCTCAAAGTGTCTCTCTGGTTAATGGAGCTCTCTGTGGTTCCTGATTAAAGTGGAAGTTCTCCCTTAAAGCTGTGGCGAGACCAGACTTTCTGGCTCCCCCAAACCACATTCTCCTACATTCTGAATGAGCCCCCCTGCGGGGATGACTAATGTAATACATGCAGTCCACATGCAGTCCCACCAATTACATTTCACTGTCAATCAATACTGAGGGCGGGAGCTGGCTCAGGTTGACACAGTGCATATGAAAGGGTTTCCTATCTCCTTTGTTAGCCTCTGCAGCCAGGCCCCATGTGGTCCTGTTTGAATTAAACTCTGATTAATATGCTAATGCTGCCACCAGCTTTGGGGCTCAACAAAAGAACAGTGTAGATCCATTGAGCCTTTGTTAGTTAATTAGGCTGGCCATGGCAGTGGGAAACATTGGCCCTCCCCCTCTGGAGATACATTGTGTATTCCACCTGTCATATCCCAACTAAATATGACAGGGAGGACTGGGCCTGTAGGCTGTGTCCACCCAGACAGGTCTTTGCGCATGCCGTGTGGTGAGCATAGGAAAATGTGTGCAGATTAGCTCCGCACATTTTCTGGAGGTTAATCTACCAACATTCAATTTCATTTAACATTTTGAAAAAAAGCTCAGGCAAGTTCATATTCACCATGTGGGTGGTCGAATTCCTCACAATGACAGCACAGCATGAACACAAATCTCATCGGAGTATCTCATTATCTGTTTTGCACATCCAGTGAGCCACTGGGCCTGTGATGAGAGGTGTGTGCCCCAGTGGTTGTTACCACCAATCCTGCCTGCGTATTGTGTGACCTAACCCAGATCTGCCAGGCCTGCATCACAGTCACACTGTAGATAGATGCAAGGTGAGATAATTAATTTACATGAAGTCTCCCCCTGCCTTTGAAGTAAACCATCTGTCGCTTCCTCAAGAAAAAAACATATATGTATTTGGAAGGATAGCTCGTGGGCAATGCATTTGCTTAGGCAACAGGTGGATGCAGTGCAACATGGGTTCAGTTGCTGTTCCAGTGCTTGGAAGCTGGAGGAGGCTGGCACTAAGCAACTTATAAAGGGCCAACGAAAATAATAAAATGGGCCTTTTCTAGTGGTGATGTGAAGCTGATGCTGCTGTTTACAGTTTAGGATTTAAAAAAAAAAGAAATTATTAATACTGTGACCTACAACACATCCTTCCCATCTATCTCCCAAAAAAACTCTGGGTTACTTACCAAATAATCAAAACAGAAAGGTTATGGCCAGAAGGTTTCAAATCATTCATAACCAATGGCACAGCTCTGGGATTGAGGTGTGTGTTTGAGGCTCAGTATTATGGAGGCTGCTACTGGAGACTTAAGATGTTGTACTATTGAATTACAGATGTTGGGAGCGAGTGTTGTGTTGTAAGAGAGCTGAAATGCATTGAATGCAAATATAAGATGTTTGCGTGGGGTAATTAGGACTCATATTGTTGGGGCGTCGAAGGAGAGTACTGGAGAAGTTGCTAGTGTGCTTGTGGTTGATGGTGTTGGAGAATGCTGTAGACTTACGTTTCTGGAGGGTTGCACTGTGTAAACATGAAGGTGTTGGAGCAAGACATTGTAGGTGTAAGGTGTTGGAGGGCAGGAGTGAGTGGCAGACATGTAAAGCTTTTGACGAGGGCTCTTAGTGACTCGCAGTGGATGGTGAGGTGCCCGTGTTGAAAATGGTTGGGGGATATTTAGGCTCTGGGTGACTGACGGGAATGGGTTGCTGTGAAATGGTTCTAAGTGCACTATTGACAAGAAAATCCCTGTGTGTATTTTCCAGGTGTAAAAGCATTGTAGAGGAACATGTGGACGCATATGCCCTAACTCCCACCCCCTCACCGCGTCATTCTGGAACAGCAGGAGAAGAGCTGCATGTGGGACCCCTTGTAATGTTCCTATACCATATTAATAGTATGAGAGACGTTATGCACTCAGACAACCATATCAAATGTACCTTCACATTGAGAGAGTGGATGATTGCCTGCATGCACCATTAGGCATTATGGAGTGCTGAAGTGACATCTGACAAGGGCAAAGTGATGTCATGAACAAGATATATGAGAATATGCTGAAACAATATGAAAATACTTAAGGATGACGATGTAACTGACGCAAAAAGAGAACTTATAAAGTAATCATGTATGTAAAAAGAAGGTGAAGTAGCGTGTGGATCAGTAAGTGTAACTATGCAGTAAGGCAAGGTAGAATAGATGCATAGAAGCTTGCTATAGAGGAATATATAATGCTGCAAGGACGGACATTATTGGAAAATGGACACCGGCTTGTGTGAAAATCCATTCTAACTACCTCAGAAACAGATCAGGGCTGAAAAGTCAGGAAATGCTGGAAAAAAGCTGTGTGCGCAAATGAAGAGGAGTCTAAGTTGGCCTAGGATCAGGTATGCTATTGCAAGAGTTGATTGCAGAACACAAATGGAGGCAGACGGATGAGTCATGGACATTAAATATTTCTATAAGATTAAAGGAGAAGAACACATTTGCAAGAGGCAAGTGTTGGATAATTAAAAGTAATTTAAAGTCTATGTAAGGTAGCGTGAGCAAGTCTCTAGAGGCCAAGAGAGCAATAACACTCTGCTAAATTGAATCAAATAGCATTAAAATGGAGGTCTAAATGGACACATCTGCAGTCTCATCACAAGTGATTCATAGTCGAAAACAAGGGCTATTCATTAAGCCTCGAATTAAGATAAGGGATGTACTTCCACTCCTTTGAATGTCCTAAAACAGAGAGCAACTGCAAGGTCAACTAAAGACGAAAACATGTTGCTCATGGATGGTCTGATGAGAGACGATGGCCTATTCGGAAAAGTGGGGAGTAATCTGAAGTGACGAAAGCACCGGGGTTTCGATTTCCTTACGTGCATCAAGCGAGCCAAAAGTCCAAGGTTGGGTGGGTTGCCAACCAATCAGTGGGCCTATGGGGAAATCTGCAACGCAATGTTGCATAGACCAATCCACTGCCATTTTGTCCACTATAATCAGTATTATACGAATTCAGAGGTAGTTCAGATAAGAGATCGCCAATGAAATACTAACTTGTATACTTTATATATGTACAAAACACAGAAATACACTTGCACTCCAGATTGTCAGTAAAATTTAACAAGAATTACTTTTTGACTCATATTCGATGGAATACTTAAACAAAATGTTGAGGTGCAGGGGAGAAAGACTCAGCCTTGGTATCTAGGCTGGAATATACTAGAGAACAAAGAAATCCAAATTTTGGAAAGCTACGTCCCCTGCACACTTTCCATAAGGCAGTAAGCCTAAAATATATAATGGTAGGTCTGTCTGGTTTAGGAAAGACATTTTTTTTAAAAACACATTCAGTGTTTCAACTTTAAAGTGACAGTGTTCTGTAATCCAATACATTCAAAAAATGACATACAAAAATTCAGTTAGTTTAGGGGAAAAGATGTATTCTCCTTTTTATTATTTTCAGGTTGGCCCAACGCGTTTCGAGATTCATATTCTCTTCATCAGGGGCATATATTTTCAAAAACTCTTTCACATTGATCTACAAGAAATTAATCAGACATTTATTCATGTTTTGAAGGTCAGAAAAGAATCACAAAACAAAGTTAAATCACTTTTTTATAACCAAAAATCAAAAAGAATTTATATAGCGAGGCATCCTAGTGCAAGTTCCTCTATGAACCCGACTTTGCTAGGGTACAATTGTTAAAAAAAAGGGTAACTTAATGTATGTTGTACATTGGTGACTTGTTATTATGTCACACTGCATGATGTATGCCCAAGAATGAAAACTTTAGAGATTTCAACACATTAAAAACTTTTGATTTTATGGATATAATGTCTTGAGACACAACAATGCCTAAATTTGAAATAGCGAAAAGAAGGGGAGAAAAAGAACTCACCCTTCTTCCAGTTCAATAGTGGAATGGGATTCAAAGTGAGGGCAGCAGTTTCTGGTGGTGGTGTGGGTAGGTAGCTCTGTTCTCCTATGGGAGAATAAGAGCATAAGTACCTGTAATGTGTGTAGGCTAAGAGGTAGCCCAATAGCGTAAAGGGAAACTTACTTGCAAAGAAATAACAGAAGATACAACAATCCACGGCAGGGATGCGGTCCGGAGGCACTGCTCTCCGACCGCATCCGCCGTGACTTGTTTATTTATGCTGAAAGATGGTGCTGTGACGTCACCTGCGCATGCGCAAGCGACGTCACAAAAAACCATGACGTCACCCACGCACGCGCGAGCGGCGTACTGTGGGAATATGTCAAGATCAATGCGCGTGTGCGGGCAACGTCATAGCAAACCACGTCCCCCGCCACTGCGCATATAGTAGAATGGTAAAAACAAAAAGTTACAGAGGGGTAGTGCTAAATGATACAGGATGGAAGAATGTGCGGAAAAAGAAACAAGTGACGGAACGTCACTGTTGTGCGTGCACGCAATGCGTGCTGTAAAGGTTTATAAGTGTGAGTTATGCTAAAAGCTCACTGGCGACCGTGTGCCTACGGTGAAAAAGGAAGACAAAGTGGTCCAAAGGTATTATGTTGCAAGTCGTGTACCAACAACCTATTAATTCAAAATAGTTGTGTAGCCGGCTAAAGAGCCATTCTTAAAAGATGCATTAAGGAAAAAACAAATGAGGATTTGGTTATTTGGATGTAACAAAACATAGTATACTAGGGGGCATTGTTGTGTCCCAAAAATAACCATCCAATTAAAAAGACCAGAAAATTTGTATGTCAAAACTTTACATAAAAACAGATCCGAAACACCTGTACAGGTTGTCTTACCCAAAACGGAAGGGTGTACAATCTATTGTCAATACCATCCTCAAGGGTGTTTTTTGCATCTTTGAGACAAATTTCTGGGTATCGGAGAAATATTGTGTGAATATGTATGTTGTTACCATGATTATAGAAATGGACCCAAATAGTAGTCCTCATTAAGGCCCAGTGGTGTCATTGCATCAAGTTTGTTGATCCAGAACAATTCTCTCTGGGCCAATAATTTTGGTAGGTTTCCTCCCCTGCTCAGGGGATGCAGGACTTCCAAAATCACTAATCACAATTTGAGAGACATTGTGTCTTGAGTCTCGGAAATGTCTGACGACTAGTGATTTAATGTTCTGTGTCCTGATACAGGATTTGTGTTCTGTCCATCTATCCTTTGCCCTTCTATTAGTCTTGCTGACATTAGTCTATTAGTCTTGCTGACATAATATTTCCCACAAGGGCAGCGAATTGCGTAGATGACATTTTTGGTGTCGCATGTCGCGAAGTGCTTCAGCATAATATTTTTGCCAGTGTGTGGGTGTGTGGGTGGCGAATGTGGTCTCCTTTAATTAGGTTATTGCAATGCTGGCAATGTAGGCAGGCAAAGGTACCCAATTTTGGTTTGCTTAGGGTCCTCTGGGTTGTTGGTTTGCTTCTCTCCGCTCTTATCAGTTGGTCTCTGAAGTTCTTTCCTCGTGTATAAGCCATCATGGGGGGATCTGGAAATAAATTGATAGAGTTTCATCGGATTTAATCAAGTTCCAGTTTTTATGTATGATTCTCTTAATTTGGAAACTTTGGCTCGAGTACTTGAGCGTATGTATCAGATCTTTATCTTCTTTCTTACGATTGGCCTGTAAGAGTACATTTCTGTCTATGGTCTCCGGAGGAAATCCTCTATCTAAGAACCTCTTCTTCATGTTATTGTATTCTTCTTGTAGCGTGTCAGTTTCAGAGGTGATTCTTTTAAGTCGTAACAACTGACTGTATGGTAAATTGTCTTTTAGATGTTTAGGATGGTGACTTGCATGATGCAGACAACTGTTCATATCTGTGGGTTTTCTGAAAATGTTAGTTTTCATATGTGTACCAGTATATTCCACTGTGACATCCAGGAAATTCACCGAAGGTTTACCAATTTCCATTGTAAAGCCAATTCTTTGGTTACAGGCATTAAGGTGGTTCCAGAATTCAAATAGTTCCGCTTATGTTCCTCTCCAAATTCCAAATATGTAGTCGATATATCTTAGCCAAGTTTGTATCTTATCATGCCATCTGGGGTTGTCCAGTATGTGTGTTTTTTCAAAGTGATACATAAATACATTAGCATAGGATGGGGCTACTGAGGACCCCATAGAGGTACCTGAAATTTGGAGATAATATTGTCCATCGTACCTGAAATAATTATTGTAGAGTATGATGTGTAACAGTTCTAGTGCAAAAATGTTGTGGATGTTCACATCTCTGTGTGTCAGTAGGAACCACTCCATAGCTTCTATACCTTCTGAATGAGGGATGGAAGTGTATAAACTGTTCACGTCCATTCTGAAGAGTAATACATTCTCTTCCTCCAACTGTAATGCTTGCAATCTTCTCAGAAAGTGAGGGGTGTCTTTAAGATATGTACTGATCGATTGAACTGCCGGTTGAAGGGCAGCATCTAGGTAGATGGCTAGGGGTTGGAAAATGCTGTCTTACCCAGTGACAATGGGACGGAATGGTGGATCATTCAAATTTTTATGGATTTGGGGAGTCCATAGAACACTGGGGTGACAGGGTGTTTCTGAATAAGATATTCTGCTGTTTTTTTGGAGATCCAATTCATAGTCTCGGCTTTGTCCACAGTTGTCTCTATGATTGAAATAATTCCCTTGACTGGGTCATTGTCTAGTGTCTTATACGTCTGCATATCCTCCAGTAGTTTTTGACATCCTTTGTCATAAAGTGAGGTATCCATCAGGATAAGGGCACCACCATTATCAGCCTGTTTTAGTGTCAACGTGGTATCTTCTGCTAATTGTTTTATCAATTTCAATAGGTGTTTCCTGATATTACATTTCTTTGGCGGAGCGTATTTCAGACGTTTCAAATCTTTCATGGTTCTTTGTTTAAACAAGTTGATGAGAGGGTGGTTCACTTGGGGATGGAATGTACTCTTGTTCTTTAACTCCAGATATGTTGGCGTGTCTTTTGATCGTATATTTTCCTCTATGTTGTTGAAGAATACTTTTAACTCCATTTACCGTGTAAGTTTGAACAAGTTATCTTCTTCTTCAAAGAACGAGGTAGAATTTGTTGGTATAAAGGAGATTCCCAGATTGAGTGTCTGTATTTGTGCCGAAGTCAATGGTTTTGATGAGATATTTCTTTTTTTGACGCATCAACTAGAGGATACCAGAACTAGACCAATACCAGAAAATCGATCTGTTCCTTTTTTAGGAAACGGAAAACAAGACGAGGAAAGAAGGAAACTGCGTCAAAAAAAGAAATAGATGAAAATTTGGTCATTATTATATCATCAAAACCATTGACTTCGGCACAAATACAGACAATCAATCTGGGGATCTCCTTTATACCAACAAATTCTACCTCGTTCTTTGAAGAAGAAGTTAACTGGATGGTTATTTTTGGGACACAACAATGCCCCCTAGTATACTATGTTTTATTACATCCAAATAACCAAATCCTTATTTGTTTTTTCCTTAATGCATCTTTTAATAATGGCTCTTTATCCGGCTATACAACTATTTTGAAGTAATAGGTTGTTGGTACACGACTTGCAACATAATACCTTTGGAACACTTTGTCTTCCTTTTTCACCGTAGGCACACGGTCGCCAGTGAGCTTTTAGCATAACTCACACTTATAAACCTTTACAGCGCGCATTGCGTGCACGCACAACAGTGACGTTCCGTCACTCTTTTCTTTTACCACACATTCTTCCATCCTGTATCATTTAGCATTACCCTTCTGTAACTTTTCGTTTTTACCATCCTACTCTTTGCGCATTGGCGGGGGACGTGGTTTGCTATGACGTTGCCCGCACACGCGCATTTATCTTGACATATTCCCACATTATGCCGCTCGCGCGTGCGCGGGAGACATCATGGTTTTTTGTGACGCCGCTCGCGCATGCTCGGGTGATGTCACATCACCATCTTTCAGCATAAATAAACAAGCCGCGGCGGATGCGGTCGGAGAGCAGTGCTACCTGACCGCATCCCTGCCGTGGACTGTTGTATCTTCTGTTATTTCTTTGCAAGTAAGTTTCCCTTTACACTATTGGGCTACCTCTTAGCCTACACACGTTACAGGTACTTATGCTCTTATTCTCCCATAGGAGAACGGAGCTACCTACCCACACCACCACCAGAAACCGCTGCCCTCACTTTGAATCCCATTCCACTATCGAACTGGAAGAAGGGTGAGTTTTTTTCTCCCCTCCTTTTCGCTATTTCAAATTTAGGCATTGTTGTGTCTCAAGACATTATATCCATCAAATCAAAAGTTTTTAATGTGTTGAAATCTCTAAAGTTTTCATTCTTGGTCATACATCATGCAGTGTGACATAATAACAAGTCACCAATGTACAACATGCATTAAGTTACCCTTTTTTTAACAATTGTACCCTAGCAAAGTCGGGTTCATAGAGGAACTTGCAATAGGATGCCCTTCTATATAAATTCTTTTTGATTTTTAGTTATAAAAAAGTGATTTAACTTTGTTTTTTGATTCTTTTCTGACCTTCAAAACATGAATAAATGTCTGATTAATTTCTTGTTGATCAATGTGAAAGAATTTTTGAAAATGTATGCCCCTGATGAAGAGAATATGAATCTCGAAACGCGTTGGGCCAACCTGAAAATAATAAAAAGGAGAATACATCTTTTCCCCTAAACTAACTGAATTATTGTATGTCATTTTTTGAATGTATTGGATTACAGAACACTGTCACATTAAAGTTGAAACACTGAATGTGTTTTTTTTAAAAGGTCTTTCCTAAACCAGACAGACCTACCATTATATATTTTAGGCTTACTGCCTTATGGAAAGTGTGCAGGGGACGTAGCTTTCCAAAATGTGGATTTCTTTGTTCTCTACTTTATATATGTAGACATGTTCCTCTAACCAATCACCCCCGCCAGTAGGTTTTATAATTTGCCACGTAGGATGATGTCAACGATGATGCATTTTGGGGCATAAGACCTCTGTGTAATTAAGTTTGTGAGTGTGCAAGCATCAATATATACTTGTCCAGATGGAGGCCCAAACCCTGCCACACTGAAATGCATGCTGAGTGCCAATCCCTTTACTAACAGAAAGCCAACACACACGGACCGTGCCCATGTAATACATCACACAAACCCCAATACAACAGCATGCCACCAGCCATGCAGCATTCCTGAATTGAGACATCATGGCAAATGCCAAAATGCCCCCTTCATACTACCCTGTGTGACACACCTGTGAGATATGAAATGAAATTCTCCACAGCACCATATAATGCATCTTGCATGTAACACCATCACTGATGCCCTGCATCTCTTCTACCCCCCAGGCACCAATGGAGAGGATGCCAGTGAGGAAACACTCACAAGGGCATCCACGTCCCCGCACAAGACAACTCCCACAGGCAAGACCACCTCTGGGGCAGCCTCGCAGGCCACACCAAAAGCCAGGGCGACTGCCCTGGCCATGGCTGCACATGAGAGCCCCACATCTATGCCTGAGACCGGGACCACAGAGCTGGCAACACCAGTGGAAGGCGAGGCCAGTTGCACACATTCGGCAGCAACAAGTTTGGTGGTGAGGCAGCAGCCACTGCCCCACTGAGCCACATTTAAACTGCAGTGGAGGAGTATGTCGACGAGGATGGATTAACCCATGTGGCATGTCCACACTCCGCAAACCCCGTGTCCACCCCCCAACCCCACACTCAGTGCACACCCACCAGCAGCATTGCGGATCCTTTACTCCACGATTCGGACCTCAGCACCCCCCCCAGAGGACAGCCCTGCCAATGCACGCCCGGTTGCAGCACCCTCAACCACTGCTGCTCCCACCAACATTGAGGCATGGCTAGCAATGGTGGAGGCTAGACAGGACTCAATCCTGGACCTTGTCCGACAATATGTTGCGGAGGGAGAGGACATGAGGCGTGAGATTGCTCAGGCCATAGCGGTGAACACAGCTGCCATTAATCCCTCTGCGTTGATGATGCAAGACAGTCTGGGGCCCGTCATGCAAGTCCTCACCTCAAACCTGCTGCACATGCAGCAGCAGCAACCCGCACCAACCGTGCCAATCACCACGGCTTCCACCCCATCCACCACACCCCCATCCTCCACACCCGCTTCCTCTGCACCCTCCAGCCCTGTGCGTCCGACAAGACGGAGTGCGAGTCAGTCAGAAATGCTGCCCCCGGACAAGAAAGCAAGGAAATAGTGTGGGACAACAATGGGAGTGGGTCAGATGGTGTCGGTGGTGTATAGGTGTATTAGGGAGAGTTCATTGGGGGGTATGGGGAGTTCATTGGGGGTATGGGGTGTTCATTGGGAAGTATGGGGTGTTCATTGGGGGTTATGGGGAGTTAATTGGGGGTATGGGATGTTCATTGGGGGTAGGGGTGTTTATTGGTGGCATGGGGTGTTCATTGGTGGTATGGGGTGTTTTGGTGTTGTGGGGGGGTTGGGTGGTAGCACATTTCTGTAGTTGATATTAATACACCCATTGTGTGAAAAATCATTCAATGCCTGGACATTGTTCATTTCGTGTGTATACATTTTATTCATGACAGTGCACAGTGCCCAACTCCCCACATTCCCTGTGTGCATGTCCACATGGACCCAGTGTACAATATGTTACTAACACATATCCATCAACGTCCCTGTGGGTCAGAAGTATTCATCAATCAGTGATTGGCGTACTGCACGGCCATCTTGTGCATCACATACTGGCAGGGGTGCTGCTTCTATTCCGTCTTCATCCTCATCATCCTCACCCGGTGCATGCATGTCAATGTCAGGTGGCAGTGTACATTTGCCCAGACGCACATGTTGTGCAGCATGACACAGGCCATGGTGATCTTTGCCACCTTCTCAGGCCTATAAAGGAGTTCTCCACCAGACCTGCTTAGGCAGCGGAACAGCGCCTTCAACAGGCCAAATGTCTGCTCAATTTCAACACGGGTACGAGTATGAACCCGATTGTAGTCCTCTTCATGGCTGTTCTGTGGGTTCCGCACAGGGGTAAGTAGCCACGGCTTCAAAGGATATCCTCTGTCACCTGCAAGCAAATACAAATAGGTCTGTGTGAGTCACTCTGAGCTGCCAACTTCAGGATTCACAGCCACGGCCGCAGCAATTTGGTGTTGACATGCACATGTTCCTGAACGTATGCACAAATATTATTTAGATGCATTGTATACTGCAATATGGTGTGGTAGTCTGGATGGCATTGTACAGATGATGCAGGGTGATTTATTGCATGCTGATGTGGATGTACTGTGGATGCAGGACAATGTTTTGCCTCCCATTATTGCTGTGTATACTACACTGTGCATGATCACACGAGCCACATTGGCACAGTTGCAATCATGTTTAATCATGCATTGCTTGGCATACCCATGGTGGCCAGGTTGTGCGTTTTACACGTTGTCATTGATATACGGCTTTGGTCCAATGTGTGGCAGTGATGTGTCATGTTCGGGTTGGGAGGTTCAGGTCAGGAGTGTTTAGCTCTGCGTGCATTTTCCACTCACCGCTCATTCTCACCCTGGCGGAGTATGCATCCCCCACCTCACAACCCTGATGCACTGCCATGGCCAGTCAGGCAACTGACCAAGCAGCCAGGTACGTCGTCCAGCATGTCGCTCCATGTGACAGGGTAGCGTGGAGTTATGCAGCACCATGGCATCATGTGTCGATCCGGGATATCGGGTGCAACAATGTGTGATGATCTTGCTGGAGTCACATACCATCTGCAAATTGATGGAGTGGTATTGCTTGCGATTGCGGTACACCGCCTCTAGGGCATGGGGGACTACCAATTCTACATGGGTGCAGTCGAGGGCACCAATGCATTTGGGCATGCCTGTCAGTGCATGGAAGCCTACTTTGGTGTCCGCTATCTCCTGCCCAGTCCGTGGTAGGGATATGTGGGTGCTAGAGTGCTTCAGGAGGGCATCTAGCACTTGGGTCAACATGCGTGAAAATAGTGGTTGTGAAATGCCATGCAGCTGGCCCACTGTGTGCTGGTAGGTTCCTGTGGCCAGGAAGTGGAGCACAGACACCACACTTAGTAGTTGGGGGATGGCAGTGCGTATTTCTATGAGGCTGACCATGTCGTCATGTATCATGTCCACAATGGTGGTGATGGTTTCCCGGTCCAACTGGTACAGGGTGTGAATCTGCTCAGGGGTTAGATTGAATGGACTGGGTCTGATACGAGGGATTGGTGGCTGCTACGAGGTACTACTGGCTGCACTGGTGGTAATTGCTGGCCCTGTCTCACCCTCCTTCTCCTCCTGCATCTCCTCTGTGCTGCCTGTTGCTGTAGCTGTAGTTGTTGCTGTAGTTGGTGTTGTTGATGTAGTTGTAGCAGTATAAGCATGTCCTCCAGCCCCATGATTGCAACAGCTAGTGGTATCATTTTGGTGTAGGAAGGGGTGTGGTGTGTGGGTGTACTCCTTTTATACTGGGACAGGCTCCATTGACTCCACCTGTGCTGATTGTGTGCACCTGTGGCAGTTGCCTTGACTACAGGTTGCTTTTTATGGGTGGTCTGCGATGCCTGTATGGCTGCCATCGTGCAGGCCCAAATTACTGCATTCAGTATGCCGTTAATTGCATGCCCGTGTGAGTTGTAATGTCCTCCTATTACCGGCATCCCAGTATTTACTCCGTGAAGGGGCGCCTGTATGCGCGCGTGCCCGTATGAAGGGGCACGGTACTGGCGGTTGCGGTATTGGCGGGTTGTCGGGTCGTAGTGGCCCAGACCCGTTAACGATGCCGGTTTTACCATTCCGCCTTCCTTTTTCCATTACCTCCATCCTCGTAATGAGGCCCCATGTGTTTGTTCCCCATTTCCTCTCACTAATAAACTAACCCCTCTCTTTTATTTACATCCGTCAGGGCTCCTGGAACCCATGCCAATGACATCAAAGCACAGTATAAACCCCACAAACATAACCAAACATATTTACCACACTAGTCAATGTGACATTCAGTCATCACCAGACCTGGGCTATGGTGTCACAGTTACTCCTTATAGGGGCAGTCTGGCTCCTCCTGCTGGTGGCACAGACTAGAGCATCCTTTGTCTCTCCAGATGTTTGGATTATCACTCCCATGATCTCTCACAAATAACTCTGTTGCCTAGGACTGATGGGAGTTGGAGTCCAAAACATTTGGAGAGCCAACATTGCTTGCATACCGCTGGTCTAGGGGGTTCTCTTATTCTCTGAGTGCTGCCTCAGATTTCTGGCAAAGCCCTTCATTCACCAATTTTCCAATTTCACTACAGGAATGGCAACATGCATTTTATGCAAGAATTTGTCTGCTAATATAGGAATACAAATAAAAAAACACTAATGATTTTGATCCCATTAGAAAGTAACCTATGTTTCAATAAAAATAGAAACGACAGCAGTATTTGAGTTTTAAGTAGGTTTGTTTCAATGGTATTTTTTGGGAGTAATTGATGTCATACATTTATTTTTGTTTTGTATCAAGTGGCCCAGCAGAATGACGTGACTTTATTATTCGGCATCCCAGGCCCCTGCAACATATATGATGGTTCAAGCGTAAAGGGAATACGCCTTGGCAGCACACAGATAGACGGCAAGGTCTCGCATGTCCATTTACACCCTGGTGGGACAGGCTGAAAATAATAAGCAGTGTGGCAAAATGTGTAATCAGGCATCAAAGGTTATCGTTTCCCACAGCAGAGCCCACAGCGGTCGCTCGAGCACTCACGTGAGAACCGCACACATACACCAGATGCCATGTACCGAGCAGGTCATTTGTCCAAATGCGCGCGACCCGCGGAACCATGCGCAGTGAACAGAGGCAACTGATGGGGATGTGACAGGACCACGTTCTGAAAATGTGGCGCGAGGCAACTGGAGGACCGATTTAACAGAGTTATCACCACCGAGACAATTCAGCCCGGACAGTGGAATGCAGAATGCGTGCATATGATATGTCTGTCTTACATGCTTTCCCCAACAGTCATTGCCAACTAGGAGCCATATTACAGATACTTGGCACATTTGCACAGGATTAACACTGGGCCAAAGAACTGCCCTCACAAAAAACACATACTTCCAAGATTCGAAAAAAAAAAAACCTATCCAACAATTGTCCAGCCTAGGATGTACTATGTTAGAAGTATCAGGGAATATTTTCGCCAGCAAAAATATCGCCGTACATATGGTTGTCGGGAACGGCCATGGGCGATATTTCTGGTGGCGAAAATATTAGGTGCGGGGATTGCGGGGGTGTCCCCCGCACATAAAAAAATGATGCAGGGTTTTCAGGGGTGTCCCCCGCAGGATCCATGTGTTATTTTCGCCGCAGAAATATGGCAATATTTTTGCATCGCAATATTTTTGCGGTAAAAATATCACATGGAACCTGTTTAGATGTCCCATTTTTAGAAACGTGCACTGTTTTCTCAAAGGTGGCCTCTTGATTAACATGATGCTACTAGTAGCAATACTACTACTGCTACTTGTGTTACTAGCATTTCTACAGGTATCAATATTTACACTACTACTGAAAGTATGAATACTACACATATGACTACCTCTGCTACTTAAACTGAGACTATTACTACTGAAAGTTCTAAGGGTGCTGGAGTTTAGCTACTACTAGTAGCAATGCTGGGGCTACTTGTGTTACTAGCATTTCTACAGGTATCAGTATTTACACTACTACTGAAAGTATGAATACTACAAATATGACTACCTCTGCTACTTAAACTGAGACTATGGGCCTCATGAGGACCCTGGCGGCCCCAGAATGAACGATGCCGTTAAGGGACTGGCACTGTTCATTACGGGCTGCCTCATTACGAGGTCTGCTGCGGGTCCTGCTCCGGACGCCTGGCCAGACCAGGTGTCCTTAGCGGGACCCGCTAGCAGACCAGGACGCTAAGAACGGGGCCGTCAGTAATGGGCCCGTTGTTAGTATCCTCCCCATTCCCATTGAGCCCTATGGGGCTAAAATGGGAATGGGGATTCATTTTTACCAGAGCCCAGAAAAGGGCAATTACCTCGTCCGCCAAGAGCGGCATGACCCGGTTATTGCCCTTTTCTGGGCTGCGGTAAAAAATCATTACCGGCGGCAGCCGTGCCCTTAAAAAGGGCACGGCTACGGCCAGGGTCGTAATGAGGCCAATTACTACTGGAAATTTTAAGGATGCTGGAATTTAGCTACTACTAGTAGCAATACTGCTACTGCAACTTGTGTTACTAGAATTTCTACAGGTATCAGTATTTACACTGCTACTGATAGTATGAATACTACAAATATGACTACCCCTGCTACTTAAACTGAGACTATTACTAATGGAAGTTCTAAGGATGCTGGAATTTAGCTACTAGTAGTAGCAATACTGCTACTGCTACTTGTGTTACTAGCATTTCTACAGGTATCAGTATTTATACTGCTACTGATAGTATGGATACTACAAATATGACTGCCTCTGCTACTTATACTGAGACTATGGGCCTCATTCCGAGTATGGTGGTAGCCATGGAGCAATTAGCTTCATGGCTGCCTCCCATACCGGTACCGCCTCCGGCTTGGTGCAATGGGGACTTACCAGTCCATTCCGAGCTTGGAGGGACCGGTAAGTCCCCATTGACAAAACCATTCCCCATTCCCATTTCAACCCCCATAGGGCTGAATGGGAATGGGGAAGGAGCAAAGAACGGTACCGCAAATTGCGGTACCGTTATTGGCTCCAAAGTCCCTTAACGGATCCCGTCCACAACACCTGGTCAGACCAGGCGTTAAAGGAGGGACCCAATAAGGGACCTCAGAATTGGGCGTAAAGGGTTTACCGGCACCGGTGTCCTTACCAGTGCTGGTAATCCCTTTGCTCCCAACTCGGAATGAGGCCCTATTACTACTGGAAGTTCTAAGGATGCTGGAGATTAGCTACTACTAGTAGCAATGCTGCTGCTACTTGTGTTACTAGCATTTATACAGGAATCCGTATTTACACTACTACTGAAAGTATCAATACTACAAATATGACTACCTCTGCTACTTAAACTGAGACTATTACTACTGGAAGTTCTAAGGATGCTGGAGTTTAGATACTACTAGTAGCAATGCTGCTGCTACTTGTGTTACTAGTATTTCTACAGGTATCAGTATGTACACTGCTACTGATAGTATGAATACTACAGATATGACTACCTCTGCTACTTAAACTGAGACTATTACTACTGGAGGTTCTAAGTGTTCTGGCATTTAGGTACCACTAGTAGCAATGCTGCATTTCTATAGGTATCAGTATTTACACTACTATTGAAAGTCTGAATACTACAAATTTGACTACCTCTGCCACTTAAACTGAGACTATTACTACTGGAAGTTCTAAGGATGCTGGAGTTTAGCTACTACTAGTAGCAATGCTGCTGCTACTTTTGTTACTAGCATTTCTACAAGTATCAGTATTTACACTACCACTGAAAGTATGAATACTACAAATATGACTACCTCTGCTACTTAAATTGAGACTATTACTACTGGAGGTTTTAAGGATGCTGGAATTTAGCTACTACTAGTAGCAATACTGCTACTGCTACTTGTGTTACTAGCATTTCTAGAGGTATCAGTATTTACACTGCTAATGATAGTATGAATACTACAAATATGACTACCTCTGCTACTTAAATGGAGACTATTACTACTGGAAGTTCTAAAGATGCTGGAGTTTAGCTACTACTAGTAGCAATGCTGCTGCTACTTGTGTTGCTAGTATTTATACAGGTATCAGTATTTACACTGCTACTGATAGTATGAATACTACAGATATGATTATCTCTGCTACTTAAACTAAAACTATTTCTACTGGAAGTACTAAGGATGCTGGTCCTACTACTACTTCTTCAAATACTGCACATAGCAGTATTTCTACAGGTAGAGTTCTATGCCTACAGGTCACACACAAAAGGTTGCACCTGTGATTGCATGACAAAAGGTCCCAATCCCGCAGGCTTGACTATGTCGTGGCTCCCAAAGCCTGGGGCACAGCATGGCACACTTTTGTGCTCTACCTTTGTGCCCCAGGCTTTCAGGTCCACGGCACACAGACTGACAGCGTACTGATAGTGCTGCTGCTTTCATTAGCAGTACTAATATTACTGGTAATAATACCACTTGTACTACTATCACATGTGGTAGAACTAGCAACTGCAATATTGCTACTGATAGTAGGAGTGTTATTATCCAACAGCAGTACTTCTGCAGCTGTATTCAGTCAAAGTAGCAGTAGTCTATTAGCAGAAAAAGAGGTAGTACTAGTTGCAGTAAGGTACATTAATACTAGCAATATCACTACTATTCAAAGTGGTAATAAAACTACTGTAAGCAGTGCTATTACTACTGCAGGTACAACTAGTGGCAGTTGAAGTATTGTTAGTACTCTGGTGTGCTGGTGGTACTACTGCATCTCTTACTGCAAGTACTAGGACTACACGTGGGGCAAGATGACTATGTTATTTTGTTTTGGGGAAGCGAGGCAATGTAATGTAATGAGGTCTTTTTTAGAACAATGCCTGTGTTGTGATGGCCTCCAAGCGCTTGGTTCTGTAAGTGAAAGGGGAAGAAGAAGTCATTGGGAGGAGAGGGAGATATAAGATGCAAAACATTAACTGTGGATAAGTGAAGTTTGAAAGGACGCAATTGTAGTGTCTTTTGCAAGGAAACGGTTAACCGAGCCTCAGAGCTCCGTCACATGGGCCAATCAGCATGCACGATGTTCGTGCATGCACAGTAAGGAACCCGGAAAGCGTCAGTTCGCTGCGGGGAAAGGAATAATGAAGGTTCAAGTTGCTTGAGGCTCCTGTTGTTATTGCAGGCCTGTCCGTGCTGGTTTGGACGTGTGTGCATGCATTTCATCTGCATGCTACCCTGAAACGAGTGATACATTTGAAAGAACCCAGAAGAACCAGACAATGGCACCAAAGGTGGGATTTCTCCTTCAAAAGTAAGAAGATAAGAAAGCCCTTATAGCGACACACACTGCTGACGAGTTTGTGAAGTGGCCCCAAAGTCATCCGACTGCCAAAATGTCACAGGCCAAAGACCCAGGTAGCGGAGCAGACTTTCGCTGGCCTGTACTGTTTGACATGGGTGACCAGTAAGATCTTGGGCCCTGGTGAGAGAGATGGATCCAGAGATTTGAAAATTACCTGCATGTCCACAATGAAACCACACCCAATAAGTTTGCCAGGTGGCTGCTGGTGAATTCAGTGGGAGATGAAGTAGAAGATATCATACCAACTTTCCTGCTGGAAGACATTGCAACATATAAATGCCTCAAAGATGCGCTGAGCAAATACTTTGACCCACAACGCAACATTGACCATGAGAGACACACATTCAACGTGGCATGCCAAATGGTGGGTGAATCCATTGACGGTTTTGACACCCGTCTTCAAAAACTAGTGGCGCACTGCAAATTATACAAATTCGCGAATGAGGAGGCCGTTAGACTAAGGATTATAGGAGGTTGCTTGTCTTCATCACTCAGGAAAAAACTACTGCATGAACCGCTTCCTCTGGCAACTATACTGCAAATGTCTGAGCAGAGTCTCGAGCAGACACACAAGCATCACAAAATGAAACCACCAAGACACCAGGAAGAGAGCAAGTATATAAGGTCTTGTCAGCAGCTCCAGCTCGAGGCAGGCCTACATTCTGCCGCGCACCCATGGAGGTACTACTGATGTGGTCTTCCATTCCCTCATCAGGAAGGTGTGAAATGTCCTGCCTTTGGACAAGCTTGTGCCAAGTGTGGTAGAGAGAACCACTTGGCGGTTGTCTGCAATTCTCCACCTGGATGGTCATAGGGTATAACTCCATACCATATAAAACAGAGTCCAGCACGCACAGCACTTCTCCAAGAAAAGACACAGGTGCAAGGAGAGAACTTGTGAGAAATGTCAGGCAAGTGACAGGAAGATCTCTGTTGCCCTTGCCCCCTACAGATGGCACCCAACAGTATTACGTCTGTATGATGAATGGAATTACCCCAGCATCGGAGGGTGACATCACTCTACCGGTGAGTGATCACCAAGCCAAGTTTCTCATCGATAACAGCGCCACCCTAAACATCATGTGTATATCAGAATATCGCCGGATGACATCTCCACCCCAGTTAAGGTCATCTGATCAAAGTGTCTTTCGCTAGGCCGCGAGAGGACTGGTGAATCACAGGAAGTTGTCCACAGAAATCTGCTACAAGGAGAAGTGTGCATGAGCCAAATGTCATGTACTGCAAGGGGAAGTCCCCGGGAGCAACCTAGTAGGGTGCACCACTGCTCTTGAGATGTAAATTTTAGCTGTGTCCTACACCATGCAACACGGACTGTCAATCATGCAAGCCTTCCCAACTTTGTTTGAGGGCATTAGATGCCTTAAAGGAGACCCTGTGATGCTTCACATTGACGAATCTATAACACCCAACGCTCAGTACCCTAGGAGAATACCCGTTCATCTGCAACCACTTGTCGAAGAAGAGATACAGTGCTTGCTGAAGGAAGGAATAATTGAACCGGCTGACGGTCTAACCCCATGGGTGTCTCCCATAGTGGCTGTACCCAAAAGAGGATCCCCCGACAAAATACGCATCTGTGTGGACATGCGACAAGCGAACAAGGCCTTCGGGCGAGAGAGGCATCCCGGAATGCACATGGATGAAATGATCAGCCTGCTAAATGGGGCGAAAGTGTTCTTGAAGCTCAATTTGAACAAGGACTACCATCAGTTCATGATAGACCAACAGTCCCAATAGATCACTACTTTTTCCACACCAATTGGGCTCTTCAGATACAAGAGACTCAGGTTTGGCATCTGCTCAGCAGCTGAAATATTTCAAGAGAGGGTGCGGAGGCTGATTCGTCATGTGAGAAATTGTTTCAACTACAGTGATGATACCTTGATGTTTGGAGCCACCATCACTTATCACAATCACATTACCCCAGGGGGTGGAGGGCTAAAGTAAAGGTTGGTTGGTGGATGGAATGGTCTGCACTTGACCTTGACCTGCCAAGGATCTGTGTGGGAGGGACACTTATGACACGATGTATCATATCACTCATAGACGGAAAGAAGCAGCTGTTGATTATTGCTTTACTTTGTGATCCAGGTGAAGTGAATTAATTACCGAAGAGGAATATGATGTTTTCAACTGTCATAATGACTAACTAACATAAGAAAAAAACATAATAGAAATTATAAAAATAAGGAAGATGTCATAATCATTTGGCTAGGCTATCCTCATGAAGATACAATATTCAAAGAAAGGAACTATGTAGTTCCTTGTTTTATTAGACTTTATGGCACCTTTAAAACGCATATCCTTTTGTTAGTGATAAGTGACATTTAAAATAATCAAATAGGAATGGCATCCTTGGGAATTCCCATGTTGTGATCATAATGTCTCTAAATAGTGTAACAGGTAATTCAGCGTTCCAGGGAAATAAGGGAGTTCAGAGAATGAGATATAAGCAGCAATAAAATCCTATGTTTATGACAAGTGTATAAATCATTGCTCAGAAGGTTGCCCACTTGTATCATAGAAAAAGCAAGTACAGATAAAAGAGTTTGCATTTTGGGGATGTGTAGACGTGGATCTCCAGCACTATTCCTTGGCTGAGGGTGCTGCACTGCATGGTGGCCTCAGGTGAGGCCATCATTATAAGTTTCCCGTTGCGGAAATAAGGTGCCGGTAACAACAATATTCGCAAAAATCCGCCCCTCTCTCACATTCCACGCTACCAAACTACTTATCTCCTCGCTCATTTTTTCCCGCCTCTTCAACTGCTCCTCTCTAATCTTCGGACTTCCCTCTTCTCAGCTTGCCACTCTTAAATCCATATACCACTCTGCCATTCATACCCTTTGTCTCCTTACTTCCCGTGACTCCATCTCCTCTTCGCCCTCATACCTTGGCTAGCTACCTTTCCACCTACAACTAAAATTCCACTTTCTCTGCCTTGTTTTCAAATCCCTCCATGGTCTTGCTCCTCCTTATCTCTCCTCCCTTCTCTCCATCTACTCCCCCTCTCACTCCCTTCGTTCCGCTGACGACTTCCTTCTCATTGTACCTCCTTCCCTCTGCGCTTCCTCCCGGTTCCGCTCCTTCCACCTTTTTGCTCCTCTGCACTGGAACTCTCTCCCCCTCCCAATCCGCTCTTCCTCTACCCTCACTTCATTTCGCACTTCCCTTAAATCCCTCCTTCTCCATTCCCCACCTTGAAGCCCCCCCTACCCTCTCCACTCCCCCGTTTCTCCCCTCTTTTAATTCCTCTCTCCCCTCTCCCATTACATACTTTCTCCCTTCCTTCTACACTTATTCTATCCTTCTCCTGCCCCCCTCAACACTCCTATTCCCACTCCTTTCCCCCCGTCTTAGTTAATTGCTCTTTGCACTGTTTTGTAGAATGATTCAAGTTGTAATCTTGCTCACAATGTTAATTGTTATTATTTCTCTGTATTTGTTGTTCCATTGTACAGCGCCTTGGTGTAAGGCACCCAATAAATAAATCAATCAATCAATCAATCAATCAATCAATCAACGTTACCGGCACCTTTTCCTGACCGGAAAACCACAAGTCTGTTGGTAGGGGCAATGGACTACCAGCAGGTCTGACCGTTACTAACGGTGCTTCAGTGTTTCCATTCCCGTGGAGTTTACTGTTCCTCCTCTGCTCGTAATATCCTGGTATTACCGGGATATTGGGTGATGGAAACGGTACGGCGAGGTTGCTGGAAGCCGCTGGTAGCACCGGTAGCAATCTTGTAATGTCCTTGTTTTTGTGAGGGTCCTGTTGTCAGAAAAAGAGATACAAGTTTGGTGGTAACAGAAAACGGTTCATAGTAATTTTGTCGAAAAAAAAATGTCGAAAAAAATAAAGTCGCATTTTTTTAATGATGTTTTTTATTCGAAATGGGGGGGTTCCCCCCAACCCCCCTTTTTTACATTTTTTTTATTTTACCCCTTTTTCTTTTATTCCCGGACCCAAAATAAATATGTAATTAAAAAAAGGGAATTGATTATTTTTATTTTTCGACATTATTTTTCAACATTATTGTCTTTCGACTTTTTTTGTTGTTGAAAAAATGACTGCACACCACAGAAAACATTGGAGGTAATAGAATTACCTCCAGTCAGTCCTTCTCAGTTGCCAGCTTTTATGCAGGAGCTATGGCCAGCATTTGCATGGAGCTATTACCTCCAAATAATGGAGCGCTCACTATCAGTGGAATTACTTCTGGAGGTAATTTCTTCCTTTCCCAAATAAAACATATGGATGTCAAATTGGGGACTAACCACAACTCATAATCTGGTGGAAATTGCAGTTACTGGTGGAGGTAACTGCCCTTCTGTTTCGAGTAATTAGCAATTACAATGCCTCCAAACTCATAATGAGTCTTATTATGCATTTCCACTTTTAAAGGTTTATGCTGCTTCTGCTGTTGCTGTTGAAAATATGAAATTTATGATATAAGAGGATGTGTCGTATTATGGCTGGACGGGCAAGTGTGTATATATGGATTTTTACAGATATATGAATGGAGTGTTGTAGAAAATGGATTCAGGGCAACATGATTATGGGGTAAAATGTATTATGTATATTTTGGAATATTGTGTTTTATGGATTGGAATTGCTTGAAATGTAGATTCTTTTACATATGTTTGATTGTATTTATAATATATGATTGATGTTATGTGAAAAGTTCTATGAACGCATTATAAATAAATACATAAATAAATAAATAAATAAATAAATAAACAATAAGGTTGTGTTTTGGCACCACTCTACGAGGGCCCGTGAGGTATATTGTGCTGAAACGACCTCATTCTATCAAGGGCAGATGTTGCCTATGCTCTTTTTACTGAACCAAGGCGTGCACGCCATAAAATCAGGACGCGACAGGACGAAGGTGCGGCACAACTCTTCTCCTTGTCCATGGCTCCTTCCCCAGTTCAATCATGTTCTTGTTACCATCCTTGTTCCTTGGTTTATATTTAGGCTTTTGTGTTTTCCTCTACAGGATATGAGTGGGCATCCAGTTTGTCTCCCATCAGAAATCGCTTCTGGAATTCCTAACCTTAACATGTTCTCTGAGTGCAGTGCAACAGCAACAGCCAGACCTTTTTTTCCGTCACGCATGTCCATTACACACCTCTGCCCACATGATATAATTGCCATATGCACTTGCAAACGACTATACCGTGCTATTATGGATATAGATTCCACACCTAGTGGAACATGAGTTAATCTGCTTTGGGGTCCACAGCCTTGAAACATGAGTCTCGTGCCAGGAGAAAATGTCTCCTCAGAATGACCAAGGCATCCTCTTCCATCAGTTTCTGCAATCCAAATTGCCTGTCACTGCATGAGTAAATCGCCCTAGTGATTCTGAGTAACTACATGGTAGCACAAAGGCAGGGGTGAACTGGGAGCCAGGAGGATAGCCTAGGGGCAACGTGCTCGTCTTGGAAGCAAGATGACATGGAGCAACACAGGTTCGATCCCCGGGCCGCACTGAGTATTAAGCACGTAATAAATAACCTATCATATCATATAATAGCAAGAGGCACTGGAAATAATGTTCAAAGTGTCCCCATAACACATATTTTATTTAACATTTATTTGTGACATTTATATAACGGCGAGAACCTGGGCTAGTACAGCGTTTGTTATACATATAGCATTAGGTTACCATAGATATCAGTCATACTTTTTAATACATTGTACGATTGCTTGTTTCTGATGTCCATCGGGAGGGTGTTCCAGCGGGTAGGTGCAGTAACCCTGTAGCTCCAGCCTCCAGCCCTTTTACTCCTGAGGAAGGGGGTGACCACGGAAATACTGGCCTTGGATCTGTGGACCTGGGTGTTTCTGGGTGAGTGTGTCATTAATGTAAGTGGGTGCTACTTTGTAAATGCATTTGTGCGTGAGGGATAGAGTTTTGAACTTGAGTCATGCTTTTACTGGCAGCCAGTGCACCTCGCGTCTGATGGCAGAGATGTGATCTGATTGCTTAAGCCCAAGTGCTGCTTGCAGTGCTTTGTTCTGCAGTAGCTGCAGTTTGGCTAGGTTGGTGTCAGAGGTGCCCACGAGGAGCATGTTGCAATAATCCACTTTTGATAGGATGAGAGCATGTACGAGCGTGGGGCCGATGGTAGGAGTCAGAAATTGTCTGCTCAGTGAAATGAGCTGACGATAGTGCATTCATGTGTTTTGGCGTGGTTAGTTCTGCCTCGAGGCATACTCCCAGGGTATTTACCTGTTTCAGGACAGGGAAGGTGGTACCATCTATGCAATAGGAGGAGAAGAACGGGTCTAAGTTTATCAGGCGATAGGGAGAGCTGACAAAGAGGATCTCAGTTTTCACGTCATTCAGGCAAAGGTTGTGTGTGGCTATCCAGTTTTGTATAGTACGGTAGATGGAGTTGATTGTGTTGGAGTCCTGGCAGAAGTTACCCATGATTGGTGTAGATGACACCCACGGAGTCCAGTAGGTCGAATAAGGTTTTGGTGTAGTATTGTGAATCGTGGGTGAGAGGCACGATCCTTGCAGTACCCATAGAGGTGCCGGGATAGGGTCAGCAGCAGCTTCCTCAATGAACACTCTAGTGGTCCGGTCACTGACGAATGAGTGTATCCAAGTAGTGGCATCAAGCAAGACGTGGAAATGCTGGCTAAGGTGCTGACAGAGTGTGCCATGGTTGACTAGGTCGAAGGCGGCAGATAAATCCAGTTGTAGGAGTATGCCTAAGGGTCCTGAGTCCCTGATGAGATCCATTTGTTTTTTTGAAATCCAGTACTGTATTTTGGACGGAAGCCTGATTGCCTCCTACCAAGCAAATGGTTAATTTCTAAGAAGTGCTGTACTTGGATGTAGGCCATGTGGTCCAGTTTCTTGAGGAGAAAGGGGACTGTGGTTAATGACTGGTAATTGGTCGGGGTGGAGGGGTCAAGAGCAGGTTTTTTAAGTAGGGGGGTGATCCAGGCTGATTTAATATTGGATGGGAATTCATTGGTAAGGAAGGAGGCATTGACAACATTCGTGATTATGGTTGCCAGGGTGGGTGCACAGAATTTAACTACTTGTCCTGGGCAAACATCCCCTTTGCAGTTGGATAGTTTTAATGTGAGGATGGCAGCAAACACTTCCTCAAGTAACTTTGTTAAATTTTAACCGGCAAGGCTGTCGAGGTGGTCCTTTGCGGGAGTTGATGGTGGTGACAGTACGTGCTTTGAGAAACCTGAAGGTATCTCGCTTGCTTGTCCCTGGGGATCTGTCATCCAGGTGGCCAGGACACGGCCATCGCTATTGGATCCAGTTCCTGCGGGTGGACAAGTGTGGGATGATCACCCGGATGGGGGATCTTCGGGGAGTGGAAGTATGATGCTGATGGTTGAGATGTGGTACCCCCTTCCTTATAACACCTTTTCCCCATCCTACTCCGTAGGATATTTAGAAACTCTACCCCCTACCTTCCGACACAAACACTTTCTCACATCGCAAAAGGCAAAAGACAGCAGACTAACACCAGAGCTGTTTACCTGTCATGTGCCAACACAAGGGTCAAGCAGAGTCAGGCAATTGCCAATAACTACACACAACTGACGGCGCTTTCCCTTCCCCACAGGGATAAAAGGCAGGGCATGAGAGCATACTTTGAGCAAGGCTGAACACACGAGAAAGCAGCTATTCCGGGACGGCAATTCAAACTAAAGAGAAAGGCATTGGAAACCAAAAGAACGACAAAGAGGGAGTTGCCCTTGCCTTTTCAATCCAGAGCCACAAAGCCTTCATTAAAGAACAGTAACACCAGGAATTCCAGCTGGCGGTTGGTGTGACAGATGTCAACTGTAAACAGGGCCTCCCGCACTGATAGTCAGGGTGGGGAAAAGAGCTTGCCGCCGTAGTACCGTCGTTGACTCCAGCGGAAGAAAGGCCAACGAGTTCAGCACAGCCAGAGAGTCGGAGGAAACTGATAGTGGACCGGACTGTGTTAAGTTCAAAGTTGTAGTGGCAACATCTGCATACAAGAAAAGAACATAATAGACAAAGGTCCTTTGTGAACAACCGAGGTATTAGGATTAGAGTGGTCTGGCGCTGTGTGGACACTCATTCAAAAGAGTCAAACGAATGCCCTGATCCTGTACAAGGAGGATATGTTGAAGTGAGAATAACTACAAAAAGCAAGAGGCTCTAGGGAAGGCCAGAGTGAGAAGTCAAAGGGTCAAACCAAACCCCTTGTACAGTTGAAAGTCTTTGACAAGTGAAAAGGAAGTGAACTGTGTTACTGAAGGGAAGACCATGACAATTGTGATAGTGTGACACCTGCACATACCAAAGAATCACAGAATGACCGAGCGAGACGTAACCACCCTTTCGGAAGTCTCTGTGTGAATTGGCAAAAGCTTTGGGAGGTAGGTGAAGGAAGGTCTGAGCCCGAACGAGGGGGACCTAAGTAAAGTGGAGAAGGTAACCCGGAGGATTATTTAAAAAGACATTAAGAATCCTGAATATTAAAACATGATGATGCTGTGAATTTAAAGGCTAATTGAAAAGCATTGAGATGACAAACGTGAACCCGACTGAGGGATTTCCACAGTGAGTTGTTGGTCTGAGCCCGACTGAGGGAGGCTTACGTTGTAAAGGGGATCGGAGCCCGGCTGAGGGGGATCCTCGGGCGAAGATTAACTGCACAACTTGAAGATTAATAGAAGGAACTTTTGTTTGTTGTTTGTGATGCATCAGGCCCTCTGAAGCAAGATACTTAGCATAAAAAGAAACTTGGGCACAGAAGGCCCTGATATTGTAAAAAGGAACTGTAAACTCGGGCTGGAGATGCCCAGAAGTGTTCTGTGCTCGAGAGTCCCGCCTTGTCCCGTGCTTCAAACGTGGGGAGGGAGACCCCGGCCATTACATCATGACTTATCATTTTGAGAACACTTCTTTCTTTCTTTGTGAACATTATCCCACACTATTTTGTAGCGTAGCCGTAAGGACTGGCAATCGTTTTTTCTTAGTATAGGCCCTTTTTATTTGACTAGTCTCTACCAGGACTGTATAATAGCGTTATTTGATGGTCATAGCTTGCCCCATCTCAGATTTAGGTTTAGATCAGGTGTTTATCTCACCCATTTCTACATTCTAATCAACACCCTTGAACTTTGATGACTTGTGTCTGTCTTGCTTTGATACCATGCCTTCCTTACAGTGCTTTGGAGGAGAGATTGGCTTTTTTAGTAATGATTTCCACTTGCAGGGAGCTGATTTTGTGAGCTAAGGCATTTTGTATGGTGGTGGGCCATGTTTTGTCAACCAGGGCGGGAGTTGGGGTGGGGATAGGAGTCTCTAATTCTCTCAGTATGGTGACAAGTTTGTTGGTGTTGGAGCCTGCGTTATTAATGTGTTAATTGAATGCATTGGCTTTGGTGGTGATGAACGCAGTCTTGTACTTGTGCACTGCCATGACGAGGGCATTGCTGTTGCTAGTGGAGGGCTTGTTTTTGTAGAGATGTACCAGGGCTCTTTTGTTCCTAAGCAGGGAGAGATGGTCTTCGTTGAACCAATTGTTGTATGTTGTATGGGATTTAGGGGTTTTAGCCTGGCTGGGGGCATGCATGTCAAATGTGGTAAGCAGACAGTTGTGATATTGGTTAGCAATATCATAGGGGTTCAAGTTAGATCAGGGTGGGCTTGGTTCAATGGTGCCTGTCAGGGTGGGCTTTTGAGCCTCATGCAACAGTTTCTTTGTGTTTCTGACAAGTATGGGACTCGGCTTGGGAGTTGGGTGGTGATAGGGGTGGAGGTGGCTACTTTGAAGAGGATTAATAAGTGGTCTGACCATGGGATTTCATTAATGGCAGTGATGTCTACAGAGATATTGGAGGTGAGAAGCCAATCCAGTATACAGCCTTTGGTGTACGTGGGGGCATCTATAATTTGGGTGATGCTCATGTCTTTTAGGGAAAGAGTGAGGGCAGTGGCTTTGGTGTCAGCAGTGTTCTTAAATCCCAAGTTAATGTTGCCTAGGATGATGCCTTTGGTGGCCCGTTTAAGGAGTGGTGTGATCAGTAAAGGTATGTCCAAGTCGGGGTGACTGCCATTGTTGAGCTGGCGATAGATGAGGAGTATATTGATGGTGGTTTTTTGGTTGGTTAAAAGTTTTGTAAGAAGCATTTCATACCCAGGTGTGGCGGGGATGAGGCAGGCTCTGAGTTGTAGAGGATTTGGCAATGAGAGCCTCCCCACCTCCAATGGCATTATGACAATCGGCTCGGAGGATGGTGAAGTTAGGTGGGATGGCCAAGCAGAGAAGAGGGCCAGAGGCATCATGGAGCCAGGTTTCCGTGATGGCAAGGAAGTACAGTTAGTGTTCCAATATAAGGTCCTGGATATCTGTAGCACGGGCTTCCAGTGATCGGATATTCAGGAGGGCACCTTTGAGGCAGTTGGGTTGTTAAGGCCGTAGTTGTTTAGGGGCCTGTTGCAATTCCTGGGTGGGTGAGGGTGCGTATGATTTAGAGGGAATAGGATGTGGGAGGGGCAACTGTACCCAGATGGTGGTTTATTGATGCGGACATGTGGTTGGAGGGGTTGTTCTAGCTTTAAGTCTTGCCAGCCGAGAGTCATGCAAGCAGGGTTGGGTTTCTCCTGGATAGGTAGGTGAGTGGAGAGTGGGCTGACTGTGTAACAGGTGTGTTGTTCTAGTTCTAAGTCTTGCCAGTCGGTCACCGGTCACCATCCATGCAAAGATGTGTTTCTCCTAGTTGTGTAGTATGATGGGATGCTAGCTGGCTGTGTGTGATGAGTTGGAAGGGGGGGAGGGCAGGAATGGCGTAGGCCAAGGGAGGTACAGAGATATGGAGATACTAGAGCAGGTTGGGATGTAGGAGTTATAATTGGAAGTCAACACGTTGTTAGTGGGCTCAGCTGTGACTAGACATGTTATCTGCGCCTAGGCCTCCAGGGCATAAGGGGTAGGTGAGCAGTTCCCCATGTTAAAACTCGTGGGTGTAGGGTTGACAGAAAGGCATTTGGTGAGGATGGCGAAGTGGATAACTGAGCGTAGGGGCACTTGATTTTCGGGGGTAGCCTCTTTAGCGATGAGGCATGTGGGCAGACTATTTTTGGGGCCAGTTTACTAGTAGGGTACGGCGAAGGCCAATTGTCAGTAGCAACAATCAAATGGTCTAAACATGCAAGTACACATTTGTCTTATGATGCAAAAACATATTTACAGTGAACAGGAATACATATATCATCAGAATATTCTATGGGAACAAACAATATTGGAAAACATTTGGCCGAGGCATCCATTTCTGGTTGGGCTTGCTGAAACATGTCTTCAGGAAGCCCAACCCCTTGTCTATGGAAGCATTTGGAAATACCTCCCAACAGAGGGCCAGGGTGCAGAGGCCTACCAGGAAATCTCCAGAGTTCCCTATATGCCAGTGCAGCCCTGTACAAAGGGGCAAGAAATAAACCATCTGTATGTTTACATATCGGCTGCTATTTGATATTGGAAATGGACACCCTTCGGTTAGCATTGCATTGCAAACAAAGGGTGGTTTCTGCTTACCCCATATTCATCCCCACAACTGCCTATTCAAGCTGATTCCTCTTACCACCATCACCAACAACAAAGTACCCCAGCTAGACACCAAAACACACATCAAGAAGTGTAGAAAAAAACCTACTTCTCTGACCTCACACTAATGTCTGCTACCCAAGAATCACATGCAACCTCTTCAATGGGGCTCCTAATAGTACAGTGCAATACTTCTTATTGATGCAACAAAATATAAGGGAGCCCTTGTTGGGCTCCATGTATATATGATTGAGAACATCAATTGCATGCCAGACAACTGTATACGTGTGCGGATTACGCAACCAAATGGCTGCCTGCCTGTGACGAATCAACTTTCGGGGGACCTGTGGTAAAGGGATATATATATATATCGGTTTCTAAACCATAAATCAGCCCCACACCTCTAGTACACCAGAAAGGATCCGAAACAGATTGGAAACGCAAGCAAAATAAAAAAATCCTTGTAAAATGTTGGTAATGTGGACGGAACAGCAGACTTATCTCCGAAAGGTTGTGGATCGTTGGTGAGTTGCAACTCGGCAAAAATACAATTATTACCCAATGATAAAAGGGACTGTTCAGTCAAGGTTGTATAAAAATATCAACTTTATTATTATCACAACAGACAGTCCTAGAACATTACGAAATAGAACCCACCCTGTATAGGAATGCAGAGGGCACACAGTTTTAAAGAAGGAAAAGGGATGCACTCTGGCTACTGACAGGAGGGTAGTTGTTATAGTAAATAATCGCAACAGTTTAAAGATACTTGGTTCAGCACAAAGGAAGCAACGGGTCATAAAATGGCACTAGGAGCCTTCGGAGAAGGACAAGGGAGACAGAACTAAAATGTTCCTTTTGCTGGTGTGTTGCTGTTCTTGGTCCTCGACAGGGTCAAGTCGGTTTCATGGTGCTTTGCAGCTTCTCCAACAGAGTTCAAGATGGGAAGCAGATTCAGGTATCAGGCAGCAACCAGATTGCTGAGTGAGGCTGGATGGACAGCTGCATGCTGGCCTACTCGACAGCTCAGGTTCAGGAATCGTTGTCTCAGTGCTGGTCGGTTTTTCGGAAGCACTGGACAAGGCATCTCAGACAGCTTTAAGCAATTGCAGCATTGCAGACAGTTGCAGCTCAAGGGACCTGACTGGATCGCAAGTTTCTTTTAAGGTGGAGGTTGGTAGATGCTTGTTGTTGCTCTCCTCCTAACTTCTTCACTGGGCCTGTGTCATCCTTTAAGGCGGATGGCACGAAGCTGAGGAGAGTGTTGCAGGCAGCTTGCCTTGTCCTTGGCTTGGTTCAGAGATTCTCTGGCACTTCCCACCTAGGAAGCTTTCTACAGAGCCTAGCAGGACATGCTCTGTGCTGGCTGGGTACAGATTTTGGAGCTGCTGGAGGGTCCTCTGGATTTGGTATCTCCCTCTGTTCCCTTGGAGATGTTTAGGTGAGGGGTCTTGCTTCCCTCATAGAGGTCCTGACCTGCCTTCACTGGCGGACGATGTAAGGCAAGCTGTACCTTCAAGCAAGGTCAATCATGAGTTCTTTCTGCTTCTGGTGAAGCCTTCAGATGATCTACCAAAAGAGGGGCATTGCCCTCTTTTAAAGCCAAATAGACCACAGGCATCAGGTTGACGCAGTTGCATATGAAAGGTTATTGGGGTTTCATGTCTCCTTTGTTAGCCTCTGAAGCCAAGTCCCTTGTAGTCCTGTTTTAATTACTTTTTGTTTAGTATGAGAAATGCTGCCAGCAGCAACATGGCACAACAAAAGGACAGGGTGGTTCCATGAAGCTTTTGTTAGTTAATTAGGCTGGCCATGGAAGGGGGAAGGATTGGCCCTCCCTCTTCTGGAGATGCATTGTGCACTCTGCCTGGCATATCCCAACTAAATATGAGAGGGGGGACTGTGCCTCCAGGCGTGTCGCCCAGATTACACGGGTCTATGCGTATGTTGTGCGGTGAGCATAGGAACATGTGTGTTGATTAGCCTCACACATTTTCCAGAAGTTGATTTACCATCATTCAATTTTATTTAAAATTTCAAAAAAGCCCAGATGAGCACTGACCCACTGTGCGGATAGACAAATTCCTCACACTGCCACAGGTCACGTGTAGCCCACCTATGGTCTTGTCCCTTAGAGGGACACTCATGATGTGGAGGTTAGCTGAATGTACAACCCTTTCTGGATGTAATGTACCATAAGACATGAGTTACCCTGAAATGTGAAGGTCACTATTTTCTCCACTGAACCTTTGTATGCCTGGGATGGGTTTGTGGGAATTGTGGGTAGATAGAATTACATCCAGTCCCACTAAATCAGAATATTTACTTTGGAATGCGCGTAATCAGTAAAACCTAGAAATAGTTATCCTTGCATGTGCAGGACACCATGCTCAAAGACTCTTCCATTCTCAAACCTCAGTTTGTGAGTGGGCAAGGGTGGGTGAGACTCCGGACTGCACAGGTCCGCTGCATTGCAACCGTCTCACAAGTGCCTGAATGGAAAATGGCGTTCTATGTTTTTTCACCAAAGTTAATTACTCTGTGGTAATTCACTTTGATGAATTAACTTCAAATTATTTTGTGTGCTTTTATTTTAATGGGGTGCCCCCCCAAAACACACAAAGCACCTCCCAGCAACCTTCCTACTATTCCCACTCTGCCCTTATACCCCTTACCTCCAAATATATATATGTAAATTACTTCCCCACAAAGTATATGCATCAAAGTGAATTACCAGGAAGTAATTCACTTTGATGAAACAACAACAACTGAACACTGAAAATCGCATATGGCCCTGAACCAATATATATGCTTGGCCTGTGATCCTACCTAATGAGAGGGTGCAACTGCTAGTGTAGCGAGGAAGCTGCGGTAGTGGCCAACCAGGCTCCTGAACACAATTGTTAGACAAATTGAGCAAGTGCCGTACTTGAGGTTTGGTAAGGGCCCTAAATGAACTGCAAGATGGTACAGAACAGTTAATACATTTGGAGACAATAGACGTACAAGACACTGGAGGGAGAGAATCAGAGAGAAGGTGTTATCACTGGAGAATAGAGAAATAGGCTGGAAATAGGAAGTGGGAGATGAGAAGGTGAAGCTTGGCAGGAGAGAAGGAGGCTGAGGAGGGGACGTGGGACAGGAGTAGGAAAAACTGGGAAAGAAAGAAGCCAGAGAGAGGATGCAGAGGAGATATGATAAATTAGACAGAGGAGGCTAGGAAGAATAAGAATGAAGCATAAGTGGAGGTGCATGCAGGTGACAACCAATAAGGAGGAAGGTGAGACGCTTTTAGTCAATAAGGGGAATAATAAGAAAGAGTCAGGTAAGTACCACAAGAAGGAGGAAAACGGATCCTTTGTCACTGGTCTATCTCTTCTTCCATGCTTTCAGTCTGGTTTTCGTCCTCTTCACTCGACTGAGACTACCCTGATCTGCGTGCTTATCTCTCTTCTTTCAGCTCGCTATTCCAAACACTCTTCTTTTCTTATTCTTCTCGGCTTATCTGCTGCTTTTGACACTGTGGATCATTCTTTGCTCTTGGAATCTCTCTCTTCCTTTGGTATCAGGGGTTCTTTCCTTTCCTGGTTCTCCTCTTATCTGTCTAACAGAACTTTATCTGTCTCCTGGTTTGGCAAGAACTTCTCACCTTTCCCCCTCGAGCACAGAGTTCCCCAAAGATCAGTCTTGGGTCCTCATCCATTTTTATTGTACACTTCTAAACTTGCTGCCACAATCTCTTGTTTTGGTCTTTCTCATCACTTCTACGCCGATGATACACAACTTTTTCTATCCTTTTCGTCCTTCACGCCCCAAGATCCACCACACTCTTACAGCCTGTCTTTCCCTATCAAATCATGGATGGCCATTCACTTTCTCACTTTAAATGCAGGGTACACTGAGGTTCTATTCTTTCTTGATAACACTCTTCCCCTGCATCCTCCCCCTTCTCTCATATCCTTTCCTCCCTCTAATCAGTCTATATTTCTCCCACAGCTTGCAATCTTGGTCTCTACCTTGACTGTAATCTCACTTTTGCTCACCACATTTCTCTTACCTCTCGTTCCTGTTGTTTCCATCTCTATAATATTCATAAAGTTCATCCTTTCCTCACTTTTCAAGATACTATAAACTTCTTATCTCTTCCCTAATCTTCTCTCGACTTTTCACTACTCTACCACACTTTTTGGTCTCCCAAGCTCCCGTCTTGCTCCCTTAAAATCAATCTATATTACTTCTGTTTGTCTACTTTGTCTTCTCTCTTATCCTGACTCCATTTCCTCTTCATGTGCCTCACGTGGCTGGTTGCCCTTTCACTCGCAACTCAAATTTCATTTTCTTTGCTTAGTCTTTAAATCTCTTAACAGGCTCACACCTGACTATCTTGCTGTACTATTATCTTTCTATACTCCCTCCCATTCTCTCCACTCTTCTTGTCTCTTTAGACTGAACATTCCACGTCCTCCATGCACCCAGCCGTGGTTCCAATCTTTTCAGCTTCATGCTCCCTTGCAGCACTTTGGATTAAGGCGCTATATAAAATACAATAAAATACAAATACAAAAAATACAAAACTAATATCTGGAAAGGTGACAGAAATGATTGGAGAAAGGTGAGAAATACCCTAGAGGAGGGAATGTCGAGAAGCATCACCTAGGCTGGCCTGAGCCAGACCAGACATTTCTCTCATGCTTGTAGTGGGCCTGCAGCAAACATGAGAGCAAGGATGAGATGAGGGTAGGAGGAACAAGCACATGTTGACGATTGAGAAGGTGGTAAATCAGAATATAAAGGAGTAGAGAGATAAGAGTAGAGGAGAGATGAAGGGGTCCCTGAGATACAAGATCATCCCTAATCATTGATAAGGGAGAGCAAGGATGGGATTTGGGAAAAAAGATCCAGGTCCCACAAACAAGCTGAAGAAGTAGGATGATGTAGAAATCAGTCTGCAGACCAAGTGGCCCAGATCTTGGTGTAAACCATAGGGCATGGACTGCCTTGCACTCAGCCCTCCCTCTTGCTGATTCCTAGGTCTAACAGGTGGGAACATCTAGGCCCAGAGACCCATTACTAGGGGTCTCTTGAGAATGAGAGCAACACAGGCAAGAAGAAGAGGAAGACACCAATCCCAAGGACCAGGAACCAAGACAAGAAGTGCACTGTCACTTCCCCAGGCTGTGAGTGACTGATAATTGACAAAGACCTTCAGGAAGAAACTTTATGTTGAGCCTGAAAACGATTTAGTATGAAGCAAAGAGATGCTTTTTGGAACCAGGTTTGCATTAATCTAGAGACTTTCATAATAATAATAATTGGATAAGCCCAAAGAACATTGGGGGTCATTACGACCCAGGTCGTAACCATGGCGCTACTAGCGCCATGGTTGCCGCCGATATTTTACCGATTCCGCCATGGTGAATGGCGGAATTACCGCCCCATTCCAAGTTTGGTGGGGCGGTAATTCCCCATTCACTATTGGCCCTTCCCCATTCCCATTTTTGCCCCCATAGGGCTCAATGGAAATGGGGAAGGCAGTAGTTACGGTACCGTACCTCCAAGGTATTTCCTTAACGGCTGGTAAAAAGCAGCTGTTAAGGTAGGGACCCGTAAAGGGACCTCGTAATTAGGCAGTAAGGCGTTAACGGCGCCACCACCTTTTATGGCGCCGTTAACCCCTTACCGCCTGGGTCGTAATGAGGCCCTATGTGTCTGACCGGAGGGCCAGAAAACATTGAAGTATTGAGTTATATCTGTAGAAGATTCACCCAGAGGCAGGAGACAGATTACTGGAACTGGGGAAGGTGGGACGTTAGCAAGGAGAAGCCACTATAATACCTATCAAAGACCCAGAAGCCACATTCCTACAGGAATGCTCTTTTGTGGCAGCAGATAAACCCTAAGGCTCAGGAGAGGGTTGTGGCTAATCTCTGTACAATACATGAATATGATCAGATGACCACCTGAATAAATACTTGTGCCAATATATCTAATCGGCATATGCATTGTTGCTTCTAATTGTGACAATACCATAAAAAAACATCATCACCAGCATTTCGGAAGACTACAATTCATTAGAAGTGAGGACGTGTGCAGACTTCATCTCCCCAGGGGCAGGAAGGAAAGAACCGGAAGACATGCCTTCTCTGTCTATGCCCCTGTTAGGAAAGATTTCTCTTTACTGCACCTTTTATTCCATCTTTATGGAACCCCCAAACTTTTTGCTTTTATTTTTAAATCTGACATGTACTGTTTGCAGTGCTCTGAAGCCTTGAGCTTCACTACACTGGCCTTTGCTCATATGTTATGGGGAAATTGTTATGTCCTTCAGGCTGTCAGTACTGTGAAACATTGTTTTCCTTAGTTGTGTTACTATGTTACTACTTTGGTTACTTTTGTATCACTTGTGGTAACTTTTTATCTTTGTGCACAGCAGTTTACTCTGCAGTACAATTGAGTGCATTTTTGTTTTGCCCTAAACTAACACTCCGAGGATTTTTGGTTACTCTTGGTGTGCTAAAAGGATATGCTGGTGGCAGGCGTGACTTTTCCCCGCCTTTTGGGAATTTTTGTTTTAGCTTTAGTGCGTTTACCACGTTTGACTTCTAACAAACATGGCTGCGCCACAAGATTTTTCACCTGTTCTTTTGCCATCTTGTTCTTTAGCCAAAATCCTTGTAAGGACTTCCAGTGCCCGGGAAAGCAGCACCTTTTGGCGGGCTACTTGAGAGCTCTGTGTGTTTGCTGGCAGGATGTGGGCCGAGTCAGTCTGACTCAAATCCACAAACTGGGTTAATTGTGTCTGAGTGGTATGAATGAATGTTCCTGCTAGTGGTCCTGATTAGACCACTACTGGGGTGTGTGTGTCGGCTAGTCCTGCTATTGACTAGTGGGAGTTTCAGCTCTTACCTGGCTTTTAGGATAAGAAGAGGACCCCTCCACTCATTCTTCAGAGATCAAGGAGAAACCTGAAGGAGCCAAGTATCCTATCCAGCTGTGAGACCCACAAAGATACCTGAGATCTGACTGAAGGAGGCCTGGCAATCAACGTCTGCTGCTATCCTGGAGAAGCCCTGTCTTGCTCTTGATCTTTAGTGGTTGTGCGAAGGAGCTACGACCCTTGGAGTAGAGGGACCATACATTCCCGACGTATTCTCAGTGCCCTGCCAAAGGAAGCCTTTGGAAGTGCCCTGGAACCCTCCTGTGGCTGACCAGCTTCGATTTTGGGCTACCATGCTGCCAGTGTCCCCATACTGAGTTTCTGAAACTTGTGGGATCCTCAGCTGGCTCTGAAATACTACCTCCTCCCAAATGTCAATGTCCTCGCATCAAAGGGACCAGAGATAGAAGGGAAAGTCCAACTGTGGATACTGAATTCATTTGCATTGCCGTGTGTGGTGTGCACTGTCCAAAAATTGCTTACCTGACCGAGTCCAGTCCTGAGAGGGGTGCTGCATCGAGAGTTTCTGCATTCTTTGACCGAGAGTCCTTGCAACAGTAAAAGACACCAACCCGAGATCAGCTGAAACCTCCAACCCCTGGGAATCAAGGACTGTGGCTTTCAGTTGCAAAAGCAATGTTGGACACTCTTCCTTTGTTCTGCCAAGTCTGGGGAAGAATCAGAGTATGGGGAATAAGTTACAGAGTTTCTAACCTACTCCTATACTCCCACTATAGTTGGGTTTATAATAAAGTTTATTTCTAACACATTTGACTTTGTTATTGCTTGCTTGCGCAAGACATCGGACTGTTGGGGCTATTTTTGGGCATTAGTCTAAATTGAACCCTAACCCTAAGAACCCTTCACTGGACCCCAGAGACCCTACCTGCATTTTTTCCTGCATCCTAATTTCTGTGGAACTGTATCCTAACTTTTGGGCACAAGGCCCCAGACAATTTAGGGCGGGACAATGTTAGATAGAGATTTTCTCTGTTGACCTTTTTTGCATAAAACTTGTTTAACCTTTCCTTTGCAGGAGTTTCTGATTTGTATTATGCCCTATAAGCAAGTGAATGTATATATGTATTGAGTTTGATAGTGTTGTGTGATACGTCTACCTGCTTGTAGCCATTGTACTATAGTGTGTTTTGACAATAAAGAACTGGATTTTTCTGCATCCTTTCTAAGTGTAATCTGTGATTGCCATTGTGTGACCTCACTGTGGACCCTTTACAAGCTCACCCCCTCTGAAGAACTTAGCCTAGACCGCCTGTCACTGCTACCTAAACTTGTTTGGCTACAGCTTCCCAGAGTTGTTCCTGTCACAATATAGGTTGCCCTTCTATACATCTGTCCACCAGGCCAGAGTATTGAAAATCAGTCTTAACAGCCGCAAGACCCTGGAGCCTCCTTCCCATCAACATCTGACACGCTCCATCACTTCTAAAGTTCAGGAAGGAAGTCAATACCCTCCTCTTCAAGGAATGTCTCATCCCTGCCACCCAGGCCCACAAACCATTCATTGCCCCTAAACTATTTTCAATTAGCAAAATCGTACTTTATTACACAAGAACTGTATTATCGGGTGCAGAAGTCTGCCAAAAAAAACAACGGGGCCCCAAAGTAACACCAACAAAAAGTCTGTTTATTTACCTGCATGGAAGGTGGAACAGACACTTTTTCTCTTTTTCCCTTTTATTGGCCACATTTATGCTATGTCACAGCTCGTCCACACGTGACTGGTGCCAGGTTCTCATTGGCAATCATCTATGAGAGGTCCATGAGAGTGGTCTCCAGTGGATGGGAGACTGACTGGATATTTTTCTTCTCCTCTTCTGGATATGGAGCACCTGCTTAGCCATGGGTCTCGTAAGAGCTGACTCCACTTTTTCTCTCCTACTTTCTCCAGCAAACCATGTGGGTCTTTGGTGCAACACTTTCTATAATCCTTTTCTTTTACTCTGTCCTTATAGTCAACCCCGCAAACTGTGGATATCGATGGGGCTTCAGTCTTCCTTCTTTTGTTTTCCATTTTTCTGGCACTTTTCTGGCATTCTTCATTGGTGCCTCAGTATCAGTCGCTGTATTTTTCTGGCAATCCTGCAAACCCTGAGTGCCATTGGGGTGCCTGTACCTGGGATCCTTTATTTTCCTCTAGCTCCCTAGGGAAGATCTACAGAAACCCAGGCCAGACCCCCTCCTTCTTCCTGCCACTTCTTTGTGCCCAGGAGGCACACAGGTTACCCACTGCATGGGGTTAGTTGATCTCATTCTCTTTCTGCATGCATTCTGGTGGTTGTGGGTTTGGGATTCAGTTTCTCATTGAGAGGGTAGTGTGCACTCACATACTGCTCCCTCAAGCAGAGAGCTATCGTTTGAGGTAGTTCTCTTTTTCTTCCTTGAGGGGGATTAAAAGGACAGCTTGATAGGGGTAATTGCTTTCTTCACCATCTTGTTTTTAGTGCTGGTTGTTCCTACTAGAATGCAGGCTGTTGCCTTTTTTCCTGACAGTATTGCGCTGCTTGTGAAGGGAAGGCAGCAAGCAACCCGGACTCTTTTCTTTTCCTCCCTTGACCCATAAGACAGAATGGACCAGAGTGAACAGAGGGACCAACCCAGCTTGCGTTTTTCTCTTCCTTTGTTTTTCTTTTAAATCACACACACAAGTCCAGACCCTAACGATGATACACCGAAGCGGCAGGAGCGCAAGGGACTCTGTGGTGTTCCTGGGATCCATGAAGTAGCCCCAGAGCAAACCTGCAGCACAATGGCAGAGCTGGCAGGGGGAAAGGTCCCCAGGGATGTTGGGGCTTCGGGGCAGAAGGACCAGACTTCAGGACAAGTGGTGTTCTGTGTTCATTTTCACCAAGTCGCCGCAGTCTCTCTCCTTTTACTCACCACAGCCCGAAGGCATCGCTCATAGAGCACCGGGCAATTTAGGGCATTTTGATTTTGATGTGAGTGCCAAACCAAAGGATGAGTAGCACCATGAACAGTGGCTATCCTCGTTTATTTTACCTCCACAAGGGTTGTAATGGCAGAGCAGCGTGGGAATATTGGGCAGCATTCCACTCTTTTTTTTTTTTTTATTGTAATTTTTTGTTTGAATCAAAATTTTTATCACAACACATTTCTTATCATAACCTTTAAGATAACAACCATCCTGCATCACAATTCACAAGCCCATTCCACTCTTTCTCTCTCCCTCAGCGGCGTGGCACTGCCTTAGGTCACAGGAGCAGTGCAAAGACAGGCAACATTGTTATTTTTTTATTTGTCTCTGGAGTGCCTGGAATGCTTAGCTCCCTGTAAATTGGGATACCAGCCAAACGTCCCCATAGAAAAAGCCCTCAGCCATTGGAGAGGTCTCCCAAGGGCAGCAGCCCATGAGGCCCCAAAGTCCTGTCAGCTCCTCCTCCTCCTCCTCTTCCTGCACGTTCTCTTCTTATTGGGCTGCCTTTGTATTTTACACAGGGCTGCAGGGCAGGGTTAGTGTCCCCTGTTGCCAGGGTACACCAGTTATTTAGGCCACCTGCCCATTTATCCAGTCCAGTGTACCTCTGCAAAGGACACGCACCAATTGGCCACCATTGACATGACATTCAGTGAATCTATATTAATTCGCCAAAATGGTGGCTGCATACATATATGTGTGTATATATATATATATATATATATATATATATATATTACATGGACGTGGTAGCGTCCATGTAGTTATGGTTAAATTGGTGTTTCCATAGGAAAAGCATTTTTTGGGTGGCTTATAACTTCGCTCCCTCTGGACGAATCCTCCAAACTTTGCAAAAAAGGTATATGGCCCACTCTGAATTTCTTTGCAAAGTTTGGTGAGGATTCGTCCAGGGGGGGAAAAGTTATAGGGGGGGTCCCAAAACTTGTGTTTTTTTCCTATAGACATAATGGGAAAAAACTTTGCGCACGGCCACAGGCCAAACCGCTGGACGGATTTACACCAAATTTGCGGCAGGAGCGGGGGCTTGGTCCCGAAAGTACGCTTTTGCAAATTTGGTGTAAATCCGTCCAGTAGTTTTTTATAAAATGACCAAAACGTAAGGCAAAAAAATTAGTGATATCTGTGTTCGCTTCACGGACGGACTTCCCTGTTCGCTCCGCGGACAGCACCCCGATTGGCCCATGGCCTTGTGTCATGTCCGCGGACATGCGACGTGTTCGCTGATTGGACGGCGAGGGGCGTGGAGCGCGTCAGATTTTCTGTGGCGCCCGCCATCTTGTATTCGCCGTCGACCGCGTACAGCGCGGTGAAACGTGGATAAAAAATTGTATTTAGTGCCGTGTGTTGGTGTGTAAGAGTGTTTTGGGAGGGTGGGGGAGTATGAGATAGGTTCAATGTTTTTTTTTTTTATGTGCTAGACATTTTTGTTGCGTTCGATTTGTCCGCGGTGAACACGGCTGTTCTGACATTTTGTAAATAAACTAAATGGTGGGGTGTTTAGAGGACGGAGTATGTGTCATTTTTGTTCGCAAGGAAGGTAAAAATGAGCTATGAACACTCGCGGTATACTAAATTGTTCGTAAATACACAAACTGGGGGTGTCCTCAGGACGCTGTCCGTATTGTAATCTGTCTAGTTGAATGTGTTCTAAGAACACTCGCGGTGTCCCGAAATGGTTGCAATTACACAAAATGGGGGTGTTCTGAGAACGTTGTTTGTATTGTTCGTTGTCAGGGTGAAAGTGTTTTAAGACCACTCCTTTTGTCCGCTAATAGTACAATTTCCTATGGGCGTCAACCGACTTTTTGTCCACTAAAGAAACGATAAATCCGGCTGGTGTGCGCCAACATTATGTGATAATCCTATGACTGGCGCTATTGACCTGGCTGACTTGCTTTTGCGACACTAAATCATATCTGCCGCCCCTAATCCTGATATTATCAAGCATTCATATTCCCTGCCTCTCTCCGTGACGTTACAGGGTGCGTCATCAAACGCGCCCAGTCCTCTGCAGTCCTAAGTGACTTTACACAGAACCCGGAAGACAACACATATTATGTCACAACACAGCGCGCCACAATTCGGAATATGAAACAGTGATTTAAAAGCAAACAGCAAGATTGTAAATTTTGTAAAGTACATTTATTTGACATCAAATGTTTAGAGAAAATTCAGCAATTTGCATTTGTCTTTGTTGTCGATCCGCAAAAGTTCATGTTGAGGCACGCGATGTTCCTTTGCGGTACAGAGGGTGTTAGATCAGCTTACAACTCAGTGCGCCACAATTCGGAATATGAAACTGTGGTTTAAAAGTAAACAGCAGGATTGTACATTTGGTAAAGTACATTTATTTCACATGAAATGTTTAGTGAATATTCAGCGATTTGCTATTGTCTCTGCTGTCGATCAGCAAAAGTTTATTTTGAGCCACGCGTTGTTCCTTTGCGGTAGATAGGCTGTTGGTTTATGATAAAAGCAGTAAATGGTCGCTCTGATAATCGTAAGGTTGTCCAACAACGAGCCATTAGACCACCCTATTGGTTGGTATGTTGTTTGTAGCCGCTAGTACTGCGTAAGGGCATATTGGTCCTTGGCGATTGTCCCATAAAATGTTGAGGGTCATGAAGTTTCATATTTGGACCTGCACCTGGCAGTTGAAGACCCCATCCGCTGGAGTCTGTAAATCGTGACATAGGCAAAATGGGGCCACATACCTGTTTTAAAAAACATAAATTAGTCTCACCAGCCGATCTTCATTAAAAATCATCATTTTATTTATTAGGGCGTGAAACTATTTGCTATCGAAGATAGTGCAACGGAGTATGTTAATAATAAAATAATAATATTTTCCCATTCATATAGAGCTAAGAACCGTGAGGTATCTAAGCGGTGCTTATTATTAACCACGGTGTATGGTGCTCCTTTATCGACCACGGAAGGATGAAAGGCTGAGTTTGGCCTTGCCGGGATTCAAACTTGCGTTAGCAAGCTGTGCACGGATGTCAAAGCGAGCGTTGTACTCGCTGTGCCACTTGACAGGCTACAGTGAAGTGGCACAGCGAGTAGAGGGCTTGACCACCTATAGACCGGTTAAATTATTTATATTAACCCACCCTGTGTCGTCTGCCTTTTTCAGAGCCCTCTAAATGACAGGGGATCAATTTGGCGGTGATAGTGCGCGGTAGAAAACATTATGCCACTTTCAACGAACAAGTTCAACTTGAGCGGTCTTTAATGCTATGCTATTGTAATTATATTTGGTATAAAATAATCTAAAGGGTTACTTACAGTACAATTGAAATTTCCATTGTCTACGAGTAGTGCAGTCCCAAAATACGAATCCGCGTGTGCAAACGATCTTTCGCATAGTGATATAATATATAAAAGTGGTTTCGTTTCAGAAATTTCATCCTTATCTTCTCTTACGTTTTAGCAACACTCCTTCAAGAGAAGTCTTTCATCACAATCTCTGTCTGTCAAGGTCAAAACACAATACAACACCCAGGACATCAAAGATGACATCGCAAATGTCATTGATGAAATCACTGATGACATCACATGTGTATGTACTTTTCATGGAATTTGTGTACTAGGGATTTTTATTATAATGTTGCGAAAAAAGTGTCAAGGATATTGCAATAAATATCATACCATTATTAGTGCTTTGAACGATGCATTGATATAAATAGCATTGTATTATGGGATTCTATCTAGTATACTGAGCTACTAATGGAGAAACATAGCATTGTGTGCAGAGTACAAGATGAAAGTATAATATTTGTAATGTTAATATGTTGAATAATGAAATAATTGTCCTGAAATGTTCAAAAATTCACAAAATGGGGGTGTTCTGAGGACGTTATTCGTACTGTGTGATTACTTAGCTGTATGCAATGAGGGAATGGCACAGAGAGTAAAGTGGACGCCGTTCGCGGACACCGCGGCTGTTCGTGGACAGGGCGTGCTACATCTGGGTTTTTCCAGGAAATCCAACATGGAAAGAAGACTGTACAGATCAGCCAATCAGATGTCGAGGTTGTGGATTTGTGTTGAAAGAGACTGTGTGTGGTGAAGATGGCAGAAGTAGAGAAAGTCAGGGTGTTGGTGCTTGGAGATATGTTTGTGTATGGTTTACAACAGTACGCTCAATGCAGGCATGTTGCAAAGAACTTTGATGTGAAAGGAGTGGAGGTGGTGTGGAGCACTGTGCCTGATTGCAATATACAGGAAATTGTACAAGTTTGTGAGGATATGGCCACGATGAACAGTCCGCATGTGGTAGTTTTGCACTATGGTGCTTTCCATTTGGGCAACGTCAGTGCCCCTACTTTGTTGGCTGATTTGGAACGCTTGGTTCAAGCCGTAATGAAGATCCTTCCAAATGCGAAAGTAATTTTTTCTGGATTACTACCTAGGGCAATATGGGACAATAGTTCAGTTTTTTGTCCTCAGCAAAACATTGCTAGGTGTGTCATCAACCGAGGCATGTGTGCCTTCAGGCTTAGAGCTGGTATGTTCTTCTGTAATAATGAGAATATTGATGCCAGTAATGCTGTTAATTTTAAAGAAGATGGCATTTCTTTATCTTTTACGGGAAATGCCTTTCTATTTTGGAATGTAAGGGTTGCTTTGGAGAAGGTTATGTGAAGATTTTAGGAGTAAAGTAAGAAAAAAAAACAAGAAAAAAAATACTAAATAACAGGTGTCTGTCAAGCATCTGTAAAAAAAACAAAAAAAACGGCTCTTTTCAGAGCCAACTTCAAAGGGGAAATGGGGCACACTATTTAAATTTACATTCACCACGCTCAGATTTTCGATATGTCCGCGGACATGGCGGTAGTCCGCAGACATGAAAATCACTACGAGGGGGTTAGTATGTTCTATGTTACATGTATATGAAGTCAGGGATATTATGGCTAAGTTGTGCTACTAAAAACCTATGAAATTCAGTGAAAAAACGTTGTTAAAGGGACGTTATGGTTCAAAGTAAAACCGATAAACCCCTGAAATTCGGCAGTTATGGTAACATAAGCAACCATAACTCGCGCCACCGTGCACTGCTAACACTAACACCCAGGACATCAAAGATGACATCACAAATGTCATTGATGACATCACTGATGACATCACATGGCTGGCTCTCCCTTTTTATCCTTTACTGACATATCGAAGCCACATAGTTTTCTTCAGGAACAGTCAGGAAGTAAAAATTGAAAAGGTACTATATTTGTAGACTTAGGGTCAAGTCACATCATATGAAACATATACATAGGGGAAGACACAGGCTTGAAAGAGAGCAATCCTTTCTGTGCATGAAGATAATCATTAGGTTTATCAGCACTTTCTAATAGTTTTATTTTTATTACTCTACCTTCCCTGTATATGCTCATATTTGTATACATTATACTCACTCTCCTTTCCTTTTGGTGCAGTCACATCATGTGATACACATACATATGGTAAATAGCAGCTTTGAAACAGAGCAATAGTTTCTCTGCATAAAGACAATCAGTTAGGTTATGAACTCTTTCTGCTACTACTTCTGCTTTTTTGTTTACTTCACTGTCCCTGTATATACTCATATTTGTACGTGTTGTTGTCTCTTTGTTTTTTGTCTGTAATAATTATGTATTAAGTGGGTTTTATTATCTACTTATTACATTTTTCACAGTACGCAAAACTCTAATAAGAAAGCAGTTATCATTTCAGTATTCAACATGGCAAGATTATGAATATGGCACCTTCATCATGTATGCTGCACACACTGCCTATGTTTCTGCATGAGTAGCTTAGTATACTGGATAGAACTTCATAATAGAATGCTATTTATATCAATGCATTGCTTAGTGCACTAATTAGCTCATGATATTTATTCCAATGATCCTTGACAGTTTTTGGTCAGCATTATAAGAATCCCTTGTACAGAGTTTTCATGAAAAGTAAATGCACATGTGATGTCATCAGTGATGTCATCAATGACATTTGTGATGTCATCTTTGATGTCCTTTGTGTTAGTGTTAGCAGTGCACGGTGGCGCGAGTTATGGTTGCTTATGTTACCATAACTGCTGAATTTCAGGGGTTTTTTGGTTTTACTTTGAACCATAACGTCCCTTTAACAAAGTTTTTTCACTGAATTTCATAGGTTTTAAGTAGCGCAACTTAACCATAACGTCCCTTTAACAAAGTTTTTTTACTGAATTTCATAGGTTTTTAGTAGCGCAACTTAACCATAACATCCCTTTAACAAAGTTTTTTCACTGAATATATATATATATATATATATATATATTTATATATATGGTGCATTTACAAAAAAAAGTTCATTAAGTAGGTGAAACAGAATAACATAACAATAAACAGTAAATCATACCACCTCTACATTTATTTTCCCGGACCTTAATAAAATAGATAAAAATATAATATTCTGTTTGCTGTGGCAAAAGGAGTGGTTAGAAAAATGCTATGCTATGGCAATAGTAAACCCAGGGGATTGTGTGGGGTTATAAACACGAGTTGCACATGCACTCAAAATGGACGCATTACGCTGTTTATGCGCAGGCACCGTGGAGGTTTATGACAGGCTTCCGACAATTGGAAATGCAGCGAGTTGGAAGAAATGTCTGCAGTAACCTTCACCAAAACATGCTGCAGCTTAAAAGCACTTTCCCTCATTGATTTTGAAAATTCTTCGGCCAGAAATAAATCTTGCATAAATAGCCAGTCGATAACATTGTGCAGCGAAACGAGGCTATTGCGTAACGAGGCAGTGCATTTTTGAGAGACTGTAAAGGACCAAACAAGGCCTTTTTAGAACTGTATACCCGAAATTCCAATGACACTATTTAATGATTTTTAAATAAAAAATGCTTCGTGCCCACTCTTATTGTATATTACCATGGTAACTCAATACCATGTTAATGACCGACTAAACAATCTGAATTCTTTTAGAAGTGCTGTACAAAATGTTCAAAACGCATAAAATGTTCATCTGCTATTGTGGCAACTGGAGTTCTGATATATGCCAACGTACCGCCTCCATACTCAATCTTACTAAGTATGGCTGCCGGAGAAATAGAAAAAACAAGCCTCCTGATGCTGGGCCAAGCCTGGCAGGTGGGAGGTGATAATCAGCAGAACAGCGGATCACCAGAGTGGACCAATACTACAATGCAGTGTCTGGCCCTTCCCTTGCAGACATTTTCGCAATATTTTGTGTTAGACATTGCATATGCCCTCTGTGTTTCCCTGGGATATTTGCAATTTTTAGATAGTGTTACACTCGATCTGCTTGACACCACTGCGAGTCTGGGGCCAAGAAACTGCTGGTTTCAGCTCGCTGTAGTTCTGTGAAATGACAATGCTTGCTTCAAGTCTATGCTCCAGTACAGTGGGCGGGCCCTGAATCCAAGGCCCTGTATAATGTGAACCTGAAGGCTTAATTCATGTAAAAGCATACGCTTAGGATTGCAACAAGAAATAGTCTTACAGGCCTGCAGTGGTGGAGGCCTGGAAAGGAGATAGCATAAATTCCTCGTCTGCACTTTTACTCTGAGAGCATAAAGAGGCATTAGGCAATGCAGCAAGTCCACGGGCAAAGACTTTAGTAATTTAGAGAAATTATTGAATTCAAGCCCAGGGGCAAGGCAACATCCATTTTCTGAAAATTTATGGAATTTGGGATGATGAAAAAAAGAATCTGGAGTCACATGAATTCTACTTTGATCCTACGGTGTGTTTGCTTAAAGTCCTAACCTGCAGTGTATGAGGTTCAGTCAACTATTAATTTAATGTAAACCGCTTTCAAGTGCCAGGTCCTGGAAGCTTCTTCCCCGGGTCCGATTCATAGATCCCGCCAAGTCCCCGCGCCTAAAAACGACATTGTGTGTCCGTACGCGTAAAGTTTACAATGCGCGCTCCACGTATTCATGGAATCCAAATCGCAAAGCAACCTGACCGCAAAGAAAACCGAGCTGAATGAGGAACACCCACAACATGCCCTCACGCAAACAAAGCCATAGGCTAACCTTTGCACAAACCTCTGTGTCCATCTCTCACCCACCATCCAGCACCCCAGCGACACTGCACGCGGTCCCCCCTAAGTGAACGCTGCACCCCTGCAAATCTGCACGAGGTCCCCTGTAAGTAACGGCTGCACCCCTGCAAAACTGTGCAAGCTCCCCGGAAAGTAATGGCTACACCCCTGCAAAACTGCACACATTCCCTTTTAAATAATGGCTGCACTCCAGTGAAACTGCAAAAGGTACACCCTAAGTAACGGCTGTACCCCAGCAAATCTGCACAAGGTCCCCCATAAGTAATGGCTGCACCCCTGCGATTCTGTGTGAGGTCCCCTGTCAGTAATGGCTTCCCCCCTGAGAAATTGTGAACCATCCCCGCTACTCCCAAGGCACCCATACTGCTGCCATATACCCTTAAGGCACACCTGCCCTCACCGCCCTCACCTATGACACTATTCCAGGCAGCCCTCTCAAACCCGACACCACCCAACATCCCCCTCACCTCCACCAATACACCCAGGCAGTCCCCCAAGTTCAGACACCACCCACCAGGAACCCCCACCTCCACCAATACCCCCAGGCAGCCCCACTCAAGTCCAAACACCACCCACCAGCCCCCCTCAGCTCTGCCAATACCCCCAGGCAGCCCCACTCAAGTCCAGACACCACCCACCAGCCTCTTTCACCTCCAATACTACTCCGGGGAGCCCCCTCAAGCCCAAACAGCACCCACCATCCCCCCTCAGCTCCACCAATACCCCCAGGCATCCCCCTCAAGTTCAGACACCACCCACCAGCCCCCTTCACATCAGCCAATACCCAGAGGCAGCTTCCTCAGGCCCAGACAGCACCCACCAGCCCTCTAACTACCCTTACTGCACACCTAACCTCAGCCCCCTCACCTCTGACACTACTCCAGGCAGCCCTCTCAAACCCAGACACCACCCAACAACCCCCTCACCTCCACCAATACACTTAGGCAGTCCCCCAAGTTCAGACACCACCCACCAGCCCCTCTCACCTCGAGCAATTCCCCCAGGGAGTCCCCTCAAGTTCAGACACCACCTACAAGCCCCCCGCACATCCATCAATACCCCCAGGTAGCCCCACTCAAGTCCAGACAACACCCACCAGCCCATGTCACATCCAACACTACTCCAGGAAGCCCCCTCAAGCCCAAACAGCAACCACCAGCCCCACTCAGCTCCACCAATATCCACAGGCAGCCCCCTCTAGCCCAGACACCACCCACCAGCCCCTCTCACCTCCAACACCATCCCCAGGCAGCCCCCTGACTGTCTGCCACCCTACCAGTCCAATGTGTAACTGCAACTCAAGACCTGACACCACACGCCTGGCCCCTCACCTCTGCCACTATCCGCAGAAAGCCCTCTCAAGTCCAGACACCACCCACCAGCCCCCTCACCTCCACCCATACTCCCTCACCTCCACCAATACCCCAGGTAGCATCTTTAAGTCCAGACACTGTGGGATGTATTTACCCATGCATCCGAGCCCTACCTCAAAAACTGTGCAGTACTGACATGGAAAACATCATGATGGCCAGAGCTTCCCAGAAAATGCCCAGGGAAATGCATGAAGAATAGGCTGCCACTCATTTTTGCCGATGTTATGGGCACAGAAGGACACTGCCTAAAACCACCAGTGGACTACCCACACAGTAGTCTGAAACCATTGGGAATGGCAATGCTGATTGCCAAAAGCAAACCCATAACTGTTGGGAATTCATTTTCTTAAATCCCAAAAAGGGGTGCAGTACCAGTACTCACCACTATCCAAAAGCCGGCGTTTTAAAACCACCAGATTTTGTAGAAAACTGAATAAATGAACCCAAAACATGCCAAAGAAAGACATTTTAAGAGGTGGATCCAATGTAAAGTTATATTCTGAAGTGACTTGAAGGTTTATAACAAGACTGGCTGAGCTGTGGATTTCAGCAGTTTAAGTAAATTTGGACTGAAAGACACTAAAAATCTAAGTGTTTAAATTGACTGAGTGACCTACTTTTGAGTGTCACATAGGTTTCAATTGTTTAAATGTCATAGTTTTAAACTTAGAATCAGCATTCTAGCTGCATATTAAAAATGTTTAGTTTTATTTGAATGCAGGAAACTGGGGAACAGAAGTGACATTTTATCTAAAAACTGGCTTAAAGAGATTCCAATTTTGCCTGGCAACTACCCCCCATCAGGAGTGAAACTTGAGTCACAGCTGTGTTCCCAGGCCTATCTGCCTTTTGCTGGCCACACTAAGGATATGCCATCTCTCTGATAATTGAATTAAGGGGAGCCCCCACAGAATACAGGAGCTCTGAACAAAGCCCTGTCCTGACCCAGGCAGATGGTTTATTGCAGATGTCGTAAATGTAGCTTCCTCCTGGAAGGATAAAGGGGAGGGGCACTGCCTGTGAGAGCAAGCTGGCTTGGCAGAACTGGAAAAACCAGAAATTTAACCTTGTGCTGGAGGAAAACCACACCCCTTTGGGGCCAGAACATAACTCTAAAAAGATGAATAACTCATAGAGCGGATATGTGAAAATTTTATAAATGATACCATAATTCTTGTGATTTTTCTGCCCACATTTTAAGAGGTTTTTAGAACCGGTGGCATGTTCAGGGGGGTTTTAGCGGAAAAGAGGATATTACTCAAAATGTGTGCATGTGAAAAATCTGACACTTCATCAACTAATGTCCATACTCCTTGCGCACATGTGTGTAAATTTGGGGTAATGTCCGGTATTGCAAACCAGTTAAAAAGTGCAAAATATTGCCATTTCTGAATGCAAGCTCCCAGGAAGAGCAGAGTTTGAACAGGAGATACCTCCTGTGATATGTGAGGGGTGCAGATGATTTTAAAACAATATGTACCTCTGCAAATATGTATTTGGTTCAAATCTGGATTTGTGTGTAAGTTGACAGGAGGAGTGGACTTTCTGCAGGCTGTAAAATGACATCACTCTGACACAACTTAGCTCCCCCAATCAGGGGAGAAATGAAAGCTTGGCCAATGATAAGTGGAGAGGGGCTGGCTAGTGATGCTGCTCACACACACCCATTTTAAAAACACATAAAAGCAGAGAGACAGGACAGATAGGGGACCTTCAAATCCATTTGCTGCGGGACGCTCTGCTGGAAAATCCATACTTTACCTCCATCAACCTTCAGAGACCCAGACCAGACCAGCAGAGTAGAGCTGACCTGTTAGCAGAACCAGAGAGAGCTGACCCAGATCACTGTGAAGTGCAGAGACCAGAGTCCAGTCTAAAACCTGACCAGATCCGTGGCGAGGCCCAATTAACTCAAGAATATAGTGTGAGTACCTAGAAAACTGTGCAGAACCAATCTCTTAGTTAAAATAATATAATCCAAGCTATTTTAATCTAAGTAGAACTGCCTCCTAACTGTCACCTGTCATTTGTAAAGCTGTCACTTGTCATTTTCTAGTTGCAAGCTGCACTTGTCTTTTTGAACTTTAAAATTTAAAATCTGAAAAACGACCTTTATTCAATCGCTCATATCTCCGCGACCGTTTGTGCTAGAGACTTGCAGTAACTTTCATCTGGAAGCTGAGATCCTACGCTTTCCTAGGACCCCAAAAGGATATTGCTAGCCCTTGTAGTTCCTCTGTAATCGCGCCAGACGCATTCGCGAATTTTGCCGCGATTTGCAAATTTCTTCACGTGTAAAAATCTGCTGCTGCTTGCCTTCCATTTGCCAGAAATTCGTTTAACCTGCTAATTATCCCTGAATCATTGCTAGTGTGAGCCTGGACTAATATTAACTTGATTTCACTCACCCTGAACCTCCTAGAGGGAATTAAAAGCAATTTAGTATATTTTTCACTTAATTGCCAGCACATATAAAAGCATTTTGCCTGTGTTTTCAACTTCTGTAGTCTAAGTTGCTGGGGTGAACTGAATTACGTTTGAATTGCATTTCTGAGAACTGTGTGCCTTCCTTCCATTTCCTTGCATTGCATAAAAGGGGGGGGTGAATTGTCCAAGAAAGTGATTACATTGTCTTTGCTGAAATCCTATCAAGTTATTTTCTTTACTGCATTTCATTCCACATTGCATCCATTTGAAACCATAAAAGTATTGTTGCTATCTTATCCATTTCATGTCAACTCCTTAGTGATTATCAAAAAGTGTGCTAGTGCCAGACTATCCATTATTGATTACTGATCAGATTAAGTGTGATATTCAATTATTAATTTATTCTAAAGTGTGATATATATATCTATTGTTTAAATTATCAAATAAACCTTTTAACTTGCAAAACAGAACTACTTCTTGGCTCAGTGGGGTCAGGAGGATTCCAAGAGAGGGGTGTTATATAGGGGTAGTCATCCAGAACGCATGAACTGGACATAAAGATATATCAATAAGGGTTTTCATTCAGTATTCTAGACTAGGCGTTGACTTGGCTGTAGTGCTGAATTGAATCCTCTTACAACACCACCCACCAGCCCCCCTCACCTACAACACTACTCCAGGCAGGCCCCTTTAGCCCATACACTACCCACCAGCCCCCCTCACCTCTGCCAATACCCCCAGGCAGCCCTCTCAAGTCCAGACATCATCCACCAGGCCCCCTCACCTCCAACACCATCCCCAGGCAGCCCCCCGACAGTCTGCCACCCTACCAGTCCAATGTGTAACTGCAGCTCACCTGACCCTCTGTGGTCTGCCTCCACCATGAAGCAGATCTCCAACATGTACACTAGCAACACAATCTACTGGTATCACTGCTGTTGAATCCAGGACCGGAGCATTTCCTGTCACTCCATGGCAGACCTGAATCTGTAGCACCTCAACTGGACAGCACAATATTGCACCACCAACACAGTGGCCACCCCATGCACATGTGACATGTGAATGTAATGCAAAGTGGTATGTGCATATTGGGCATGTGTCATTGCAAAGGCCTCAAAGCACAGCAAGTGAATGCCTGCTGAGGACAGATGCACACAGAAACATAAATTGGGCATATCCATGAAGAATGACTGGGTGCATTACAGCCCGTGCATAAGTAGCCTGGGTTGTAGGGGTGGCAAAGTCCCTTTCATGGACGAAAACATGACAGGCCTGTGCATGGGTGATGGGAAGACAGTCAGAGAGTGTGTGACACAGTGAGACAGGAAATATGTGCTGCCACACAGAAACAACAAACATGGCCCACAACTGAATTCCAGTGGCAGAGGTGGAGCATGACATGAGAGCAGGCAGTGTGTGACTGTAGATGTCGGTGGGGTGTGAGCATGACATAGGAGTGACTGTGAGAAATCAGAAGGTGTTACACCCGCTAGTCCCCGGGGATCTGTCATTCAGGAGACCAGGAGACAGCCATCACTTTTGGATCCAGTTCCTGGGGATGAATCAATGTGGGGGGATCACCTGGCTGAGGGGTCCTCGTGGAGTGGGAGTGGGACACCAGATGGTGAAACACGGTATCCATCTCTTTCCTGTAACTCCTTTACCCCATCCTACACAATGGGATATTTAAAAACATACGCCTCCCACATTTTCTTGCACAAACACTTTTACACAAACAGCCCACTCTGGGGGAAAACAGACTCACACCCGAAACGTGAACCTGACATGTTAAAATACTATGGTCAGGCGAGGTCAGGCAATTATCGACAATCACTCACACCTGACTTCCATTACACTTCCCCACATAGATAAAAGGCAGAGCACAAGAGCACACTCTGAGCAAGGCAAAACACACGAAAGTACAGCCTTTTCAAGTTGGCAGCTGGACGAGGGGAGAAAGATGGCCAGACATGAGAGATTTGTGAGAGGGGCAACACCCTTGACCTTTTTGGCAGGAAGACGTTATTTTCAAGAACCCTTCAAGGCAGAAAACGTAAGACTAGGAAAACAGGCTGAAGTATCCTGCAATGTGTGTCAGAGATACCAAGTGTCCTCCTGCGTAACTGACCAAGGCGGGGGGAGCAACAGACACTGTGGAATCGTCCTTGGCTCCAAGAACAAAGAAGCGACAGAGAACAACACAGCGGGTGAGTTGGGGAAACAAATGCCAGACCTGTCTGTGTTACAGACAAGGTTGCAAGTGGCAAAATTGCAAAACGAGTTCTAGAATGAAAATTGTTACATGTGTGCGATGAAATACGTGAGTGAAACTAAATTGCTGGTGAATATTTGAACATTAGAAGGAAAGATACAATACCGTTGACAGAGTGGTCCGGCATTGTGAATGTGCTCAGTCGAAGGTCTCTGTATGGTATCCTGACAAGAGAAACAAAAGTAGAAGCTTGTTATGAAGTGTAAATTGTGTGAAGTGAATCAAAGTGGTCCTCCTGTGATAGTTTAAGCAAAACCCATTGCACATTCGAAAGTGTTTGATTCTGGTATCAAAAGGGATCTGAGTCTGGACGAGGGGATCCATGGTCCGAGCCCGAACGAGGGAGACCAACTTGTGAACATTGCAGAAATAGGGTCTGAGTCCGGATGAGGGGGCCCGTGGTCCTAACCTGAAGGAGGGAGACCAGTATTGAAGTTGCGAAAGTGAAAACCCTGACAAAGGAAAGGAACTTTGTGTTTTGTTTTACATCAGGCCCTCTGAAATAAGAGAATGTTATTGTGAGGGAGACTTTGGGGGAAGGCCCTGATCCCTATGTTTTGAACTGTTACCTCGTGGCCAAGAAGCCAGATTGTGTACAAAGCCCCCATGTGCCGCCTTACCCCATGCTGAAAACGTGGGGAAGGGAAGCCAACTGCTCAACTATCCTGACATATCATTTCCTGAACATTTTTATTTTACCTACATTGGGCCTCATTCCGAGTACGGCGCTAACCAATGGCGCTATTAATGCCTTGGTTGACGCCGTACCCGGAACGGCAGCGCCTTGGTGGATGGCAGAATCACCGCCCCATTCCAAGGTTGGCGGGGCGGTAATTCCCCATTCACCAAGGCTCTTCCCCATTCCCAAATGAGCCCCCATAGGGCTCAATGGGAATGGGGAAGATGCAAATAACGGTGACCGTTCATTACGGTCACCGTTATTGGCTTGGAGGCCCCTTTGCGCCCTCGACTTTAACACCTGCTCAAAGCAGGCGTTAAGGGCGAGGGCGCAGAGGGAACTCGGAGTATGGCGGTAAGGGAATACCGCCACCGGTCTCGTTACCGGTGGCTGCTATCCCTTACCGCCATACTCGGAATGAGGCCCATTGTTATCCCACACCATTTTGTAACTAGAAGTAAGGACTGGAAATGGGTTTATTAATATTAGCCCTTTTATTTTCACAGACTCTACTATAACTGTGTTACTACTGATGACACCCAGATAGTTGTTAAACTATCTGGGGTCTATGAAGATGATCTTGCCACTACTAATAGAATTTATGAGGCAATCCAGAAATAAATGGTCTTAAACTCTCTTGCTCTTAATGACAAGAAAATAGAGTTATTGATTATCAGCACACCCTATAGGCTGACAAATTTAGCTGATTCCTATAAGGCCTTTCAGATAGCTGGCAATAACATTGCAGTATCTGAATATGTAAAAACCCTTGGAGTGTTTTTTGATACACATCAGACTTTTCAGAAGCATGTGGCATATCTTAAATTGTCTTGTGCCTTCCTTACACACCTTCTATGGCAAATATGTCCTTACCTATCCGAAGCCAAAAGAGCACTAATTGCAGCAGCGATAGTCAATTGAAAACTAGACAATTGCAATAGCCTCTTCATAGGTACTAATAAATTAAATATCAAGAGCCTTTCCAACAATCCAAAATGGAGCAGTCCGGGCTGTTTGTGGGTTGAGCCGTCAATCACATATTACAGAACATCGTAAAATACTACACTGGCTCTCTATAGAGCAAAGACTAAACTTTAAGGGGCTCGTTATAGTCTTTAAATGTTTATCAGGTGGTGCTCCAGAATACCTTAAAGCTAGACTAATAATGGCTACACCGAAACGTAGTCTACGCTCTAACAATCAGATGTTACTGACCCAACTGAGCACAACCATGAAAAAACTAGGACGGAGCAAGCTTTGCGGCCTGGGGCCCAAAGAATTGGAATATGATTCTGCTTCATCGAAAACAATGTGCAACTTTGCAGCAGTTTAGAAAGTGTCTTAAGACCTTTCTGTTTGAAGGTTAAAATTAGACATTTGTTCCTAAACACCTGCTCCTCTTCATGACCTTGCGTGTCATTTTACTTAAAATGACTTCTTAATCCCTTATCTGAATTTATTTGTCTCTGTTGTCTCTGTAAGCACCCTGAGACCTTTGAGTGAGAGTTGTGCTATACAAAAAACGATTTACTTAATTAGTTAGTTAGTAATTATTATTTGATAGTTGTTGCTTGCTCCCATCTTTAGATTTAGGTTTCGATAGGCATTCAACCAACCCAGTGAAGCTCAATAAACACCCTTGAACTGTGATAACGTGTGTCTCTCTTCACTGTTTAATACCATGCCTTCCTTACATGTGGTGTTAGAAGTGGGATGTGATTCAACTGACAAAAATTGAAAACCCATGCTGATAATCGTCATACAACCAGAAGGAGAAAATAGGATTATTATACTCCTTGAGTCTGATAGAATACACACCATAAAAGACACCTTGTCTTCCCAGTTTCAAGTCCCAATCGGCTTACAAGATTTGTTTTTCAAAACCCAGGTATTATTAGATACCCTTCCACTCTCCCACTGTATTATCCAACAATGGGATCGAATAGTCTTAAAAATAAGACCTGTGCACATCTTCATTAGAATAAGCGCCCTGAATCCGCCTTTCCCCGTACCTTTCCTTTTTGATACCACACTAGTTTCAGTGCCTTGCCCATCGGGTGTAGAGGTCAACCCACCCAGATCTTCACCTCCACCGGGATCAATTTCTGAGGAGTCAGACGACTTCAAAACCCTTTTGGAGGTTGAGACACTTTTTTTACGATTCATAAAGTCTCACAGAGGGAACCCTTACTCCCCTGAAAGATATGGCCGACCTTGAAGATGACCTGACCCAGCTGGCTGCTCATCAGATGCAGGCAGAAATCCGTCTTCAAGAGAATTTAACAAAATTAGTTGAGTTACAGGCTAGACCCATACTACCTCCAAAGATACTACAACCTTATCAGGAGGGTGAAGATCTAGGAAACTTTTTTTTTGAATTTTGAATGGTTAGCTGAGCAATTGGGGTGGAAAGAAAATCTAAACAGATGTTATTTTGGACCCCTATTGAAAGGCGAACTACAAACTGCCTACCAGCTACTTAACCTGGCCCAGGGTGCTACCTTTATATCTATAAAAGCGGAACTTTTTAAAAGAGTGGGTGAATCCTGTAACTTCTATCGACAGAAACTAAGCGTTATTAAATTAAAGCCCTGGGAAAGCCCCCAAGCAATTAGGGGAATGCATTAAGAACACAGTAGCCCTCTGTATTAACAACATGGAAGAATTGGTTGAAATTATCATTTTAGAGCAATTCACTAAATTTCTACCTACTTTTTTTTACAAAAAGCAGTATACAGCTAAACCATCCTAACCTAGTTATGGCTATTGACGCAGCCCAAAATCACTCAGACGCAGCAAAACATTTTCACTCTATACACAGAGGTGAAGAACGGAAGAATCACAAACCCACATACCATTCCCAAGTCCAGGTACTAGATAGAGGGCTCCGTAAACCCGAAGAATGGACCCTGAAAGAAAGAATAGAAATCAGAATACGAGACGCAAAGGGTAGAGAGTAAAGCAGGATAGAATAATTTAAGGGATTAAACCATCACCCCCGAGTTATTTCTCATGCAAAGAATCTGGCCATTTGACTCGTCATTGCCCTAAAAATCTAGATGAAGAGCCAATGGAAATAGAGTGCCTCAGAGGGGACGAGTGGGAAGAAACAGACGCTGATCTAGAAATCTTCAGAATATGTCGATATCAATTTTCAATTGACTTTACCTATCAAAAAGCCCTAATAATTGGAAGGCTAGTAAAGGTGTTAATTGATTCAGGCAGCAAACAGACCGCCGTAGGGACTGATTAGTTAACAATGGCAGACCTAGAAAATTCAAGCCTATTCTGAGTCCCATGTGTACACAGAGATAATTAAATCTACACCAAGGTACCTATGTACATTAACATCAGGGGAGAATGAAGGCTGGTATCATCCACCATTATTCCTGGACTTCCCGAAGAAGTCATCATGGGAAGAGACTTACCTTCATTTTCTACTCTCTTACAAGATAACCTAAATTCCCCTAGAGAGTTTGTATTTCAGGATTGTTGGCAACCTGAATGTTGCTCCCAAACCTCTCTGGTGTGGGAGTAGATGGAAACAGAATCTCAAGAACCTGCCATTGGCCAAGAGATACCTCTCAAACCTAAGGAATACCTAATAACACAATCACCACCTTGGTCCCAGTTTGTAGGATACATTCGGAGACCAACACAAACACTCCGTCCCTTCCGGAATGGAGGAAAAGAAACATACGGAATATGCAAAGATCCCTGGATAGATTTTCCCCTTGTTCTCTCCAAGACCCAAAAAAAGGAGGACCTTGGAAGAGACCAAGTGTATCCACATCACGTAAGGGAAGGGTTTGTCAGAAACCAGAAAGTGTCTCACCCGCTAGTCCTATGTCAGGGATCTATCATTGAGGTGGCCAGGATACGGCCATCACTTTTGGATCCAGATCCCGCAGGCGGACTAGTGTGAGAGGATGACTGGGTGAGGGGTCCTCGGGAGTGGGACACTGGATGTTGAGACATGGTATCCCTCTGTTTACTTTAACTCCTTTACTCCATCCTACACAATGGGATATTTAGAAACTCAAACTTTTCCTGCCCGAACACTTTTACACAGACAGCCCGCACTGGGAGAAAACTGACTCACACCCGACCCGTGAACCTGTCATGTCCCAATACTATGGTCAGACGAGGTCAGGCAATTATCGGCAATCATTCACACCTGACTTCCATTACACTTACCAACACAGATAAAAGGCGGAGCACGAGAGCACACTCTGAGCAAGGCAACACACACAAAAGTACAGCTTTTTCAAGTTGGCAGCTGAACGAGGGGAGAAAGACGGCCAGAGAGGTTTGTGTGAGGGGCAATACCCTTGACATTTTTGGCAGGAAGCCATTATTTTCAAGAACCCTTCAAGGCAGAAAACCTAAGACTCAGAAAACAGGCTGAAGAATCCTGCAGTGTGTGTCGGAGATACTGAGGGTGCTCTCACGTAACTGACCAAGGCGGGGAGAAGCAACAGATGCTGTGGTATCGTCCTTGGCTCCAAGAACAAAGAAGCGACAGAGAACAACACAGTGGATGAGTTGGGGAGACCAATGCCAGACCTGTCTGTGTTGAATTCAAGGTTGCAAGTGGCAAAATTATAAAACGAGTGCTGGAATTAACATTGTTAAATGCGTGTGATGAAAGAAGTGAGTGAAGCTAAACTTCGGGTGAATATTTGAACATTAGAAGGAAAGATACAATACTGTTGACTGAGTGTTCTCGCACTGTGAATGTGCCCAATCGAAGGTCTCTGTACATTAGGTATCCTGACAAGAGAAACTAAAGTAGATTGGAGTGGTCCTGCAACGGTTTAAGCAAAACCCATTGCACATTAAAAAGTGTTCGATTCTGGTATCAAAAGGGATCTGAGCTAGGACGAGGAGGATCCATGGTCTGAGACTGATTGAGTGAGATCAAATTGTGAACATTGTAGAAAACGGTCTGAGCCCGGACAAGGGGAACCCGTGGTCCGAGGCCAAAGGAGGGAGACCATTATTGGAGTTGTGAAAGTGAAAACCCTGAGAAAAGAAAAGGAACTTTGTGTTTTGTTTGTTACATCAGGCCCTCTGCAATAAGAGACTGTCATTGAGAGAGAGAATTTGGCGGAAGGTTGTGATGCATATGTATTGAACTGTTATCTCATGGCCAAGAAGCCAGAGTGTGGGCAAAGCCCACACATGCCGCCTTGCCCAGTGCTGAAAACATGAGGGAGGAAAGCCAACTGCTCAACTATCCTGACATATTTCTTGATAACATTTCTTTTACATACATTGTTATCCCACACTATTTTGTATTTAGAAGTAAGGATTGGCAATATGTTTATTAATATAAGACCTTTTATTTTGACAGACTCCACTAGGACTGCGTTATTATTATTTGATGGGCGTAGCTTGCTCCCATCTTTAGATTTAGTTTTAGATAGGCATTCTACCACCCCATTGAAGTTCAATAATCACCTTTGAACTGTGACCACTTGTGTCTGTCTTCACTGTTTGATACCATGCCTTCCTTGCATGACACAGCAATGAAATTCGAAATGCACAAGTGATGTGTCCAGCGCACCCATCCACAGTGAGCCCACTTCCGACTGCAGCCCCTGCAATGATAAATACACACTACAGTGAATAGAGTGTGGGCACATACACAGTCCCAAGCATGTGCAAAGGGGACACATGAATAACATTGGACCTGAAATGAAAACAATGCTAAAGAAACACCACCTCCAGTAGCAAATATGCAGAGCCGACAACACCAAACAGTACACACAATGTAAACACATGCAATGCATGGAAATACACATGAACAGGTGACAATCATCCCCAATGAGAGTCAACAAAGTAAATCATAAGACATCCACACATCCCCACAACCGTACCCGTATTTACATCATAACACACGTAACAGAAGCCTCCACGCCAACCACACTGACACACTGCTGCCATAAACACAGTGATGCTGCACATGGAATGGAGTATGAAACGTTATCTAGTGGCCTCATCCCCACATGTCAGGCACATGTGCACCCCTCCACCTGCACACATCACAGCCCTGCCACAATAATGTAAATGTAAACAATTAAATGCATAGACAGACAAATAAACTGCATGAAATGTGGACTGAACTCATGGAAAACCTAATTTGAACACAACTATATACATGAAAAACCAGGAAGGAATGTCTTTGAAGTCTGGGGAGAAAGAAAAACAAAACATAAATGAAACCTATTCCTAAATAACTATATACAAAGGCAGCGGGCAAGTCCTCTCTAATTTCTGATAATATGTCCACTGTGGCTGATTCACAGGTCCTCTCCTCCTCCCTCAGGTGGGCCTACGTTGTTGCCTGGAGGGCTTGCAGGGGTCTGCCTCCTGTGCCGACCTGCAAGTTACCTCCAGGGTGACAGTCCTCCTTAATGCCTGCTGCAGCACCACCTCAGCCCTGGCTAACATCACCTGTGCCTCTAGTGTCTGCTGCCTCTCTGCAACCAGCTGCCCTGATATCGCCAGAACACATGCGACAAAGCCTGCAAGGCCCCCCTATCTTCCTCCTGCCTTGTAGGTGCCACCTGCCTCCTTGGGGTGGTATGCCCTGTCAGAATCTGCCTGCTCACAGTTGTCATCTGCTGCCACTATGTCCAGTGCACGCTGTGTTGGTATGCCCTCCAACATGATGACAGTTGATTGGGGGTATACAGCACCTGCCCTGCTCCGAGGTGCCTGCTGACTCTTCATTGCCTGTGGCTGTGTCGGTGCCTGGGTAGTCACTGTGGCTACCTCATCCGACATTGATGGGACTCCTGCATCGGGCAGGGGCGTTAGCTCCACCAAATGGGGTGTCGGTGCTGGAACTGGTGCACAGGGGGTTGTGCTCAAATGTGGGCTACAAGGCACCCTGGAGGATGACTGGTTGCCAGAGGAGGAAGAGTAGGAGGGAGTCATGAGAGAACAGCCCACAGTTCCCAACAGAGAACATTGCTGGTGCCAGCACGGCCGAGGATGCGGCACAGTTCATTGTGATGATGCACAAGCATGCCACGTGTAGCCTATGCATCATCACGGATTAATACGGTCCACCTCGAGAGACCAGCCAGCAGGGGCAGCACATGATCTCTGATGCACATTTCAGGTGGCATGGGGATGCTGGTCTGGGTGGAGGCATCCCAGAAAATGCGCACTGCTGCATCCAATGGCCCAGGGATGGGATTTTGTGCAGGCACCTCCACAGTGGCCTGCACAGCCTCATGTCCCTGGGACAGGGTTGCAGCATTAACACCCTCCTCGACACTCCCACCTGACCCCATGGGCTGGGCTGCAATGGCCACCTCCACTTCCATAAACCTGGATGACTCCACAGTGTCTTCCCCGTGGATGGCGCCTGTGTGGCATCAACATGTCCCACAGCCGATGAGGAGTCCTCTGCCCACTTCACCTTCTGGGATTATGCTCTTGGTGCTTTCTGGAAAACATCGCTCCCCGAAGATGAGCTGTCATATGGGGAGTGGATGGGGTCTGTGCCTTGGTCTTGTGGATTTGTCCCCATGTCCTTGTTCCACAGCACTGCTTCAGCCATCTTCTCCCTAGCTGCAGCAACAATTGGAAAGGAGACACAGAACAGTAACCTCAGTGTACAGTGCCAAAGCATGTTTGGCATACACAACATTCACAGAAACATAAAGTCAGCAGGGTTCAACCAGCAACAGCCACACTCACACACATGGCCATGCAATGCCCATGAAATCACACACACCAATCCATGGTCAATGATGAGCATAGGCACACCACATTCACATGTAAACACAGCACGAAGACAGCAGTGCTCAACCACATACCAAGACATATGAAATGGTAAAATGGCAATGGCAAGGTGACCCAACTGCAACATGCTGCATTTATATGGGAGTCATGGCACAGGGGCACAGGGGTGGACAGGGAGGCAACTGGTAGTCTGGCCAAACACAGAATGCATGGAAGCACAGTTGGACTGGGGTACTGCTGCATACACATTGGTGGCAAGACACACACTGGAATGCTGGCTCCCAGTAGACACTCATGATTGCACTGTTCACAGAATGGCCAGGCCAACACCTTCTTGGGCATCTGTCAACACAATTACATCAAACAACATGCCTCCCTGACAGCCTGACCTGTGAGCATGCAACATATACATGCACTAATTTCAGAGGCACACGTGAGTATGCCGTAGCCCCAAGAACATACGCATGGCATGCTTACACATCAACTCAGAGTGCAGATGCAGTGACATGACAGATCACATCAATGTCCCTGAAATGTCAATGCCACAACTTGATACCGCCAAACATCCACACACACCTCTCACCTCCAGACATTCTGGGTGGATTGCCACATATTGCAATGGTCCAGACAACATCATGTCCATCATGCATACCCCTCACATGGGCACAACATTCTCATCTGGCACCCTTGCTGTCCAAGTACGTCTAACCATCAAGTGACATTGCATGGGCGCGTAGTGGTACAACTGTACCACTACACACACTGCTAATACCAGCGCGTGTCCAATCAACAGATGTCAGACTTCAGACATGGGGAGCATTGTCTGGGAGCTGTATGCCGCTGTGGATCACTGAAACACACATGCTGCATACATATGCACATGCAAGGGAGACACTACAAACATGCAGGACCATGCACAACACACATGCACTGTAGAGCAGTCCACCACATGGCTACTCACCAGCAGCTTCCAGGTGCCGTTCCCACACACCGATCTGGGAATAAAGCTTTGGGTAGAACCTCACCAGGACTCCCATGGTGGTGGTGGAAAACGTTCTACTGCACGCATTGTGCACCTCGATGGTAAACCGGGCCTTCAGGGATCGCAATGCCTTGGCGTGGGTCCTGGACTTGAGATCCTCCCATTGCTTGTGCATACTCTTGGGGCAGAAAGCAGCCACCCCCTCCAAGTTGATGGCAGCCGTGATGTTCAGCCAGATCTGCTTGCGTACTTCAATCCCCGTTTTTTGGTTTTTTTTTGGTCGAAGAGGGCTTCATCATTTTCCAGGACCTGATCCACCAGTATGCCAACTTCTCTGGAGGTGAAGTTGGCAGCCCACTGCCTCACAGCCATGGGGTTGTCACTTGGTGATAATATGATGGTGCAGACATGACAACCCCAAGGCAAATGAGATTGGGCAAACAGGTCCTGGAAATGGGAAGTGGAGCAGTGGTGGTGGAATGTAGAGGAGGGAGTACGACACTGCAGATGAGGTGCGCACAGAGCCAGACATAGAAGAACAGGTAATGGGAGGTGGGCAGGAGGCACTCATTCTGGGAAGGCAGCAGCAGATGGCAATGTGGAAGGCAGCACAGGGCAGGAGGAAGCAGTGAAATTGGCGCAAAGGCAGAAGATGGGTGCCTTCCATTTCAAGCATTGAAGGCAGCCGAAAACAAAGTAAAGGCACTTGTTGCATAAGTTGTGTGGCATGCGCTGCAGTGCAGCCAGCCCAGTTCACAACAATGATGGTGTAATTAAAGGTGCACAACACGCATCACTGGTTGTGCGCATGAAGGTACGAGATGGACAAGTATCGCATACATGTATTTGAGGGTGCAACTCAAACCGCTTCCTTCAGGTAATGTGTACCATACTTTCTTTTTGGTGGATGCCACTGCGCATATGCGCACGTAATTTTGTCCATTTTGTGGGCTATGTTGTGACGTGCACACCATTTTTGGTTGCGGGGTGTCTCTGTGTATTGCATACCACTTTTTTGACCATTCAGAAGCTTTCCGGGTATCGTGTATGCAATCTTTTGGTTTTGGAGTGCCTCTGCATATCGCATACTGTTTTTTTTCACCTTTCAGAAGCTTTCCGAGTATTGTGTACCCATATTTGTGCTTTTGGGGTACATTGGAGCCTTTCTGGACCACACATCTACATCGCACATCATGTAGACTGTTCCCTTCCTCGTATTGCCCAGAACAATATCTTGGTGTGCCTTCCATGTATCCATTACATCTGCAACATGAGTGGAAAGGCCGCAATATGGAAAGGGAGTAGACAGGGTCGGGAAATGGTGAGGAAACATCTGCCCCAGCCACATCTGCCCCAGCCCCAGGAGGACATGATGGGCCTCAGGCCACAGGTGACCCAGCACCTGGATGTTGACATGGTCAGAGCCAGACAGGTGAAGCACCACCTCCTTGGGCCACTAGGGCCAAGAAGGGACGCCCTCCAGAGCAGAAAGATGCTCCACCCCAAGACATGGCACAGGAGAAGGGTCACTGATGAGGAGCCCCAGATCCTTGTTGACTATGTAACCGATAATCAATGTGAGATGTTGCCGTATGCGGAGGGGACATTTACATCCTCACAACGAATGGTGCATTAGCGGCATGTCACAGACCTCATCAATGCCTTAGGAGTGGAGATGTGCAATGAAGCAGTGGAATGATCTCATGTGGAGGACCAAGCGTACACTCAGTGCCAACCTGGCCTTTGCACTGGCTACTGGAGGGGGGCCACCAGAGGAGGTAGAGCTGACTCCTATCGAAGAGGCCATGAGTCAACTCATCAGCATTGAGCAGGTGCAAGGTGTTGGAGACGTGAAGACCCATGATGACACATCTGGTGAGTGGCATTTGTGTGCATCATATGCGTGGACAATCAGGGTTGTGTAGTAGTACAGCTGGCTGCAGTCGTCAGCCATCATTGGGTAATGCATGTTTGCTACCATGTACACTTCTGTCACATGGCCCGTGTTCAGTAATTTTCCTGTGTGTTCCACATGTGTGGCACATGTAAGCGTGACTGTTCACATCACTGTCTGCTGGCCTACACATCCATGCCAGTACTTGCATGCAGGGTTTCAAACATGTGCGAATTGCAATACCCCATGACATGCACCCCTGACAGGCACACGTCACCCACAGGCCACACCTCTGTGTCAAACCAAACAATGCCACATGCATATGTATCATTCATTTCCAAATTCTTGGGGCCTGTGTCATTGCATTGTACATTATGTACATGCAATATACATCGGCAACACACATCATGGGCTGCAGAGTTTCATGTTTGTATTGTCACCTGCTCTTACAGGATGTCTTGTCAGGATGCATATCCGGGCTTTATGCCATGATACGCTGTGGTGTGACCAGCCTTCAGAGAATCTGTACCCACAGACCACTGCCCTGCGCAGCAGGCATTCTGAAGATGCAACTTAACTTGTGTAATACAATGGGCAACACTAGACAACACATGGTGAATAATAGCTGATGGTGGGTCATCATGCCAAGTTGGGAGGTGTAGTATTCACCAACTGAAATGTCTGTAGACAGACCATGCAAAGGTTTAGGGGCATGAATAATGCCAATGAGTGTGTCAGTCTGCATTGCATGTCATGTAGGTGCATGGTCGATTTACAAATGCCTAGATACAGTTAAAAATAGTACCACCTGTCTGACATCATAGCCCTGTATTTCTCCATCAGTCGGTGCATGACAGACACATGCCTTCTACCTTGCATCATTGTGTCCGCCACTTTATTACCTCTATGTGTCCACTAACAGCCAGGACAGGACCTGGGGTGGGGTGGTGCTGCATGTCAGCAAATGCCATATAGCCACGCCTTACAGCTCACAGTGAGCCAAGTCATGATGTCTGATACATGGGTGACCTGCCATTTTGTGTCTGTATGCCCTTTGATGCACATGTGCATGTTCGTCAGGACACATGACTCAAAATGTCAATCTCTGCCTATGTGCAGGTGATGATGCAGTGGATTTAGAGGAGGAGGAGGAGGAAGAAGAGGTGCTAGTACGTCAGTCCACTGGTGGAGGCTGTGGTGTACTGCACCATGAAAATCCAGAGGTGCCACATGCCATTATCAGTCATGCTCCAGCCTCTTCGGACTCTTCTGACCCTGATGATTCGGATGCAGTACCAGAAGTGGCGGACTACCTGAGGGAGAAGGGGAGTGACCCAATGGGCAGGTCAGATAGGGCCGTTGGGTCTGCGGCGGTGCAGCTGGCTTCACATGGCCAGTCAGTGGTGGGCACCACGTCCACAGTGGTTACAGCTGCAAGGCCACCCTCCCATGAGTTGGTGTTAGTTTTGTATCTATTTTTTTAAATTTTGTGGTGGTACACTCATGTGGATATTGACACGCACCGTCCACCTCTCCCCTCCAGAGTGCAGTTTTCTTTCCCCAAGTCCAGGATGGACTTTTTTCTTTTTTTACCTGATCAGTGTGGTCTGATTTTGGATTGTTTTGCCCTTTGATCAGGGTGGACCCCTTTTTTTTCATACTCCTGCCCAGGATGGAGACATGTGTTGTTTTTTCACCAATCCCAGATGGACTCTTTTTATTGTTGTATTAATTTGTTGATAAATGTGCTGTTGCCCTCTCAAATGAATGATGAGTTCAGTAGTTGAGATATAGTCATGCACTGTGGTGTCAACTGCCATGGTTGCCTTCGGAACAACACGATGGCATGTGGAGGTAACAATGGGTTGATGGCCTTTTTCCACATATGTGCTCTCTGCATGATTTGGTACTATGGCTGGTGACATACAATGTCTCATGTTGTTGCAGTGATCCTGATTCATCCAATGACTGCAGTCAATGTGAGGTCCACCCTGTATCCTTTCATTTCCCTGGTCACCATGCCCTCCTCCAGGCACTGCCCCTCCTTTCACAGATGTGGAGGTGCAGTTTTTTGGTGGAGGTCATAAGGGAATCACATCAGGGCATCTCTGTCAGCAGGGAAGGATGAGCACTGTCTCTTGTATTATATCTGTATTAGTGGTCACCATGATCTTTGCATGCATTCTCACACATTTACTTTCTGGGTGTGTAATCATTGAGTCACAGTAAATGTCTGTCCACATGCACATGTGTGCATGTGCCCTTCCACTTCAATGCGTGTGCATTGCTTCTGAGGTTGCACTTCCACAATTGACTGCAAAAATAATGGGAATGTGCAGAACTTATCACCTTTGAGCCATTAGCCGTATTCACCACATTCTGCATTCTCCATCCCCATTAACGTCCTGCATTCTCTGTGCACCTGGACTGTGTATTGTGATTGTTCACCACTTGCCTCACTGACCATTATGATGTTCTCTTCCTGTCACCCGTCTCCTCCCCCTGCCCCATGTGTCCTATGGGGCCCTGAAGGTGTACTCCCTGTCCACACTACTGATTGACCTGTGTCAGTGCCCACTCCATTCCCTTATCCGCTCATATGACCTGCCCTGCCCTGCTACAATTCTACATCTAGCACGTCCATTGTCAGGTCTACACAACCTCAGCTGCTCCGCTTCATGGCCTTGCCTCTGGTGACACAGATCATGGAATTTGTCTCTCCATTGAATCCACAGGACAGGTTTGTCATAGTTGGTGCATCTAGGGTTGTACAATTGTGCACATGTGTACCCCTGACAGACTGTACCTGTGTTCCCCAATCAGGTCACTTGTTCTTCATTGTTCTTTTCAGTATGTTCTCTCCATCTGGATGTATTGTATGACTTCATTTTCCATTACTTGTTGAAATCCAGCACTGTTTGTGACTGCATGGTGTGTGTGCACATTGTGGCACATGCATGTGATGCATCGTCCAATCCCCCCACCTTCCGTTCATCTGTTGTTCCTGTAGCTGTTGCCAGTGCACCCAGTGATCCCCACACACCTATTGGGACTGTCTCATCCAGTGTGTGTGGTCTGTTGGAGGGTCAACAGCTGCATATTGATCTCATGTCCATTTACAGTGAGTGGTGTCCAACAGGGGAGTTTGGTGGTTGGTTCAGGGTATGGGGATGTGGTTGAAGGCACTTATTTGCTGGGATGTTGCAGACCTGGGCCTCTTTCTGGTTTCATTTCATGGTGGGTTGAGCATGTTGTTTCTATGATGCGAAGCTGCTGATTGACCATTCACAGGTGGCCTTTGTTTTCCAGTCTGCCCTTCTCTCTCACCCACTTTTGTCCTTTCCCACCCCAACATGTGCCACCTTTCTATCTCTGTGCCTTCCACGCTCTCTGACCATGCCGCTTTTGTGTTTCTGTCTCTGTCTTCCTCTCTTCCCCACCTTCTCTCTGCCCTCACCCACTGTAATGTAATGTCCCCACCAGCAAGTATCCTCCTTGCACCACGATTCCCCTATCCCTCTCTCTCCCTGTCTCCACGCCACTCCTGTACATTCATGACCCTGTGTCCTGTACCCCTCTAGCCCGCTGTCATCCTTTTCATCAGCTATCACACGTGTACTTCCATTCCCGTGACCATCACCACCTCACTTGGTGTACTTTTTCATCCCTGCATCCATGGGTTACCCAAAGGCACACAACACACTTGACAGTGGGTGTGCAGGACTTGTATGCCTGCAAGCAATGTCCCCACTTCAGCTCACGCCCCGAGGCTGACTGACACCTGTTTCCAGAGTGCATATCATGCTGTGCTTGTAATATGTTAGATTTGCTGCCGAGATATTGATAGCTGCTCACACTTGGTAATTTGTGCTTCTGTACGTTGACACTGGGTGGTCCATGGCTATTTCCTTGTTCCATATGGGAATTGGCGTGGCTGTCCAGTATCTTTACATTGATGCATGGGTGTTCGGACACATAGTGATGTGAGTCTAGCAAGTGATTGCTTGCAGTTTTTGCATGTGTGCAGCATCACGTTTGCTCAGCTGTTCATGCCATGTCTACCCCTTCAGGGGGGGGGGGTCCCAAGACAAATCCACACACAGCAATGCATTGCAGGCCATTTGGGGGATGCCATGTTCACCACAGACACTCTGCGCCTAGTGTTATTGTTTGCTATGGGGACATGTTCCATGCATGGCACACCAGCAGATATTTTGCTGTCTGTTGACTGCTGCTCAGTGCATCTGAACACTTGCTTCAGTTCACATCACATTGGTCCCCATTCAGTCCAGTCCCTGTGAATTCTGCCTTTCCTTCCTCTTGCCTGTTCCATGCTCCTTTTTGAGTGGCACTCTCCTTGGCCACCTTTTCCATTCCTTTCTCTTGGCTGCTTGTCTCTTTTATGCCAGTTGCCTCTGTGCCCTGCCTTCCTGTATGGCTGCTGCCCCTTTGACTGGCTGCCTTGTGCCAGATCCTGTCTTCACTGCAATTGATGAGATGTTTGCATCCTGTCATCTTGGACTTTCCATCATCGGCTCCCCTTCCAATGTTTACTACACTCTCCTGATGCCACATGAATCAGGGGATGCCAATGTTCTGTTGCATTGGCAGTGCTCCCAAGGGGATCCTGGGTTTCCAACCTCTCAGTGATCTCTATTTTAGAGACCTCTCAGTGTCATTCTGACTCAAATCGGATCAGAGGGTTCACAATGTCCCCTCACAAGATCAAGGGGTAAGTGGTACCTGCTCCTTCACTTCATGGCACTTTGGGGGGGGCATATAGTGTAGGTGTTGTGGGTGTGGAAGGGGTCATTGTGTGGAGTGTTTTAATTGCATTTGACTGAGGTGGGTGGATCTGACTGCATTGGTGCAGAGACACATGGTGAAGGGTGGCTGGGGAGTTCTGGTTTGCATTTGTTTCATGGCACTCTGTGGGGCACATGGTACAGTGTATTTGGGTGCATGGATGTGTTACCTGCCCTGATCTTGTGTTGTTTTACTCTACTGAGGCATTATGAAGGGGAAGTTGGTTACTGCAATTGAAGAAGACATTTCTGTTGGATGCGTGCACCCAACACATCCGCAGAGTTGGGTGGTTTGCAGGCGTACATAGGGGAGCATTGATGCATTCCACAGTACAGCTGGTGCAGGCTCAGAAGGAGAAATATGTGAGGTGAGATGTACATCGTTCTTGTAATGCACTTGCATTTCTCATAGTCTGCATGACTACTTTTATGTGAATGTGTAATATGAGCATGCTTGTTACTGAATGGGGTGGCCACTCCACCTGTATATTGTTGTGTGACACGCATAGAGTGGCTAGGGCAGTCATGACATGTGTTAGTTGGTGTTTTCCATTTTGTGCTGTGGCTTCCCACTGGTGTTCCCCTATGTGTTGTTCGGGCTCTACATGCACAATAGTTGGTGGTGTCAGAAACGGTGGTCAGGGAGTGAGTTTGTTGCTTGTGTTGTGTGCTTTGCTGTGGACAATGAAGGGGTGACCTCACAACAACCAGACATTGAATTAACAACCCACCAGGGAAAAAAGCTAAATGCACCCTTTTTCAAGAAGAACAAGAGCTTTATTTTGTATACAAATGGGAAAATGGTGACAGAGTATTATAAGTCCACTGCCACAGAGCTCTCTGTCTTCATCAAAGCAAGCAGCACATTATAACCATGAAAATCGTCATGTGTGATGCATTTCATGCACAGTGTTCATCCACCACCCTCACTGACTACTACCTATTTACATGCTAATATTCACATCTAGACCCCTCTCCCATTGGCCGTATCATCTTCTTCTCCAACTTCTTCACAATTGGATGACAGTTTCTTCACCTTGGGTCACTGTGAAATGATTATTTAGGCTTTCGAGTGCACCACACTATCTTATGGTCTAACCATGTGATGTGCACCTGCCGTCAAGATGAGCTCCGAAAACACCTTTGGGCTCAGCCTGGTCCTTGCAAACATGGCAACTCTTTTCTCATCCCAGACATGTAGGCACCCCCATCAGGCATGCCCGCCGCAATCTTATAAACGTTGACATCGCCCTTTTCTCTCCGTAGTACAAATCCCGGACCTTGTTCTATGTTCCCCCCCTTTATCAGGTACTTCTCCCAAGGGATAGGCCTGGAGTTCCTGCATGTCCCACAGATCCATCTGATTCATGAAGGATTTAGGCGGTTTATCCCTGGGCATCTGGTGGTTCAAATGGGATGACCATTATCCTGGTGAGTGCTGGTGTCCTAAATCTTACCTCGTGTTTTGGAAGCTGAGGAACTCTGCCCTGGTTTCCATGGGTATGATCTTCACAATCGGCTGCAGCCCAACTAGAGAACACAAGTTACGGACGAGTTAGAGATGTTTGCAGTTCATACCGTTTGTATTATCATACAAAGGCTTTAATGAGCCAGCCTAAAGGCCTCATTCCAAGTCTGGTGGCATTAGCAGTGCTAACCTAACACAACCAAAGAAAATTAATGTAAGTGTAAGTGGCAATGGAAATTCCCCACCTAAATTAGGGTTGAGGTTAGTGCCCATTTTTCATTTATTAGTGGCAGCATTACTGCATAAAGTATTGCCTACATGATTGCCGCCATTGTGAGAGGAGGTTTTTTTTTTATGTTTGGGTGCTCTTAAACACAATCAAGGGGTGCCTTTTGTTTCCGTTACCAACCAGCAGTCAGATTCAGTGTTCCAGATTAGATTTTCATGTGGGAGTATTTTACTCCCTATTTCATAAATTCGGGAGTCAAATTATTTTTTGGATAGTTACAAAGTAAGCCCAATTGCAGATGGGCGTATTTTATACGCAATTAAACAAAATAAGCAAGTATCAAATGTTTCAACTGGAAAACAAAATGTTTTGTAATAATAATAGTTTCTTTGTACCTAGTTACTCATGCACATTAAAAGACGCGACTTTACCTCTACGTACCAGTCAGCAGTAATAATAGTTCCTTTCTCTGGAACTACGTACACTGCGAGTCCACACATATCAATGGAGCTATGTGAGTGAAAGCAAGGGCACAATGTCCTATGTGTCTGTTTCCTATTTTTTGTTCGGAGTAGTTTTACTCTCTATTTTTATTTTTGAGGAATATTTGCCTATTTTTGGTGAGTAAAAATGCCTGATACACCCCTTGTCTTTAGGGCTGGTTAGAATCAAGGTCCAGTTACACTCATGTTGAAACACCTTCTATGTAATGGTGCAAAAACATTACCAGTGGGCCAGGCCGAAGGTCTGTGGCAGGCGAGGGCTCCATATGTCCATGTGGTGAAGAAAATGTTTGTTAAAATGACAAAGTCCTTGACATTATTTACATATTTGTTTGAAAATGTATAAAGCGCAACTAAGGCCCAAGGGCATCTAGCTGCTAGTATCGACAGTAGCATGAGAACATCTCCGACTCAAATTTGTACAGTTACTGAGTTAGAACAAATTAGTTTTAAGTGCCCTACGAAAGGAGAGATGCTCACCCATGAGTCTTAGTGATAGCGGAAGTGCATTCCACAACCTGGGAGCCATAACTGAGAATGAACGGCCTCCCAGCCATTCCTGCTGATACCTCAGTATTTTAAGGAGTAACTGCGAGGCGGACGCAGCATTCTGGCTGGAAAGCAACACACTTATTCTTATCCTTCAGGTACTCTGTGCCAACATTATGCATCCCCCGATGGATAATGCAGAGTATCTTAAACTCAATATGTGCCGCCACCGCGAGCCAATGAAGGTGATGCAGAAGGGCTACTGAAGGGATCACACAAGACGTCATAAGTGCCAGTCTTGCTGCTGAGTTCTGGAGCACCTGCATACTTTGAATCTGATATTTGGGCTGACCTAGGTACCCATTGCAGTAGGCCAGTGACCCCATTATAGTAGATGTTACCAACATTGTTTAGTTGGCGGGGAGTAACAGAAATAGAATTTTCCTCAAAAACTTCCATTTTCCAAACCCTGCGCCACAGAATGTCGAGATCTGCACCTCTCGCGACCCATTGGGCAAAGACCTCACCCCAAGGCTTTTCACAGATGCACAGGCAGCAGGGCACGGGCCCAGTGAGTCAAGCCAATATTGAGAATTCCAAAGGTTGTCCACCATTTGGGGCCTGAACACCAGAACCTCCATTTTATTTCCATTTAGCTTTAACAATTTGCCAACATCCAATTACCTATGTTGTCCAGGCATTCACGCAGTTTTCCTGGGGGTTCCGTTTGGGGGAGTCCAGCTGAATCACCAACTGTGTCTCATCGGCATAGGTATAAAAAAGGACTCCTGATTCAGCCATTAGATCAGCCAATAAGGGCACATATAAATAAAAAATAAAAAAAGAAGAGGAGATAAGGCTAACACTTGTGGAACCCCACAAGTCAAACCAGAAGTAGAAGAAAGGCATGCTTGAAAAGAAATAGTCTGGATAGGCCCTTCAAGAAATGACACATACCATGCCAGAAGGCGCACAGCACCCCCAGCTTGCTCCATACGGGTCAGTAGAATGTCATGATCCACAGTTTTGAATGCCGTGGAGAGGTCCAGGAGATTTAGCACTCCGGCACCTCTACGGTCCTGAAGCAGAGCTAAATCACCCAGAAGCAGCGAGATCATAACTGATTCTGTACCCATTGTGGGACAAAAAACAGATTGAAATGGATGCAGGCACTGTTTTGTTTTTAAAGATTTCGAAAACCGGGGCGTAATCACAGCTTCCATCAGTTTCATAATGGCGGAAGAAGAAAAACGGGCCTATAGTTGGCCACCACCCGGGGGTCCATATTTGATTTTTTTAAAAGCGGGGTAACCACTGCCTGCTTCAGGGCGGCAGGACCATGACCTACAGTAAAAGAATGCTGTAGGGCTGCTGAAAACATGCAAATAGTCCTCTGTGGAAGCGCTTTCAAGCTACAGAGTGGTACAGCATCAAAGGGTGAGGCCGATTTCAGCCCATGGAGGGCCTTTAGTATAACATCATCATCGATAGGCTCTAGACAGAAAATATTTGCCAAACTAGGAATGATAGGTTCCCCTGGGGGCAGCTCCGTCTCCAATCCTGCTTGTCAGATATCTCGAATTTTATCACAGAAAAATGTGCTAATTGCATTACATTGCAGCTGGGCATCTGGCAGTTTGACTACCCTTTTAGATGGGCAGACCGACAATTCTTTTGCCACTATAAACTGCTCCTTAGCGGAGCGAGAGGCTCCTGTTATCTGATTTGCATAATATTTAGATTTTTACACCATAATCATTTTATGGTAGCATAACAGTGCTTGTTTGTAAACGTTATGAGTTTCCACATCATAGCTCAGCCTCCACTTCCTTTCAAGACTTGGAAAGACTGCTTTTGCACCCGGAGATCAGGAGTGAACCAGGCCGCCGTAGGCTTAGGTCTCCCAAAATTAGATTTAATAGGGGCCAGGTCATCTGCCACCTTTCAAGTGTTTTCAGGAGAGAGGTACAAGAGTCAGCTCGCTCTTCCCTAAACCTATATTTAGTCTCAAGTAATCGACCAGTCATCAGAGACAGATCCACCTTATGCCATTGCCTGCGGGCCTGAGGGTCATGAGAGATCTCCGGAAGACAGGGTGATACTTTAATAATAAAAGGTATCAGAAAGTGGTCGGACCAGATAACCGGATCAGGGGTAAAACTAGCAGACAGGCCTTCTTCAGAGAAAATCAGATCAATCAGATTACCACTTTTTTGGGTGGGAAGATGATTGTGAAGGCCTAAAGATAGATCTAATAGGCTGGTTACCACGTTATCAGTCGGGTCGTTTGGATGGAGTTTGAAATCTCCCAACACAACTAAATTAGGATGTGCCAGAACCAAATTGGCAACCAGCTGTGCAAAATTACCAGCAAAATCTGTTCAGCCCAGTGACGGGGGTCTGTATACCAGTAAGGGATGAACAGTCATGTTAACATTAACCTGCACTCTGACCAGGAAGAATTCACAGGGCAGAGAATGCTCTTCTGGAATCTGATGGCACTGGAATGAAGCAAGGTACATTATTATAATGCCCCCACCCCTACCCAGGGGATAGGGGGGGCTATCTAAACAAAATGCCACATAATCTTCTGGCAGCAGCTGACATAAATCAGGGTCAGAGTGAGCATAAATCCATGTCTCTGTGATACACAGATAGTCAGGGGTTGTATCTACCAGCGTAGTATGAAGATTATAACGGTGAGCTCCTGCTGATCTTGCATTGATCAGCAAGCACTTAAGTGTCCCCATGGGATCTTGTGACCTCCTTCCCATCCTTATCGTTCCCATGGGAGATTGCGCGCCCCCTGTCTGGCCATGACAAGCTTTGAGCTTTGTCCCTCCTGGTGCCAGGTTGATAAGATCATTACGTGTGTACCTCGTTTCATGGGTTATCTTATTGTTATCTTCCTCATATGTATCCTTCGGATTCTGGCATAATGGTGAAGCCCAGAGACCATTCAACACCGTACGTGCCCAGACGCGCTTGCCTTTCGCACGCCTTCGGGAATGCAGTGTGGGAAAGAAAGAGAAAGCAGACTCCCAGCACCCGTCTCCAACTCCAACTAAGAGAAGGTGGAAGTACACTGACAAAGTCTCATTCAGGAGAAAGGAGAGAGACTGTGTAAGTGTGGAGGCCAAGTAAGAGCCAAGCAGAACCTGAACAGATCTGTGCATTCCGTGCCGTCTTCCTGAAGGAGTTAAAAAAGTGCATTGTCACAAGTTCGGGAAGTGAGCGGGAACGTGAAGTACCTTGGCTGGGTGAGGATTCCACAACATTGGATTCCTTTTCCCCCATAGGCAACCACTCCTGTAACTCCAACAAAGGTCTGACAGGTCCATGTCACTATAAGTGCCTGCTGCAGTCGTGTCTTTCTCTGATATGCATGACAGCATCTGCCAGTTGTGATGATGTCACAGGTGAGAAGATAGAGAATGGGAGTGAGCAGACCCTGTGGTCAGGGACAGCCAAATGCTTCATGATGCAGGGCCAAGTATTGGTAAATGGAGGCTCCCTAAGTTATCCACCCCCGCATCTAGCCGCCTTGTTTGTAGGTCATTCTCGGTCCCCTGAGAAGTTTGCTCCAGCCCAAGAAGTTCAACGTGACTAATTGAGAAACACACAGTGAGCCCACTACTCATGGACCCACATCTCTGGAACCCTCCAATTCTCATAATTAAGCGAGGGGATAATGACATAGGCATTTGTTTACTCAAGGAAGGATGCTGTTAAGTAGTGTGTCCATTGTATTGGCGTGTAGTTGTAAATGGAAAACGAATTCAGCATTGCGATATGTAAGGGCACAACACAAATCTTGGTTTATACAAAGTGGGCCTTACTACAAGTCTGACGGCACCCTGCCGGTCCTACCGGTGGGTTGTCGCCGGACTTGCAATATTTACCAGCACGTGGCTTGCCGGCAACACCAGGGGATTACAACCCCAGCGTTCCGGGAAGTCAGGCGCCGGTAAACGGTAAATCCCCATACCCATTTGAGTACCATAGGACTCAATGGGAATAGGGGCCACGGAAGCACCGGCAACATTAATAATGGTGCCGGTGCTTACGTGGAACTCTGTGGGCGGTGCCGCTCCGCCCACCAGGTCTGACCCTGATGGGCAAGATGGCACCCACCCCCAGAGTCGTACTGTGCCCGTCTGGTAACAACAGTGCTGGTAGGCTTACCGGCACCATTGTTACCGGACCGGCACAGTTGTAATGAGGCCCATTGTCCAAATAAAATAGTTTGTAAAATACGCTTGCAATTTACTGTCACAACATATATGGGGCACAGGTAGTTCTAGCATCGCTGGTGGCTGCACCAACAGTGCATGGGTGATAAGGGAGATGTGATGGCTGACAAAATGCAGTAACTGTAATAATAATTTTAAAAAAATAATAAGGCAGAGCTGAATAGAAGGATGGTGTGCCTCAACACCCAATCCCAGTAAAGCAGATGCCTCACTGAGCCTTCGCAAACCATAATGGTGGTCTCAATTCTCACAATGGGCAACAGCCATTGGCAAACTCCTATTTAAGGTCAGTGGGTCAGTGTGTTGCAATGCTTCTTATGCGGATAGTCCTGTCTTTCTCATATGATGCTTGCTTCCATTTATTAAATGTTCTTGTGCACTTCTTCATAGCATGTGTATTCTTCCTCACCTTCCCCCTAGCAGCCAGACCTCCCGCACTTCAGTGGTCCACTCCAGTTCTTATGCCTTCTATCTTGACTCTGAAGAAGTCCTTGTTGCCCCAGGTTTTGCTCTTCAAGAAGTTCAATCCTGTCTTTGGGCCTCATAACGACTTTGGAGGCAGCCATGCCCTTAAAAAGGGCATGGCTGCCTCCAAACTCAGGTCAGGGTCTGGGTTCACTGAATGGGGAAATAAAGGGCCGTTACGACCTTGGAGGGCCCGGTATTTTCCCATTCAGGGTACACGGACCATCCCATTCCCATTTGTGCCCCCATAGGGCTCCATGGGAATGGGGAGCATGCTAACAACGGGCCCGTTAATGCCAGGCCCGTTGTTAGCAGGCTGGGCCGCTCGCGGGGCCCGCTAAGGACGTCTGGGAAAACCAGGCATCTAGAGCGGGTCCCGCAAGCGGGCCTCGTAATAGGGCGGTAAGTTGTTAACGGCTCCGGAACCTTTACCGGAGCCGTTCACCCCTTACCGCCCACCTCGTAATGAGGCCCTTAATTGCCTATTCTGAGGATGCTGCCTGTATCCATTCCTTGGACTTTCCTTTTCAAAGTAATTCCTGTTGAGGAGGTTTTCTCCCATATCTATCCTACTTTTGTTGTTTACTAGACAGAAATTACTTGATCCATTCCAAAACCTTATCTCAAACTCGTACATTCATTAATCTGGAATGGAGTGGCTAGTATATCCAATTATGGGTTATTGTACTTTAAATATATAATGACAAAGCCCAGAATAGCCTGTGTGATAAAGGAATTTGCTTTTAGTCATTGTTTGTGACCAGCTTGCAGCTCGTTGCTATGAACGATGTGAATGGAATGTCCAAAGCATAATAAGATTAACACATTTTTGTGGATTTTAAAAAGCAAACATCCTGGAATCAATAGCTTTCCAATTTTAAAAAAAAGATGCTTACTTTGTGATTTTATTTACTTTTAAGAAGTGCAGATTTAAAAGCCAACTGAGGGCTTTGAAATGGATAAGTGCAATTGCATCGCTAATAATGATCAGACATCAAAACATGAAGGCAGAAGACGTGTGAGGAATTCAACCATCCGCATAGTGGGTAAGCGCTCACCTGGACCTGTTTGTGAAATGTTTAATTAAATGGAATGAGGGGAGACCAACCTCAGGAAAATGTTTGGGTCTAATCCACATATCTTTCCCTATGCTCACACCACGACAAAGGCACAGGCCTGTGTACTCCGTGATGGACACACCTACAGGCAGTGTCTGCCTTTGTCATATTGGGTTGGAATGTGACAGCCAAGGAGGGCACAATGTCATCCGAGGAAGAGGGAGGACTGTAGGGTATTTTGTGGAGATTTGGGGCCTGACGGTATTTTATTACCGCCGAAAAATAACTTAGCAATAATCACTCCTTGTATTCAGATTGGGCCATGTGCAACAATAATACAGTGGACATGCATTATTTCAGCACCCAGACATGCATATTTGGTATGCGTGGTTGGTGGTATTTTGGTGAGCATAATTCCCTTGTTTTATTTGTGGCCCCAATGTCCAGAATCCCTTATCTTTGCTTAGATTTTTCGTGTAATCACTAGAGAGACCTCGGACCTACATTTCAGGAATACCACATTTTCAGTGTTAGTGTTAGTGTGCCACCATGGGCGATCTCACTGACTTATTTACGACAGAGAGCTATATGTGGTAATTTTGTGGTAATTTCCACTACCTTATATACGGTAGGGAACTATGTTCAGAGAGTCCCTCTTCCCGTTGGCTCATGTACCTCCAACGAGCTATGCTACAAACAATCACTCTCAACTGTCCATACTGAATATGATCATGCACACATCTGTCTTAAAATGACAATTGCATTGTTTAAAAATCTCCCCTCATCATCAGCACTGTATTGGTAAATATAAAATACACCACCCGTCTGCTTTCAAATATTTTTCTGTATTATAAAAGTTGCATTTAAACACGATCTCACTCTTTACAGAAATAAATAAAATAGCACAGTAACAACATTGTCTGTGATACACTGAAAAAATAGTGGCGGAGAACAGAACACAATTTGCAACATTAACATGTGATTAAGGCACCGGAATCTCCTTTCCTACTCTGACTGAATATTCTCGTACACACTCAGCTCCCACACTTATGTAATTACCTTATATGTTCAGCCGAGTTTTCTTCAGCGGTTCTCTTTCTGAATGTGGCTCCCTTGAAGATTAACCCCAGTGAAAAGGAGCGCCTTTCCTTCTCAAACCGGGGTCATTGCCTGGAATTCTCAGCTTTTTCAGCAGAAATGCTCCAACCAGGAAAAAATAGGTCCTTCTCCCAGCTCTCCAAATCTTGACTGACCTCCTTCCTCCTCAAACTCCCCCCAGCAAAACCCTGATCACTCCCTCTAGCTTGATACTTGCTATGACGCTGCTCCAATCAGAATCAATCATGCCATCTCCTCCTTCTCTACACAATGGCTCATTTTTATAGTAATACTTTGTAACCAACTGATTTCCTGTTCTTTCGAGCTCTTTTGCTTCCTGTAATTATGTGGACAGGGCAGCAGAGAAAACAAAAAAAAAAATGGATGTGCGTTTAAAAGTTCACTTTCAGAATAGGCCTAATTCTGCAGTGGAGACACATTTTTATTATTGGATTATGTTAACCTCAGTTTCATTAGTCAGGTTAGTTATAAGTAATGTTAGTTATTAATTTTCAAATGTGTCTCTCGCACCATAGGCATTTCAGGTGAAAAAATAGTGTGCATTTTTGAATGTGCACGTGTGCTTTTAACTGTAAAAATAGATTTGCATCTTATATGTTAAAATCGTTTTTGACTGAATAGCCTGTCTTTCCTTGTTAATCTGGTAACACATATAGCAATGCACCATACCCTTGTGGTGGTGCTGCATAAAAAAAAAATTGCTACCTGTGCAGTAGTGCTGTACTCTGTGCTGTAACACGCCAAATATCCTTACATACCCTCCTTTTGTTTTTAGAACTTGGCTACAATCCAAGCCAATTCCTAAAAACAACTTGTTCTTTCTTTTTTCTTTTAAAATGCATGTGTATTGGGATATCTTTCTCTTCCTGACGTAGCTAGTAAAATCAGTAACATTTTCATTTTTACTGATAGCACAATCAACCATCCACCCATGATTAGCACCAGGATAGCCAAACCCACTATTGAGCGTTCCCCCCAGGTTCCCCAATTAAATCTTTCCACTTCTATTATGCCCAGATTACTAATTGTAATATTGTTTTTTCTCAAATTCATTTTTATAACATGTCTTTCTTTGTGATTCAATAAATATTCCACATCCGGATCTATTGGAAAAGTATCCCTTTGAAAAAAATCGATATTTTCCACTTGGCTTTCCCAAACATCATTTGTTACATGAAACAATGTTAATCCCCCAATTGACACAATTGCATCCTTTGGAACCTGTAAATAAAAAACATTATATTTCACCTGTTTAACCACGTATGTTCCATGGTTTAAATGTACTACCGTCATGTTCTTTAAGCAGGTGCTGACCAACCATTTACCTCTGACCATCTTAGCCTGTGCCATTTCTTCACTCCCCATATTACTAATAATCACTTCACATCCCTCTGATATACTTGGGTCAGATTTCAAACCACAAATAGCATCTGTGGCATCAGGAACAAACGGTTTACCTGGACACATATAATTTTGTTCTTTAAATGTTACACATGTTTCCAGGTTTGGTATTAAATAAACTTCAGGTTCCCATGACTGAAATGCCACCACTTCTGGAGTCTTGATCTTAATGAATTTGTCCTCTTGCCAAAATCCCACGTTGTGTACCCACTTCGTTTGATAAATAAGTTCAGGGGCTACATATGGGATGCATAGCAAAAATCCGATCTCTAGTCTTTCCAAGTCCACATATAACGGCATTGCATTCCCCATTTCGAATGCAATTTTTACCTGTATTATGTCAATTTCCCTTCTGGTCAATCTTTCTATCATTTGACGAATGATATCCTGCGAAACAAAATACAATGGAATATGTCCTTGAATCAATTGTGAAACTGCAGTTTGAACTTCTCTCATATAATTCGTCAATAGTCTATCAACAGGACTCATTATGTTCAATATTTCATTTAAAGTTCTGTCATGCTTAAGTATTATTTTAGTCGCCCGTTGCATTACATCCGCTTGTTCATTTAGAATTATTGCAGTTTCATTTATGAATCTTACTTGTTCATCCAGTCCCCCTCTAATTCCATCTAATGTTTTTTTATTATTTCTAGGTCAATACTCAGTTGTTGTGCTTTAGTACTCAGTGTTCCTACCGAAATAGAATTGGCTGTTGATATTGTGGTACCTATTATTGCTCCAACTATAGACATTACCATTGATATCGCGAGCATCACCGCACCTCTCTTTCCTCTCTTCTTCTTAATGTCTGCTGAATTCACGAATGTTTTTTCCAATTGCATTAATATATCTCTTATTGACTGCTTAGTGTCCTCTTTTCTTATTTCCAGCCACTTTTTAGTCTGTTCAATCTTAATTCCGGTATTGTTCAAGTGTTTTTCAATCAAAATCTCAGGATTTAATGGTATGTATATATTTTGGAAAATCATCCTTCTATCACTCATGATGAATCCTGGTGCCTCTTCCACCGCAATACCAGATGCTGGTCCAGGTTCAATGACAACCTGTGCTTCTGAATTCTTGAAGATCCCTCCAAATATCATCATCATTAACCATATCATCGGTATCATCTTCAATGCTGATCGCTTTGCAGCCTTGGTCTTCACCCCTCTTTGGGGCTTTCTCGGAATCCGTCCACATGGGCTCCATGACTCCATCGTCTCCCGTGGGCTCTGATCCCGGAACCTCCGACCAAATAATGTTAATTTTCTAAATCAAAATAGAAAATAAACAAATTAAGTACATAGCACAATATTAACTTCACCCTTTTGCCAAAAATAAAACATGCTTGGTAAAAATATTTCATTTTTTTTTTCTATAATTTTTTTTTTTTTTTTTTTTTTTTAAATTAAACACAAGTTAAAAAAAAAACAAGCAGATATAAAACAGTATTCAATATTTAACACATTTTCTCTCTGCACACCAACCATGAGCTTCCGTTATATGTGCATTTATTTATTTATTTATTTTATATTATACATTTTTACATATACTACAGTGTTTATGTGCCATCATAACAATCAACTTTTTAACTCCTTTGTCACTGCCTCCTGATTGCACCGATTTATTTTCTCTTTTTGTGTTCAAGGGACTTTATCTGTTTCTACATGCTCAAGCTGCCTGATCTCATGTCTGGGATGGCATGGTTTGATTTGATTTACATGGACAAACTGCTCTATTGCTGTTTCACCTTCATTTTTCAAAATTTTATAAACTACAGGAGAGACCTTATCTATAATTCGAAATGGCCCCTGCCAGGCTGCTAGAAATTTAGAATTTTTCTGTTTACTTTTTCCAAAATGAAACTTGTACACCTGATCCCCTACACTGTATTCCTTTACTGATGTCTTTTCATCATAATACGATTTTGCACTGTCAGCAGCTCTTTCCAGATTTCTCTGCACAAAAGCAAATGCATGTTGCAAATGCCTCCTCAGTTCATCAATATATTCATGAACTGTGGATGCACTCACAAGGGTTTGCTCATGTGTTCTGTATAGTAGGTGTTGTGGTAACACCATTTTCCTACCTGTTAAGACCTCATGGGGGCTAACACCTGTTGCTTTGGCAGGAGTCGACCTGATTGCCATCAAAACCAACGGTAAACGTAAATCCCAGCTGGAACCTGCTTCTGCCACAAATTTCTTTAAAATATCCACAACAGACCTATTGCTTCTTTCAACTGTACCTGAAGACGCCGCCCGATATGCGATATGTAGTTTCCTTTTCACACCTAGTATTTGCCATACCTTACTCATTAGAGTACTTGTGAAATGACTTCCTCTGTCTGACTCAATTCTTTGTGGCAACCCAAACCTTGAGAACACATGGTTCACCAGCAATGTGGCTGCTGTTTGCGCACTACAATCTGGTGCAGGAATGCATTCAATCCACTTCGACATCAAACATACCACACTCAAAATATAACGGTGTCCCCTGCTCGACCTTTTTAAAGGACCTACATAGTCTATTTGCAAATCTGACCATGGGAGAGTTAGGCCTCTTTTCATCAATGGTGCTCTATGCATTGGTGAAGCAGGTTTAAATCGGGCGCATACTAGACATCCTCTAGTATATAATTCCACATCTTGGGACATATGTGGCCAGTAAGCATAATCTTTTAGTATTTCTAATGTTTTTTGTGAACCTCTATGGCCTGCGGTTATGGCATCATGTGCATGGTGTAGCATTAGTCCTCTGAATGAAAGGGGTACTACCCACTGTATTTGTCCTGTTATGGACTCTCTAATCATGAGTCCATCCTGTAATCTAATTCGTGTTTTGTTCTTTAATAGCACCCTCAACTCTTCTTTTCCCATACAATCATTTTCTGTTAAAGGATTTTGTTCGGGGTCTATCAAATGATTATAATAGATTCCCAAAATTTGATCATTCTTTTGTGCCTCAATCAAATCTTGGTCTGGCGTGTCATGACTCCACTGCACCACCGGTTGATCTACCTCCTTTGGTGCTTTAGAACGTGTGACTGCATCAATTTGTATTTCACCCATTAAATAATCAATAGGTAGCAATTCTCCCATCACAGCCCCAATCTTAGCCAGGTGGTCTGCCTTATCATTTCCCTCCTTATCCTCTCCTGGTGTTTTTAAATGCCCACGAATTTTTCTCCAGTATATTGTTAACTTATTCTCTGACACCAATTTGTCTATGGCTTGTATCATTTTTCCATGCTTAAGTGGCTTTTTGTTATATGTAACCATGCCTCTTGCTTTCCAACCAGGCAAATACTCCACAAAGCTATTCCGTGCATAGTCAGAATCAGTCACCAGGACAATTTCACTGAACTTTTTATCAACTGCAGTAGCAATTGCTTTATAAATGGCTGCCAATTCCGCCACCTGACTGCTCCTATCTCCAATCCTCATCCCTATACTGGGGACACCTTCACATTTCAACCAGACATTTCCTATTCCTGCCACTAACTGTTTATTACTGTCATTTTCAATGTGAAAAGCACAACCATCCACATATACAGTTGGCAAATCCTTGCATGTTTTTTCATCAAAAGCTTTGTGTGGTGATTGTTCAAATTCCTGCAAACTAGTTTCTACTTCCATTTCATTTGGTATTTGTTCAGCTGCACAGTCATGTAAGTCAGCTAACCCTTGAGCAATTGGGTTCTTTTTATTTTGTCCATATCTCACTTCTACGGGAAAACCTTGTAATGCCAGCGTCCATGAAGTGATTCTGGATTGCGCTAGATTACCTGATCTAATTCTTTTACTCTCTAAAAATTGCAAAGGTTGATGATTTGTTTCAATAATTACCTTTTCTCCCTGAACAATGGGGCGGAAATGTTGTAGCGCCCACACAGTGGTTAATAGGGCCTTTTCACATTCATTAAATTTCATTTCAACTTGGGAAAATGCCTTACTTGCATATGCAATGGTTTTGTGATTCAAATCGTGTTTTTGTGATAACACTGCTGACATACAATTTTCAGAAAAACCTATTTCTATAAAGAAATCCCTGTCCTTTATGGGGTATGCTAAACATGGTGCCTTTACAAGACATTCCTTTAATTTAGCCACTGCATCAGACTGCCCTTTTTCCCATTTCCAGGGAGTATTCAGTTTAAGCAGTTTAGTCAATGGTTGAGTGATTTCTGCATAATTTTCAATGAACTTTCTGTTATAGCCTGTCATCCCTAATAAACTTTTTACTCCTTTCACATTTTTAGGATCTTTTAATCTTTGTATGGCCTCTATTTTCTTCTTTTGTGGATTTAGCCCATGTTCAGTCACTTCATGCCCTAGAAAGTTCACTTTTTTCTTGCACCATTGTGCTTTTTGCAAAGATACTTTGGCGCCTGCTTTCTGCAATTGGCCAAGTACATGCCTTATTTCATCAAAATGGCTTTTCAGGCTTTCATTTTTTATCAGGACATCGTCCACATAAACTATTGTTCCTCTTTCCGCTGCATCCGGCATGGCCTTTCTCAAAAATATGCCAAATTCACTCCCACTATTGATGTACCCGAACGGAGCTCTAAGCCAGGCATATTGAGTCCTGTCAAATGTAAAGGAAAATAAATGTTGTATCTCCTCTGCCAATGGCACGCACCAATATCCAGAGGTGAGATCTAATGTGGTAAATACTGTTGAACCATGTACCTGAGCTAGGCCCTGATCAATGAATGGCAGTGGCCATCTAGATATTGGTACTCTTTTATTTAACTCTCTCAAGTCTGCACACAGCCGCCATTGACCATTTGGCTTTAACACACCTAAAATAGGTGTATTGGATGTGCTATGAATGGGCCTGATGATTCCCCGCGATTCCAAATTTTTAATAATCTCTGCCAATGATTCTAAACATGCCAGCGGTAGTCTATACTGGCGTACAAACACTGGGTTTCTGCTACACCCTTCTGGTAGTGTGGCCACATGTAAATCAGTTAAACCACAATCATAAGCATCTTTTGCAAATACATCCTTAAACTCCATAAATGTCTCCCTCAGATTGTCCCTCTCTTCATTGCTTTCACATGCATCCGCTAAGGAGATCTGCTCTTCTACCATTTTGGAAAATTCTGGAAAATCTTCTGGTAAGGGAATCTCGGCGCTTTCCTCTAACTGTGTGGCTGTGTCTTTTTGTAAAGCTGCCACTTTAAAATATTTTGGCATATCAGCTTCCACTTCAATGGGCTGATTTTCTGTTTCATTTTCATTTAAATTAAATATTATGCAATCCTCTTGATGGCAGCACACTGTCTCATTTGAATCATAAGGATACACAGAATGAATTTTAAATATTCCTTTGGGCTGAGAGTCCAGGTGTTCTGGCAACTCGCCCTTGGCATCTACATATTTTTCAGGAATATTCCCAATCACCATGTTATTTAAATCTGCCGTATAATGTGATTTTTGTATGGCCATTCCTAATGGGAAGTTTTCCTCTAAATGAATATCCTGACAACCTTTATTATTTACCATGATTTTTACAGATCCTTCACCAATGTCTACCAATGCAATGTATTCATAATACAGGCCTTGCTGTTTTATGGATTCATTCAGGCATACAAATGCATCAGAGCCTTTCATCTGCTGTCCATTTTTGCATTTCAGTGTTATTGCAAACTGTTTTGTAAATGCAGGAATAATAGTATCTTTCCTCATTTGTAATTCGATTGCATAAGGAACCAGTTGTGCACAATGATAAGCCCTTCTTTTGTCTTCAAATTCAGGTGCCGGACCACCTAGGCGTGACCATATTTTTTGATTAAGGAAATCTAACACCATACACATTCTGTGCATGATGTCATTGCCCATGTAAAATTCATTTTGTGCTCCACTCACTATCCAGACATTATGGTAAATTGTTTTCTGCCCAATGCTAATTTTAAGCATGCATCTGCCTGCAATTTGGTTTTCAAAGTCTGGACTGTCCAACCCAGAAACATATTGGTTTTTAATCCTAAATTTCGGGATTTCTTCCCTCTCCATTATTTTTTGCAACAATTTCTCATTAATGAAGCTCCTTTCATGTCCAAGCGCTAAAGTGGCTTTTATTGTTTTAAAATAGTCATTTATACCAACATGAACCCATGGTTGCTCATCTTCCATGTGTATTTCTGCCAGAGTGGTAATGTGTTTTTCTGAATCTGTTTTAGGAGCAATATTCGGTTTGCATGTTTTCTCTTTTAAATAAAAACGTAATGTGTGCTCATCTATGGCAGTCTGCCAATTTTTCCTTGGGTCCAAGTATATTTGTACAGGTAGTTTTTCATTGTCGCTCTGCATTTTGTCTTGACACATTAATATGACAGTGACACTAGGTATGCAGCTATTCTGGAGATATACCTCCACAGCATCATTTGTTTTGGCAACGGTGTGACATTCATTTATATTGCTGTTTTGTGATTTTAGTTTCTTAGGCCTCAATGGTTTTTTGGTTAAGGACCACAGCACTCCATTCACCCCATCTATGAGAGGAGACAATCTTTTCAGGCAATCTGTCCCCATCAGAAATGGAATTTCACAAATAGATGTGATCAATACCTCTTGTTTCATTCGGTGCTTTCCTATTTTTATGTCAACCTCAGTTACACCTATGATGGGCACCTCCTCCCCATTAAAGTTATGCACTGGGCCTTGATTTTCCTTCACTGTGATCTGACTCTGTGGAGGTCTCCCTTCATTGATACTCTTTACCAGCTCCTTGGACATAATTGTGGCCTGTGCGCCAGTGTCAATCATAGCAAAGGGGTGGCATTTTTCTTCTACAGTGATGGGTGCATAATATCTGTCCTCAACTTCCTCTAATACACATAAAAAGTGTGAATTCTTACTGAGTTCAGGGCTCACCTTTCTCAGATCTTTTTCACTTTTGGCTAAGCACATTGGTAAATGAAAAGACATTTTTCCCTCCTTTTTACCCATTTCTGCGCGAGAGATTTTATTCATTTCTCCATGTTCAGAGGTTTTTTGGAGTGTGGCCACTGTTCGCCCATCCATCTGGGTAACATCAGAGACCACATTACAATCCTCCAACTGAACATGTGTAACAACATCATTCAGCAATTTGTCATTTTTTAATTCTGTGCATTTGTGATCATTTAGTGTGATACCAGCCCTTTCAGCCTCTTCAAAAATATGTGGCTCAAAGAATTCTTCAGGTGATTGACTTGTACCCTCCTTTTGAGTATTTCCTTTTTCTGTCTGTGTTTGGTCATTGTTTTGCTTGCCCAGGGAAGGAGCTATAGCATCCCCACTTACTCCCTGTTCACTGGTATTCCCCATGCATGAATCATTTTTCTTAAATCTGTCCCTTTGTTCTTTTGGAATTCCTAATGTTTCTTTTTCATTTGTGCAAATCTTTACTGTTTTATTTAGCTCTAGGTTAAATCGTACCTCTTTTTTAGAAGTATTTGCACTTTCTGTCACAAGTTCATTTACGGGCACTTTCATTTTTAATCCATTAGGCATCTCAGAGTCGTTATGCAAAATTATATCAGAGCAATCTGTCATTTTGGCATTGAGTTATCATGAGTACTTAGTCACTTTTCGGAAGCCCCCCGGTCATTGCTATGGCCATCAGCCCCCTCTTTGGAAGGTTGTTTTTGCGCTGTACAGAGCTTTCCTATTTGCTCAGCTAACATTTTCACTTGGGCCTCAAGGCATTGGAACCTTTCCATCTCTCTAGGATCCTCTTTCTGTGGCCTAGGTCGATATTGGTTGTTTTCCCCCTGATTGGATCTATTCTGATACCTCTCAGGTGATTGATGTCGGTTGGGATGGTTTCTGAACTCTTGATTCATTTGTGGAGGGGAGCGGGTTGCACCCATCCTTTGATTATAGTCCCCTGGTGGGGAATCATTGTACTGGCGTGGATTGTAGTTCACGTTTTGCCTCATGTCCTGTCTCTCAGATTGTGGGTACTGGCCCCTATGTTGATTTCCATTATCAGTAAATCGATCCACATATCGGGGCCTATCCTGATTACCATATATCATGGTGCTGGGATCAAATCTGCTCTGTGTCCCCAATGACTGGTAGGGACCATCATTTCTTTGATCTTGATTTTGTCTCTGGTTATTGTTCATACCTGCCATATCAGGCCGGTATCCTACCCGGGGTCTGTCCCCTAAATACCTAGGGCTGATGTAGCTCTCTCTATTACTAGGATCATGTGATTGGAACATTGGTCCAGGAAATGGCGATCTTTGTTGATTACCCCTTTGTTCAGGTGTCACATTATTTTTACCTTGGCTTTGAGCAGACTCAAGGGACATTTTGGCTGACCTGATTTCCATTACTGTGGCTGAGGGTTCTTTAGATTTAGGTCTAGTATCTTTCATTTTATCACTTTCTCTACCCTGACAATAGAGTACCTCATATAGTTTTGTGCTTTGATGTACAATCCATTCAAGGGACTTGTCACGGTCAAATTCACGGACCAATTGGGATATGATGTCTTTCTGTAGCCCATAGAAGTATGCAGTTTTAAACTCATTGGAATTTGAGTCAAAAGATACATCAAAGCGAGAAAATGCTCTTTTTAAGTCTTGTAAAAATTAGCGAGGGGATGTGTTAGGCCCAGCAGTAATTGTGTACGCGACTTTCTTTGCCTCCTGCAATGACTGAAAAGGAGAAAAATGACGCCTAATTTCTTTTTCAAACTCCAGCCATGTCATATTCTGCTGTTCATTTAATCCCCTTATGATGCTGGCCGTCGGGGCATCTAAAGTTAAATGAAAATATTGTCTGTACTGTTCCTTAGGTATCTGGAGTGCTTTAAAAATGTCATGCACCGCTTCTAAGTGATCCTCAATGCAGCATTCACCTCCCTTTCTAAATGGTTTGATCAGGGCTTTAATGGATTTCATTATTTTTATCGGGCTACGTGTTACCATGCATGGAATTGCACTATTTTATGATTCAATCCTGTTTTCAGGTGTATGAGATTGGTGGCTGCCCCCAATGGGAGTATCAAATCCCCCAAGGGTGCTGCAACCAAGTTCAGTCACCGGCCCAGTCACTGGAGCACCAGCTCTTTGGGCAGAGCTAGAATTCACCTCCACTCCATTGAATGTGGTACCCTGCCGCCTCTCCTGGGACCTGGGAATGCACATTTGCTGTTCTAAGTCCTTACACTTTTTAAGGAGTCTGTTGGCTTCATCTTGCAAATAGTTGTTTTCACCATTCATCTTATTAATCACCTCCTGCATGTCGCACATTTGCATTTGGCATTCATTGAACTCTTTATTTCTCTTGTCTCTTTCTTGAATCATTTTAATCATTTCTTGTTCTGCACTCTGGAGATCACCTTCTTTTTCACAATGTTCTTTTTGTAAAATCTGCATCTCTGAAACAACCTCATCTTTATCCCGTCTAATGTGATCCACTAAGGCTTTTAAGTGTGCCAATTCTTGCTCACTATCTTCAAATTGTTTCTTGCTTTTGGATAATTGAGTATCAAAGTCTCTGCATTTTAATTGCATGTCTTTTTGGCATACATCTGCTCTCAACATTTCCTGATTTTTACTTGCCCCATCTAATTCAGTCTTTAACCTGTTAATTAGCTGAGTATCATTCTCTTGCATTCGCAGGGACTTGTTTAAAATAAACCATATTTTGCCGCATAGCCGTATTAAACAGTCTTTCTCTGCACTTTTATCGGCTGCATTCAATAATCTTGTAAGGCAGACCTGAATTATGCTGCCTTCTGCAAAAATATTGTCTAGTTTTTCTTTCTGCACCTCACCCTGAATGCGGTTACTCCATTCTAACGTGCTATTCGACGACCAATTCCCATGTGCAAACAACTTTGCCTCTAAATATTGCATTAGATCTGAGAATGTGGTTTCCCTTTGTGACATTCTGAAATTCGTTTTTAGTGGCACACTGCTATTATAAAATGGGTTCCCTTTAATGTACAAATGGCAGTGTGAGACACGCTTGCCACGCCCAGTAGGAACTCTATGATCACTTTCCCGGCCGGCAACGCACCATAAATATGTAGGGTATTTTGTGGAGATTTGGGGCCTGACGGTATTTTATTACCGCCGAAAAATAACTTAGCAATAATCACTCCTTGTATTCAGATTGGGCCATGTGCAACAATAATACAGTGGACATGCATTATTTCAGCACCCAGACATGCATATTTGGTATGCGTGGTTGGTATGCGTGGTTGGTGGTATTTTGGTGAGCATAATTCCCTTGTTTTATTTGTGGCCCCAATGTCCGGAATCCCTTATCTTTGCTTAGATTTTTCGTGTAATCACTAGAGAGACCTCGGACCTACATTTCAAGAATACCACATTTTCAGTGTTAGTGTTAGTGTGCCACCATGGGCGATCTCACTGACTTATTTACGACAGAGAGCTATATGTGGTAATTTTGTGGTAATTTCCACTACCTTATATACGGTAGGGAACTATGTTCAGAGAGTCCCTCTTCCCGTTAGCTCATGTACCTCCAACGAGCTATGCTACAAACAATCACTCTCAACTGTCCATACTGAATATGATCATGCACACATCTGTCTTAATATGACAATTGCATTGTTTAAAAATCTCCCCTCATCATCAGCACTGTATTGGTAAATATAAAATACACCACCCGTCTCCTTTCAAATATTTTTCTGTATTATAAAAGTTGCATTTAAACACGATCTCACTCTTTACAGAAATAAATAAAATAGCACAGTAACAGCATTGTCTGTGATACACTGAAAAAATAGTGGTGGAGAACAGAACACAATTTGCAACATTAACATGTGATTAAGGCACCGGAATCTCCTTTCCTACTCTGACTGAATATTCTCGTACACACTCAGCTCCCACACTTATGTAATTACCTTATATGTTCAGCCGAGTTTTCTTCAGCGGTTCTCTTTCTGAATGTGGCTCCCTTGAAGATTAACCCCAGTGAAAAGGAGCGCCTTTCCTTCTCAAACCGGGGTCATTGCCTGGAATTCTCAGCTTTTTCAGCAGAAATGCTCCAACCAGGAAAAAATAGGTCCTTCTCCCAGCTCTCCAAATCTTGACTGACCTCCTTCCTCCTCAAACTCCCCCCAGCAAAACCCTGATCACTCCCTCTAGCATGATACTTGCTATGACGCTGCTCCAATCAGAATCAATCATGCCATCTCCTCCTTCTCTACACAATGGCTCATTTTTATAGTAATACTTTGTAAGCAACTGATTTCCTGTTCTTTCGAGCTCTTTTGCTTCCTGTAATTATGTGGACAGGGCAGCAGAGAAAAAAAAAAATGGATGTGCGTTTAAAAGTTCACTTTCACAATAGGCCTAATTCTGCAGTGGAGGCACATTTTTATTATTGGATTATGTTAACCTCAGTTTCATTAGTCAGGTTAGTTATAAGTAATGTTAGTTATTAATTTTCAAATGTGTCTCTCGCACCATAGGCATTTCAGGTGAAAAAATAGTGTGCATTTTTGAATGTGCACGTGTGCTTTTAACTGTAAAAATAGATTTGCATCTTATATGTTAAAATCGTTTTTGACTGAATAGCCTGTCTTTCCTTGTTAATCTGGTAACACATATAGCAATGCACCATACCCTTGTGGTGGTGCTGCATAAAACAAAAATTGCTACCTGTGCAGTAGTGCTGTACTCTGTGCTGTAACACGCCAAATATCCTTACAGGACCAATCTTCCTCCTGCCATGGTCAGCCTGAATAATTGACAAAGGTTTCATGGAAACGCCCTGCTCTTTTGTTATGCCCTGCATCTGGTGCCAGTAATTTTCATACCAACAGGGGGTATTTCAAACAGGCCCACACAGGACCTGGCTGCAGAGGATAACAAAGGAGACAGGAAAGCTAACAACCTTTCATATGTACCTATTTCAACCAGAAGCCAGCTCCCACCGGTCTGTATTGATGGCAATGAACGGTCATGTCTGGGTTTGGTGTTCCTGTAGGCCACCCCACTAGGGGCACCCCATTCATAAGGTACGAGAATGTGGTTTGCAGGAAACAGAGAGTCTTGTTTTTCAGTAGCTTCAATGGAGACCTGCCTTTTTAACAGGAACATCACAGGCAGGTCCATTAACCAGAGAGACTCTTTAAGCACAACAGATAGGAAGATGGGTGTGACTAAGTAGAACAAGGAAGTGAGCCCAGAGCTCTTTCTGTTGAGAGAAGGGTTCGCTATATTAGCTCTGGGGCACATCTTGTTCCTGTTTTCACCCCTTTACCTTTACTGTTGCAAATCACTCTGGTTATGACACACATACAGACGATTGTTGTCAGGGACCCCAGGTTTGGTTCACTAAGGTAGACTAGCCTACACCAATCACTGTAGCCCACTCGGCTTTAAAAGAGGGCTGAGCCCCTCTTTGGAAAATCATCTGAAGACTTCACAAGAAGTATGAAGAATAACTTAACCTTCCAACCTGGCCAGGGGTCAAGTCCTAAAAAAATAAGTGTGGGGACTCATTAACAAACGCAATTGGATGCAACATCGCCAGAAATTAGCATATCAATTTGAAATATGCACAATTCATTGAATTGGCTTTGCATAACCACACAAATTTGCAAGGGACAAATGGCATTTGCCTTTCATAAAATCAACACACACACAAAACTAAGAGAGGATATTTTATGTCAATAGTGATTTTGAAAACGTTTAAAGATGTGCATGTTTTAAACTCCAAGAAACAATACCAATGTTTTCCCTGGAACATGAATTACCGAAATGTGACACATCACCTTCAGTTGATTGTTATTTTTCATCAGGTTATATAGTGCAGTGGTGAAGTGTCCACAATGAAAACCTTTAGACCTAGCTCAAGCCCCGGGGCTGGCGACTGTATTCATAAATTCAAAGAAGACACTCATTTTATCTCATTTTTGCTGGGGGGTACTGATTCCACCCTCTGAAAAAAAGTGGGTGAACTCTGCCCACCTGCGTGTACCCTCGACTTGAGCCCTGACCCTGGCTGAAGGTACAGAGTGCCTTACATCCTCAGCCAGTGAAGGAAGGCCAGGAGATCGAAAGTGGGAAGCAAGATCCCTCCCCCAAACTTCTCCCATGGAACAGAGGGAGAAAAATATCTCACTGGATCTCCCTCCGCTGCTGAACCTGTACCCAGCGAATCCCACAACATGCCCTGCTAGACTCTGCAGCAAGATTCCTGGAAAGAAAGGGCCAGAAGGTTTCTGAACTCAAAACAAAGGACACAGCAGCTGCCTGTAACACACTACACAGCTGTCCGCCTTCAAGGACACTTTTGCAAGCCAGTCCAGCTCCTCCATACGCAACTGATTGCAACAGCGACCGTTGTCAAGCCGCAGTTGCTTAAACACACCCAAGACGTAGCTTCAGAACCATCAATCAGCACTGAAACAACGATGCATGACCCAGAGCCACCATGTAGGCCAGCCTTCAGCTGTTTGTCTAGCTTCGATCATCGAAACGTCTTGCCGCCTGATACCCACAGCTGACTCCCGTCTCGACCTCTGTCACAGAAGCCTGCAAAGCATCCTGAAGCTGAATCGACCCTGTCGAGCACCAGGAACACTAGGAAAAGGCGCACTGTGGATGTGTCCATGTGGTCCTTCCCAGAAGGCTTCTGGAGACATTTTAGGCCCTTTTACCCCCTTTTTGTACAGACCCCAAAAAACCTTAGCAAACTGTTGTTGTTACTAACCATACTGACTACCCTCCTGTCAGTATCCATAGTGCATCCCATTTCCTTCTTTGAAAATGTCTGTCCTCTGCATTCCTTTACAGGGTGGGTTTTATTTGGTAGTGTTGTTAGATTGTCTGTTGTGATAATAATAAAGTAGATATGTGTATGCAACTTTGACTGGACACTCCTTTTATCATTGGTTAATAATTGTATTTTTGCTGTCCTTCAGCCAACCATAGATGCACGACCTTTAGAGGAGATAAGCCTGCCATTACAATGAAGTTACCAAAATTGGACATGGAGATTTATGATTTTAATTGTATGTTTGTTTATGCCAATCTGTTTGCATCCATTCTGGTGTATTAGAGGTCTGGGGCTGATTGATGGTTTAGAAACCAATATTCAACACTGGACCACAGGTACCCCAGAACTCGATTTGTCCCAAGCTACAACTAATCACAGTGTAGGGTCTCTTCTACACTTCATTCACTGATTGGGGTGATCTGCAGCCACATATGACAAAAGCATCACTTAAAATAAATAGACTGTGAAAAAAATACAGTACATGTAGTCAATGTGAGTTATGACGTGCAAGTGGACTTGTGACATTTTACAGTGGCTCTGACCTCTGCAGTGTTCTTTAACTTCTAATCCTTCTGCTCAAGCCTCTCCATGGAACCATGGGAGCAAATGTAAAGTAAACACGGGGTGCAGACATGAGAGCAGGGATATCACAGAGAAAAAAAGCTATCGCTTTTTACATGGGATTGTTCAGCTTTTATTGGATAAAACCGAAATACAGACACCCTAATCATAATTAGTTTCTTGTTTTCCATATTTCTTGTTGGATAAAATGCAGTATGTGCATTAACTTTTAACTTTTCACTGTTTTGGAATAATGCTTAGCACACGGCAAGTGCTTATAGAATCTGAATGTGACAAATAAATTAATAATTATACGACAGATAGTCATGCTTTGCAATCACTCATGTATTGACATTTGAACCTGAAAAAAACAAAGTCTGACTTCTCATTGCATAAATGTTTCTAATTTAAAGACTAAGGGGGTTGTTCTGTGTCTGACGATATTACGGTGGCAGAATTATCATTACTGCTGAGGTGTCAGGTAGAATTACCGCTGTATTACAACTTGCGGGAGCGTGCTCACATCACTGGCAGTAACAGTAATTCAATGCGGCAAGGTTACCGGCAAAATTGATTATCCAGTGGTAATTACGCCAAGATACAACAGTATTACCATTACCACCGGTGGAAATAACTTCATTGCCGAAACGGGAAGCACGGCGGTGGGCATTTTGAAAAACACAATAAACTCTCAATCTCCAATTTCCTGTTGCCACCCAGACCACATACTTGATGAAAATGCCACAGGAGAAGGAAAATGCAAGACACACAGCAATTAGGCTTTGAAAGCAGAAATGTACACAGTCCAAACTCCAGGTATTGGTGGATGAAGTAGTCAGCCACACCAAGGAGCTGTATGACAGCCGGCAGTGCAATACCTCTGCCCAGAGAAAGGCTGCCAGTGCTGGCAGTGGGCATCATCACACGTGACTCTGAAGGCTGCCGAAAGAGGTCGAACAACCGAAAGGCCATGATCCGTAGCCATATTTCCCACCACAGGAGAGAGAGCGCAGCCACATGAGATGGCACTGAGGATCCCCTCAGACTGATACCATGGGAGGGGAAGGCCAGCTCAATCCTCCACATAGAGGGGATCGAGGGATTGGAAACACAGAGATGGGAGCAGAAAGCCACGGGGATGGCGGTAAGTCTATCAGTCCCTTCTCACATGCGAATGCACTGGCTAAAGTCATTCATCCGCCAACATAGGTGAGCAGAATGGGCAATTGAATTGGCAATCATTGCAAATTCACAGTGAGTGCAAACATGTGCCAGGTGTGAGGGGTCAGTAATGCGAGACGGACAACTGCTTGTGTTTTTCTCAGAATTCAACATTTTATTAAAGATAAAAAGTGCTAATAAATCCTCGCTAAACCTACTCTATCAGGGAGTTCCCAACCTAGCCTAAAGATTAAGGGAATAACTCCTAAAATAAACAAACTGGCCTTCACACTAATAAAAGTAAACATTCAAGGTGAATTAGAAACAACACAAAAGAATAAATGATAAACAAACAAAGTAATTTGAATGACCTTCACCTTTCATGGGTAAATCCATTCCCCAGGATTATTCAAAGTCAATTTCGCCAAATGTTCAAAAGCAACATTAAAGTCTTGAACCAGTTCTTGTAAGTTCCAAATGAAACACAAGTTCATCAAACAAAAATCCACTGGTAAAGGTTCTTCAGCTTTCAGTTGAAAAATACCCCTTCCAATTCCAGCCAAAGAAATAGCACCAATGGTAATCCTGGATGTCTTCCTTCCAGATTAGCAACTTCTCCTGCAACTCTATAAATGTTCATAACCTCTGAAGTAATTGTAAGGATGCTTCTTCTTAGGTTGCTGCTCTCCTCTTGACAACCACCCTTTGACTATGGTTACCATGGAAACAGACTCATTGGTTCCACAGTATGCCACTACTTGAACCAACTTCAATGTGACATCCACTGACAGTATTTTACACAACCACAGCTCTGGCATTTCTGCCTCAAATGTATACTTCAGGACGGTTAGGCGTTTTTAAAGACAATTTGGACTCTACAGTAGGCAAGGCATTCTTCTTTCCTAAGTTCCATGAAAATGACCAGCCTAATTGCCTCTTCTGTATGTCTTACTGTCACAAGTATAACCTGCCTCTGCTTCCAGACTGACTTTCTCTCCTCTTTAACAGTCTTAGTATTCCAGATTATTTGTTCAATCTTTTTACAAGCACCCAGCTACCTTCCCCAGCTTTGTTCACACCTTCTTGGTTCCAGTAGCTACTGTGAAGCTGTATTGCCACACTTCCAAATTCATATAACAATGCCACACTTGTATCAGAGAACACTGGACTTTTAATAACTCCATCAGTTAGGTGGATAGGTTCAACCAGGGTTTTGTTCACTATAGAAAGGATTTGCCTCTTAGCTTGAGGAGTGCTTGTTCGGCTTGTTAATACAACAACTTCTGAATTCAAAGAATACGTGTTCTTAATGTTACAAAGTTCAATCTTCAAAGGAGAGACAGATTTAGGTACACATGACCACTCTCTAAGGTAGATATTTAACCTTTAGTGTCTGTAATTATTTGTATTCCCACATATTAACATAGAGACACTTTCACACTGCGATCTGGAATCACAATTTGTCACACGTGACCTTCCTTTAATGTTTTCAGATTTTATAACAATTGTGAAAGTCTGCATTAGGGTTTTCAGAGTAATTTTGAAAGCTTTCTCCCTTTTATCAGAGGCACGCAAAAGCTCCGGCAACATTAGAAATTCGACAATGGAAATGAAATGCTTTTCTTTGTACGTGAGCATTATACCTTTCACTAGAAGTAAGCGTGATGCATTTCTATTGAAAAGAATAGCTTTCACAACAACTAACAGTTTATACCCACTCCTACTACTACGCAAGCCTCTTTTGAGCTGCTAACAGTTACTGGCAAGAGTTTTTCGAGTGAACCTGAATGCCAAGCCTCACTCACTGTCTCCAGGAACACTGCAGATGCGGGCTACTCCCACTTCCCGACTTCTTCTTCTTCTACTTTAGGCACACTTGGAACACCCCCTCTGCATCATGGGTGTCTCCGGTTTGACCTTATTAATGGGGAGTCACATTCACTCCTAGGTCCCTCGGCTTGCTTCTTTACACGGGCCTCGGGTTTCAGCAGGATCACGGCTCTGCAATTACAGTCACTAGGCGCACCTGGGAACACCTTCACTCGAGGCAAGCCTCTCTCAGTGCAGTCATGGCAAGGCAGGTTGTGTGAACACAGGACCCTCTCAGAATTTGCAGGTGAAATCTGTTTTCCTCGTGTCCCAGCGTCCCCTAAGTGATCACACTTCCTCATGAACTGCCAGCATTGTGCTCTTCTGCTACTACTGCCAGTCGTCCAGTTCCTGCTCCTTCCCCAGCTCCTACTTTCTTCCCCCCCCCTGCTGCAGCTATGTATGCCTCTTAGGTGGGGCAATTGGTTTCAGGTGCAGAGCATTACTATCAATTGCCTGACCTTTGCAAGAGCTGTTAGACCTAATTGCCTGTCCTTCACTTCTACATGCCTCTTCACCACTCTTCTTCTTCTCAGTGCCGATGGGATCCTGGGGCATGTAGTCCTTTCTATTAATTAGTTTTTTTTTGGCGTCTGGTGTATTGTAAGGGCAGATGTAATTCCCTTAGTCATTTTAACAGAGGGGCTGTAGGTTGTAATTCTGGTTTAGGAAGAAGGTGTAGAGAAGGCAACATTTCAGCCATTCCTTGTAGTGTACCTTTGATATTGAGGATGGCATTGTGTTTTTAGTGATACAAAATAAAAGGTCTGTTTTTTTGATATAATATGTTGTGGGATTACAACCTTAGGATTCACTATCTCAGTTTTACCAGGAGATTGAGATATTTCAAAATGACAAAAAGTCATAACCTGTTCTGGCACAGAGGTAAGAGTATCCCTTTCAGAGGAAAAATACAATGTCTCATCCCACGGAATCGCCTCACTATCCTCTGCCCTATCTCCACCCAGGTGTTCCTCCTGCAACACACCACCCCCATGGTTGGGATCAGGAAGCATCTGCCCTCCCCTGGCCACATGGGAGGAGACTTTAGGAAGGGCTTTAGTGAGGGATATGCAGGATTCTTCACAAAGGGGAGGCATGGAAATATAGTAATACACATGCACAGTAGGAGAAATGTGCATGGAGAAAACCACCATTGCCACATCAGTACCCAATGGCTCCTCCACCGGTCATGTATGTGGCACAGCAGAAGCTGATGCAGGCACAGCTACAGACACTCTACAGCTGGCCCCTGTGGCAATTGAAAAGGATGCCGTCCATACGCCAGAACCCAAACATCTGCACTGTGGCACACCCTCATCACCAGTGTGGGACATGCGTCACCAACGACAACCTTTCCCAGACACAGGCAGCGAAGGATCCACCCATGAGGAGGAGGAAGACACAGACTTCTGCCCTCTCCCGATTTCAGCCCTATCCCTCTTCAAAGCCCACCACCTGTGCAACACCACACCATGACAGGTCAAGGCTGGATGCTGCTGAGCAGTGCCAGGCCTCAATGGAACAACTGGTGGCTCAGCAGGTGGAGCAGATGCCAGCAATGAGGGACTGCCTCCAGGAATCCTGCTGCAGGATTTACTGTTCCGTCTACCAGCCCACAGGTGCCATCACCACGATAGGGCAGAGGAGAAGGGAACATACAGAGAGCATGTCAGCCTTTTCAGAGTCCCTCAACTCATGCATACAGCTGACTCTGGAGCACATCCGGGGCAAGGGGTCTGAGCCTTCCACCTCTGTCACCTCCACAGAGAGATTACTGTCCAGCACCTCAAGGTGCCGCTCCCTGCGCCACCTCACACCTAATGTGCTGGAGCAGCTTGCATCGGTAATGTCATTCACTATACAGATCTTGTTTACAGTCCAGGGGGAAGTGGGTATGGGTGTGTGTGTTGGGGATGGTGTTTTGGGTAAGGGCCAGGTGGCTGGGGAGGGTGTTTTGGGGATTGTGTTTTGTGGAGTGCGAGGTGGGTGAGGAGGGTGTGCAAGAGATGGTGTTTCGTGGAGGCGCAGTTGGGTGGGGACGTTGTGTTGGGGATGGTGTTTTGGAGGGGTGAAAGGGAGAAGTTGGTGGGGAGGGTGTGTTGGGGATGGTGTTTTGGGTAGGTAGTTGTGGAGGGTAATTTCTCATTTGATAATTAAATACTGATTCACTTGAAGCAATGCTAGGACATTCTTTATTGTGTGCATGTGTTCAATTCATAACTTGACTATATACAAAGGTGTGTAGCATGTGGATATCAATGTACTATAAACAATTGTCCATGAGTTCTTGCCAAACCAGGCCTTCATACCTACCCTCTTCCCGCTCACTGTGTGGCAGCAAGGCACCCGCTGGTAGTGAGTCCTCCTATTCTGGGGTGGCATGACCTCATCAGGGGGGCAGGTGAACATTCGGCCTGAGGCAAATGTTGTGCAGCATGGCACAGGGAGAGAACAATTTGACCTTCTCTGGCCTGTACATCAAGGCCCCTGCGGTCTGGTGTAGGCACCGGAAATAAGCCTTACATAGCTAAAAAGTCTGCTTGATGCACAGCCTCGTCTGGACATGTGCCTCGATGTAGGCCACCTCCTGTGGTGTCTGTGGGTTCTGCACGGGTGTCATCAGCCGTGTTAGCTGGCAGTATCCCAAGTAACACTGACATAGGTGTCAGTCACCCATCGCAGAGCATTGGCGATGTGTTGCCTTTTATGTTGATGGACACTCTGTGCATGTCTTTTACAAGTATTGTCGCACAACATGATTTATCATCACAGTACTTGTACAGCAGAACAGCCAGCACTCTACGCTTTTAGGGTCTGTGATTGGCTTTGCAGATGGCTGTTTACGGCCAGTGCATTGTTCTCATGAATGTGCCCTGATGGGTGATTATCTGTACTTCTGCAGGATTGTGTTGCCATTCTCCTGTGCCAGGGTGGTGGGCAGGGATATGTGCCAGGTGACATGGTGCAGGAGTATTTCCAGCACCTGCTCAAGCACATTAGAAAATATGGGCTAGGACATGCCATGCAGCATGCCCAAGGTGTGCTGGAAGGTGCCAGTTGCCAAGAAATGTAGTAATGACAAACGCTTCACAGGTGTGGGTAAGGATATTTTAATGTTGATCCTGCTCTATATATCATTCTGGATCAGCTCAGAAATGGTCTTCCTGTTCAGCCGGTAAGAGGTGATTAGCTGGTTGTCAGTCAAGGTCCAGGGTTAGGGCCTGACCCGGGCGGGTATGGGTTATCTCCTTGCATGGCATCTCTGTAACGCTCACCTGATTCCCACGGAGGCGCCGACCCGTTCTGGACTGCTACAACTTCTTCCATGGTAAAGCGTAGTGCTTGGAAGATGGACTTGACTGGACCCCCAAACCTCGTCTGTCTGGCCCGTAGAATAATCCTTCTGTAGGTGGGAAAAGGGAGTTAACTGTCTGCTAGATTGTGTGTGAGATTCCCCCCTTTTTCCCCTTCTCACCCTCCTCGAACCCTAGCTGTGCCTTCCGCATACTCTCACCTTAATTTCTGTATGGACGAGCTCTCCATCCTGCTTCTGACGCAGGGGCGTGTAGATTTCCAGTTACTTCACTGGATCTCGGATTTGGCGAGGGTTCGATGTCTGCTTGCCTTTACCAAAATGCTGCCGTAAGTATATAGTTCAAAAGATCAAGTCTTATTTGTCCCTTGGCCTTTGTTTTATTTTCAGGGACTAGGTGAGGAATCCGTGTGGAGGTGTGGATTCGCCGAGGTAAGCTCAGATGAGTACTTTTAATGAAGGTGTGCCGTAGTGGTTTGCTCCGACACCTTAATGAATGTGTCTTATTTCCCCATAGGGGCCGGGGTACGGAACAGCCAGAAAAGCCGATCCGACCCGAAAAGGAAACTGAGGTCCCAACAAAATTCTGGTAAGACTTAAGGTGAGTAATCTGCCCTTTTGCAATTAGTTCGTTGCTCACCTTGTTTTGTCCTTTTTCTACGTAGGTCTTGAATGCGACCGATGTCGCCTATGGGCGCTGAAAAGGTTGCCGGCGCCACGTGAAGGTAAGTGGAAGCGGCGCGGCAGCGTGAGAAGCGGAGAGCTTCTAACTATTGTCTTTCTTTTCCGTAGGTGCTGGGATGCGGCCGATGTCGCCTATGACCGCTGAAGAGCTAGACAGCGCCACGTGAAGGTAAGTGGAAGCGGCGCTGCAGCGAGCGATGAGATGCGTTTCTAACCCTTGTCTTTCTTTTGCAGGATCGACGGAGTGAAGAATCCGGATGCAGGATGAAGGTAGGTAATGTCCTAATGCTTGCCTTTCTCTCCTTGCAGGTGTTCCAGGTGCTGGCGGGCGTGGCAGGAGCCAGGATGCAGGAGCCGACTCGGTGAGCGTCCTGCTGTAGATGCAGAATAACGCGAAGCATATGTGGCCATCTGGGCGTGGTTTAAATAGCCTTGGAAGAGCTTCAGGTGAGTGTTCTTCCACTGGCCCCACCCGAGTAAGAAAAGAGTTCCTGAAAGAAAATAGTTCCTCCCCAGCTTTAGTTGGCTTGGAGCTTCAGACAGCATGGTCTGCCTCGGGTGAGTATGCAGCATGGTCTGCCTCAGGTGAGTTCACCCAAGCATTACCATATGTTCTGCCATGATGAGCCTGGCACCTATGGCGCCAGGACAGATGCCTTTTATGAGCCTGGCGCCAAAGGCGCCAGGACAAGGTCCAAAGAGCCCCTATAGGGGTTTGCTGGGTCCTGCTTGGTGAGTATGAAGTCTGCTTCCGGGGACGCTGGGCCTGACCTGGCTCCTCGGGAGCAGGCATCATGCCAATCTCCTCCTCCTACTCTCTGCGCCCTGTACCCTGTGCTGCTCTTCCAGCCTGTGCAATTCAATGCAGAGCAGGAGCAGCTGCATGTCCAAATATACAACAGCTAGTGGCAACATGTTGTTGTACAGTATGTACCCTTTCTGAGTGAATTTGTTGCACCTGTGTCTTAACTTCCATCACCTGTAGGCATTTAGCTACACCTCTCAGGTGGAGGACACTGCACTGTGTTTTTGGTGGAATTACCACTCATTTTCAGTAGTATTTTGGGGATATTTCAACTTACAATATGGCAGAAATACTGTTTTGTTTATCAGTGGTAATTACGTCAGCAGAATTATCGACAGGGTTAGTTCCACCAAATGTTGATGGTAATTCCACTGGCAGCAATTGCACCAGGGCTACTTCCACCAACGAAATTAGCACGGACTCATTGGCGGTCTGTTTCAAGTGGAGGTAATTCTGTTACTGCTACTTTTACCTTTATACCACCAGGCTCATGATGAACAACTGAATATAGTTTTAAGGCAACAGTGAAAGCATCAAGATCAACAGCAACGAGCATTCCAAGATTTGCATGGGGCAGGCTTCCAGTCATGTCACATAGCACCCCTCAAGAAGCACGCACACACACCCCGTCTACAATATGATGCTTCAGTGTGTATGGATACCATCATAATACTCAGAAAAGATTACACGGCAATGTGCCCATCCACATGCAATGCATGATTTCCTTTCTCTTCACCCAAACATTTTATATGATGAAATATGAATTGGAAATAGGTACAGGTGTCGTCATAGGCAACTTCAAGGCCCTCTGAGACCCTCTGGATAGGGCCAGCACTCACAACAAATTTAAATAAAATCAAATGAGCGTTATTGCTAATCGGATTTAAATTGCACGTGTATTTTTTGCAATAGAAAATAAATCTCTCTGAGTCATTATGGGTTTGGAAATAATGGTAAAAATAGGCGATATTTGAGAAACCACTTTTTTACGGTCTGTCCCATTATAGGATTCTATTCAATATGCAAATTACTGTATGTGCTTTTTTTATGCAAAAAGAACAACACCCGCTGTGAATACCGCAAGAACATGGGCTCCTATACTCCCTATTAACCTTAAAGATAGCAGTGGCATTTACCCCCACACCCACTGTCCCCGACTAATAAAAACATTCTGTCTTGCGGACCAAAATAATTGTGGGGGGAGTCACAAAGGGAGTCGGAATGTGAAAAGAGTTGTTGGAACCACAGGTGTCACACAGGCAGATTCCATCCTCAAACAAGAACAGGAATATATTTTTAAGAGAGCAGGATTTGGGGTATTTCTGGAACAATACATACGCTTTTTTAATAATACTGCATGTGTCAAAAGGTTTCACCACCGCAGCAGGGGATACCCATCACCGAGCTTCAAGGAGAATCTTTGGGACAAGTTCCAGCCCTATATTCCCCACCGGACTCTTCACTCTGGTGGTGATTGCTTGGTCGTGGTCCCTAGGTTCCGCCTTCAGAGAGTTGGTGGGCGGGCCTTCTCTGTAGCGGCTGCTAAGCTTTGGAACAGTCCCCCTCTTAAACTGAAGTCTATCGAGAACCATCTGAATTTCTGTCGTCTACTTAAAACCACCCTTTCCTGCTGATTCTTTTATGGCTGCAGCCTTGCTGTGTCTCTCCTCGTGCCAAGATGGCCTTGGGTGTATGCGCGCATTACATATTTACGTAACGTAGCATAACATACATCTCTCACGTCACTGCAAGCAATCATTTTATTTTTTTTATTTTTTATTTGTGTTATAACCAAATTTTATTTTTCACAATTACGTTTCTCCTTTTCTTAATTTAAAAATAAAAGAAAGAGAGGAGAATAAATGAATGAAAAGCAATGCTAAAAAAAAAAATAAAAAAAAATCAGGTATAGATATTAGCAGTATTTTGTTGGAATAAACTCAGTCTCTTGGAGAACTGTCGCGACATTAATTGTCAGGGCAGTTTCCTGTCCAGTAATCAATCTATTCCAAAACATCACTGAAGATAAACCTGCAAGCAATAATGATCGACATGTCCCACCTAAGCAAGCCTGAAAATCTCCTTTTCAATATCTCTCTGGTCGACAAAGTTGGTAATTGCACCTCTTCACCAGCAAACACTTTCCATTTAAGCAAATCGTGGCTGCTATGAGAGATGGCGACAGAAAAGAATTGTTCAGAGCAAATTGCCTCCTTATTTATGAACACTTTTATGGGTCAGTATTGGTTATTCTGAAACACACAAAACTTGTTAATAGTATTTTAGGGTCATTACCTGCTATGGTGTGACATCCTCTAAAGAGATTTGTTCATACATTTGGGTTATAACTAACCTAACATTTACATAATATTTACATTTTCCCATTTTGCTGCACCGCAGCACATTTCATAGCGACGCAGCATCTTTCAGTACACGTCAGCATATTTTAGCGCAGGATGTTAGTACACGTCACATCAAGGTGAAGGGAATGGGGCCCAGTAGCACACTTTGCTGCAACCTTCAAGCATCATTTTCCCATCCTGCACTGTATTGTTAGGTATTCACAATCTCAGAAGAGGATGCCTTTAGGAAAGTCTAGAAGGATGCAATTGGTATAAGGCCACATTGTATAGTCATTGTGATTTTAATGAATGACTACTCATGAAATAGGACAGCAACATGATGAGTGTTCCTACGTAGAAAGGATGGTATTGTATTCTGCTTACATTGGTAGGTAGAGAAACTGAGACAGGTTTAGTCTGAGTTCATTGCGTTTATTTCTTCAGGTGGCTACGAAAAGACCCCACAGCTTCCTGCTCAGCTCTAGGCTACTTCGTCAACCGCCAGCCTTCTTCGTGCCCACTTTCTGGAATCCCCTCAGAATTCTAAGAGCAACATAGTCTTTTTTTTTTTTTACATTTTAATTTGTTTGCTCCAAACAGACTCAACTGTATATAGGCACAGATGAAAGCTAGCGCAAAACTGTAACAGGAACTGGACCTCATATGAAATCCATGTTAAAGCTGCCTATCTAAACAAATGGCTTTCCAGCAACTTTCTGAACTGCCCCAGAGACTGACATGCTCTGATTTCCAATAGGAGTTGATTCCAAAGTTTAGGTCCAAACGCTCTAAAATCTCCTATTCCCTCTGGAGACCAATTTGGAGAGTGGGACAATCACCAGTAATTTATCACCAGAGCGTAGGTCTCGAGTCGGGCAATACCAGAGAACCTTTGCACTTAGATAACCTGGAACTAGCCCTTTAAGACACTTAAATATCAAACAGGCCACATTGAACTTAATTTGAACTTCTACCATTAACCAGTGAAGGGATCTACGCAGGGCAGCTACACGATCCCTCTTCTTCAAATGTCCAATTAGACTGATTGCCACATTCTGGGCCTTCTGAAGTCTAGGTACCGGCTTTGCTGCTGCTTTGCTGGAATACCTACCATCAGGCTATTGGCGTAGTCAAGGTGTGTATTAGTCGTTGCCCCCACTACCACTCCATGATCTTCTAGAGGTATGAAGGGGAGAACATTCCTAAGCCTTCGCACAGAATAATACACTGCCTCTGCCTTGGCCCCACCTGGGTTTCACTGCCGAAGTTCTCCTGCCAGACACAACCTAGATTTTTAATTTTCCTGGAGAACTGCAGTTCGTTGCCCAGGATAGACGGAGAAGAAGCCTGTCTCTCAGTCATCATTTTCCCTTTAGGCCCGAACAGTATAACTTCTGGTTTTGCTGCATTCAACTGAAGTTGATTACATGCCATCCATTTATTAATGTCTACCATGCACTGATTAATTTTTGCAAAGGCATCCTCAACGTTTTTCGTCTCAATATAGATTTGTGTGTCGTTTGCAGAAAACTCAAACAATGCCTTCTCAATACATTGAGCACTGGATAAATATACAAATTCAAAATCAGCAGAGATAAAGATGAACCCTGAGGCACACCGCAGTCTGGGAACACCATCTCCGAGGTGAAGCCCCCAAGCAACACCCATTGAACTCTGTCCATCAGAACAGATCTAAACCATGGGCATCATTTTAGGGGGGTATAGGGGTGTTTGCCCCCCCCCCAACTTTCATGGCATACCATTTTGCCCCCATTCATTTGGCTGGGGCACCTTTTCTTCAGATGTGATTTCCCCCCCAACTTTTTCAGAAAAGTTACTCCACTGATCTAAACCATCTTACCACTTGTTCTGAAGCTTTCCCCACACTTCTAATATGCTGTAGCATAATCTGATGATCCACCGTGTTGAACGCTGCAGACAGGTCCAGCATTAACAAAACTGTAGATCCCCCACCGTCCGCGACCTCCAGCAGATCATCATGTACCACTATTAGTGCTGTCTCTGTTCTGTGTTTGGGTCAGAAACCAGACTGGAATTCATCCAGTAGCCCCTCTCTATCCACAAATGCCTAAAATTGGGAGGAAACCACCTTCTTGAAGGTCTTAGCTGGCCAGATCAGGTAGGCCACTGGATGGTAGTTCTTCAGAACTGCTGGGTTCAGATTAGGTTTTTTTAACAGGGGTTTAACCAATACATCTTTCAGTGCATAACACACCTCCCCCTCACACACACATGCAGATGCTTGTGAAAACAATTTTAAATGTATCCATTCTTGGCCAACTTGCCTTTGTGCCACACCTTTCTATCATCCATCAATACAGCATCCTGGAACTCCCTGACAATTCTCTGGGGACCCCAACACCGGGACTCCCCTTGTTCCTACATTACTCCCCTTCCGCAGACAAACTTGATCACCCTCACCAAACTCCTCCTCCTCACACATATGAGTAGATCATAACTCATCTCTTGGCCCTCTTCCTGCTCCCACCTGCAAGGCTAAAAACCTTGGAGTCATCTTCAACTCCACACTCTAATTCTCTCCTCACATCTCCGACGTCTCTAAGAAGTCACACTACCAGCTGCACCTCCTCAGAGGTATCCTTCCTTTCCTCTCCTTCCCCCAGAAGCTCACTGTCTCCAGAGCCCTGGTTCTCTCTAGGCTGGACTATTGTAACAGCCTCTATCTAAATCTGCCTGCCTCTAGTCTCCGCCCTCTGCAACTTATCCATAACAGGGCTGCGAGACTTGTCCTTGGCCTCAAGACCAGGGATCGTATCTCTCCAGGACTGAAATCTCTTCACTGGCTCCCAGTGGCTGCAAGGATTAAGTTCAACACCCTCTGCATTGTCCACAAGGCCTTCTGGGGCCTGGGGCCGAAATACCTTCAACTCTCTCTTCCTAAATATCTTCCTTCTCGAGCTCTTCGCTCATCCGCATCCAACTCTCTCAGGGTCAGTCGCTTCTCCAAGCAACGAGTTGGTGGTAGATCTCTCTCTTCGGCAGGGGCCTCCCTTTGGAACAGCCTTCCTGCCTCCCTGAAACTTGAGGAGAACCTTCTCAGGTTCCGGAGGCACCTCAAAACCTCCCTCTTTGCCTCTGCTTTCTTTCCCCTTTTCCCCTCTTCTGCTCTCCCCCTCTCCCCTGCTAAATTCTTGTCAGAAACGGCACTGGTTACCTGGCCGCCCTTTCTGATTCTTGGGCCCAGGCCCCGCCAGTTGCCCACCTGCACTGCCTCCCTGGCAACCCCTGCACCCAGTGACTATTTTCTGCATCCCTACAGTCCCCCTACCAGCACTTATGTCTGCACTTACCTTGCACTTGCCACAAGTGGCCATTTTTATTTACCTTATTTATTCTACTTTCCCATGTACTGCACTTTTTCCCTCTCCTTTCCCCACACACTTTTCCCTTGTCCCCCTCCCCATGCACTTGCGCGATCTGAATGATACTTGGCCTAGTAGGATCGCTGTTCTGTCTTCCCTTGTTCCCCCACCCTTGCCTCGTCGCGCCTTGAAACACTTGTGTATAAGCGCTTTATAAATGCTATATCATATCATATCATATCCCCTTTATGTTATGAGCCCTCTCTTGCACCCTATCCCTCAACCTTTCCTCATTACATTCCACACACCTTTCCCTTCCCAGCTGTGGAGGACACACCGCACTTTAAGGGTTTCTTCTCCTAAATACCTCAAAGTGAACTAGCCCTGTCGTGCCATGTGGGGACAATCCATACACACATGCCCTCCACAGCACTGCTTCCTCTCAATCTTGCACCCTCAGTTTAGCCAGGCATACTGCTTGCATGATGGTACATTTTTTTCTCCAAGGGAAAGGAGTTGTGCGAACAACTGCTGTCCCATAGGCAGATTATATCCTCAAACAAGAACAGGAATATATTTGTAAGAAAACAGGACTGGGTATTTTTGGAACAATAAATGTACTAGGGAAGATTTTACCACCCCTGCGGTGGCAACCCATAATCTAGATAAACTTCTCAGGTCACTGCAAGCAATAATGAATCCCATGCCCTACCTAACTGAGTCTGAACATTTCCTTTTCAATTTCTCTCTGGTTGACAAAATTGGTAATTGCACATCTTCAACGGCAAATACTTTCCATTTAAGTCTCTCTACCGCACCATTGATCTCAGGATGGTACAGAGACTCATTATGATGCGAGACACCCACTCCAGTGAGAAACTCTTCCACAAGCTTATAGGTGAACTGGACCCCATTGTCCATGAGAAGTTTCGCAGGAAAGCCCTCTCTCTGAAACACTTTGTCGAGGAACCCTACAACCACTCTAGAATCAGCGTAATTCAGCACCTTCACTTCAACCCACATGGAATACAAATCCAACAAAACAAGGGTGTACTTCCTCCACCCTCTGGCATCACCATGTGTCCCAACACATCCACAGCCACATATTCCCATAGCATGGAAGGCAATTCCAATGGCCTATGGCCTAAGAGGTTGAATATGATTCCTCAACATCTTATCAGCCTCACCACACAGCTCACAGCACCTCACCACCCCTTCCACCTCAACATCAATCCTTGGACACCAATAGTCAGCCCTCATCCGCCCCTTACACTTTGTCATCCCCCATGCGTCAGTGCCAACAACCTGGCTTTCACCCTCACGGCAGTGTCAAACACCACATCCAAGGCCCGGTCAACCCCTATGCATAATCTCTGTCCTTATTTTGTGATCTCCAATGCGTAACATAAATTGGTGTCTGACATATTCATTATATGGCATTCCAAAATTGCATTTTTTTCCAGCTCTCACAGCCCCGCCAGGAAATTCTCCACTGACTCTCCTTCTGATTGCTCACGCTTCTCAAAGTAATAATACTCCAAAACAGGACTGGATTTCTTCTCACAATGAAGATTCAATTTCCACAATATCATCTCAGATGCATTAAAAGATTCTCCCGAAGAAGCTCCTTCCAGTATTTCAGCACTTACTAGCAATTCAGGTAGACTTTTCACTACCCTTGTCCCTTTAAACCCCAAACAGTGCATTAACAGCGCTCTTTTCCTTCCCATTCTATACGTCGGACCATGAGTGGCCAGAACATAGTCCCTCCTTCTACACATCCCACTTAGTCACAGGCCCTCCTGATGATGGCAGAAACTGTGGTGACAGATTTGCCAAGGTGATGGGAGTTCCTACTGTATATAATTGTTTATCAATAATGGAGATGTAAAGCAGAAAAAGTTTTGACCAGTCACTATTAGCACCACAGAGCCCAACAAGGCAATGGCACTCATTACAGTGCCTTTCTGTAGTCACTATGGGTGATTGCCTGACCTAGCAATGTCCTTTCCTGTCTTTGAAGCTGCCTATCATTGGCCTGCCAGACTATAATATTGCCGCCACAGAAGCATGTAGCATTAAGTCCTTCCCGCTCCGTCTCTCGTGTTTGTCTGGACTTAAGAAGGCCACCACCCACCAGCCATGTTCCACAGCAAACGTTGTTTTTCTTTCCTACTGCGTATACTAACCAAGGCCGTGCAGGCCGCTCCCTACAGCACACACAAAATGTTCTGGCCTGTTGGGTCTCTCCATTTCCACTGCAAAGTAGGCTCCCACTTACCAATGATCCAGACAATTGCTCCAGCCACCAGCTTCACTCGGCAGAGTAGCGAACCGAACATCTGCACCATTGGCAGCACCGCATCTGCCAGGCTCCTCCTCTGCAGCTCCTCACTCAGGGGCGAGCATGATAACACACTCTGGAGAAACACTCGAGTCTATGGCTCTTGCACTTGGATTTGAAGGCACCACAACAGCTCCATAGGGTTGAGACCATAAACACCAGTATTGTATGCTGCTTTCCTTGATAAATTGAGACACTGAGACACGCATATTCTTAGTTAGTTCAGTGGTTTATTAGCTCAAATGGCCGGACGCCATAGGTTGGTACGAAAAGCCCCCCAGAGCTTCCTCCTCAGATCTAGGCTCCTTCACCAATTGACGTCATCGGGCATTACTTAAAACGGCCATATTATTCTACACTCAGGGCAATCGGACCGCGAGATACACGCTGTACAACAAGACTTTGTTCCTCACCAGGTGAGCACTCAAAAATTGGTAATTTTGGACAGATCAAGCTCACTATTAGTAATTTATTAATGGCAATCTATGCACCATAAGGAAATGTAAGCACATCAGTTATTATATATACACATGTGTGCTTTATTTTACGAACACAATGTGTAACCTGCATTAAGGTTATCAACATTACCAAATTGAATCTAACAGCAAGATACAAACATTAATAGGCAGTTATTAGTAAGTATAACTTCTCATTTGGAAACTAAATATATTTGTATAGTAACATGGCCCACAACTTTGTTCTGTCTTTGGTTCACAGGGTGAAATCCACACATACTGTCACAAAGGTATCTATTATTTGAAATTGAATGTATGAAAATAATACATGCTAAAGGATTTATCATTTGAAAATCAATGCACAACTGCAACTACACCTCCTGAGGAACCGCTGACAATGAAATGCGGGGAAACATGTGTCGAGATTAGACTATAATTATTAACAATCAGTGAAGCTCAACTGAATCTTGATCCTCTTTTTTTTCCTTTTTTTGTGACATCTTATCGACCACGATGAAAACTTATGAGGTCTTCAATCTAAATAAATATCTCAAATGTGCACACAACCCAGAATCCATTGTATCATTCAAAGAAAAGCACAATTTAGGACTATTCACCCATCCTTCACCAACTGCCAGCCTTCTTTATACCCCCATTCTGGAATTTCCACTTGTTGGGGAGAAGCTGGACCCCCACCAGGGCAGTGGGGGCCAGCAGCCATACCCTCACCATCTATGGGAGACCCCAACACCTCCCATATGGCCCCCAGAAATGCAACAGAGTCCCAAGCAGGCAGCAGCATGTTCCAAACTGCGTTTATTTCTGGGCAGCAAAAAAAGAAAAAAACACGCAGAGCATCGGGCACATCGAGAGTTCAGGCGCCGTCTCCCCCGGGGCTGGCTTGCAAGCCAGCTTTGTAATCACACTGCAGGCTGACCTCACAGAATTGGATCAGCTCCCAGAAACTTATCTCCTCCTGCTATTGGCTGCTAAGTGGTAGGTTACCTATGTAGCCCTTATAGAGAGACTGACAATTGGATATTAGCCTTTTTGCGTCAGTGGGTTGATTTAGCTGTGCCAGCCCCCCTTACCTAATTCTAACTTGTTGCAATATGACCTTGTTCCCATAACTTTTTAGCTGAACAAGCAGCTCGCACCTGGGCTCTGGGCGCTGGGCTGCGCCATTCTTGTTACAATTTATGTTTCAAATGTTGTGCGAGTCCTTGAGAAAATGTCTTTCTTTCCCAGAAAGAAAAAAGCACACTGGGTTGCCGTGATTTATTCGCATTTGTGGATAATTAAAAATGTCTGTCTGCAGAAAGCAATCTTATCTTGAATGTGCGGCCTTGGCAGGTCGGATGTTTTGCGAGGAACATTACTGAAGGCTCCCGCAGCCAGTGTTCAGTGAGAGAAATGAACTTGGCTTTAATTTTCCTGAAACATGGCTTTACACTGTGCGTTTAGACCATGTTAATTCATATAGGCATTTGCAAGCCTTTAAACAGGGATTTTTGTGTTTGTAGATTCTGATATTGCAGCATTGATTCTAATGTAGCATGGAAGTTGCACTGTTGGTGAAGTGGGTGTGTTTCAGCTTATTTGTCACCCATGGGTGCGCTGGGGCCTGGTTCAAATGATAAGTGCGCTCCTTGTTCTTCCTGCTGTTCTTCTGTATATGCGCCTGGGGTGAGGGGGCATGGGTTTGGTCTCGATTTTCCCTCTTCACACTTATAGAATTTGAAGAACAAAATAACAGACTTACATTGGTGCAGCCAATATGGACTTTTTTTTACAGTGGCAAAGCGCCTTTTAAATGGCATTCTAGGGAAAGTGAACCTGATGAATGTTATTAGGTGGGGTGTCCTACATTATGGACATCTTCACATACAGTGGCATGGCATTTTAACTGGAATTGTGGGTCTCTGGTACAGCCAGTATTGACAATTTATTTTATAGTGGAACAGCATTTTAAGTGACATTATGGGAAATAAATTAACATCAGTGTTCCAATGCGGGGATAGCCCACATTGGTGCAGTCAATATGACGTGACCTCTTACAGTGGCACAGCATTTTAACTGGCAATATGGGCAAAACAAACGGGATGAGTCATTGTACATGGGGAGGGCCTACATTGGTGCCACCAATGTGGACCTTGTTAGGATCATAGAAAGGATAGGGGAAGGGTGGGTGGGAAAATTGTATATATTATGTACATTCTTTTCACTTCATAATTTTGGAATAATGAGAGAAAAGTGGATGCAGATGCTGTTGTACAATGCCATATCAATGTGCATGTGAGTGCATTTTTTAAAGGAATGTCTTTCAGGTAAGCTGGCGACTTGATTGGTTTACCTGCACTGTGCACAAAGCAAGGGGCTTTTGAAGAAACATGTAATCTGTATTTTTAATTAGCTTTCTGCATTTGATTGATGTGCATAGTTAGCCCATTTTTGATTCATCTATATAGAAAGTTTGATATTGGGGATTGCCAATAACCTAGCCCTATGCAACTATATGCAATGCACCTATCAAATGGCTAGGGATACCCACTTGCACTCTATTGTGTGGGTGACTCATGGCAACATCTCTGCAGCTGTCTTTCTCTTGTAGGTGGATCCAGAGATGATCCCTTTATATGACTAGTAATGTGTTAGACCAGGCATCCCCATGAGCCTAGGTCTTTGCAGCTTGACTCTATCAAATTGCTGGATATGGTTGTGTGGCGTGATGGTGAGTACTTTCCCCTTAGTCCCCTTAGTCTCTAATGCATAAGGAATACTTTCAACAATTGGCTGAAGGTATTTCCTCCTCTTTTGTACCAAAAACTGGAGGAATGAGCGCAACAGAAATACCGCCTACAGTAATTCCCCCAAAGATTCCGAAAAAGTACTCTGGACTCTGAAAATGAGGATTAATACTGCCTTCATACCATTTGTAATTGGGCAGGTCGCGATAGTGGCAAATAGGTTTGGTAGCAAATCATTCAGAATTTCAGCTAAACTCATGATAAGTCCCGAAGACTTGTATGTATTGTACCTATTTTGCCACAGCGACAAACCTGAAACATTTGCACCCCGAAGCTTATAAGTGCTCTCTAAAGCCTCCATAATTACCTGTTGGCCAACTTGCCTGGTCTCAAGGCTCAACGCTGATATGCTGGTGGTGAGATGCATGAAAACCCACTATTTTCACAACAGTTACACCTGCAAGAAGGTAATTCCAAAACAAACCGTAATCCAAAAATAAAAAGAATGTATTCAAAAGAGAAGGCGATGCCCCAACTGCCAAAAAAACGTGTGCATCTCAATGAGATGCGTGATCCTGCAAATGTGAGCGGGTGCAGTCGCGCATCCCATTGCAATGCATCAATTCACAAAGAAACATGAGCAACATGCACGGAGCTCAACAGTGACAGAATGCAAGCCCAAAATAATGCACAACAGGAAGGCCCAATTTATGCCTCTGGTCCTTCCGCAGAGGCCTCAAAAGCCGGCTCTTTTGCCAAGACACTTAGAAGCTCTGCGACTACATACCCACTTGCACCTTGCCCCGCCTTCCTGCCACTACCGTTGCCTAACAACCCAACTTTTCTAGCCTACATCCCACACACAACCACGCCTCCACAAGACAACCAAATGCATGGCACTGTAAACATGGTAAATCGATGCACTTGTATATAGACGTCAGCCTAATGTATGATGTAATTAATATAACTAATGTCTGTAACTTATGCAAAAAATTCCTGTATCATATGTAAGCAATGTCTGTAACATATCACCCATGTAAGCTAATAATGTAATGTCTATAACTTACTACCTTTGCAAGCAACTACTGTAACCAACCCTCTTAAGCAAAAAGCGCCTAGATGCCTCTGGGTTATTTGCGCTATACAAATGACAAATAAATAAATTAAATAAATACACATCTGACCTGATGCATGATTTTCTGCACGTTGTGCCGAATTTGCATGAAAATGAAGCATGCGAATATGTTTCACGCAAATGGTTTCGTGCGAATCACGGCATGTGCATCTGATATATGTGTGAAAACATGTGCTTTTTCAGAGAGCTGCTGCTGCCACAACAGGAAGTCCCCACGAGAGGAAACGTTTCCGGCCGAGGATGGAGGAAGACATGCTAAAAGAGTCCAAGAAATCCACAGTGAGGCACAAGGGCAAGAAGAACCTTCTAGACTCCAGAGGTGGAGGCTCGTATGCCGTCCACTGAGGAGCATGAGGCAGCACTGCATGCCTGGGAGCTTGGCACCTGCCTAGTTGACGGTCAGATAGCACAGCGCTCGCTTTGACTCCGTGCAGAGCCCGCTGATGCAGGTTTGAATCCTGGGAGGGCCAAACTCAGCCTTTCATCCTTCCGAGGTCGATAAATGAGCACCACACACCGTGGGAAATAAGCAGCGCTCAGATGCCTGAGGGTTCGTAGCGCTATATAAATGCAAAAATAAAAAAAATCCCAAAAAATCAAAAATATCCATGGCTTCGAATGGAAATGATGCAGAGGTTCAAATTCCTGGGTGTCTGCCATCGAGCACCCAACAACCTGAACCAGAGGTGGGCAGACTGCAAAAGGCGTGCCAGGGACAAAGCAAGACGGTTGCCAGTCAATTCGTCGAAAAAAATTGGTCGACCAGACAAATGGTCGAAGCAAATTGGTCGAAAACCATTTCGTCGAAATTATTTTTTTTCTATTTTAACCCTTTTTTTTTTTTTTTTTGGGGGGGTCCCCCCCCCAACCCCCTTTTTTTCTCTAAAAACCCCTTTTTTAACTAAACGAAAACCCAAAAAATACATATATAAATAAAAAAAAAATTTCGACGAAATGGTTTTCGACCAAATTGCGTCGACCAAATTGCAGTCGACCAGTTTTTTTTCGACGAGCTGACTGGACACCAGCAAGACTGACAGCCTCTTTTGCGTACAATGGCCGGACCATGGCACGGCCATGACCCAGCAAAGCTGCAAGACAGGAAGAAATTGAACTTAAGAGCAACTATCAAGATACTTTCCTCTGATCCTGGATGCTGGGCAGATCTCAGAAGCATTGTGCCAAACTGGTTTCGCTGGGCATACATTTTTGTGCATTGTGTAAGGACCAAAAGCTTCTCCATGATATGGAAAAAGTTAAGTGAGGGCTGTATGAAGGCTGATTTATTTAGAAAGAAGTGGCTCTTGCAACATGTAGTCTTGCCTTGCTGATTTAGAGGAGGAGCAGTCAGGGCTTGCTTCAATTGTCCTAATTGACACTGGAACATTGTCTAGTTAGATGTAACTAGATTGGAAGATGCAGGGCACTTTTGCAGCTATTGGGAGATGTGATGCGGGGGTTAGGCCCTGGTCAGAATTGTGTTTGACAGTTTGTTTGCACTTCACAACAGGCAAGCTTCAGAACGTGCTTTAATCAGTTTAACGGTGGAGGTGTAGATTCTTAGGGGCCGATTCATGGAACAAACGTGCGCCGAAAATCTTCGCGCAAGCAGGCGCAAGCAGGCGCAAGCGGAAAAAAACAGGAGGCAGCACAGGTCGCCGTGGAGGTGCCTGTGCATGTCACTGTCCCTGACACTGTGACTGCACCACTTGCACCAGCAGGGATGCCCCATCCCAGGCCCGTCCGCAGGTAGGGGAGATGTCCATGTCATCTGACACTCCTCTACCTGCGGACGAGGGGACCCCTGGCCGTGTGGAGCGGGTCCTGATTGGTGTTGCGTTGCGCACGGCTGGCATTCGTGATGAGGTGCATGCTTCCCGGGAGGAGCATGCACATCATCACGAAGAGCACCGTGCGTACGTGAACCATTTGGGAGCCGCCATGGTCGGGGGTTTCCTACATGTGTGTGGCCTTCTGGCGACCCTCTCCTCCTCTGTGGGGGCTATGCGCCAGTCGTGCTCCATGCCGTCTTCCGGCCCAGATGCCACCAGGGCCCCCTGTGGACCTGCCCCGACCAACGCAGCCAGCTCGGTGGGGACCCCATCCCTGCCACAGTCGGGAGTCGAAGGTCCAGCAGGGGTGGACACACCAGCAACTGTCCCCCTGCAGATGGAGGATGTGCCGGCATCATCTGGCAGGGCACGTGCACGACGGCATCGGTGGATTCCATCAGCCTGGATGCCGTCGTGCTGGCAGAGGCAGTGGCGTCGGAGGCAGCAGCAGGCTCGACGTGGGAGGCATCATGGCTCGGGGCCATCAAGATCAGAGGGGCAGGCATCGGCCGGAGGGCAGGAGAACCCTGGGATGGCAGTGTCTTCCGTGTGGGAGCAGTTGGTCCAGCGGATAGGTGCGGAGCGGCAGCGGGCGGAAGAGGAGCGGCTCACCATGGTCAGGGCGGAGTTCTCCATGCGTCGGGCGTTGAGGCGGGCTGAGTGCCTCGAGGAAGCTCGCAGGGAGTTTGAGGTGGACACGGGGTTGACCCTGCGAGACCTCGGGGCCAGGACAGAGTCCCGCCTCTGGGACATCGACATGGAGTTCGATGATGCCCTGGCCGGCAACATCACAGAGTGAGCCGCAGGACTTGCCCGCTGCCATTGTATATAGTTATATAGTTAGTGGTAGGTTTCCTTTGAATTTTATTTTTTTATTTGGTTGCGATTGGACAATGCGCCACTTTTTTGTATATAGTTCAGTTTTTAGTTAGTTGACATAGTTAGGTTTCATTTGGTTGGGCTCATGGACCCGGGATTGTCTTGTAAATGGTTCTTCTATGGATTTTTTGATTTTTTGGATTTTTTTCATGGACATTCATCTTCTTTTTGTTGTTTTTCTTTGTGGTTTTTCTCATTTCATTTCCATTCTAGCTGATTTTCAATACATTTTTACTTTCATCCTTCAATGTGTCGTATCATCTCATTGCTTTCATGCATGTCATGTTGGGTGTTTTAACATTCACTTGCAGCCATTGTGTGTGACAGACATGTGTTCATTTGCATTATTTACATTGGGTGTGTAACATGTATATTGCCTTTGATATGTGGGTGGATGTGATAGTTGGTTGGGCCTTTTGGCAGGGGAGGATGGCCATTACGGACATGATTGGGGATGTTGGGACCCAGGTGCAGGGGGGCATGGATGGGACATGGGCGAGGGCCTGGTGGAGGGTGCCCCGCAATGCTGGGGGGTGGGGGTGGTGGGGGACATGAGTTGGACATGGGTGGGGGCCTGCTGGCAGGTGCCCCACAGTGCTGGGGGGTGGGGGTGGTGGGGGACATGAGTTGGACATGGGTGGGGGCCTGCTGGCACGTGCCCCACAGTGCTGGGGGGTGGGGGGGGTGGGGGACATGAGTTGGACATGGGTGGGGGCCTGCTGGCAGGTGCCCCACAGTGCTGGGGGGTGGGGGTGGTGGGGAACATGAGTTGGACATGGGTGGGGGCCTGCTGGCAGGTGCCCCACAGTGCTGGGGGGTGGGGGTGCAAGGGGACATGAGTGGAGGCCTGCTGGGGGGTGGGGGTGCAAGGGGACATGAGTGGTACATGGTTGGGGGCCTGCTGGCAGGTGCCCCACAGTGCTGGGGGGTGGGGGTGCAGGGGGACATGAGTGGGACATGGTTGGGGGCCTGCTGGCAGGTGCCCCACAGTGCTGGGGGGTGGGGGTGCAGGGGGACATGAGTGGGGGCCTGCTGGGGGGTGGGGGTGCAAGGGGACATGAGTGGGGGCCTGCTGGGGGGTGGGGGTGCAAGGGGACATGTGGCTTGGCTGGGGGGCATGCCCATGGTGGATGTGCTGCCTGCGGGACATGACCAGGGGTGCAGGGTAGTCCCCTGTGGTGTGGGCTGCCTGCAGAGGTCGTGGAGGGGGTAGAGGGGAGACCTGGGAGGACCCACACTGGCAATTCACCTCTTCAACTTCCCGCACACCCACGTAATACACTGCCCCACTCGCACAGGCCCAATCGCGTGTAGAATTTCTCGCGCACCCCTGAAATACACGTACCCTGCTGAAATCGCGTGTAGAATTTCTCGCGCACCCCTGAAATACACGCGCCCAGGCTATTCGCGTGTAGAATTTCTCGCGCACCCCTGAAATACACGCGCCCAGGCTATTCGCGTGTGGAACTTCACGCGAACCCCTGAAATACACGTAGCACGCTCCCCCAGGCCCGATCGCGTGAATAAGTTCACGCGAACCCCTGAAATACACGTAGCCCGCTCCCCCAGGCCCGATCGCGTGAAAAAGTTCACGCGAACCCCTGAAATACACTTAGCCCGCTCCCCCAGGCCCGATCGCGTGAGTGACTTCACGTGAACCCCTGGAATACACGTAGCCCGCTTGCCGTGCTGGTACAGGGTTAGCGCAGCCCTTTGCGCTGGATTGGGGATTTTGATGGCTTTTCCCTGCGCGGAAGGCGTTCTTGGGGGCGTAACTGGCGCTGCTGCAAGGTCGCTGCGCCACTATGCGCCACGGCTGGTTTTGGTGGCTGGAATCCATGAATACGCTGTGCGCGGAAATGGGTTTTGGCGCACGCGGCTGGCGCAGGGATTCGCACGCGCACACTGTGCGCCAGCCGCGTGCGCCACTTGTGCGCCGAATTCTATGAATTGGCCCCATAGTGTTCCAGAGGGGACATTCTTGCTGTGTATCTGGGTTGTGAGTTCAGTAAACAGAATTGTATAAGCTGTCGCATAATGGGTATACAAAGCCATTATCAGCTGCCAATTTCCCACTTGCTCCTGCTTACCCAAGCACTGAACAATAGTCCATGTGCTCTAATATGGTCCACTGTCCAGTGATTAAGCCACCTGGGAAATGGCCGCCAGGGGGCCGCATTTCCCATAAAATCCACCGTCAGTAAAATCAAACACATTGCCCAAATGTTCTAGGATTGGAGTTTATAATATAAAATTATACCCCCTCCGAGAACATTTGGGAAAAGTATTTTAGAGATCAGGAAAAAAAGAGTCGCCTGTGGCGACTTTTTCCAGGCGACATTATCACACAAGCATGAGCGGAGTCCAGCCACTCTTCTCCCCATAAATATAGCAATCCCATGAACCGCCAAGGTGAGTGTTTCGGGTACCACTACATTGGGTAGTAATCCACAGTAGAGCAAGTGATCTTGCATAGTGCTCTTCTGCTTCTATTGGTGGCCTCACAGCACTCTAGTAAGAGCACCTATTGATAAAGCAGTTAGTAGCAGGATGAGTCTGGCACCAAGAACTGTATATAAAACAGGAAATAAAAATAATAATAATACAAAAAATTATTATAATAATAATTAGTATCGTTAATATTGCAGTTATCATGATATGTATAATTATCATTGCAACAAGTATGACTATTAGTATTTACAGTATACGAATTACAACGATTGCAATATTAATCAGCATGCTATTATTATTATTATTAATAATAATCATATTAATTATTGTTATTATTATTATTATTATTATTATTATTATTATTGTTATTATTATTATTATTATTATTATTACATGATATGTATATGGTTCATCACGCCGGAATCCTCCTGCTTCTAACTGCTGCATCAATTAGGTGCTAACAATTATAACAAAATTAATACAATAATAAGGATTATTATTATTATTATTATTATTGTTATTATTAAATAATTTCTCTTCATTGGCCTCCCGTTCACATCTGCTGCATTAACTAGACGGCTGCGATTTGGGCTCAGCCAGCCTATTTAGCATCCAGTCCATACACTTATGGGGGGATGAGGTCAATTTGAGATGATGTGTCCCTTATGTGAAATACCTCTCTCATTCTGCCTTGGCTCTTGTGTTGCTGCTCCCCACGATTGGAAGGGCCTTCCTTCTTTCCCCTTTGCTTCTCACTCCATTAGCCTTTTGGAAACCCACCTGCTCACGCCTGTCTATCTCAAAGTTCCTTCAATTTCCTAGATAGGCTTTTTTTTTTCTCCATCGCTTCAAAGCTCATTTTTTATATTTAGCTCTATCGTGCTTTTTTGTGATCCTGATGTTTCCAGTTGTATAGCATTCATTTTCCTGTTGTGTTACTATGCTTATTTTACATTGTGTGTCAGTCAGATAAGGCAGCGCTCCATGGGTGCGGGTGTGCTATGCACATTTCATGAGTAACAAGCATAGGTGCATTCGTATTATTATTGATCCTTGAGGGTTTTCTCTCAGAGAACTCATTAAGGTGCCATTATGCACCCTTGTGCGGCACAAAGTCTGGTCCACCCAACCCAAGTACTGCTGCGAGAGGGCTGTGTGGGATTGTGTAGCAGCGAGAGAGGGCAACACACAAAAGAGGCTGCTGACCATGTAGACACACCCTGGTATGTATCATTAGAGTTTGTGCATACTTGTATCCAAAGTTTAACCTTTCAGAAAGTGTTTTATGCTTTCAGTGAATCAGCCACTCTTAATTGGCGCTCTGGATCCTAAACCCCCGTTGCTCCCCCGGCCACCTGCCTGCTCAGTACTCCCCACCATTTCACCCCTTTTACCAGCCCTTACCTCTACATGGCTCCAAACACCAGCTTCATGTTTGTTTCATTGTCCACCCTTGCTTGTAGGCCATTGGAAAGGAAAAGATAGAAAGGGGACTGATGACAGTCAAAACCCATATCTTTTCCGTGGCATGGTTAAACTCATTTCCAAAGATACATCATAATCAATTAGTGTATTTTATGCTGACCCTTCATGTACATGTTTCTGTCCCTATCTGCATGATTGCCGGACATTCTTCAGGTGTAAACAAATTCAATTACACTCCAGTGTCGCAGTGTTGTATCAATTCTCAACAGCTTATGCTTCTATATATTCTTCAACACATTCAGTGTCATTTCTTGAATTTGTTGAGAGATATTATATGTAATTTTTATAATAATGCATGCAGTCGATGGCACAACACGCTCACAATCGTAGCAGAGGGGTCATTTCCGTAGTGGACCAATGCCATGTTATTTTGCTGAGTTTTATATAGCTCATCTGCTGCCATTGTCATTGTCCCTTGCACTCCAGGGCCTGCAGGAGAATGGGCGGGGAACTGAATGGAGGAGCAGACTCAGCAGGGCAAGATTACTTGCTTTTGTGTTGATGTGCGTAATCAAATGGGCTCCTCTTGTGGGGTAAGCAGCGTGGTGTTTTTGGTTCCTAGTCAGCTGGGCCATGCCTGGCTGTCTCCTGAGGCGGATACACATGCTGTCTATCTTGTCGATGTCTATTAAGGTACGTTTGAGACACAAAATGTGCAATGGTTCGACTCCAAATCTTCATTTTAGCTCCACACTCCTAAACCACTAAGAGCTAGCAACTAATGGCCGATTGATTTCTGGGTTGACAGCACCAGCGGAATCTGTTTCGTCTGCCTTTCCTCCCCTTCTGTTCCAAGCAATTATCCAACGGCACAAAAGGCCAGCCTCTGTGGGTGGAGGGGAAATTGATGGCGTCGCTACAGCGCATCAGCAGTGTGACAAAATCCCACACTCTCTGCAATTTTCCATTTGTCAACAAGTGTGTGGGTCTGAGACCATGCTTCACGGATGTGTGATAGAATTGCCTGCTAAACAGCAGATCACAGAGATGGCGCATCCCATACAAAAGGCCTGATACAATATCCCAGTCCATCCTATACAAAATCCCCGTCCCTCCTATACAAAATCCCAGTCACTCCTATACAAAATCCCAGTCCCTCCTATACAAAATCCTCGTCCCTCCTATAAAAAATCCCCGTCCCTCCTATACAAAATCCCGTCCCTCCTATACAAAATCCTCGTCCCTCCTATAGAAAATCCCCGTCCCTCATATACAAAATACCCGTCCCTCCTATACAGAATCCCCGTCCCTCCTATACAAAATCCCGTCCCTCCTATACAAAATCCTCGTCCCTCCTATAGAAAATCCCCGTCCCTCATATACAAAATACCCGTCCCTCCTATACAGAATCCCCGTCCCTCCTATACAAAATCCCCGTCCTTCCTGTACAAAATCCCCGTCCCTCCTAAAAATCCCCGTCCCTCCTATACAGAATCCCCGTCCCTCCTATACAAAATCCCCGTCCCTCCTATACAGAATCCCCGTCCCTCCTATACAAAATCCCCGTCCCTACTATACAGAATCCCCGTCCCTCCTATACAGAATCCCCGTCCCTCCTATACAGAATCCCCGCCCCTCCCCCTGATCCATGGCGGCTTCTGGAAGCAAAGGCAGTCTTATTCCCCTGCTGCATGTGGACCTTTACATCTCTATCAGTGGGAAGCTGCTATCCATCACACCCCCCACGCCCCCATAAACTCCCCCGCCCGCTATGGATTATTCCCCATAATGCATCTCTCGCACTAAAAACTTGGATGGCAACAGCAGTGAAAATGAATTGGCATCTGCCCTGGAAATGGCAATCTGTTACACTAAGCAAATTTTAAATAACTTCCCTGCCCCTGCGGCTTTAAGCACATCACTCACCTAACTTTTTTATTTTTTTTATTTTTTTAATGCAGCAATGTAAATCTGCAGGCTGATATATGCTGATAATTACCGTGGGATAGCAGGCACAGTTAATGTTTAATTGGCTTTTCTATTACAGTTCCCTGCTTTGCAGAGATTAATATTGTACATCGAGGTTCGGGATGGATGAGGCGGGACTGTGAGTGTTTCGCCTCGGCGCAGGATCTTTCCTCGCATCACGCAAGTAGGCAAAAGAAGGACTAGGCATGTAGAGCACGCATGCTCTCAACCCGGTAACACAATTCAGGCTTCTATGTACCCCAAGGAAACGCCCTATATATGGAAAAACCATTGGGGATAATGGACACGCTTTTTTCTTATTTTTGTACTGGTGGAGGCACGTTTTAGCTCCAAATTAGTCATGATAGTTCAAGTGCTGTCCCTCGCTCCAGAGGCTGTCTGCGTTTCTCCAGCTGCCATGGACAAGACGCATCCCTTGCTCTGTATACAGTGATGTTATGAATAATATACATACATAAATAAATAAATAAATAAATAAATAAATTGACAATAACGAATGACTCTTATACCGAAATAAAAATAACGTGAAAATATCGAATTTTCTGTTAAAAGTATATATGGAGGTGGCGTATGGGATTAAAATCAGTGGGGTTGGGGTAATATAACTCCGGATTTTTTTTTGTTATTTATAATTTGTTATACAAGCTTTAGTTATTATTTGATTCTTTATGATCACATGGAACCCCTTGCTCGTCTGAAAATGCTGCTGCTGGGCTTCACCCATTGTCTCCAGGATTTTCAACACCTCCAACAACCAGGGTTCTTTGGTACAGTGTTCTGCCCGTGCCCAAGCCAGCAAAGGTCAGTGTACTTCCTGATCCGGCCCCTCTGTGAACCATCATTACTCAGGACTTGAAGAATGGCTGTGCTTGTATGGTCCCTGAAAGGTCTCTCCAGCTTCCATCCCTGCTGAGGCAGTAGCCATTAATGGTGCCAAGTCCCATGGTAGACTCTCACTGACCCCATTGGCCTCTTGCTCCCCAACCTTCTCTGTTTCTGACCTCTGGGTTTACGGGCTAGGGAAGGGAGGTTATCAAGCCACAGCCCGCCATCATCGCTACTCTTTAGAGGTGTTTGGTCAGAGGCTGATGTTCTCTATTCTCCTAATTAACAAAGCGCGGCCAGCTGTGTTTTTACTCCCACCGGGGTGATGGTGCAGATGAGAGCCAGTCTATTTGATCTAAAAATCTTGTCCAGGAGTTACAGTGCTTGGCTCGTTCTGCCATCTTTAGGTACCATAGCACCCCTTACTCCCTTCACTAACCCTAGGAGAGTGCCACCTAACTGGCTTTATCAGTTTGAGGGATATAGTTACTCTTAATCACGTTGCCACTTCCTCAACTTTGCTCTCACTGGCTCATGACACTCTCTGTGCCCAGGTCTTCAACAGGCCTCCTTCACCAGCCTCGGGTTCATCCTGGCCTCTTCCCCAATCTGGTTCCCTGGAAGTTGTCCCCTCCTGTCCACTAGCACTACTCTCATGTTACCCTCATGGTCCCAACCACCGCAGCACAGTGCCCTCCTTACCCTGCTCCTCCTCCTGCTCTTACTCCTCCTCCTTTCACAACCTCACTACACCAGAACACAGTATTTGTATTTGTATTTAGTTTATTTATAAAGCGCAGCCAGGCCCTGGGGCATATGGGCGCGTAAGGTAGAGCTGGTTACAGGGTTAAACAGAGTTACGTTACAGTTACAGGAAGGATACAGTTACATGGGTATGCAATCAAAACAATACAGTATGCAATCAAAACAATACAGTCGGCCAGGTTCCAAAGTCGTTACAGGTAGGAGCTGGCATAATAAACAAGTGCATGCGCGGAAGTTAAACTGTCAGGAGTCCGTGTTATGGAGCCAACATTTCATGCGATATTTGAACCGGTTGAATGACGGTTCTGCGCGTAGATGTGGGGGGATGGTGTTCCATAGTTTGGATGCTTGTACCGGGAAGCTAGCTCCACCCGAGTTGAGGAGTTTAAATCTCGGTATGGTCAAGGTGTTAGTTTGGGCTGCTCTAAGAGGTCTCAAGGCGGAGTGTGGTGTGAAGTGGTTAGTGAGGTATGCTGGAGCAAGGTTAGCCCTGACTTTGTGTGTGAGGGCAAGCGTTTTCAGGGATATTCTGTGCTTGACAGGGAGCCAGCGTAGGTTACGTCTGGTCTCAGATATGTGTGCTTTTTTGGGGATGTTCAAGGCAGCTCTGATAGCATTGTTTTGGACTACTTGTAGTTTATTAATATTTTTATGGCTGGTGCCCAAGTAAAGGGCGTTACAGTAGTCTATTTTGGAAAGGACTAGAGCTCTCGCTAGAGTGATACAGTTGGGTGCGGAGATGAATGGTCTGCATGCAGTGATAAGCTTGCAAGTGTAAGCAGCTGATGACACTACTGCGTTGGTTTGTTTAGAGAGGGATAAGGTAGCATCAATGTAAATACCAAGGGTTTTAGTGTTATTAGAGACTGAGATGAGATTGCCATCAATGGTAAATGCTTTGAATGAGGGATTAAGATTTTTAAGTTTGGCATGAGTGCCCAAGATAATCAGCTCGGTTTTATCGTCATTGAGACACAAGCCATGGTGTGCCATCCATGCTTGTATAACTGAATAGATTTCATTGAGGGTCGTACTGTCTATTTCGTAGTCACCCGTGATAGGAAAGAGTATCTGGGTGTCGTCCGCGTAATTGGTATACGTGACACCCAGATAGTCTAGGATATCGAAGAGGGGTTTCGTGAATATATTATAAAGTGTCGGGGACACGCATGAGCCTTGCGGGACACCACAAGGTACTGGGGCCGGCTCGGCGGAATCTGTGGGAGAGAAGACCCTCATGGTTCTGTTCGCCAGGAAGGAACTGATCCATGCCGTGGCTGCATCTGAAAAGTGGGCTGCAGATTTCAGGTGTTGGCAGAGTGTTTGATGATTAACCAAATCAAACGCTGCTGACAGGTCAAGCAATAAAAGGAGTGCAAGTTTGCCATGGTCTTTCAAGGTTTGGATCTGGGTGGTAAGGTCAATAAGTGCAGTTTCCGTACCGTGTCTTGGTCGGAAGCCTGATTGCCTGAGCCCTAAGAGGTTGTTGGCTTCTAGATAAGCCTGTATTTGTAGGTAGGCTGCTCTGTCCAGTATTTTTAATAGGAAAGGTACCGTCGTTATTGGTCTGTAATTAGACGGGTTAGCTGGGTCAAGCGTAGGTTTTTTGAGGAGTGGAATGACCCAAGCGTCTTTAAGATTGTCAGGAACTATTCCAGATTTGAAAGAGGCATTGATGAGATTGGTAATGAATGGCGCAAGATCGTGTGCAGCTGCTTTAACAATCGGGGCAGGGCAGGCATCGCCTTGGCAGTTTGAAGGTTTCAGTTTCCTGATGATGTTTTCTACTTCCCACGTTGAAAGGGGTGAGAAGCTGAAAGGTTTACAAGTCGTTTGGAGGGTTGGAGGTATGTTAGGCAGTTGTTTGTGGTTAGGGTCTGCAGATAGCACAGATTTTTTTGCGTTAATTTTGGATTGTAGACAAGCTATTTTATCTAATAAGGCTTTCTGGATGTTGCTGCACCATAGTGCGTCAGTAATACCTTTGTCAGTCGGGGCAATAGGGGATTCTAATTCTTTGAGTATTTTGAAGAGTTCTTTAGTATTGGATTCCGCTTGTGTAATCCTTTTGTTATAGGAGTCTTTTTTGGCTAGGAGTATGGCTTCTTTGTAGCTAGAGGATACTAGGGTTAGTTCAAATTTGTTCGGTGCTGTGGGATGTTTTTTCCAAAGTGCCTCAGCGGTTCTTTTGGCTTTACGTAGTTCTCTTAACTGAGGCGTGAACCATGTGTTAAGGTGACGCTGTGGTTTCGGTTTCCGCAGTTTTAGCGGGGCAATGGAATCCAGAGCTTTAAGTATAGCCTGGTTGTAGGTGTCCACTAGAGCTGTAGGGTCTGCATCTGAATCAATGTTATTCAATATGGGGAGTAGTATAGGTAGGAGTTTGTCGGGAGTAATGTCTTTCTTATTTCTCGTGCGGATGGCAGGGGCGATGGTGGGCGCTGAGTGAGTAGTGTTAGCTTTGATAGCAAAGGTTAGTTTGTGGTGGTCTGACCAGATGCATGGGTCGTTGGATAGGAGGTCAATAGAGCAGTTGATGTGTGAGAGCCAGTCTAGAGTTCTACCTTTAATATGGGTAGATTCGTGGATGATGTGCGTGTGACCCAAATCAGATAATGAATTGGCTAAGTCAAGGGCATTGGTGTCTTTAGGATCATTGAGACCGAGGTTAAAGTCCCCAAGTAGGATGGTTTGCGAGTTAGGTTTGGTGTTTATGGATATAAGTGATGCAATGTCCTCTGTGAAAGAGGCGATGGGTCCTGGTGGTCGATAAATGAGGTGCACGGTGGCCGTGTGGTTGGGTGAGAGGGGTAGCTTAATTGACAAGGATTCGGCAGACGGGATTTGCGCATCTTGGATGATTTTGATGTCGAAGGTATTTCTGTATATGAAGGCAAGTCCGCCTCCCTTTGTTTGAGTGGTGTTTCTGTCAGATCTTATGATGGCATAATCATTAGGTATTGCGAGGGCAAGAGATGGGCCGGATGCGGCATTAAGCCAGGTTTCAGTGACTGCGAGGACATCAAGGTTTTCATAGGTTATAAAGTCAGCAATGTCGAGAGCATGGGCAGGAAGAGACCTGGCATTCACTAGTGCTGCTTTGATGAGTTTGTCTTTTTTGAAGTTTTTTTCAAATGTTGGCGGTGGATTGTGGGCTAGATTGTTGATGTCAAAGGGGGGAGCAGCATAATTATGGGCAAGATGCGAGTGTTTTATGGTACGGGCTCTTAGTCTGGAGTTCCTGCTTAAGATACTAGGGTGGTGAGAGTACTGGGAGGTAGGTGGACAGGTTTGGATGTTCAGACTGGTATTTCTCTTCAGTGAGCTAGAATGGTACGAGCCTGGGTGGGTGGGTGGTCTAGTTCTGGAGTTCAGTCTAGAATTTCTGATGGTGATAGTACAGGGTTGGTTGGGTGTTGGTTTGGAGGCAAAGTGTCGTATCCAGAGTGCTGGATCATCCAAGTATAGATTTGCGGGTGTCATGGTGCTAGGCCTCAGGGAGGAGGTGGTGAGTGCCATGCCTAATCTAGTGGGTGTGTAATGTTTAGAGTGTAGGTCAGGCTGGCTGGACCAATAACTACTGTAAGTGTACAGTAGGTGTATGAGCGTTGATAGGTACCAATACATGATGTTTAAGGTGATACTGGTACACAAGGTGACGGGGGTGGTCTATTAGCGAACAGAGGCACAGCATAAATTGATTGAATTTAATTGAGGAGTAGCTATGCAGGGCATCAAAACAGACAACGTAGTCTGTGGGCGGCCGAGTGACCAAGGCACAACAACTGTAAATGAGGTCGACCAAGAGGCACAACACACTGGTAAATGTGGTCAAATAGGCGACCAAAAAGGCACAACACAATGGTAAATGTGGTCTAATAGGCGACCAAAAGGCACAACACAATGTGGTCTGCTATTGACCATAAGGCACAATACAGTCTCAATGTGGTCTGCTATTGACCATGAGGCACAACACAAAATCAACTGTGGTCAGGGGCGACCATAAGGCACAGCACAGTATAAAAGTGGTCTTCTATTGATCGTAAGGCATAGCACAGACAGTAAATGTGGTCTAATAGGCGACCAAAAGGCACAACACAATGTGGTCTGCTATAGACCATAAGGCACAATACAAAATCAACTGTGGTCAGGGGCGACCATAAGGCACAGCACAGTATAAAAGTGGTCTTCTATTGATCATAAGGCATAGCACAGACAGTGGTCAATAAGTATTTATAAGCCAAACAGGTGTTGGGCTCTATAGATAGACCCGCAAAGGAAACAGTGTAGAAGATTGAGAGGTATATTGTGCGATTTAGCAACCAGGACAGGTGGGCTGCAAACTCTAGCTAGAGCGCCTAGAGTCAGAATGTAACACTGTAAGACTGGTTTACTTACATGGCCTGGTGGATATGAAGAAATTTGAAAGCATTGGCACATCAGTGATGCCTTGTTGGCTGACAATGTTTCAAGACGGGTAGGGAGTGTTCCGTGCCTTCATTTGCCAGAGTTAAAGGGCAGCATCTGTGGCCCAGGCCCGCAGTGCTACGAACAGGCGCAGGAACAGGCCTTTGTATGGCCTTCGGACTGGCCGCCGGCGAATCCGCCTGCCGGCGGATCCAGCTGATGGAGTCGAGGCTCAGCCTCGGTTTCGCGCCGCGCTGCGCCCGGCATGGGCGAGTCAGGCGCCGTCTGGGGACAGGGTCAGGCAGGCCCTGTTCGTGTTGCTCGCTGGAGCGTTGATCCTCTGCTGGGCTGGGGGGGCTCCTGCCCTCACCCCTCGATGAGGAAGTATGGAATGGGGTGATCTGGGGCGCAGGAACAGTCCTTTGACAACACAGCAGTGTCTGCCTGTTGATGCCATGCCCATAGAAAAATGTGCCCGGCCATAAAATGTGCCTTCGACCATACACCTGGTACACTGAGTTGTGTTTGTGGTCCAAACATAGTCCTGCATCAGGGCCAGTGGGCTCCCACATTCCTACCTCAGACCCGGATAAAGGCCTCAAAGCCATAGGTCAAGTGGATGCTCAGCCCAGCCCAGTCTCAGACTTCTGTAGAGGCGCCCAGATCTGTAGACCACCACAGACCCCGCTCAGACATGTCTTGGGTCCAAAAACAGGTCCACATGCCCCAAGTCAGGTCAACAGGTCTATAAACAACATACCAGGGATGGGGTGCAATGGCCCCATGTCAAGTCAGGAAACCACCAGTAGCCTGTTGATTCTGATCTGCAGGTTCATCCTGGGCTCAGATGTCTCATACATTTTGTGGATGATGCAGAGGGTCTTGAATTTGATCCTTGCATCCACCGGGAGCCAGTGGAGAGATTTTAGAGGTGGAGAGATGTGGTCCTTGAACTTGAGTCAAAGGATAAATGGTGCAGCCCTAATCTAGATTAGTTGAAAAGGGGGAAGGGAGGAAAAAGTCAGATTGAGAAGGAGGTGGTTGCAGTAGTTAAGCCTAGAGAGATCCAGAGCTCTGGAGACATTAAGCTTTTGTGGAAAGGTGAGGAAAGGGAGAATGCCTCTGAGGTAGTGAAGCTGAAAGTTGTACTTCTTGGCAAGGTCCATGATGTGGCGGGAGAAGGAGAGAGAGGAGTTGAAGATGACCACAAGGTTTTTTGCTTCACAAGAGGGTCAGGGGAGGGGACCCAAGGAGGGCAGCCAGAGAGTGGGAGGGAAGCTGGAAGCAAGCATCCCAATGAGAAGGATCTCAGTCTTAGTTGCAAATAGTCACACCCATGGCCGGTGAGAAGCCTTGGAGTCTGCGTTACGTCACGAGCAAGCTATTCTTTAGATCCTTGGATGAAGGATCACCACCGAGCCAGATATAGTGCATAGATGCTTGACCTGCTTTGCAGAACCTCTACAATAAGCAAGTACTGTGCTAGTGGTGCTCATGCACACATGTAACTAGGAATATTGGTGGTACTGACTAGCTGTTAATCCAGCGGGTGTACATATGTTTTCTAAATATAGGACTGCCCACCGGTCCCTGTGTAGTGAAACACCATAGTGTGCTATGTACTACGTATAAATAAGACCAATGCAAGAACACAAAATTCTAAAAAAGATGCAAGCAATGCCTTGCAGAGGAACATATGCAGTCTCGGTTCAATTAGAAGCTGCGACAGACAGTGCCGCAATTGTGTAGCAAATTGAATTAAGCTACTGATTTCTGGTTGAAGGGCCATTATTCTGATGAGGTCTGATGGGGCAATGATTCTGTGTGCCTCAGTACAACAGTTAGGCAAATCACACTGCCACTGTAGGAGGACTTGATTACAGCGCATTTAATTTCGCAGACGATATGTCACGATAACGCTGAAGCCATGACACTTCCTAGTTAATACAGGCTTCATTAGAGCTGCAATTCAGCAGCAAACTAGGCACCAAATAGGGTTTGTGCAGACCTCCTGGGGGCCTATTAAAGAGACTTGGACCAGTGTAAGTGCAAATTTAAACATTATTTGCACTGTCGAAAACCATTACCCCAGTAGAAATACTTATAGTTTCAATGCATTTTTGCACAAGGGTTTTTTTAATACTTTGTCGAATACCATACAAAATGGCACTGCACCAGTGCAAAATGTGTGTAATGCAAGGCCATTGGTGCTATTCACTAGTGTGCTGCACTAGTGCTCAAACAGACCTACTGCAAAAACATGTTCTTTTAAGGCATGTTTGCACCAGAGCAATATATGCACTAGTCCATTTGCTTGGCTCTGTTGCAAAAATGCATAGACAGAATTCGTTTTTTTTTAATTGGGAATCTTTTCACTGCTGGTAATTGCACTTGTACCTCTGCAAAGTTTTGGTGATAATACCGCAGAGCCACAAAAATACCGCAGAGCCACAAACTACCCAGAGGTGGTTCAGAAGTAAGTCACAAATGCCATTCCCCTAGTATAAGCACAATTGTTTGATTAAACCCAGTCTACCCTGAGATTGATAACTGTTGATGATACAAAGCATTACTCCCAAGTGCTCATTATCTGCAATGAGTATGTTATGTTATTTTACCTGGACTTGTAAGGCGCACGGTCGCCCAAGGGCATCATGGCACTGGTGATGAAGCTACCGAGCAGGAAGAACAGTAGTAGCCAGAGAGCTAAAATAGAGTTGTTTTCAGGGCTTTCCTGAAAGCCAAATGGTTAGAGGTAGACTTGAGTAGCAGTGGGAGGGTGTTCCACAGCCTGGCCGCAGCAATGGAAAAGGCTCTGCCACCGAGTTTTTCCCAGTTGTACCTAGGGACCACCAAGAGGTTGGTGGTCGAGGAGCGAAGATTGCGTTCCGGGATATATCGGACACATTTGGTTTGAAGAAACTCAGCTCCTAGGCCCTGGATTGCCCGGTGGACAATACACAGTGACTTGAACTTAACTCGCTGGGCCACTGGAAGCCAGTGAAGTTGGCGAAGCACTGGCGAGATATGTGCTCCATAGGGAGAACCTGTGGCCAGTCTAGCTGGCAGGTTTTGTATGCGTTGGAGACGCTGGAGAAGGCCCACCGGCTGAGCGAGGTACAGGGAGTTGCAATAGTCCAATCGTGAGAGGACTAATGCAGCCACCACAGGAGGGCGCATAGCTTCTGGGATCATAGGGAGGACCCTCTTAAGTACCCTAATCTGGTGGTGGGCGGATTGGCAGACTGCTGAGACCTGATTTGACATGGACAGGGAGGTGGAAAGAATGACCCCTAAGTTCTTTACTTTGTCCACTGGGCAGGGCAGGGGGCCCAATGAAGTAGGCCAAAAAGCGGGGGTCCATAGTGATGGGCTGGGAGGACAACCCACCAACATCTCCTACCGTATACATGTGGCAGCTTATATTATCATAGTGAAGAGAGCCGTATGCAGTGTCTCATGTATTACAATTACTTGAGCTTAGTGGATTAACAGATTTTGTGCATGGATTGCATGGTGCCCATGACTACAATTCCTATCCTAAACCTTACCAGGTACACATAGAGCTTAGAAGCGCTCACATTGTGTATGCTCTGGGAAAATGTGTCCATGGCTCCTCCCTTACAGCTAGTTCCACACCCTCCAAACCCCACCCTACCTGAGACTATGTGATCTGCTCCCCATCATTTCCTCCCCTAGTTGGGTGCAGATCCCTTGCTGCCAAATTGCCCGCCGTCCCCCACCCCACTCGCATGTATCTATGTTTCCATGACAGTGTCCTTCCACCTATGATTTGTAAATCACTCTGTTGCTTCATGAAGCTAGGTCCATGATCAATAAGGAATGAGACGTGGACACAGAGGAGTCATGTTGATTGTTATAGACTTTATTCAAATAATAAGAGGTTTGGAAAAGGCCTAGCTGTCCCTGCTCTAGGAAGTATTACCCTACGGCAACCAAAACTAAAGGTCTGTCAGATGTCAAGATTTCCAGATTAAAATGGCCCGTTTCCGAAATACTGTTCTAGTCCTCACATTCTAAAAATACTATAAGGTGCTAAGGGTGATGTCTTTGGCTTGAAAAGTGCACACATGTCCAATTTCAACTAAATATAAGATTACAACAAAAAGGCTTCCACTCAGATAGTGTTCACAAGTTCTGGAATGTCTCCCTTCCCCGGGTTTCTTTCCAGCAACAACAACAACAAAAAAAGTTGCAAAGGATAATCAAATTCTTTATAACTCAAGTAGATAACTTCCTCTTCCTGATATTGGCAATTTACTGCACAGATTTGTACAATCCCAAGGGAATGGGTTTTCCTTAAGGTTTGTTTCACAAAATTCGCTTTCCGTGGTGTACTCCCCTGCCAGCACTTTTCTTATACAATTTACTTGATTCACAATCCCAAGGACGTGAGTCTTCCTTAGGATGCTATTCACACAATTGTCTTTGCCTGGTAAAATTATAATTGTTCTTTTATAACACGCTTAATACCAGTTACCGGTTTCTCAGCGAAAGCCCGGGATTCGAACCTGTGTAGCTATGCATTGTCTTGCTTCCAAGACAGACATGTTGCTTCTGAGCTATCCTCCCGGCCTCACATTCTAAACATAACTCTAAGGTGCTAAGGGTAATGTTGTTGGCTTGAAAAGTGCACACATGTTCAAGTTCAACAAAATATAAGATTCCAACGAAAAGGCTTCCACTCAGATGGTGTTAGAATAGCTATACTCCCCTGTCTTACACAATTCACTTGGTTCACAATCCCAAGGGCATGGGTCTCCCTTAGGAGTCTGTTTACACAATTGACTTTGCCTGTTATACTTCTGGCCAGGACTTTCTTATACTCTTACAGAGTTCACTTGATTATACAATTCACTTGGTTTACAATCCCAAGGGCATGAGTCCTCCTCTTAGAATGTTTTCATACAGTTGACTTTGCCTGGTATACTCCCCTGACAGGACATTCTTACACAGTTCACTTGATTCACAATCCCAAGGGCATGGGTCTTCCTTAGGATTCCTTCACACAATTCAATTTGCCTGGTATACTGCCAGCCATTATTTTCCTATACTCTTATACAGTTCACTTAGTTAACAATCCCAAAATCATGGGTCTTCCTTAGCATTCTTTCACACAATAAACATTGCCTTATATACTCCCTTGCCAGGACTTTCTTACACAGTTCACTTGATTTCACAATTTTGGGTCTTAGACTTGTATTTGATTGCAGGCTTCAGTCTTTTTCATGCTTCTAATATCCAGTTAGTCAACAACCCTTTCTTAATCACATTCCCTAGTTGGCAGACTTTTTCCACAGTGCACGTTATTTGCCATGAAGCGTCCATGCATCATACCTTCCCCAGCTGGGCTAACCAGTTATGTGCGGCCACTTCGGCATCCATCACAAGCTTCTGTGGTTGCTGCAGCACTCCGGTACGTATGAAGAGCGTCAGGCCCCTTCTTTGCTCTTCGTTCAGCTTCTGGGATCTGGAGGCGCATCCTGCTGTCACTGCACGACCAACACAAGGGCTCCGGTTCTCCCCCATCATCTTCTTTTTCTTCTTGGTGGGACTGGCAGACCTTCCACATCACTCAGCTCTTGATTGCTCCTCTTTCCTCGACAGGTATGGTCAGCAGCTAGGCTCTCATCTGAGGGAGAGACATACACAAACCCAAAGGCCTGCAACCTGTAGCTCTGCAGTTGTTGTGGACGATGACTCCTATAGAACCCCATCAGCTGACCTGGAGTGATGCGAAAAGTAATCCTTCTTCCTGCTCAGCTCCTGGACTCAACAACTCTTTGGGGGGGGTTCTTCATCCGGGTTGGGCTCTCTTCTGGGGTGGGTCCACCTGGTGCCTGATTATATTCGGTCTCCTGGGTGGCCTCCCATAGGGACAGAGCCTATCTCTTCAAGACCAGCGACCAGAGACCAAACCGGAACTGAAAGACCCTGGAGAACAGCAATTTGCGAACAACATACCACAATTGACAGTTTGCTAAACTCATTCCATTCAGAACCAACCATGGTGCAGAGGCAGACATTGATGGAATCAGTACAAAGCTTAACCTCTGATGTACAGGTCCTTCTTCTGGAAAAAACGTCCTCAGGCCATGACCATCTGTGAAAACATACTACAGGACATTCCTGTAACCATCATGTTGGTTACAAATTTGATGTGTATCCTACAAAACATAGAGTTCCTGGACCACTACGTAATACAGTTTATGTTCCGACACCATAAATTCCAGTCACACCGGGCCAATGCGGGCTACATGGTTAATAGTATGACGGAATGTTCTGGCTTGGATAAACTCCTTGGTACTCACCCTACCTTTGTTGACACGATCAGAGCAATGTTTGAGAGACCAGCGATGACCTACACTGCTCACAAAACACTCCTTCTGTAAAGGCTCATTGTACACACTGATGCATATAACCCAGTTTCACCAATTGGCTGATGAGACTAGATGACCAGGTTCACTCTGTTACGGAGAGGCCTGTTAGATGAGATAAAGAACCAACTTGCTTGTGTGGCATGTTTAACGTTGTTTCTGGATTTCGTTACCATGGTCCTACAGCTGGATTATTGTCTCCCAGAGAGGAAGACTGAATGCGAGAAACAACATGCCTCTAATTTCAGCCTTGTATTGCCCCAGTCAACTGCTAAAATAGAACAGGATCCTCCAGAACCTGTGCAAGTCAGAATGGTCAACCCACTTCTGCAGAAGAGAGAAGACGAAGGTGGTCGTTGGGCCATTGCATGGGTTGTGGTGGTCATGGACATTTGGTAAAAGAATGGCCCGTAGCCCCAAGTTGCAGACAGGGAAACGCTCCCTCCCATTCCTTAGTCCGATCTTGGTACAGGAGGCTATTCTGTGTCCTGCATCTCAACCAGTGGAAACAAAGAAACATTGCTACCGGTACTGAATATTCAAGTGACCATTACAGGGGAATCTACCTATGGAAATTCCTACATTGATTGATTGCGGTGCCACGAGTCTGTTCATGGACATCCAATGGGCAATTTGACATCTCGTACCTGTAATGCCCAAATGATTTATCCAGTCCGTGGAGGGTTGGGTGGATAGCCGTTAAGCTCAGGGCTTGTTTCTGAACAAACCTTTTATATGACTGTAGCGATAGGTCCACATATTGAAACCTTATCAAGACAGTTCATTTCCCAGCCATCTTAGGTATGCCATGGCTAAAAAGGGATAAAAAAGGGATAAGCTGTACATAAAGTGAGAGGCTAGTCTGCAGTCTTTATGATTCTGAATACTGTGTCACAACCTGCCTTGTTTCTAGCCGCAGCCCAAAAAGCCTTGACCAGTTCACAGATCACCACCTAATATTGGTTATGGTCCATCCTGTAGCCCGGGAATACTACACTTTTACTGAAGTATTTTTGGAACCATTGGAAGCTGAATTAGCACCCCATAGAGAAGAAGATACTTCCATCGACCTTGTGCCTGGAGTAACGTTACCCATTGAACACATGTATATACTGTCTGAACCAGAGAAAGAGACCTTGAGAGCGTACTTGGACAAACATCTAAAGAATGCCCTAATTGTACATTCTAGCCCTTGGGAGGATGTGTGGAACCTTTGTTTTTCATCCCAAAAAAGGATGCTAGTGGGCTGAGACCCTGTTTGGATTATAGAGAACATAACAAGATTACACTGAAGAATAAGTACCCCCCTGCCCTTGACTTCTGATATCTTCCAATATTCTTGAGGATGACCGTGGAGCTACCATCCTTTCTAAATAGACTTTAGAGGAGCACATCATCTGGTGAAGATCAGGGCAGGGAATGAATGGAAGAGAGCTTTTCAAATCCCATTCGGCTTGTACGAACACAGGGTAATGCCCTTCGGGTTGGCCAAAGCCCTGGCAGTCTTTCAACGGTTAGTCGACAAGTTATTCTCTGACCTCTTCGTCTCAGTAATCCTTTATCTAGATGATATCCTTGTCCTTTCCAACTCCACAGCCGATCACATTCTGCATGTCAGAGAAGTATTGAAACATTTACATGAGAACCTTCTAAAGGCCAAGAAAGGGAAGTGTCAGTTTAACGCCTCCTCCGTGCACTACTTCGGATTAATCCTTTCTGCTAACAGAATCAAAATGGACCAACGCAAAACCAAAGCAATACAGCAATGGCGAGTTCCTTCTTCCATAAAACATGTACAACAGTTTTTGAAGATGGCAACATTCTACAGGAAATTCAAACAAAATTTCTCAGCTCAAGTACAGCCCAAAACTCAGCTACTCCAAAAGGGAAACCAGCGTAAAATGTTCCTCTGTACGACGGAAGCTGATACCTGATTTTGTAGACTAAACAAAGCCATCACACAGGCCCCTGTATTGTGTCAACCCGACACAACCAAATCTTTTGTGTTGGAAGCAGATGCGTTGGAAACCGTGTTAGAAGGGGTATTGCTACAACCACAAGATGATACCTTGGAACACCCTGTTACTTACTATTCAAGATTGCTGAACCATAGCGAGAGGAGGTAGTCCACATTGGAAAAAGCACTATTGGGCTTGAAAACAGCTTGCCAAGAATGTAGGCATTGATTTACCGTTATTCAGTGACCAGTGGAATTTCACACTGACCACAATAATCTTGTGACCCTTCAGAAATGTTAGTGTAAAAATAGTAAGCAGGTCAGATGGGCAGACTTCTTTGCTCAATGCAACTTCTTTCTAAGATACATTCCTGGCTCCAAGAATCTCATTGCTGATGCCCTGTGTAGTCATGATCAAGATGCAACGTCACACCTGAACCCCAAGACCTCTTACTGACCATAAGAAGATTCCTATTTTCCTTTCCATCCTTTTTTCATAAAGTACTGGAAGCCACCAACAATATCCCTACCTGTAACAATGACCCTGCAGGATAATCAAGGATATGCCATTATGGGGGAAAAGACTGTTTATACCCACACACATCCTACGAGAACAGACATCACGTCGCTTCATGATTAGCCTGGGGCTGGCCACAGAGGTCAGAGGACAACTTGTCATGTATTTTCCAGATACTTCTGGCTGCCAAAATGTCACTTGGATGTTTCCACATACATCACATATGTGCTCAAAATAAGTATTCCAAACAACCTAGTTTGGAAAACCTCCTATCCCTTCCAGTACCAGCAAGACCTTGGGAGGCAATATCTACAAATGTTATCGTGGAATTACCGCCCTCCCAGGGACTAACTGCTGTAATGGTTACAGTTGACTGGTTTACTAACATGGCACACCCTGACATTGATTCCGTAAGCTGCAGAAATGGCTGCACTCTTTTTGCACGGTATTTTTCATGTCAATGGCCTACCAACATCCATTGTCTCTGACTGTGGACCACAGTATGTGTTTAACTTCTGGAAACACCTCTGCAACGTCCTCCAGATGAGGTAAGATAGATGGGACATTCATCCCATTTCAGATTGTAAATGTGGTAAATCAATTGTTACTATACCCATGTAGACGTATGCCAATTGATTAAAATCATGTAGAAAACATACTTTTCATCTATATGAGAGATGAAGAATAGTATTCAATTGAACATATAGAAATTCTTTTTTTGGCTGTTCAATTTCCATCCTCTTCGTTACATAGCTACTATCTTTCTTTCTAAAAGGAAATGAGCATCTAAATATAACTGTTGGCATTGTATGATATCGAGCCATCGAAGCGCACCAACATTACCAACGCGTCCAGGGTGTTCTCATATATTTCCATCATGACCCAACTGAGTGATTTTGTCATCGCGCACACAGCGCTGCATTAATAGACGGACGTCGTTGCCAACTAAAGGGCTTGCTGATCCTGTTAGAATGCCGGACCATGAGGCTAATCTTGGCAAGGCAGGTCATTTACCTAGGCATCACACAACCATTTTACAAAGTAGACCTTTTACATGGATAGATAAGATAAGATCCCCTAACTTATAAAATGGGTTCACACATCAAATGTTTTGACAGATTCTTCAATCTGATTGATAAACCTACTACTAGAATGACGGAATTTGGATGGCATATGACCACGTCATACAGCAATTAACTATCTAGAAGTAGGATTGAACTTTGGATACAGTGAGCCTCTGTTTACACCATTTGAATCTATTGTCTTCACAAATAGGACATCCCTATGTAGAGATTTTAATATTTTTGTATCTGCTAGTTAGAGGATTGTATATGAATTCTCACAATTTGACATCCTTTCTAGCCAATTGTCCTGACAATTAATTGGAGAGACAGAGTATCATTCTCAGTGCCTACCTCTATTCCATACGTAAGCTACGTAGGAGATTTTGCTTACGTTTAGACAATAAGAATGTAAATAAGGGTGTTAGTGTTCACTCATTTCAATAATTATGATGTTTAACCTTCGGTCAAAAAGATAAGATACTTAGAGGAAATGTAAGCAAATATCATCCTCAAAAGAGTTTATCTTGAGAAGATGAATGGCATAAATCAGCCTAGTGACTAAGAATTGTATCACATGTGAGATTTAGATTGATAAATTGCTAATGTTATACATATTGGCGATACTGACTATATATTTTAATTATTCTTTAGACGATTTAGGTAATTTGATGAAAATAATGTATCATTTTAATTTTGTTCCTGTGATTGACCCAAAGGGGGTAATTCATGGAATAAATGTGCACCGAAATATGTGGCGTAAGCTGGCGCAAGCGTGAAAAAGCCAGCGCACATGTGCGAATTGCACGCGTGCGATTCATGGAAGGCCCTGCGCATGTTTTCCCCGGGATGTGCGCCAAATCCACGCGTGGCGCACACGGGCGCACACGTCACTGCAACATCCTGGACACCATGAGCGACGCGCACAGCGAAAGCGCACAATGTTAGCGCACACACCAAAAAGGGGGCGTAACATGGGGAGAACTCGCGGAATGAGGAAACCGCGTGAAAATAAGGGCGTAACTTGGGAAGTACTGCTGGGAAATACACGGAACGCCCACACGCACGCAAACTACACATATTCATGGAATCGAATAGGGGAAACACACGCATGCCAAAAGACACGCACAGGCCTAAACACGTCCGCCACACAAAGGCAGGCGGAAGCGTCCCCGCACTTTATAAAAGGGAGCACAAACAACAAACCTGTATATACAGCTACGATGAATGTCCCATTCTGTGGCCCCTCAGGAGAAATGACGTGTCACGCTATGCTCAGGCCTCCCAAAAAAGCAAGAAAAAGAGATACGTGACCCTTTTAGCCCACGTGCATGTAAAAAAACACAGGCAATACGCGGTGGCAGCTAGGAACACAAAAAATGCGTATGTGATCAACACGCAGGCTAGTATGCCTGAAAAAAAGGGGTATGCAACTAACAGGGACACCCGCAATAGGAAAAATAGCATGTGCGACTCACTATGTGCCTTGCGTGTAGAAGAACGCATAGCCAACACCCACGCCAAAAGAAGAAGTATGCACTGTAGCCGCTGTAAAGTAATCACGTGTGAACCCCAACGCCTGAAAAACACATGCACTGCTTTCCACAAAAAGCATGTAAAGAGCGATGGAATCCCACGTGGGACCTTCAACCCATGCTGAGGGAAACGCCCACGTGCACATTACGTCACCTACACGCTTACGCGCTAAGGGCCTTTCCTCGGAATTCACTCAAACGTGCTGTTTTTCACGTGCCAAATCACTCCGTATCAAGCTGGCCACGTGCCAATACACGGAAGACCACGCTCCTGTCCAGAAGACCAAATTACTGCCCCCCAGAACCCCGAGCAGCCTCCCACGAGCCATCTGCTGCTGCCTGCCTGCTTGCTGCCACCATGCCCTGCCATTTGGTGCCTGCACATCTTCCTTCTGCAGGGGTCCTGTTGCTGTGACCAACCCTGCTGGAACAAAAGACTCCCGACTGGTGTTCCATCACTCCGCAGCCCAGCCCCAGGACCCTGTTGCCCACCCACACCTGCCTTGGGGGTTGCCATGTCCGACACAACACCTTCCGGCACCAGTGGCAACCCCCCAGCAGAGAGGCAGAGGGCTACCAGCTTCAGTGAAAAGGAAGTTGGTATCCTGGTGGAGCAAGTTCTGGGGCATTATGATGCCCTCTTCACACCATCGCGCACCAACAAGGAAGGACGGAAGAGGATCTGGAAGGACATAGTGGGTACCATCAATGCTGAGGGGGTGGCACCCCGCGACATCAAACACGTCCAGAAGCGCTGGGAGGACTACAAGTCCAGGACCCTCAACAAGCAGCGGATGCAGTGAGGCGCCGGATCCACCTTACCACCCAGCAGATGAGGGTCCTGGAGCAAATTCGCCCAGTGCTTCACCACCAGACCCTCAGGATGCAGGCCCGTCTGGAGTCGAGCGGTAAGTGGCCATGCATTCATGTTTAAAAAAGGGCATGTTGCAGTGTGCTGGTAGTTAGCTACTTGGCTGCATGTGTGACATGGGTCATGTTTGGATGTGTGTGTGCAGGTACATGATGGTGCTGCATGTGAGTCCAGTCAGGCGTGACCCACATGGATGGTGTATGTGTTACAATGCATCATGCGGAGCAGCATGCAGAATGCACATATGTATGCATGCCTGTGTCTGTACTTTGACATGTTTGGGGTGAGAGGGACGTGTGCTGCTGTCATGGACATGCATGATGTACATGGCCATGTGTCTGAGTAGTGTGTGCGCTATGGATGCATGACCGATGTCCGTGACTATGTGTTGATTCACTGATACAGCCCAGTCATCCTTGTATGTACTGTGTCTATGGGTATACGGGGCCAGATGCATGACCCTCCGGTGATGCGTGTGCATGTGATCAGCATGTCCCATGATGCATGTGAGTTTCAGCCCACCATTGGATGTTTCTACGATGCCGTGGTCATCGATGCAAATGTTTGTTGCATGTGCCATGCCGGTTACTGCATGTGTGTTGCCTGCACTGACCCATGTGTTGTTGGGAGACATGATGGAAGTGACGTTTGACAGTGCCACTCATGTGCTATTGCTTTGTGTCTAAGGGACTATCAGTACCCTGATGCTTGTGTTCAATGTCTCCCTTTACACAGTGGCGAGTGAAGAAGAGGGCGGAGACGGCGCTGTGGAGGAAAGCGGCAGGGATGCCTCCATCGGCTGGCGACGCAAGGCTCCATCACCCTGCCAGGAAATTCCATCATACGGGAGCTAGGGGACTGGTGCCGCGTATGCCACTACGGCTGCAGCACAAGGGGCTGATGAGCCCCCACAGGGGCTTGCAACGGCGGAAGACGGTTCGGAGCCATCCAGGTTGGTGGTGTGTATAGAGGAGGAGGAGGCCGCTACAGAGCCGCACATAGGGCCTGGTGGGGGTGCTACTACTAGTGCAAGTGGTGCAGTCCAGGGGCAGGGGCAGGAGGCAGCACAGGTCGCTGCAGAGGTGCCTGTGCATGTCTCTGTCCCTGACACTGTGACTGCATCACCATGCACCAACAGGGATGCCCAGTCCTTGGCCAGTCCGAAGGTAGGGGTAGGTCCACGTCATCTGGCACTCCTCTACCTGCGGACTTGGGGACCCGTGACCGGATTGAGTCTGTCCTGATTGGTGTCATGTTGCACACATGTGACATTCGTGATGACGTGCGTGCTTCCTGGGGGGACCACGCACGTCATCACGAAGAGCTGTGTGCCAAAGTGGCCCAGTTGGGAGTGACCGTGTTTGGGTGCTTCCTCCATGTGTCGGCCAGTCTTGTGGCCCTCTCCTCCTCTGTGCACACTATACGCCAGTCGTTCTCCCTGCCGTCTTCTGGCCCAGATGCCACCAGGGCCCCCTGTGGATCTGCCCCAACCAACGCAGCCAGCCTGGTGGAGAGCCCATCCCTGCCACAGTCGGGAGTCGGAGGTCCAGCAGGGGTGGCCATCCCACCAACTGAATTCCAGCAGATGGAGGATGTGCCAGCATCATCGGGCAGGGCACATGCACGACGGCGCCGGTGGATTCCATCAGCCCGGAGGCCATCGTGGTGGCAGAGGCAGTTGCGTCGGAGGCAGCAGCAGGCTCAGCGTGGGAGGCATCATGGCTCAGGGCCATCAACGCCCCGGGTGCAGGCATTGGCCGAGGGCAGGAGGACCCCGGACTGGGAGTGTCTTCCGTGTGGCAGTGGTTGGGCCGGCAAATAGATGCAGAGAGGCGGCGGGCGGAGAGGGCATGGCTCACTATGGTCAGGGCGGAGAACTCCATGCGCAGGGCATTGAAGCAGGCTGAGTGCCTCGAAGCAACTCGCAGGTGGTTGGAGGAGGCCATGGATGCATCCCTGCGAGACCTCGATGCCAGGGAAGAGGCCCGCCTCCATAACATCGACGTGGAGCTCGTTGAGGCCCGGGCCAGGAACATCAACAAGTGAGCCGTTGGACTTGCCTGCCGCCTTTGTACATAGTTCTTTAGGGTTAGGTTTCCTTTGTTTTTTCTTTTTATTTGGAGTTCATGGACTTTGTTCCACTTCATGTATATAGTTTTTTATTCATAGGACTTTTTTGTAGGTTTCATTTGTTTTGGGGATCGTGGAGCCTTTGGACTTGGATTGTATATAGTTGGAGACTTGTACATACTTTCTTTTTTGACATTTCCCATGGAACAATGGTTTTCTTTTTTTTGGATTATTTATTTCGTATTGACATTGGTGATGGACCACTTTTCTTTTTTCATGCCGTGGATTTTTGTTTTTCATTGGATTGTCTGTTTGTTTTGGTAATATCTGTCATTGTTTATTAATTTTCAAGTTAGATTTTCTTTATGTTATTTCATTATGTTTTTAATACATTTTTCCTAACTTCATGATTGGTGTTGTGTACTATCATTGGTTTTGTGCATGTCCCAATGAACATTGCCTCAGTCATGTGTTGCCACTGTGTGGCTCTGTTGTGCATTTATGCATGGACATGGTGGTTCTTTTAAGACTGTCATGGCATTGGTAATTTTGGAGTGGGTGCAGTGGATCGTTGCATGCTTATACTGGGGGGCAAGGGGATTTGGGTTGGCATTAGGGCCATGGGTCTGTTTTGTTAGGACATGTTGTTTGGTGGGCCATGTGTCGGGGCCTGCTGGCAGGTGCCTCTCAATGTGGTGGGTGGGGGTGTGGGGAGACATGAGTCAGAGCCTGCTGGCAGGTGCCCATCAATGGGGGTGGGTGGAGGGTGTGGGGGACATGAGTCGGGGCCTGCTAGAAGGTGCCCATCAATGGGGGTGGGTGGGGGACATGTATCGGTACTCCCGAGTGCATGGTGCCATGTGGCCTGCCTGTGGTGCATGGTCTGGGGTGATGGGCTGCCTGTGGGGCATGGTCTGGGGTGATGGGCTGCCTGCGGGGCATGGGGAGTGGGGGCACAACCGGGAGGGCACACACTGCAAAATCATGTGTGAAAGTCCACGCGCACCCCTGGAATATGCACAGGAAGCCCATCACCCCTGTCCATGGCCCGCAGGCAGCCCATCACCCCTGGGCATGCCCCGCAGGCAGGCCACTCGACAGGGTGGACTTTTTACACACATTTTACCTGACGCAGCCGGATACACGTGTTCCCAGGGGTGCGCGTGGACTTTCACACACGATTTCACTGGAATACATGTATTCCGGGGGTGCGCGTGGACTTTCACATGCGTTTTTGCTGGCGCAAGCGGGGTACGTGTATTCCGGGGGTGAGCGTGGACTTTCACACGCGATTTCGCTAGCGCGAGCGGGCTACGCGTATTCCGAGGGGAACGCAAGGACTTTTCCACGCGTTTTCCTGGTTGGGGAGCTGTATGCTGGTCCACTGGCCTTTGCACCATGTAGGGGATTTGCGCAATGTTTTTGGCGCATGGGGCGGGGTTGGGGGCGCAACTGGTGCTGCTGCAGGGTCGCTGTGCCACTCTGCGCCACGGCTGGTTATGGATGTGAGTATCCATGAATATGCTGTGCGCTGAAATGGTTTTTGGCGCACGCAGCTGGCGCAGATTGGTGCACGTTGCCTCTGTGCGCCAGCCGCGTGCGCCACTCGTGTGCTGATTTCTATGAATTACCCCCTAAATGTGTTGAGATTCTTCTGTCGAATTAAATTAAAATTTAAATGTCAATGTTTATCTTCTAAAACTTGCCCAAGTTTATTCCTATTCACTGATTATAATATATGTAATTGCATATTCAAGTTTGACTGTCTCTGTGATCAGCAATACCGGTGTGCAGGGAACAGGAGTGTCCAGTACTTAAGGACGCTGTCATTTCTATTCATCACATCATGTGACATGGACATGTTGCACATTTTATTCCCAATTACATCACCTTACAGATACTGCATCTACAGTGTTGTGGTTAGAAGTGCGGTGTTTGCTCAGTTCAATGGTGACCCATTTTAACATTGTTGTCAGATTGTACAGGTCAGAAAACTATTTGTAGTGCATAAAACATGATCTTGCTATTACCGTTGACAACTTTGTCCCTTGTATTTTTCCATACATTATTTGAAACATAAGAGAATTAAGTGTATGTTTGGTGTTGTATAAATTGGATTCATCATTAGATTTTGTTTACTGGAATGAATTATTCTTTGGGATGTTATTGTCATTTGTATGTATATTTCCTTTTGTCTGTCCATGTAAATATGTGTGGGAATTGTCACTTGTATGATGAAATGTTTATGTTCACACAAGTTTTTTTTGGTTAAAATTATTTTTTCTTTCACTCCTATGTTGTCTATGCAATGAATTCACATATATATTCATTATTAATAACATAGTTTTGTAGACATGTTTGTGCTATACATTTGTTCCATAGGCATCTATTTCTGTATACATCCTAATGTTCCCAAGAGACATATGGGTTGTGGTTAACCTACTGCTCTGTGTGTAGCCTATGTTGCAACTGAGCAATATATTCAAATACAGTCAGAACATTTTCTTCATGTTTGGGATTTACCAGTTAGGTCATTGAGGAGGATGCAGGAGATGTCCTGCTTGGTTTTTCACATGAAGCCATCTCTGGTGGCATCTAACATGTCCTAGGTGGCTAGGGACTACGTTTAAGTGGAAGGGATGTAAATGTTGCAAGGACTTTCAATTGTGCACATACCTTGGCCTACATTGAGTGCTTGGTTGTAATCAATGCACATGTAGTTTTCAGGGTGAGTGTGCATATAAATATGGCCTGTCAGCGAAAGTCACATTCTGACAGACACATGCAGTTTCAATACCCATGTGTGGCATACTGAGAAACGTAAATGTGCGGGCAGCTTACCCAGATACTTCACCTTATCGCAGAGACACTGGGCCTCATTACATTGTTTTCGGCACCTGCGAATGGACAATTACCGGGTCATGCCGAGTTTGACGGTCCCGGTAATTGCCCATTCGCGGGTGCCGGTAATAAGGGACTCCTTCATAATAAGGGACTACCATCATGTCTGCTCGTGGGTGCTGGTACGGCCAACAGGTTAGACCTGGTGGCTGCAAGGGCACACACGAGCAGAACTCCTAGTATGGAGGTACGGTAGCAACGGTTCTGGTAGCGATACCAACGCCATTGTTGCCTTACCGCCATACTTGTAATGAGGCCCTATATTTTTAAATGCAAACTCCAACCCGACTTTGCACCTGAATCCAACCTTACATGCAGAAACATGCTTTTTAAATGTTTCATCTCTCTTTCTTGCACTTGTGATCTGTTGCACCAGTGATTTCACTCATGGTGCCGTAATTGATGTCATATGTGATTTCATAAGTAATTTCATCACAGTGCTTACGGGCTCCACAATGTGGGCCTCACTGTTAAGGTGGCATGGCTTCCAGCTCCTGACAAATTCCAGGGGTTTTGTTGCATTAAATTGGCACCTTAAGGCCACTTCAATAAGATGTTTTCTCTAAATTCTAAGGGTTTCATTGCATCAGTTTGTTTCACCTTAACAGTGTTCCAATGAATTTCAACAATTTTGTTGCACTGAATCTATTCTCCTTAACTGTCCGTTAACTATTTTTTTAACAAAATGTTAAGGGTTTTATTAAGCTATATCTCACATCACCCGTAATTCTGTCTTTTTTTTCTGAAAACACAACTGATATCATATGATTTGTTATCAAGATCTGTTCTTGAGCTATGCAACATAAGGTTTAACAAGTATTTATTTCATCTTTTTTGTGTCCACAATATAAGAAGGGATTAGTAATAATGTACTGTGACAAGGAAGAGTGAGCTGATTTAGTGAGGGACTGTGACAAAGAAGACTGAAGTTGTGTAGCTGGAGACTGAGATGAAGAAGTGTGAAGTTAGGTAGTTGGGGACTGCAACAAGGAAGAGTGAGCTGAGGGTAGTCAGGGTACTGTGATGAAGAAGAGTGAGGCACAGTTATTGGGGGACTGTGAAGAGGAAGAGTGATGTGGGGTAGTTAAGGACTCTGGCAAAGAAGAATGAGGTCAGGTTAGTAGTGGACAGTGATGAGGAAAACTGAAGTTGTGTTGTTGGGGACTGTGATGAGGAAGAGTGAGGTGGGTAGTTGGGAGCTGTCATGAAGAGGAGTGAGGTGGCGGTAGTAAAGTATTGTGAGGAGGAAGAGTGAGATGGGATAGTTGGGAATGTGATGGGGAAGAGTGAGGATGGGCAGTTGGAGACTGATGAGGAAAAATGAGGTGGTGGTGGTGAAGTACTATGACAAGGAAAAGTAAGTTAGTGTAGTGTAGTTGTGGTTTTTGATGAGGAAGAGGTGGAGTTAGTGGCGGACTTTTACAAGGAAGAGTGAAGTGATATTAGTGGGGGACTGGGATGAGGAAGAGTGAGTGGTGGTAATGGGGTACTCTGACAAGGAGGAGTGAGGAGGCATTAGTTGTGCACTGTGACAAAGAAGAGTGAGGTCTATTTTGTCAGGGCCGGTGATGAAAAAGTCTGAAGTGGAGTTACTGGAGGTCTGTGATGAGGATAAGGGAGGTGTGGTAGTTAGGGACTGTGATGAGGAAGAATGAGGTGATCTTAGTGGAGGACTGTGATGAAGAAGAATTGGGTGATTAGTGGGGGACTGTGACGAAGTAGAGTGAGGTTGAGTCAGTGAAACACTGTGAAAAAGAAGAGTATGGTTGAGTTTGAGGGGAATGGTGACAAAGTGCAAGGTGGAGTAAGTGGGTTCTGTTATGCGGAAGTGTGAGGTGAAAATAGTGAGGGACTGTGATGAATAGTGAAATGGAGTTAGTGGGGGATAGTGATGAGGAACAGACAAGTAGAGTTAGTGGGGGACTGTGACAAGAAAGACTGAGATGAAGTTAGTGGGGGACTGTGATGTAGAAGAGTGAGGTGAAGTTACAGGGGGCTGTGATGAAGAAAACTGAGGTGGTGTTAGTGAGGAACTCTGATGAGGAAAAGTGAGGTGGGGTAGTTGGGGAAGCTGATAAGAAAGAGTGAGGCAAAAGTTACTGGGTGACTTTGAAGAAGACGAGTGAGTGGAGTTAGTGACGGCTTGTGATGAAGAAGAGTTAGGTGAAGTTAAAGGGGGTGTGATGAAGAAGAGTCAGGTGGAGTTAGTGGAGGACTGTGATGAAGAAGAGTCAGGTGGAGTAAGAGGGTGGACTGTCAAAAGTAAGAGTGATGTGGGGTAGTTGAGGACTGCGATAAGGAAGAGTGAAGTGACGTTGGTGGAGGACTGTGATAAAGAAGAACAGGTGGAGTTAGTGGCAGACTGTGATGAGGAACAGTGAGTTGGAGCTAGTGGGGAACTGTAATGAGGAAGAAAGGTGTGGAGGCATATAGGAAAGATTACTATTCAGAACTGGGACAAGGAAGAGGGATGTCGAAGTTCAGGTATGATTCGTAACTAGATATTGTGACAAAGAAGAGGGCTGTAGGATCATGTGATATCTTCCTGCCCGAGGTCAGGCATGAATTGAGAACTTCACTTTTAAGTCGCGTGAAAAGCTTTTCCAATCACAACAAAGGATATTGTAAACAAGCATTGGCTTCCTCTGGTCTGTCACTACAGACATTGCATTAAACTAATTAAGCAATTGTCAGCTTTTTTAAACACATTTAAAACCATAAAAACACCAATAGCACCCTAACACACCGATACCCACACATTTTCAGTTTATTTAGAAAAAAATCCCTGTCATTTCTTTTATATTACAAAACAGATTGCTTCCTAAATTAACAGTAAATTCTCCTCTTACCTTATCTAGCAATCTCAGCAATTGCCACATCTCAGAATATGTTAGTTTTGAAGTATTTATACTTTTTCTTTGCCATTCGTGCCGATTCCTGAACTTGATTCGCAAATCGAGTAATGGTGTATTTTCAGAAATGAAAAAGCTTGGCACCAGGAATGCTTCATGGGAGATATAACTAACTTTTTGTGAGTGGGGCAAATTAAAGATACTGGATGGATTTACACCAAACTAAGAAAGGATTTCCCGTGGCCAACAGAAATGGGAACGGCATCATCACCATCTAAGGCAGTAACAAATCTGGGAGTCCTGATGGATAACACCCTAAACTTAGAACCGCAAATAAATGCAACAGTCAAGAAATGCTTCTTTCTTCTCCACCCGGCAAGAAGAATCCTACCTTTCCTCTCCTTCACACACAGAACACTCACTATCGTCGCCCTCATCATGTCAAGAATCGACTATGCAAACGGCTTCTACCTCCAAATACCAGAATACCTCCTGAAGAAACTACAAAGGATCCAAAATACAGCAGCCAGACTACTCCTCAAACTGTCCAGAAGAGACCACATCACCCCTGCCCCAAAAACACTACACTGGCTCCCAGTAAAACATTGCATCACCTTCAAAACAATGTGCATAGCGCACAGGACAATCTGCGGACAAGGAGCAGAATTCCTACAAAAGAAAATAACAATCTATAAGCCAATGAGACCCCTCAGGTCAAGCAACGAAATCCGCCTGGAACTAAAACCATACATTAAGAAAAAACTCGGAGGCACCGCCTTCTACCACTTAGCCGCAAAAACCTGGAACAACATCCCAAAAGAGATAAGAAACACCAGAAATCACCTCAAATTCAGAAAATTACTAAAAACCTGGCTCTTCAATACCACAGACTAAAACTGAAAACCGAAACAACAGAAAGGAAAAAGAATGACTAAACCAGAAAGGACACGACAAGCTCCCAGAACCGACTGAGAAGCACCCAGGGCACCTGGACCGGTGACACCGGGCAGAGTGAAACACGGGCGACACCCATGGAGACGGAGTCAACAACCCCAGCCAATCCTAACCAACATCTTCAACCACCCCTTAGCTGCTACTAGGTACCACCGGGTTGTGGAATTGTCGAGATACTACCTATCACCACGCTAACTGAGTTGTGGACACTGGCAGGTGCACTGGCCATATAAGTGGGAGGGAAGAACATGTGGGGTTATTAGGGAGGCTGGTGGAGGTGGCAGCGAGATGTGAAAGGGACCTCGAATGCAGGATGGGCCTAGACCTAACAAGAGGCACAGGGTGCCCCGCACCCCATCTGGAGAGATTACACAAGCCCAACTCTTCAATTCAGGATAGAGATGCCAACTAACCAATTCCACTTACAATTTTGTCCTCTACATACACCTCTCAAACTCCAAACCAAACACAACCACAAACCTACAGCACAACAAACCACACAAACTTCACTACACTGCAACAACAAAACAAAAAACACACATAGACTCACACAACAGTACACAACGATTACCAGCCGCAAACACCCCAGGCTCAGCCAAAGGACCCACCGGGCAGAAGCCGTCAACAGCACATCACTGCTCTCTTGCACTTTTCCAGCCTCCTCCCACTAACTCACCTTCCCTCCCTCTTTCAGAGCCGCCAGAGCACCAGGGGACCACTCCGGTGGTGATAGTGCATGGTACAAATGTCTTTTAACGTTAACATTAACAATAACATTTGAGTGATTTGTGCCCAACTTGTTTCTTTCTTGGCACAAATCCGGGCAATAGTTTGGGCTGTGCACGTGAGCAAACATTTGACATTTTCCCTCTTGGAAAATGAATGGAAAAGTGAAATAATTTGAATTCATTTAACCAGTAATGTCAAATTTGATGTAATTATTGATCTCATCAGTGATATTATGTATGATGTCATTATTGATGAAACGGGTGTTGTCATCAGTGATGTCAACTGTCATATGATTCTGGTCATACGCTGTGCAACAGAGAGAGGGCACATAGTTATGGTGGACTTGCTCAAAATGCAATTGCTGACATTTTTTCACTGAATTGCAAGGGTTTTGTTATACTATACTCCCCCTGCACTCCCCCACCCTACCTGAGACTCTGTGATATGCTCCCCACTGTCTAGCCCCCATGCTGCCCATTACCAATCCTAGCTATCTCCCTGCTTCTTTTTTCTCTGCTTCCCTCTCTGTGTACTTCCCCTTTTGTTTGCAAAGCTAGTTCTCCGCTCAATAAATATCCTAATAATAAAACAATCATACTATATAATAAAAAGCCAAATATATGTTTGTCTGAAGCAGTCCTGCCCTTTGCCTGTTACCACTGCTAGAGGGAGCAGTTGCCTTACGCATACAACACTAAGACTTCAGGTTCATCTTCCAGGCAAACAAAATGTGTATTTCAACAATATCACTGCTAGAGGGAGCTGTTGCCTTATGCATACAACAATAAAACTTCAAGTTCATCTTCCAGGCGAACCAAATGTATATTTCAACAACGATAACATACAATTAGCTGAAGAAAAGTCCCAAGGTAGGGATACCACTTCATACTTTAAGTTGCATACACTTAGAAAATATATACATTTAAAAAAAAACAGATAAACAGACATTCATTTGATTAAGCACTAAGTCTCTAACCAAATAAATTACTTGTTTTTTTGTCAGTGTAATTATGTATTATGTAATTGTTAATTGCATTATTTCTTGGCATGTATTATTATATCAATAATATTCTTCATTTATGTTACAAACTTTGACTGCAATTTAATTTGTTTTATGATCTCATGTCTACTTCAAATCATGCTGCATGTGAATTGTTTTACTCTGACATTCCTCAACATTACTTATTTGAGTCCAAAACCTGTTAGTGGAATCCAAGACAATGAGGCGCAGATACAACAATTGGCTGTATGTACTATGTTGAACTTTCAACAGACTCTATGAGATTTTGTCTGAGGTTACTCCTCCTCCACGACAAAGGAGCAAGATCCTCCACAAATGTTTCTATTAACATAAATTACGTTAAAATACACCACATAATTTAGACTCTGAAAATGTCTTTCTTTATGCACACTAGCCCATGTACACAGGCTTTTCCATCAGTAATAATAATAATAATAATAACTATAGTTTCTTTGGGGCCCACTATCTACGTCCTTCGGCCATGGCCACTGCACATGTTGCACCGCAAGGTTTCCTTGGGGCCCACTGGGCATGGCCTTCAGCCTACCACAGCCTTTTGTAGAAGTCTTACCACGTGGCCACTGTACAGGTTGCACCAACAGGTTTCTTCAGGCCCACTAGCCATGGCATTTGGCCGTGGCCACTGTGCAAGTTGCACCAATAGCTTTCTTTGGGTCCACTATCTATGGCCTTTGGCTGTGGACACTGTACAGGTTGCACCAATAGGTTTCATTAGCGCTCAGTAGCCATGGCCTTTGGTCTTGGCCCCTGTACTTGTGGCACCAATAGGTTTCTTTGGGGCCCACTTGCCATGCCATTGGGCACAGAGATTCATTACCCATGCCAAGGATATATGATCACTGCAGGTGTAAAATTACCTTTATTTTCACTATCTCTCCATTTCTCTGGGATCCCCCCGATGTTCCCCCGATTACGGCAACAAACTACACATACAGCGGCACACATGCAATGGCATTGAACAAATCATGCCAGTGGGTTTTCCCCAGTATTCCTTCGATAATGCTTGAAAATCCCAAATCTTCCCTGTCCTCCCAGTCACTCACCCAGTGCCCTTTCCACTTTCAATGGTCCCTCCACTCACCTCAATTGCTTTATTCCTCCAGGACCCTCTCCTGACCATTTCCCCCTAACACTGTTTGGTTTGTGTGATGCACTTTTTTTCTCTGAGGTGGACTTGATTGAAGTGCAAGGTTTTGTAGCATTAAATCTGATCACCTTAACTCTCTCTTAACAAATGATTGTTCACTGAGTTTCAAGGGTTTAGCTATATCTTAGTTTCCTCAGGGCCCAATAACCATGGCCTTCACCTGTGGCCACTGAACATGTTCTAGCAATAGTTTTCTTTTGGGCCCACTAGCCATGGCCTTCAGCCGTGGCCAATGACCACAGCCAAACATATTCCATCATTTCTTGAAGTCGCACTAGCTATGGCCCTCGGCAGTGGCCTCTGTCGATTTTGTTGCATTAAATCTGATCACCTGTAAATGGTTGTTCACAGAATTTCAAGGATATTGCTATATTTTAGTTTCCTCGGGGCCCACTAGCCATGCCCTCTTCAGTTGCCACTACACATGCTCTACCAATATCTTTATTTTGTGCCCACTAGCCATGGCCACTGGCCATGCCAAACCATTATTTTATCACCAAACACCCATTGCCCCCTGCACAGTAGATGTAGGCACTGCAGATGTTAAACCTTTTTTTTTTTCTAACTCCTTAGTCCCCCGATAATTTCACAGTAAACATTTCCAATAAAACAAATCCTGATGTAGAGTAGCGGTTCGTCGATTCCCGCGATTATGGGAAAATGTGCTCAGAATTAAAACGTGTCCCACGTCCTCACAGGCAATCAACATGTATTCCCCTACTTTTTTCCAGGTTCCCTTTTTCCCTCCCTAATCTTCTCACATTACCCCTTAGCATTTATCGATTTGTGTGATACACATTTATTTCAGAACCAGCTTGCAGCTTTTGCGCTGTAATCTCGAGAGGTTCCTGCAGTCTTCCCTGAACATTTTCTACCCATAACTGACTCCTTAACCGACCCCCAAATGCCCAACTTCACATGGTGTCTTCTTTCCCACTACCAAATTCTAGCCCAATATGATTGCTGTTGCTATTTAGATGGCGTCTACTGCCAGGCCATTTTAGTGTGGTTCAAAGCAATCTGTGTTCCCATAGGAGTGATTAAATAAACAGAGGAGGTTTGGGTCTCTTTCTGAAGTTGAGAACGTTATTAGACTAGGTAAGGTCATGGGGGAGATCATTCCTAAGTTTGATGACATCTTTTTTCCTCCTCCAAACAGCATTTTGAGTTCTTTCATTTTTGGCTTGATGAACACCTTTGATAGCTGGGATCTAGACTGTTGGAAGTGGCCAGACGGCAAATGAGACGACAATTGAGACAACAATTGAGATGACAATTAAGACGTTCTTCCAGTGCTGGTGCGGCTTGACGGTCCTTTGGGTCCTTTCCTCTAGCCTCCCTCTGTTGGCGTGCTGGCTGCGTGAGATGAGCCACGAGTGACGGGCGGAGGGCTGCAGCCGGAAGGCTGTGAAGGTGATAGAGAGCAGGTCAGCAAATCGAGCGTTTTCCTGTGTGCTCCCTACGCATCACAGAGCCATCTCTAGCTCGTGCTTTGTGCGCTGCCCGTGACCGTGCTGCGTGGTCCCTTTCCCGTGGTGCCCTAGACGTAAGTAGACCTGGTAGGTCATATAAGTGGACCCGGAAGGTCCCACTGTAAAAGGTACTGTGAGTAAATGGGTGGAGCCCTTGATTTGACTCACCATAGTTCCCGGCGCATGTGTGCAAGGATGTGTGTTGCGCTGCGCCAGGCATCCGTAGGGGGCCTTGAGAGACAGAGGTGGGCAGAGGCGGGCGGCTGCAGGATTCGGTTACTTTGCTGAGTGGCTAAGAGTGCTACTAGGTGAGGGAACCACGGCAGTAAACCTTTGGGGTTGCTTCTATAGATAGCCACTTATCTTTGAGAACAATTAGCACAAAGGGGCCCACAGAAGTTCCTTTTTTGCTACTATCTTTGTATATACAAAAGCAGTGCTCCTAGATAGACAAGCGCTATACTCTTGATCCCCAGTCATCCTTTGTGGAGCCCCTGAGCCCTCCACGTTGCAGCAACAAAGCCACAGTCCCACTCCTGATCTCATTCCATGGTCAGTGACATCGGATTGTGTTTCGATGTTCCCAGCGGTGCTTTTTGACTTGTTGGGAATTGGTTGGACTGTGCTCCATGCAGGGCAGGGTGCAACAAACGTGTGGTGTCATTGTGCCAATCTGCCTCAGGCCCAGTGCAAGAGTGCGTATTTGTATATCGGTGTGCCTGAGACACACAGTTTTAGGCGCTTACACCTTTTTGAGTTCTCAGTGGCTGCCTACATACAATTGCAATAAATTGCACCTCCAAGTAGTGAACCAAATAGGTTCAGCAGTAGATTGTGGGCTATATTGCCTTTGGGCCTGCTTGAAAAGGTCAAATCTATTCTTACCTAACAGCAGCAGCTGTGTCAGGCATTAAACAAATGTGATAAAAGTAAGACGTACAGGAGATCAGCAGGATACCGCGGGTTTAATTACCTTTGATCCTGCACCAAAAGTTGTGAGTGAAATGCCATCTGGGAAAAGGTCTGTGCAGACCAAATATATCTGCAGAAAATGAAGAAGCAATCTCTTACGGAGAACCCTGAGACTGAGGATTCTGTGGGGACGAAAACCAAGTCAAAGAAGAGAGCAAAGAATTCGATCCCTGCTGATCGAGGGGTAATTACTGGGGTTTTTCCTCTGAATCCTCTTCCAGAAATTAACTCGACAATCATTGAGGAAATTGTGGTCCCAGTTGCTAGTGGGAGTGGCCTAACGAGCTCAACTAATTTTGAGGACATTGACAACAACTCACTGCTTGAATTGTCTTTGAACATTCAGAGGGGGATGACACTGCTAATACCAATAACAGTGGGAAGGAGTGCTCCGGCTGAGAGTGTAAGCCCAATGAACATCCCCTCTGGATTGTTTAATCTTGTCGGGGGGCTACAGTCGACTGACAGCATGCCCAAATTTAGCTATGGCCTCAATGGTGGATCTCCCTGACAGGGCGACAGAGGACCTAGATTGTCCCTATCCGTGGGCAATTGAAATAGCTGAGATACAATCTTCAGTGGCATCCCTACAATTTGCACTTAGGATTCTATTGCAAATCTCTGGGCGTATTCTGGCTAAAACTAATATACTTGCCTTGGCTCAGGTGCAGGTGGGAAAAGAGTACGAAGAGGTAGAGGCTAATCTGTCTGAAGCTATCCAGATTGCTGAAGACACTGAAGAAGAACATAAAGAGATTAATCAGGTTCTAGAACAAAGTCTCGAAGTCTTTTTCTCAAGGAAGCAACGTAGAATGGCAAGGAAGGCGCAGAGGAGTAAGAAACCATGCACCCTGACCTCCCTGAGGGAGAAATGCCAACAACTGGCCTACGCTCTCAGAAAACAAAGAAAAGAGCAGACAGAGCGAATAAAAAGATGACAAGCTGGTGCTCGCAGAGCAGGAAAAGATGAAAGAGATGGTAGAGGATGTAGAATTACCGGAGGTAGAAGACCTGGGTGAAGAAGACACGATAATATTGAGCCCAGATAAACCCCTGAGCCCACTGACTGAATGGAACAAGTCAGCAAACATACCATCTAGGCAGGCCAAAGATCGGAAAGACCTGGTAGGAAACCACATCTGCTTGATCAAGAATGTGTATCAAAGCAGTGATCATAAATGGTTATAACAATCTGAATTGCTGATTAGATTAAACTCAGTCCCACAGCTACGAGTATTGAAATCAGATGACTTCCAATTTGTGGAGCCATTGAAAGGGCCCAACCCAAACGTTTCTGCCCTAAATTCTTATCTACAGCACAGATGATTAGAAAATATAAAGATGAGCTGATGGCAGTTGATGTCGACATTGATATTGATCTGGATGAGCTGGACCCCAGTTGCATATTTGAAGAGACAGTAACACCATCAAAGGTGTTAACATGCCCCATTATAACCAAATGAAAGAAGGTGGAAGTCTCTGAAGTACAGCAAGTTATGGCAAACCATTGAGATCTTACCATCCTTTCTTGGAATTGCAGGGGCTTTGGGCACCTAGAGGGTCAGAGGGTTCAGTGGAACTGATAGCAAAACATAGCTTTATTTGTCTCCAATAGACATGGGCTATGGACCCTTTGATATTAGATGGCTATGTTATCTACCAGTCATATGCAAAAAGGGGAGAAAGTGTCATGCCTTTGGGGGTCTTCTGTTGGGGGTGGCAAATATGTTGGTATACAGACGGATTAATTGTAACCAAGAGAGAAATTTGATTGCAGTTGAGGTGGAGTACGGGCAGGAGGGAAGTCTTGATAGATTTCTCCTTGTAAATCTTTATAATCCCCCTGGTGCAGTGTTAAGGGAGCTAATACAAGATGCTCTACCTGAACTTATGACATCATGGCTGACAAAGCCAGGAAATACAGCTGTAATAATGGTGGGAGACTTTAACTGCCACATGACAGAGGAGGGGTGGGGGACTTCCCAGAGCCCGAAGTTAAAAGAGAAATGTGTAATGTCCCATGCCAAGAATGAGGTGGAGGGGTTGGGATGGGTCCAACTGTTTAACTCCTGGGACTTAGAAATGATCAATGGCCATACATGTAGTGACCACCCAGGTAAACACACATGGACTATTCATGGAAGGCCCTGTGCGTATTTTTCCCGGGATGTGCGCCAAATCCGCGCTTACCTTATACGTCACTGTGACTTCCCAAGAGGGCGGAACACAGAGAATGGGGTACAACGCGTGAAAATGTAGGCGTAACGTGGGAAGTACCGCTGGGAAACACACACAATGCCCACACGCTAGTGAACAACACGTATTCATGGAATTGAATAGGGAAAACCCGCGTACGTCAAAACACACGCACACGCACAAATACGTCCGCCACACGAAAGCAGGCGGAAGCGCCCCCACGCAGCATAAAAGTGCACGCAAACAACAAGCAAGCATATACAGCTACGATGAATGTCCCATTCCTCGCAGCAGTGATCGTGGGACACCGCAGGAAGAGGAAAATAGCCAGGCCCAGCATTTTTCGGCCCAGAACCAGCCTTTTTGGGATGCCTGATGACGAGGTCTATGGCAGGGATAGGCTTCCAATTCATATCATCCTAGAGCTGGTCACTGAGTGGGAGGATGAACTCACATCACCCGCCCTGTGCCCCCAAGCATTGAGCCCACGCAGTCACTTTGCCTACACCAGGTGTTGTCAATCATCACTGCGCGCCCCTCAGTCCGCAGGCATATACATGCCCAAAACACCCGCAGAAAGGCAGGCCGTGGTCCAGGACTTCTACAGGGTGGCACACCTCCCCAAAGTGCTTGGTGCCATAGATTGCACCCATGTGGCCCTACTTCCACCTAGGGCCACTGAAAACATCTACTGCAACCGCAAGCACTGGCATTCCATCAACGTGCAGGTTGTATGCAATGCCAAGGGAATCATCACCTCTGTCTATGCAAACTATCCAGGGTCCACCCATGACAGTTTCAGACACAGAATGTCCGCCCTGAGCCAGGCCCTGGAAGCTGGGAAGCATGGCGACACATGGGTCATAGGTGAGTACAAATGCCTGTGCACATGCATGCATGTCACACACAGACAAATACACAAGCCCAACTAATGACAACCATTATCACCTTACCAGGGGACAGTGCCTACCCTCTAAGCTCCTACATGATGATGCCAATATGGAACCCCACCACACCACCCCAGGTAAGATACAACACAGCCCATATTGCAACCACGGCCATAGTGGAGCACACATTCAGAGTGCTCAAGTCACGCTTCTGATCCCTTGACCGCTCTGGCAGACAGCACCGATATGCACCCCCAGTAGTTTGCAGGATCATTGTGGCAGCATGTGTCCTGCACAACGTTGCAACACGGTGGGGCGTACCGGTGGACATGGTGGTGCCCCCACATCCCCAACCACATGCACGCCCACTGTGCATGGGAGAGGGAAAGGGCACGTGGCAAGGCAGCCCATACCCTGCATGTGGCCACATTTTTCACCTAAACTCCAACCCCTGGGGAGTGCACACAGGCCTGGCACATACCACGTGACAATCGATGATGAGAAAGGGGCAGTTAACTGTCACAACCTTACCACCCTGAGAATGTGTCCACGGAAGTGCCACATTGTGTGCATCACTAGCTACTTAAACACAACCAATCCAGTGTGACCAAAAAGAACACATGCAAGGTGCATATCCCACCCACCCCCCTGCAAAAGAGGGCATGAAAGTACTGGTATGCCACCGAAACCCTCCCAACCCCCATGACACCCGTCTGCCACACCATGCCATGGTATACAATGGCAAAATATCAAACCATATGCACAACACATTACACAATAGTCATGAAGTGCCACGTGATAAATGTAAATAAGCACCCGACAATCACACCTGATATGGAATCTGAAGAAATGACTGACCAAAACCTCACACTCTGAAAACTGTGGCACAAATGCATGCCACCAGTGGTACAAGCAACTAAAGTCAGAATACCTGTTGCCATGCACATTGGACAATAGCAAATTGGCATTACAAACACAGTGTGCTGCGTGTGTGTTCTCTACAACACACCGCTCACAGGATAGCACAGTGAGTGTGCATTGCGTTGGGGAAACCCCTTGAACATCATGAAAAATAAGTACAATCAACAAAATAGTACCATGTGATGCATGTACACAATCAATTAATTGGAAGTGAAAATGGATTGTAGGGACACAGCATGCCTGAGAAGGCAATCTGGGTGCATGTGTGTGCATGGTGTCGCCGTAGTTGGTGTGGGGGGGGTGTTGGCTAAGTGTTTGTGTCAGTAGGGACATGCATCGAATACATGCATGTGAAATGAAGTGAGCCTCAGCGTAATCAGTTTCTTATACACAGCACATGTGAACACTGCGCTCAAGGACCCCCCTGTGTGTTAAACCACACCATCCCCTGACAACTCAAAATCACTCTCAACATAGGATCAGCCACTGACCAGCAGAACATATCATTTACAGAGTACCCCAGATCGACAATGGCACACAATGAGCAATCATTGATTGATTGATTGTAAATCTGTATACGTCCTACACACAAAGTGCATCAAAGCACCTGATGGAGGGAGGGAACAAGGGAGAATAACAGTACATTCCTACAAGTCCTTCAAACAGTCCAGAATGTGAAAAATAGTCTAGGGAGGGAATGTGGGAAAACAAAACTAGCATCAACATTGCTATGCCTGACAGCAGTAGTTGCAGTGCAAGAGTCACATAAGGAGGGGGGGAGGTAAGAGGAGGGAAGAGGTGAGGAGAGTAACAAAACAAGTGACAAACAATGGAAGGTCGATGAATAATCAAGATAGTGCTGGGGAGGGGAAGAAGAAACACAGAAGGGAAAGGGGGAACAGACGAGCTGTAATCAGTAGTGGAGGGACTGATGATAAAAGTAAGTGCCAAAATAAAACTCAAAAAGGTGAAGGTGGGGGGTGGATGGACGGAGGCAGAGGGGGAAGTGTCTGCAAAGAACAAGTGGCTACGTATCACCATGCCTGATGCCAATTGGGTAGTGCCGGAAAAAGACAGACAGAGGACAAGGAAGAGGAGAAAGGGTGGTGGAGAGGGAGAGGGAGGAGAGAAGGGAGGAGGGGGCCAAGGTGTAAAGGCAAGAAGGGAATAGGGGAAAAGAAAGCACACACAGGGGGCAGAGGGAAAGAAGAGGGTGGAGATAGGGGAAGGGGTGTAACAGTGAAGGGGGACAGAGGGAGACTGGCGGGGGGCAGGTGGAGACTGGCAGGAAGCAAGGGATGCAGGCGGAGACACGCGGGGGGCAGGTGGAGACAGGCAGGAGGTAGGGAAGACAGGGGGACAATCAAGGGACCCAGAAGGGTGGGGTACCGTGGTGGACAGGAGTAGACAGGGCCTTCGCTGTGGGCCTTTGGTAGTGGGGGCTGGCTCCAGCCTCTTGGTTGCCCAGATTGTCTCAAGGGCCAAGTGCAACCAATGGGAGGGGGAGCAGGGCCAGGCCACAAACAGGACAGTCAAGTCAAAAGCAATGTGGCCATATTTCAAATGGCACAACAAAAAACCAGGCAGAGCTGCAAGATGGCCAAAGCAGGGGAAGCAAGGAACTGGGGGTCGATGAAATACGTGGTCACAAGGATAACTCAGCATGCAGCGTTGTTGTGGCATATGAAATCACTATATGCCAAGTGTCCTAATGCAACATTGTCAGCACACGGACCCCTCCCACCATCAGTGTGTGTTACACAGCCAAAGGGTGCATGGTACCGCCTACAGCAGGAAGTGCATGAACATAGACAGTCAAGTCATAAAAAAATCACAAGCAATATGATGAAATGCACAGTCAAAAGTATACTCACAAAAATGAAGTGCAGACATGCATTGGAGAAGCCATCTGGAATACCCACTAGAGGTGTACACACAAGTAGGACTGCAGGCTGGCCACAGATATGATGGAAGCCCAATGCCCCTGTGAAAGCTGCTGTCACACCCAGCCATCCTTGCGAGCCCATGGAAAGGGGAAGCAGGAGTAGCATATGTGTCAGGACCCCAAGCAAAACACGAGACAAGCCTGAATGGGCCTTGCTGGAACACACAGTGGATGCCTTCAAATGCCACAAAGCACCACCGTGTCACATGAATGCACAATAGACCATTTTCTTTGCTTAATATTGCAGGAAAAAAAAAAAAACATAAAAATAAAAAATGGCCACATACAACCCGGGGGGTGGGGAGGGCACCCTCAAGGGGGGAGGTACAGGGTGCACCTCAACACCCACATGTGTAGATGTTGAGATAAAAAAAAACTCAATGGTCTCAGCGCCTGCACAGCCCGACCTATGTGGGAGATAGGTTGTTGTTGTCACCCTCTGGATGGAAATCAGAAGGTGGACGTGGCACAGTTGCCTGCCCATGTCTATCCGCGGCTTGCCCCTCAGTGGCAGCAAGCATGCGGGTCTGGTAAGCAAGGTCCTGCATGTTAATGACACGTAGGTCTGCATGCATTACCGCATGGGGGAACACACAAATACAAAAAAACATATGGGGGGATCCCAAAAGTCCACTCCCGGGGCGGGGTGGATTCCTACCTTGGATTTGGGCTTTATAGAATTCTAGATACAAGGAAAGGTAGGGAAATGGAAATGTCAGCAGTTGCTCCCTTTCAATGAAACTTCATGAGTTTTTACAAAAATATTGATTTTATTAAGGGTTTCAAGATAAAAATCTCATAAATTTGAGAGAAAATTCATATTAAATAAACTGTCAAAAAACTCTAAGAATATAAACAGATATAATAATGACAAAACACATACAAAATTCAAAAAATAGAAACAACAAATGTTAAAGTACATCAATAAGTAAGTCAACCTCAGGAATATATCCTATTGGGTAGGGTTTCTGATTACTCAAGATCTCTAAATACTTTTAAATAATCTAGTAAAGCTCCTAGAATGCGAACTCAACATGTTTCAGTCCTCTCGATGGTGGTGGGACTTTCTTCAAGAGTAGTCATTTGCAGTATTACAGTTTTTACAAAGCTGGTGTACAATTTTCTTTTATTGAAGATTCATTCAATATAAGTGGAGCAACTGTTTACAAAAACCAAAAAAGAAAGAATCAGCACTTAGGCTCATGTTCTTTTGACACATTAAAGGTGTCGGGAAAAATTCATGGTTGATTAGATTACCTGAACTCCCAAGTGTAGTTGATCCCTTGAAGGAGGAAAAAGGTCCACAATAGTTGAGCAATTTTATCATGGGAAAAGGATAGTTTCCACAAACTCCTACAATTAAATTGAGAAAATGAAGGGATCATTAGATTGGCCTTTCAACCTTGGATGGCAGTGCATCTGTGTCTTGCGCAGTATACCTACACGGTCTGTGTAGTTAAAACTTTCTAACGCTGATAAAAAACCATTTTAGTTCCGGGAGTCATATGGTGGATCTAAGGACTTTAGAACAAATATGGTGAACACAAAAAGGGGAGGCATCTTACCTCCTTAAATGGATGGTTAAAGCTTTAGGATCAGTTTTCCATTTGTAGGATAGACTGGCTGGTAATGGTACAGCTGGTTTGAGATGATTTCAACGGATATTGTTGGTCTGATATTATGTTGCTATCCAGACATTATCTATAAAAAATGTAGCCACAGAAAACATAAAGAAATGTTAAATCTGTAACTCTATGTTGGTAAGTCTGTCAAGTTAATTATATTCTCGGCGTAGCTATCTGCTCTGCTCCCAAAACCAGCTGAGTCAAATATACACTTCTGACTCGATTCAATCTAGGTTGCTGTTGCGCTTCTCTATGCAGTGCCGATCAATCATCGTTGGAAAACATGCAATGTCTTACGGAGTGGAGACCTATTCCGTTTAATTATGGCATTAATATCTATTATCTAGCGTGTTTAACTACCGGAATATGACCGGTTGTTCACTTACCTTGGTTGATGTCGCGGTTGTGTTGTGTGCGGTCGGGAACTTGTTTCCTCAGCATGAGTCTTCCCCTCCTCTCTCTTAGCTGGCATCTATGTGCCTGTCGTGCATTGTTTACTTGACAAAAAGTGCCGTAAACAGCTAGAAAAATGCCGCAAAATTACGCCATCTTGGTGTTCCTAGATCGGGCTATTCAGTCTATCCTGAACCTAGATAATTGTCCCTTTTTGGTGTCTACCGGTATGTTGTTTTGAGTATAGCAGAACCTGAGAGTCCCTGGCTCGATACATGTTATTAAATAAATCTAATATCTGAAAATTTGGGCGAACAAGTCTCTTTTACTTTGGATCTCTTCAATCAGAGTAATTTGTGTGATCGTGTTCAAACCACGATATGCATGCTATTTTCAGGTGGAATTACAGGAAGCTATACAATGTCCCTATTGTTCATAGAGTATTTGGAACAGACCACAAAGAAAGTAGTCCTTTTATAGGAGGCTCACAACTAAGATGTTTAGACCTTGAGCCATTGAATGGACTCATTAAGACCGATCCTGACGCTTTTGGTAAAAAAAATAAGCCATTGTTCTTTTTCAAAAAGGATTTTACTTTTGGTGTTATGATTGCTACCCCATATTATCAGGAGTACTGTCCATTTAAAGTCTTCGAAGCCATGTTGTGCTTCGATAAAGTGTTTGACTAGTGAGGTGGTCAGTATTTTGTTTTTGAGGCAGCTTTTATGTTCTGAAATCCTCACTTTAACTTTTCTATTGGTTTTCCCTATGTAGTGTTTTTACATGGACAAGTGATCATGTATACCACATATTCTTAATTGCAATTGGTCATTTGTTTTTGTTGCCATGAATTTGGTAAGCCAATATTCACTTCTTTGGTCTTCTCGGTTAGTTTACACACTGTACAACTCCCGCAGGGATAGTGTCCAACAATGGGCATCAGTCCCCATGATTGTGTCAGACTATTCACAGTCGGTATTTTTTCTTTGAGTTTGCTGCTGCTAACTCGATTACCAATGGTAATAGATTTTTTTATATGCAAACATGGGTACGAATACTTCAGGGTTGGAATCTGTAAACACCTTCCAGTGCTTTTTGACAATTTGGCTAATTTTCAGACTTAAGTTGGTAAATGTGTTGACACACACTAGCCTGTCTCCTAGGGTTGTTTTGTCTTGTCTCCAGAAGGGCATCTCGATTGTTATTGGAGGCTCTTTTCATGGATTTCTTGATCAGTTTTGTTGATCAGGTTAGCCCCTTTGTTTTAAATTAGTCAGCCTAATTCGTGAAAAATTGTCAGATCCAAGAAATCTATAGACAGTTTTTGAATATTCATAGTCAATTGTAAATGGCGATTGCAATTGTTAAGCCATATGAGAAACTCTTCCGCTTTTTCAACTGTCACTGTCCAAGTCATCAGGACGTTGTTAATGTTTCTTGCCCATGATTGAAAGTGGGTGGATTGGGTGTGTAGATGAACTTCTTTTAAAAAAATTCCACAAATAAATTGGCTTGACATGGGGCCATAGTTGCTCCCATGGCTGTGCCTTCAATTTGCTGGAAGAAGGTGCCTTGGAATTCAAAGTAGTTACGTGTAAGGGCTACTTCTACTCACCAAAGAATAAACAAGCTGGGTACTGGGTCATCATCAATTCTGCTGAGTAAGATCTCGCTGATGGTTTCTAGAGTCGCTTGTTGCGGAATATTTGTATATAGTGAGACAATGTCTAGACCTATCAGGTAAGAGTTCTCTGGATTGTAGGGCTGGTTTTCATACTTTTTTTTATAACTTCCTTGGTGTTTTAAGGTAGGATTTCATGTTGAATACATAGCCTTTCAAATAGCGGTCAGCGAATTTGAAAAGAGGTTCTAATATCGAGTTAATGCCCGAAACTATTGGTCTACATGGGGGTTTCACTAATGATTTGTGAATTTTGGGTAGACAGTAGAATTTAGGTGTAACTGGTTCAGGATCATTAAGAAACGACCACTCTTGTTTGCTGATCCAGCATCTTTCATGAGCTTTCGTTGTTTTCAATTCAATTAGATTTTTCAGTTCATTAGTGGGAACTGTTGTCAATATCTTATAATAGTTTACATTGTCAAGTTGTCTAAGGCACTCTTCAATATAGTCCTTCCTGTTTAGCATCACAATGGCTCCACCTGTATCAGCTCTCTTGATAATGATATCATCATTCGTTGCCAGAGATTCCATTGCTTCTTTTTCTCGTCTATAGATTTCTTGGATCTGACAATTTTTCACGAAGAAGGTCGACTCTTGGTAAAACCATTCCATAAAGCAACAGAGAAAAACTCTCTTTTACACTATGAAAGCCGTCACGTCAAACAGCTGAGAGACAATTTACCATACGGCCAATTTTTACACCTAAAGAGGAACAGCAGTCACAGAGTAGCTTTTGAAACCGAAGCAAAATGCCCTTTTGGAAGACAAGACAAAACCACCCCCAGGAGACCGGCTAGTGTGTGTCAACACATTTACCAACTTAAGTCTGAAAATTAGGCAAATTGTCAAAAAGCACCGGAAGGTGTTTACAGATTCCAACCCTGAAGTACCTGTACCCATTTTTGCATATAAAAAATCTATTACCATTGGTAATCGAGTTAGCAGCAGCAAACTCAAAGAAAAAATACCTACTGTGAATAGTCTGACACAATCATGGGGACTGATGCCCATTGTTGGACACTATCCCTGCGGGAGCTGTACAGTGTGTAAACTAACCGAGAAGACCAAAGAAGTGAATATTGCCTTACCAAATTCATGGCAACAAAAACAAGTGACCAATTGCAATTCAAAATATGTGTTATACATGATCACTTATCCATATAATAAACACTACATAGGGAAAACCAATAGAAAAGATAAAGTGAGGATTTCAGAACATAAAAAATTGCCTCAAAAACAAAATACTGACCACCCCTCTAGTCAAACACTTTATCGAAGCCCAACATGGCTTTGAAGACTTTAAATGGACAGTACTCCTGATGATACGGGGCAGCAATCATAACACCAAAAGTAAAATCCTTTTTGAAAAAAGAACAAAGGCTTATTTTTTTGACCAAAAGTGACAGGATCAGTCTTAATTAGTCAATTGAATGGCGCAAGGTCTAAACATCTTAGTTCTGAGCCTCCTATAAAAGGACTACTTTCTTTGTGGTCTGTTCCAAATACCCTATGAAAAATAGGGACATTGTATAGATCTCTGTAATTCCACCTGAAAATAGCATGCATATCGTGGTTTGAATGTGATCACACAAATTACTCTGATTGAAGAGATCCAAATTAAAAGAGACATATTCGCCTGAATTTTCAGATATTAGATTAATTTAATAACATGTATCGAGCCAGGGACTCTCAGGTTCTGCTATACTCAAAACAACATACCGGTAGACACTAAAAAGGGACAATTATCTAGGTTCAGTATATACTGAATAGCCCGATCTAGGAACACCAAGATGGCCTAATTTTGTGGTGTTTTTTCAGCGGGTTCTGGCGCTTTTTGTCAAGTAAACAACGCACGACCGGCACATAGATACAAGCTAAGAGAGAGGGGAAGACTCATACTGAGGAAACAGGTTCCCGACCGCACACAACTCGACCGCGACATCAACCAAGGTAAGTGCACAACGGGTCATATTCCGGTAGTTAAACACTCTAGAGAATATATATTAATGACATAATTAAACGGAATAGGTCTGCACTCCGTAAGACATTGTATGTTTTCCAACGATGATCGATAGGCACCGCATAGAAAAGCGCAACAGCACCCTAGATTGAATCGAGTCAGAAGTGTATATTTGACTCCGCTGGTTTTGAGAACAGAGCAGATAGCCACGCCAAGAATATAAGTAACTCGACAGACTTACCAACATAGAGTTACAGATTTAACATTTCTTTATGTTTTCCATGACTACATTTTTTATAGATAATGTCTGGTTAGCAACATAATATCCAGACGAACAATATCCGTTGGAAACATCTCAAACCAGCTGTACCATTACCAGCCAGTCTACCCTACAAATGGAAAACTGATCCTAAAGCTTTAACCATCCATTTAAGGAGGTAAGATGCCTCCCCTTTTTGTGTTCACCATATTTGTTCTAAAGTCCTTAGATAAACTATATGACTCCCGGAACTAAAATGATTTTTTATCAACATTAGAACGTTTTAACTACACAGACCATGTAGGTATACTGCACAATGTTTATCAAAAAGGGCACCTGGTTGATGCCTTGCTCTACCAAGGTGGGTAGTCACGTATCAAAGAGCAAAAATGAGCAAGGTCATGGGATACCTGGCTGTTGAACGAAGAGTGAACACACTCCTATGGGGGTTACACATTGGTAAGTGTGTACACGTTACTGTAAATGAATTCTGACAAAAATGTATCAGGACAGTTCTCAGTACTGAAGTCAGATTTTTTATAAAACTGCAGTTTACGTTTTTGTAGATACACTTAACTAGAAGTTACACAAGATACAACAGTATTTACACATTTTTCAGGTATAGTAACCAGTTTGTAAGTGACAAATTTCAAATATTTGTAGCGTCTTTCCAAAGCTTACACATCTACTGAGGGGTCCTTGGGAAGGAGACCAGTGGATTTAGTGAGGTGATAGCATGTAATAATCAGCACATATACATAAAAACAATGTAGGGTTGAACAAGGACAACACAGACAATATAACAGTCAACACAACAGTGTTTCGGCCATAAGGTGAGCTGGGATGAGCTCTGATGGTGTGGCCTTCATCAGGACGAGATATTCCAAAGCGGGAAGTATCTTGTGAGGTCTGTTGAGATAAACAGACAAGATGTTATAGGAGTGGGCACATTCGTGGGTATCTAGCACAGGTAGAGGTTTAAATACATGAAGGACCGGTGCTTACCGGAACTTGGGAGCGCAGTGGCCCAGGGAGTAGCAGTGTCAGGAGTACACTGGAGGGTTTCGAGGTCCTAGAAGTGGCCGTTCCTGTGGAAGTAGGAAGGACATGGAGGCTTTGTTAAGCCATAAAGAGTGGGGGAGAAACTAAGGGTTAAAAAAGGTGTAAGAGCAAAGCTTACCTTAAGGAGGCCTGTTACCGCGCAAATTATGTGTGGAACAGGCTGATGTGATGAATACGCAAAGTCAACCGAAAGCGTGAGGGGCTGCAGAAAAAAGGACACACGGGCTCAGATTGCGGGCCTCGGAGTATAATAAGCGTCATGGTGCACGTAAGGGCTGGTGAGGCGTGCAGGTCACAGATGGCCACGGATGAGGTGTGGTGGATAAAATCACGGGTGGGTAACATAACATGTGTGTCCCATGAGGAAGTAGGTCTGAGCATGACTTAAAAATGGACAGAAGTGCGAATCGTTGTGTTCGCGGTGTCAAAAACGTCTGTGATGCTAAAAAGGGAGTATTTATAACATTACAAACCCAGGCGGCGGATTAGCGGGATTGCCAGTGCAGGATGTCATGCTGGGGTGAAGAAGGTGGAAGTCTAAAATGGAGGCTAGGCTCCCGTTCTTAAGTGAGACATGCAGCCGAAAAATAGGTGCAATGGATCACATAGCTGCAGTGGTTGCATGCGCGTGTACTCACCTAGGGTTAAAGGAAGGATGAGCGCTGAAGAGCAAGCTATCAGCGGTCGCGGTCCCTGGCAGCGCGGAGTGAGCTGGTGAGGTGACTGTGATTAAATGGGATGAGCGGCCATGATGCGGTGTGCGAGGCCGGGGTGCCCGTGAGGGTGCCTGACCGGAAATGGTGCTTGGTTCCAAAGTCAAAATAAAAAACACACTCAGCCATGGGGGAGCATACTGGTGTGTACGCATAGGCATGAAAAGATGCGTGGCTCGAGTAGGTTGTCCATGTACAGGCAGGCGGGCGAAGGACGCCGCACTGCCATGCTAGGATGCTGATTGGTCGGCATAAAGGGTGGAAAAGGTGCCGAGAGCTGCTAAAGAGGAGTAAAGAAATGGAATGGATGGTGTGAGCATAACAACATGTTTAGGTGACACATATCATGATACATATTTACAGGAAATGCCCCATTTTTGATGGTGGTTATGTTTAGCAGGAAAAGGCACATATTAACCGAATAGGGTTGCGTTTACAAAGTCCAGAAGTGCCACATGAGGTCAATTAGGAGTGGATGCATTGTCTCAATTACAGGAAGTGTTTCCACTCTATGCAGATGTTTAAACCTGACCGGACAGAATTTAATTTGTGCACCCATTTCTGTTCTAAACGGGTTAAGATTCTGTCGACGTCTCCCCCTCTGATGGTGGCAGTAACTTTTTGCATTACCACCCATTTGAGGTCCATATTGGTGTGATTTTTCTTGACAAAATGATCTACAAGGGGTTTATGAGGTACTTTGTTTTTTATGCACGAGCGGTGCTCGCAGATCCTGGTCTTGACTGGTCTCATGGTTTTGCCCATGCAAATGAGTCCACAAGGGCAAGTTATAACATATGTGACCTGTTTCATGTTGCAATTGGTGTGGTCTTGCAGAATCCAATTAATGTCATTATGTTGGAATATTTTGGTAGTCTCTGTAAATTGGCAGACAGTACATTTGCCACACCGGTAGTGGCATTGTACGGGTGGAAGATTGCATAGAGTGCTGGTGGACTTGGTGGGTTCGATGAAGGTGTGTACCAAGGATTCTCTGATGTTCTGGTTTTTCTTGAAGGCAAAAAGTGGGACTTTTTGTAGTGATCCCACGTTTCTGATGATGGGCCAGTGTAGTTTGATGGTCTTTTAAATGAGGTCACTGAGTGGGCTAAACGTGGTGACGCATACCAGTCTGTCAAGTTCCTTTTTGGCTGTTTTGGTGAGACATATAGTGCGGTCAGTGTTGGCGGCCCGCTTCTTGGCATTTTTGCTGGCTTTTCTGGGGTAACCCCTGTCGGCGAGCCTAGTTTGGAGGTCAGTGGCATGTTTGTCGAAAGAGGTGCGTTCGGTGCAGTTTCTTCTGATGCGAAGGAATTGTCCGTACAGTAAATTGTACTTCATGCTTATATACAAGACCAGGGGGGGTCAAAAGGGATAACTGCACAAAATATGTTGACAACCTAAAGGGGATGAAAACAGGCAGTGCAGTTCATCTTTAGGCCCAATTCAACATCAGTTATTCACCTAAGAGGCAGTCCAAGCCCTAAGAAGAGGGCAGCCTTGTGCTCAATAGTGCCTGTATGACAACGCACGCGGTTGTTCCAATGGGCAAAACAGGGTCTCTTCAGGGGTCTCTAGCAACTCGGGAAGGTGGATATGGTGATAAAGAATAAGTTCCCACTATTCAAGAAGGACCTCCACTTGAAGGCAGAGGCAGTTCGAGAGTTCAGGATGGAGTTGCTATTTCACAATAGCAATGAACAGGAGAGGGGCCCCGAGGGGCCACTCATGCATATAGTTGGGCTCTGGTGTTGGGGCCACCAGTTGGGGTAATGATTACTCACCGGTCCCTGAGGCAAGGAGACCCAAACCTCGGTAGGTTAGTCCAATTCAGTTGCAGGTTCAACGGCGGTAAAAAGGACGTCTCAGCACCTTTTAGTTCCTGAGATCCAGTGAAGATTCCCAAGTGGGACAGTGGCGATTCCTCCACTCTGGGTGTATGAATCGCCCCAGTTTCACTGCATCAGGCTTCAGGGGAAAGAGGGTCACAAATGCAGCGGACTTGCAAAGGACGTTGCCGCAGCAGGACAACACGGTAACCGCATTTACTCCGGACACACTTGTCTCACTTTAGACCTGGGAATGCCAAGTGTACAAAATTTGGTGTGAGGGTGCCATGGACACAGAGCTAGCAGTATACCAAGTTTTGAGGGTCTCCTCAAATCGACGGCGGAGACAGAGCAAAGGTCCTGCGTAAGCTGGTCAGCCCACTGGTTGGCCTAGGGACACTTCCGAGAAAGCTTACTTGCAGGTTTTGGTGAAGGTGCAGAGAATAGTTGGTCCCACTATTCCAATGGGTCTAAGCGTCTTCGCAGACCTTATAGGATGACCAGATGCAGAGTGGCCCCACGGGACGACAGCGGGCTCAGGGTGCCAAACTTTCGAGCAGGTCACCAGCGGTTTCTCGACTCAGCTTCGTAGTTGCACTATCCTTTGTTCAGTGAGAACTCAGGAGATCGACCTGGCAGTGGTGTTTCCAGCCTCATCTTATCCAAAGTTCCCATTGCGCCAAAACGGAAAAGACCTAATGGGAGCTCTGCTCACAAACACACACTCCATACGTGGACCAATCACAGACCATGGAGGTCTCAGGCATTCAGGACACTCCAGACTCTCTGGCACTCAGGATGTGTATTGGGACCAGACATCCCAGCCCACATCCTGGAGGCGCACCCACAGGGCATGCAGAAGCGCGCAAAAGCATTGGGATTCGCAGGAAAATGCATGACCAAATAAGGACAGGCCCGGGTCGACTCGACCTGGGGAAGGTGAAGGGGCAAGATGGCCAAAGGACAGGACAGAGAACCTCGTGGCATGGCCATTTTGGAGCCAGGCCACCTATTTGTTACACGGTTAACATGGCAGGTAAGGGTTAAAAATAATGTGAAATGATAGCTGCCACCAGTCCTGTCCATGACACATCTGCACAGTTCATAAAAAGTCCAGCGAGAGTATCTAGGGCCTTTGGAAATTACTATGGACCCACGTGTGCTGTATGGTAAAATACACTGCACACTTGTTACAAGTTGCACAAAAGTTGCAACATGAGAACAGGACTAAGGGAAACAAAGTCTCCCAGTACTGACTGTCTTAAGGGCATGTAAATTTCCCCATAAAAAGTGAGCAAAAGCCCAGAGGAGTGCAGCTGAAGGCTGTGCTTCTCTGGCAAAGTCAGTCAGTGGTATCTAAACAGCAGCAAAACGTTTGGGGGTTGACACATGGAGGGAAAATTACATACACATATGAAATCTTTCCTCAATGGATGATGGTTCCACCTTCATGTACGTGCACGGCGTACATGTTTGTGTGTGTGTGAGACATGTGTGCAACTGTGATATTAGCAAAACAAAAGAGGTGATGGCTGGAAGGTTTAGAATGAATCTTAACCTCTGGCATCGCTCTGGGCAACCCTCCAGACCATCTTTCTTCGCCTGCCAAGCCATTACAAAAGGGGAAAGACCATATGCAAATCAGGCTTGGTCCCACCCCCAAAGGCGTAGTCCAGCCCGAACTGCTAAGTCACATCCCTTCTGCACGAGACGGCAAGCATCCCCAGACATGTTTCAGCCTTGTTGGGCGTCATCAGTGAGGAGTAGCATGGGTCTCTAGGCCCAGCAGGCACGGGACCCACGTCTGGGCATACCCGTCCCACTCGGGGTGACAATAGCAAAACAAAAGAGGTGATGGCTGGAAGGTTTAGAATGAATCTTAACCTCTGGCATCACTCTGGGCAACCCTCCAGACCATCTTTCTTCGCCTGCCAAGCCATTACAAAAGGGGAAAGACCATATGCAAATCAGGCTTGGTCCCACCCCCAAAGGGGTAGTCCAGCCCGAACTGCTAAGTCACATCCCTTCTGCACGAGACGGCAAGCATCCCCAGACATGTTTCAGCCTTGTTGGGCGTCATCAGTGAGGAGTAGCATGGGTCTCTAGGCCCAGCAGGCACGGGACCCACGTCTGGGCATACCCGTCCCACTCGGGGTGACAATAGCAAAACAAAAGAGGTGATGGCTGGAAGGTTTAGAATGAATCTTAACCTCTGGCATCGCACTGGGCAACCCTCCAGACCATCTTTCTTCACCTGCCAAGCCATTACAAAAGGGGAAAGACCATATGCAAATCAGGCTTGGTCCCACCCTCAAAGGGGTAGTCCAGCCTGAACTGCTAAGTCACATCCCTTCTGCACGAGACGGCAAGCATCCCCAGACATGTTTCAGCCTTGTTGGGCGTCATCAGTGAGGAGTAGCATGGGTCTCTAGGCCCAGCAGGCACAGGACCCACGTCTGGGCATACCCGTCCCACTCGGGGTGACAATAGCAAAACAAAAGAGGTGATGGCTGGAAGGTTTAGAATGAATCTTAACCTCTGGCATCGCTCTGGGCAACCCTCCAGACCATCTTTCTTCGCCTGCCAAGCCATTACAAAAGGGGAAAGACCATATGCAAATCAGGCTTGGTCCCACCCCCAAAGGGGTAGTCCAGCCCGAACTGCTAAATCACATCCCTTCTGCACGAGACGGCAAGCATCCCCAGACATGTTTCAGCCTTGTTGGGCGTCATCAGTGAGGAGTAGCATGGGTCTCTAGGCCCAGCAGGCACGGGACCCACATCTGGGCATACCCGTCCCACTCGGCGTGACAATAGCAAAACAAAAGAGGTAATGGCTGGAAGGTTTAGAATGAATCTTAACCTCTGGCATCGCTCTGGGCAACCCTCCAGACCATCTTTCTTCGCCTGCCAAGCTATTACAAAAGGGGAAAGACCATATGCAAATCAGGCTTGGTCCCACCCCCAAAGGGGTAGTCCAGCCCGAACTGCTAAGTCACATCCCTTCTGCACGAGACGGCAAGCATCCCCAGACATGTTTCAGCCTTGTTGGGCGTCATCAGTGAGGAGTAGCATGGGTCTCTAGGCCCAGCAGGCACGGGACCAACTGTGATATGCCATGGATGCATGTGACCCGGACATGTGTGTACCTGATTGGAAGATGTGACTTAGTTGCCGTTGATGGCACTGTGACAGGTGTTACAGATGTACAGATGCATGTCTGTCTGGTGGCGTGTGTGCATGTGATCGGCACTCCCCATGTTGCTTGTGACGTTATGCCAACCTTTGGTTGTTCATGCAGTTACATGTGTATGGATGCTGATGCCTGTTGCATGATACCAGTTTACTTGTGCATGTGTGTGTGGGTTCAAACGATATGAGTGTTGGGGATTGTGATGAGCTCTGTGAAGTTTGCCACTGCCACTTATGTGCAACTGTCATGTGTGTATCAGACCATTGTACAGTGCCCTGATTTCTGTGTTCTATCTCTCCCTGTCTGCAGCGTCGACTGATGTGGGCGGAGGCAGTGCTGTGGATTACAGTGGCATGGATCCCGCCAGCCAGAGACGCAAGGCCCAGCTCCCCTCTCAGGTACTGATGTCTTCGGGTGAGGAGTCTGGTGCGGCATCCGTGGCCGCAGCTGCCGAGGGAAGGTCCAAGAGGTGGAGTTTGGAGGTGGACTCCTCGGCAGCAGTAGGGGCAGCTGAGCCCCACAGGGACCTATGGAGGAAGATAGCACGGAGTCATCCAGGTTGGTGGGGGGTTCTGTTGAGGAGGAGGCCGTGGAAGGGCCACGCATGGGGCCTGGAGGGGGGGATTCCACTTGTGCTAGTGGTGTAGTCCAGTGGCAGGGACAGGAGGCAGCACAGCCCGCCACGGAGGTGCCTGTGTGTAATCTGTCCCCGATTATGTGACTGCATCATCCGGCACCAGCAGCAATGCCTCCGTCCTGACCTGTTTTCCGGGAGGGGATGCAAATACAACAACTGGCCTCCTCTCCCTGCGGACGTGGCAATCGTGACTAGATTGAGCCTGCCTTGCTGGTGTGGCATTGCGCCAGCGTGGTATTCGGGATGACATGCAGGGTTCTCGTGAGGACGATGCACGTCATTTCGAATACCTGTCTGGCTGCGTTGCACTACTAGGACAGGTCGTCATCACTGGGTTCCTCTGTGTGCTGGATCTTCTTGCAACCCCCTCCTCAACTGAACCCCCTATGCGCCAGTCATCCGCTGTGCCATCTTCCCGCCTAAGTGTCACCTGGGCCCCCTGTGGAGCTGTCCCGGAGCCAGCGGCCAGGCTGGTAGAGGACACATCCCTGCGACAGTCGGGAGGCAGAGGTCCAGCAGGGGTGGCCACCCCACCAACTGGACCCCAGCAAATGGATGACGTGCAGGCATGAACCAGCAGGGCACGTGCACGGCGGCACCAGAGGATTACATCAGCCTGGATGCCGTCATGGTGACAGAGGCAGTTGCATTGGAGGAAGCAGCAGGCTCAGCGTGGGAGCAATCATGGCTTGGGCCATCAACATCCAAGGGACAGGCATCGGCCGGTTGGGCCAGCAAATAGATGCGGAGCGGCAGCGGGTGGAGACGGCACGGCTCACAATGGTCAGGTCGGAGAACTCGATGCACCAGGCTTTGAGGCGGGCTGAGTGCCTTGAGGCAACTCCCAGGGAGTTGGAGGAGGCCATGGCTGCATTCCTGCGAGTCCTCAAGGCCAGGGAAGAGGCCCGCCTCCGGAACATCGACATGGAGTTCGATGATGCCCTGGCACGGGACATCAAAAAGTGAGCCGTCGGACTAGCCCGCCGCCTTTTTATATAGTTATTTAGGTTTAGGTTTCATTAGGTTTTTATTATGATTTGGAGTCCACGGACTTTGCTCTACTTTGTGTATATAGTTGTATTTTTGATAGGGTTTTTTGTAGGTTTTTGTAGGTTTCCTTATATTTTGGGAGAATGGACTCTTTAGACTTTCATTTACTATATTTGCGGACATGTACATACTTTCTTTTTTTAATCTTCAAATGGTGTAATGTTTTTTTATGCTATTCAACTTAGGATTTCTTTCTATGGACTTTGGGGGTGGACCACTTTTCTTTTTTCATGTTTTGGATTTTTATTTTTTCTTGGATTTTACTGTCTTTTTCATATTGCAATAATTATTTCTTCATTTGAATGTGTGCTTTTCATTTTGTCATTTGGTTTTCTTTTTAAAACATTTCATTATTCTTTATTATTGGTGTAGTCTACTATGATTTATTTCGTGCATGTCTCCATGAGCATTGGCTCAGTCATGTGTTGCCACGGTGCAGTTCTGTAGGACATTTATTAATGGGCATTCTGGTTCTTTTCAGACTCTCATGGCATGGGTAATTTACTAGGGAGTGGGTGCAGTGGATCGTTGGGTGTTTGTACTGGGGGTTGGGAGGAGGGATTTGGGTTGGCATTAGGGCCATGGGTCTGTATTGTTATGACGTGGTGTTTGTTGGGAACTTAAGTCGGGGTCTGCTGGCAGGTTGCTGTCAATGGGGTGGGGTGGGGGGGGCACGAGTCAGGGCCTGCTGGCAGGTTGCCGTCAAAGGGGGTGGGGTGAGGGGCATTTGTTGGGGCTCCCAAGTGCATGGTGCCATGTGGCCTGCCTGCAGGTCGTGTGGAGGGTGCATGGTCTGCCTGTGGGGCATGGGTAGGGTGGATGGGCTGCCTGCGGGGCATGGTCAGGGTGGATGGGCTGCCTGCGGGGCATGGGGAGGGGCACACCCGGGAGGACCCACACTGCCAAATCGTGTGTAAAATTCCCTGCGCACTCCTCGGAAAACGCGTATCGCACTCGCGGCAGGCCAATCACGTGTTAAACTCCTCGAGCACCCCTCGGAATACGCGTACCCCACTCGTGCCAGGCCAATCGCGTGTAAAATTCCCTGCGCACCCCTCGGAATACGCCTACACTTCTCGCGCCAGGCCAATCGTGTGTAAAACTCCTCGCGCATCCCTCGGAATTCGCGCACCACACTCGTGCCAGGCTAATCACGTGCACCCCTCGGAATAGGCATACCCCGCTTGCGTCAGGCCAATCGTGTGTAAAACTCCTTGTGCTGCCCTCGGAATACACGTACCCCGCTCGCTCCAGCGGAATCGCGTGTAAAGCGCACTCGCGTACCCCCATATTCGCGCACCCGTGTGGTGAGGAGCCACTTGAACCCCCGGCAGGAAGACCACACCACACCACAGGGGAGACCCTACAACTCTGGACATGCCCCACAGGCAGACCATGCACCCTCCCCTGTGAAAACAAAATCTAAATATCGAGGCCGAGTACCCCAGAAGGAAACACACTGAACACAGATTACAAAGGAACATACAAAGTACTTTATTTTATACTGAATCCAGTTACTAAGAACAGAGCAAAAATCAGATAGCTATCGGCCCTCAGTGCAACACAACGAACTCCAGTGTGGTTCAATGTGTTCAGTGAGAGACGCTGTACATTAGAATACATTGGTTTTTTATACTTTTTGTGAGCACGATGTCCAGCCCCACTTCGGGTTAATATTCCACTAATACATCACCGATCTAGGGTTCATGCCAAGTCTCGCACATCCGCATATAACTGGTTTGCTTTTAATTCATATATCAACAAGACTATACGGCAACTGTGTATTCCGAGATTTTCCATGCATGTCTTCTCAAACATTAATACAATGTAGTTAAACAAGTGTTCTACGTTCAGTATTTGGATACATTGTTCTTACCGTATGCTCGTGGATTAGTTTCATTGCACGAGTAATCCTTTACACACAGGTCAACGAAGGACAAGGTCTCAGTTCACGACCTCAACAAGTGGCCTGGAGGCAAGTTACATATTAGCTACATACAGAGGTCAAGACGACCATGTTGTATTTTGGAATGACATCGTCCACCATTTTAACTCACAGGGCGACTTTACAAAGTGAACCTAAAATGGCGGATTGATCTAAAAATGGCGGCTTACATTGATTCTAAGGTCAGGACCTTGCAACATGGATTCCTTCGCAAGCAACTTGTGAGCTGCTTGGCGTAGGCCAATATACATATTTCTTATTGCGATAGGAGGCACGTTATAATTTCTCATTTGACACTCCATGCCCTGCAGGCAGCCCATCCACCCTCCCCATTCCCTGCAGGCAGACCATGCACCCTCCCCATGCCCCACAGGCAGACCATGCACCCTCCCCATGCCCCGCAGGCAACCCATCCACCCTGACCATACACTGCAGGCAGCCCATCCACCCTCCCCATGCCCTGCAGGCTGACCATGCACCCTTCCCATTTCCCACAGGCAGACCATGCACCCTCCCCATGCCCCGCAGGCAGCCCATCCACCCTCCCCATGCCCCGCAGGCAGCCCATCCACCCTGACAATGCCCTTCAGGCAGACCATCCACCCTCCCCATGACCCGCAGGCAACCCATCCACACTGACCATGCCCCACAGGCAGCCCATCCACCCTCCCCATGCCCCGCAGGCAGCCCATCCACCCTCCCCATGCCTTGCAGGCAGACCATGCACTCTCCCCATGCCCCTGTGGCAGACCATGCACCCTCCCCATGCCCCGCAGGCGGCCCATCCACCCTCCCCGTGCCCTGCTGGCATCCCATCCAACCTGACCATGCCCAGCAGGCAGCCCATCCACCCTCCCAATGCTCACAGGCAAGCCATCCACCCTCCCCATGCCCCACAGGCAAGCCATCCACCCTGACAATGCCCCACAGGCAGACCATGCACCCTCCCCATGCCCTGCAAGCAGCCCATCCACCTTCCCCATGCTTCACAGGCAGACCATGCACCCTCCCCATGCCCAACAGGTAGCCCATCCACCCTCCCTAAGCACCGCAGGCAACCCATCCACCCTGACCATGCTGCACAGGCAGCCCATCCACCCTTCCATGCCCCACAGGCAGCCCATCCACCCTCCCCAAGCCCTGCAGGCAGCCCATCCACCCTGACCATGCCCCACAGGCAGCCCATCCACCCTCCACATGCCCTGCAGGCGGCCCATCCACGCTGACCATGCCCCACAGGCAGCCCATCCACCCTCCCCATGCCCCACAGGCAGCCCACACCACAGGGGAGCAAGCGGGGTACGCATATTCCGAGGGTTGCGCGGGGATTTATAAATTCGATTAGCCTGGTACGAGCTGGGTACGCGTATTCCGAGGGGTGCGTGGGGAGATTTACACGTGATTGGCCTGGTGCGAGCAGGATATGCGTATTCCAAGGTGTGCGCGGGGAGTTTTACACACGATTGGCCTGGCGGGAGTGGGGTATGCATATTCTGAGGAGTGCATGGGGAGTTTTATACGCGAATGGCCTGGCGCGAGTGGGGTACGTGTATTCCGAGGGGTCCGTGGGGAGTTTTACACGCGGTTGGCCTGGCGCAAGCGGGGTAAGTGTATTCTGAGGGGTGCGCAGGGAGTTTTACACGTGATTGTCCTGGCGCGAGTGGGGTATGCATTTTGCGAAGGGTGCGCGGGGAGTTTTACACGTGATTGGCCTGGTGCAAGTGGGGTACGCGTATTCTGAGGGGCGCGCAGGGAATTTTACACGCGATTGGCCTGGCGCTAACGGGGTACGCGTATTCCAAGGAGTGCGCAGGGAGTATTACACGTGATTGGCCTGGCGCGAGCGGGGTATGCGTATTCCGAGAGGTGCGCGGGTAGTTTTACACACAGTTGGGTTGTTCTGTGAGGGCTCGGTAGCGTTTTTAGAGCGTTTTCGTGGTTGGGGGGCTGTATGCTGGTCAACTGGCCTTTGCACCATGTAGGGGATTTGTGCGATGTTTTGGGCGCATGGGGCGGGGTTGCGGGCGTAACTGGCACTGCTGCAGGGTTGCTGCGCCACGCTGCACCACGGCTGGTTATGGATGTTTATATCCATGAATACGCGGTGTGTCAAAATGGGTTTTGGAGCACGCGGCGGGTGCACGCTCCCTCTGTGTGCCAGCCGTGTGCGCCACTTCTGCGCTTGATTCCATGAATTATCCCCCTTTGACTGAAGTTAAGATACCCTACTCCTGCCAAACAGCGATCTTGATTCCCGTTTTTAAAAAAGGGAATCGATTAGACTCTAATAATTATAAATTGCTATCAATGCTTGACGCAACAGGGAAACGGTTTCCCTCATTATTGCTCAAAGAGTTGCAGGAATGGGTGGATGATGCACACATCTTATGTAAATTCCAAAGTGGGTTTCAGCAAGGCTATTCTACCACCTATAACCTTATGGTGATGGACATTCTACATACTAGGGCATGTAGTGGGGGGCAGCACCCGGTGTATGCATTGTACATAGACTTGAAAGCAGTGTTTGATTCCATTCCCAGAGGACGATTATGGTTAAAACTGGAAGCAATGGTCTTCCCCGGTGGCCTTCTATATTATCTCAGATTACTCCATCAAAACACCTCAGTCAGACTCAAATTAGATCAGGAAGGGCACATTACCAGAAAGGTACCGCAGAACAGGGGGGTAAAGCAGGGATGTGGTTCTGCGCCACTTGCATATAATCTGTATGTCTACGACATACCTGAGGCAATAGCATCAGCCAAAAACTGTCCCCCAAAAATTGGTGAGGCCCCTTGTTCGATGTTAGCGTATGCAGACGACCTGGTAATCTTTGATAACACCATAAGCGGGGGCCGTCGATCTGCTATAGCCTTATGGGATTATGCGGACAGCAATGGCCTAATCATCAATTTAGAGAAGAGTAAGGTTCTGAAGTACACCAGCAAAAGAGCAACTTGGGTCAGCCTTATGGTAGGTAAAACAAATATCCTGTATGCTCCCTCCTACCGATATCTGGGGGTTGAGTTTGAGACTAGCCGCAACTATGTTGCATATAAACAATCACGCACCATTAGAGCTGCACAAATAACGGCTCTGTTCTCGAGCTTTACAATTAAGCAGGCCGGTTTCACATTATGGGGCACGCGCCATTTATATATACAAGTGTTTATCCCGATGATAACCTATAGCTTAGAGGCCCTTTTAACTTTTGATCTGAAATGGCTTCAGGTCATTGAAGGGAACTTTCCCTGTGTCCCTACGGCCCTTATAAGGCCTGCACTTGGGCTGCCTTCCCTAGAAGCCATATTATTAAAAAAATAGGTCAGGCCTCTATTTGAAGATGATTAGTGGAACAAATAATCCACTATTGATGGTAGTCCATCAGGAATTATTGAAAAAGTATACCACCTGTCCATTACATGTGGCCATGACAACATTTCTGCTGGATATAGGCTGGACCCGTAGAGGAGAGAACTACTCAGAGGCAATGCAGAATGCTCTTAGGAAACGTGTTGAGTTATGGGTTTGGCTTGAGAACTATGCCCACCACAGCATGCTAAAAAGTTATCAGTTTGTACAGTACCAACTATATTCCTTTATGAGACCTCAGGCTTACCTGAATCTTTGTCCATCTAAAAGACTTAGGCGCTTCATTCTACTATTTAGAATGGAGCAGCTTCCAACGATGATGGTTATTGGGAGCAGAGAAAAGATCCCTCTTAAACAGCAAGTTTGTCGCCTATGTAAAGCTCTGGAAGTATTGGCGACAGCTAAACATTTGTTGACCGAATGTCAAAATATGTCCAGCATAATTCAGCTTCATATTGGTATGTATGTACATAATCGGGGTACCATTGGGAGCTGCCTTTTTGGCACTATTGCACCAACACAAATAGCATGCGTCTGCTAGTCGCCCTGTATAATATATGGTGAAATATTGAAGCCAGATTGGACTCAATGATATGAGAAACAGGAATCTGATAAAGTGCTGTATGATAAATAGAGGGAGGCCCCAATTGGGGGGAAACTTTTTTTTTATAAAAGTATCCCCTAATGTCATGTAATCCCAGATGTTGTCTCACAAAGAGATTGGAAAACATGACTTTATGCTCACTCAAATTATTTAAAGCACTGGGACCTCATTCAGCAGCTACATGTTGGAGGACAGCAGAACTGTGAAGGTTTGATTTAAATGTAATTTATTGTGATGAAGAATGATGGCCAAATGGTTTTCTTTTTATTTGGGCTTTATGATGCGATGGATATTGTGATATTATTTTGTTGTGCATTTGTATCTATATAATATATGTAAAGTTTATTTTTGTACACTAAATCACATTAAATATTACATTAAATTTGTGGCTTGTCCCGGTAATATCACTGGAATCACTTGCACCGAGCAACAAAAATAAAATAACACAGCCTTTAATTTCTGGAAAGCCTCTCAGCCTCTCTACTGCAAAGCACCAAGGTTGATATATAAAAAGGATTTAGGAACAGTGGAACACCCAGGTCTCTGTTGAATATTTTTTAAACTTCTGGATGGATTTACCCAAACCAGTCAATGAAATTAAGGCTATGCATTGTGCCCATATTGTTTCTTATTTGGTCCAAATCTGCCCTGCGGTTTTCACGCTATGGCTGAAAACAGAGCATTTATGTCTTAATAACTTTTTAATTTTTGAACCAAATGTTCCCAAAATTTCCATTTAGGCGAGGCCTTGACAAACCTTTGGTTTCGAAAAAATTTCCTCCAAATCCATTGAACAAGTCAAACGTAATTAGACTCTCTCAGCCTCTCTGCTGCAAAGTGCCAAGAATGTTATAAAGGTTTTGAGACACAGGGGGCGCCCCTTCTCAGTCGAATATCTTTTAAACTACTGGATGGATTTACCTGAAATCAGTCAAGTAATAGTTTAGGTCAATGCTTTCTACCCAAATTGTTTCGAATTTGGTCCAAATCTTCCCAGAGGATCTTGCGCTATGGCTGTTGTAAAACTGCACTTTTTCTGTACAGGAAAATGAATGGGTTGAAAACTGTGAAACTGTGGTGTTTTTTTTTCCTTGTAACTTTTTCATTTTATAACATTTTGTTATCAAAATATGAAGTTAGGGGAGGTGGGGGGAGGTTAACAAACTTTCTGAGTCAAAAATATCATCCAAATCCATACAGCAAATCAAAAGTTATTAGCAACAGAATTTTGGGGAAAAATTGCTGTTTTTTTAATTTCTGAAATGCATCGCTACTGCAAAGCTCTGTGGATAATATAGCTCCATTTCTGGAAGAAGGGGACACCCCCTACTCTGTTAAATATCTTAACAACTACTGAACAGAATAATTCCAGTCCCTTTGTGGAAATTGAGTCAACACTTCATGCCCAAGTTGTTTCATATCTGGTCAAATTCTGTCCACCAGTTTTTGCTGTGCACTGTGCAGACGTTTTGACTTTTTTCTCTATTGGAAAATGAATGAAAGTAGGACAAAAACAGTGTTTTTGCTGTCTTAATAAACTTTTTCATCTTTTAACGAATCTTCCCCAAATGTTCAGTCTGACTGGTTGGTGGGAGGAGGTGGGGAGGTCAATGTCAAACTTTTTGTATGCAAAATATCAGCCAAATCTGTCATTGAACTGGATACTCACCATAATTATAGTGTTGCGAAAACTGCACTACAAAATATAGAATAAAACAGTTGTGCAATTCCCATCATACATACATACTGAAATCTAGGCCAGAATTGGTACTTTATCCGGATACATTATATTATTATTATTATTAATATTATTATTGTTATTATTACTGTTGTTGTTTTTATTGATCACAGACCTAGCTTTGAGATGCAACAGAGCGCTTTATAGAGATATACAATTTGGCACCTCCCTACCTGGCTCTTAGAATAGCCCAGTCAACCTCAGACAGACCTACCAGAATGGCTTATACAAATAGAATTGCCATTCCCAAGACCCAGAGAGTTTGCACAGGCGGGACCAGCTCTCCCACTATGGCAGCGACCCACTGGAACTCTTTACCCCACTGCATTAGGAGGATTGATTCACATTTAGCCTTCCGCAAAGCAATACAAACTGTGCTATTTACTTGACTTAGTATTGCCCGTGTCACCTCCTCTCCACTGGCCCCTTTCAGGCGGTACGTTAACATTATCTACTATGAAATTTTAATATACTGTACTTTACGCTAAAGATGTAACCATGTATGTACGTATATTGAACTATCTGTATTTGTAACTAAGAAAATCTTATTGTTCAGCTTCTCGTTCAATGTAACTTAGAACCACACCTTCTTATAATCTCATGCAACAGTGCCTCGATGCCTCTGGGCTGTAGTGCGGTCTACAAATCCCAAAAATAAAAACAAAATAAATAAATACAACAATACAGATACTCAACAGAGCACTTTATAGAGGTATACAACAGTACAGAAGCATTATGCAGTGCTTTTCAAAGGTAGCAACAGAAAGGATATACAGCGGGGTAGGATACTGAGGGGCACAGATGAGGGGTAGACTGTACAGGGTGGCAGGGTGGAGAGTGGTGTACGGCCTCTACTGAGTCAGTTGGCACAGGGGTGACGTGATGGCTTAGGTGTCGAGGAGGAGAGACTCCTTGAGGAGGAGGGTCAGGAACATGGGGTGAGTCTGAGTTTGATGCTGAGTCTGGTGGTCTGCAGTCCACCAGAGATGCTGAGTTTCTCTGCAAGGTAGCTAGGTGACTTGATGGTGACTGTCTTATATATGATGGAGCAATACTTGAAGGTGATTTGTGCATGCAGTGGGAGCCAGTGAAGGTAAATGAGGACCAGGATGATGTGGTCACATCTGCTTAGACCCTTGGTGAGGTCTGCGTGTGTAGGACATGCTTAGGGTCAAAAGGGAGGCCGATGGGAGGCCTTCAAGGAGGGCATTGACCCCATGCAGGTGGGAAAGAACTAGAGCTTGAATGGCGGATCTAAAGCGGGAGGAAGGGCTTGACTATCAAAAGGAGGGAGAGCTGAGAGCAAGCTGTCTGAGTTTTCTTAGCTATGCGTGCCTTGAAGGAGAAGACGTTGTCGATGTGTAACACGAGGGACTTGGCGCAGGAGGTGAGCTTGGCTGTGAAGCTCTCAGGGTTCATGGTCGATAGCCAGGTCTGTACGTCTGGGCTTTTGGTGTTGTTGGTGAGGAGTATGAATTTGGTATTGGAGAGGTTAAGCCTGAGGTATGCAGTTGGCATCCAAGATTGGATCAGCGAGAGGCAGGTTTTGAGACTGTGGATGTCCTTTGGTCTCTGCATGCCAACATAGAGGCTCCTCCCATATCTACAGTCCAACCATTTGCATATACTCACACACTGGATATACCCATTAAAAGGTGGACGTGGCTTGTGTAGTGGGCTGTGGTGCCTGCGTGACCTGCTGCTGCCTTGCTGGAGGTGCTTAGAGGAGTCTGTCTACAGTGTCCTTACTGTGGAAATGGGACCTGAGTTCCTTCAAAAACAAACTTCCAGCATGGAGCGCAGTGCAGAAGTGGCTTATGAAGGGATCTACGGTGCTCTGTGGTGGTGTGAGGAGAGGAGATCTTGGATATCATACCCCCCCCCAAGCCTAACAGATGAGCCAGCCCTCTGCGAGGACAGGACCTTTTGACACTGCTGTGACTCATGTTTGGTGAGTTAGATACTCTGAATATCCTTACCTATAAACCTATTTTTTAACTACTACATGTGGGAAGATCTGATCCCCCGTTCTTATAAATGAAATTCTACTCAATTAGAAGTGGAGCAAAACCAGCTTTAAGCACAGTGTCAATTTCTAAGCAAAAAGACTATGCTTGCGCTAGATAGGTCATGCCCTATCCCAGTACGCTCAGTGGAGTTAGAGTCCTCCATGACAAACTTCTGTCTCCATCGGATACAGCAAATTTGAATATGCCTAGCCAGGGAAATTACCCTGCAATGACAGTGGCCATTCCTACAGAGGTTTCAACGGTCAACTTACCGGAAGTACGCTGCATCTCTTTTTTTTCCTCAGAGACACACCACTCAACAGTAAGGAATTTGTCTCAGACTCTGGTATTGTTTTCAGTGGCCTCACCAAGATAGATATGCCTTGTCCCCCGTCTGCGATAGGCATACGCAAACAGAGGGCTACCTGGGATGTAGGTATAGTACCCATTTAGTCGGGGCAGACACCAGTACAATTCATGATAAGCTTATTATGTTGGATTCAGCAACAGACACAATTAACATACTCCAACATGAGAAGAAGACCAAAAACAAGAAAGACCTTCCAAAACAAAGTAAAAGGGGATCTCAACAATTCTTGAGGTTCCTCTAGCAGGAAACCTTCGAGAGAAAACAGGAAATCGCCTCCCAAGAAAAATCTTCAAAACATCCTAAAAATGCTCTGCTGGGGCTAATTGACAAATACCTTAAACAGGTGGCAGCCATTATAGAAATGCAGGACATGAGTAGCTTATCACTTCATTCATACATGGAAAGCATCGGAAAGCCGGCCGATAATAACATAGTAATGCTAGGGAGGGCCCCTCCCCTATCTGAGTTGGTCAGGGCACTGTAAGACTCACCTGTACATGCTTCCTTACCTATTCCGGCTCGCAGAACTAAAATCTCATTGATTAAAGCCCTGGCTCCCATTTTCTGTCCCCCCGGAACAGCATCCTTAAAGACTGCGCTACTACCGAATCCACCTTTGAATATCAGCCATCTCAGAACATGGGTTTTCACATTTTAATCAGGCTGCCGTTAGATAACCTACCACGGCAATACGCCAGGCCAGCCCTGCGGTCCGCACATGGACTTAGGTACGCCTCAGACGTTAGCATTAACTCATACTACTTTTCGCACTTTGGAAGATAAACGGAAGGTAGTGGGCACAGCTGCACCTGTTCCCGCTCCCCTGTTTATCAATTACTCAAAACTTCTCCCCCTTTGACTTGGTGCTGCCAATTGGAGGTGGAAAAGGGGTTGTAACAAACAGCATTTCAAAGCAATCCCAATACTAATTTAGAAGCCTCCAAATCGGGAGACCCTTGGAAGCTGGATGCTCTAAATGACCGAAGCCACCAAAACCAGGCCCCTAGACACAATGTAGGGGCTGGCTACCAAGGGTGACAGCGGCTTCAGCAAGGACAATTGGCCAGGATGGTAAGAGCAGTTTTTCAGAGGATCATATGTTATTCTTGAAACAGTTTTTTTTTTAAATTCAGAGTCTTATCCTTTAAATCAAACCCATATTATGGCTCTGTTCTCAGAAATACCTAACTGACGCCTGTTGTCTTCTAAAGATAGAGTTTGTAATTAAGGGTACATTTGACTGGGTAAAACTCTATTTTCATTCTCGAATGATCAGGTCATTAGTGCTCTCCGAGATAGAATCTCTTCTGTCTATGGGCTATGATTTGATATCACCCTCCGACCTGGAAATAAAAACAAAGACACCAAATGCCTGAGGGAGGGGACCCCGGGAATGGTTTGGTTAAATCATTTGTAGCCGACATGGGACCTTCTTAATCCCTCACAATAAAGGCAAACACTACAAAGGAGGGTTTACAAAGGCTTTTCGATCAATCAACTATTAAACCCATGTTTACATATAACTGGTCTACCATTCTTTCGTCCCTACATAATGAGGGCCCAGTTTTACCTAAATTACACCGATTGGAATACCTTCCTGTGGCCTCATGGAACTGCAGAGGCGACAGCAGATTGGTGTCGGACTTCGGTGGCTTGGCAGCCTACACATTGCTTTGTTTTCAGGAGACTTGGTTGACAAGCCTCCCTATCATAGATGGTTATACAGTCATTGATATTGAGGCAGTACAGGTTCAGCAGGGTCGGCCTTCAAGGGACTTCCTCTGCGCACTAAAGAAAGGGGTGGGCCTCACAATGATCAAAGTTGTTCCTTCCCAAAAAGATATCCCAACTGGTGATGCTGCTTCCTTCTTTCCATCAGGCAGATGCTGCTGTACCTATCCCTATTTGTTACGTATTTGATGTCTATTTCAATCCAAAAACTGCAGACATTTCATCCTTTTTGAAAGCCTTGTCGAACCTTATATCTGAGGTATTGGTAGTGGCCTTCACAGAGGTGATAGTCCTGGACGACTTTAACAGCAAATGTTTAGATCACAAATGGTATGTTAAATTAAATCAAACAGGATAGGCACTTCTTCCCAAGATAGAAAAGAGGCACACAGATAATATCTGAACTAAAATCATGGGACTAGACTTTGGTAAATGAGAATTTGATGCCAGATATTCTGTCGGAAAAAATGGCCCCCTGAAATCTACTTTGGACTATGTCTTCTTGTCAAAAGACCTGTACAGGAAATGTTCTAGTATGAAAGTTGTCAACATGAAGATTAGTGATCACAGCATGCTAACTTTGGTCTTGGATCTGAATATCTGTCAAACTAGGGAGTCTGACCCAATCATTTTGGCTGATGTAAACTTCCAAAACCATCACTCGTGTCTGGAAACCAGCTCTAGCCAAATGCTTTAATGACTGTATTCTGCATATGGGGGCACAGGATGAGTGACCTTTCTTAAATCCCTACACATATGATAAAGCAGTCCTAGCTCTCTGCAATGTATACATTTCCAAAACCAGCCAGACCTCAGCCCCCAAACTACTACCTATTTACATAAGTACGATGATTTGGTTGCAGATAAGAAGCACATTCTTAAAAGATCCTTGACACTTTTGAAGAAATCTCCTAATAGCTCCAGTGAGCAGGTCATGGTCTTAAAAAGAAACCATAAGAATTGGCTTAAGGGCCATCGTTTCAAATAATATATCAGATAGGCTGAAGCTATGCTTGTCTCCATCATACAAAAAGGTGCCAGCTCCTTTTGGAGATTGGTGAAAGAACCTTTACGTCAGCAATCTCTCCAGTCCCAGCAAATTAAAGCAGAATACTGTGAGGCCCATTTTTCCGAATTATACTGTGAATCAGCCTTAGATACCCCTTCTTTTGACGTCTGCTGGTGGAAAGACATGAAGGTAGAACTATTGGATGTAAAAAATATGATTAGAAATAGCAAAGCCTCAAATGCTCCAGGACCCGATGGTTTGGCAAATGCCACCCTGAAATTCAACATAAATCTATGGTCCGCTATCCTGAACATTTTCTTTCAGGATATCTTGAGGTGCTAAGAGCTCCATCTTTCTTGGAAGAAAGTGTTGATTGTGGTCATATAGAAGTTGGAGAAACGTTAATCCCATCAAACTATCATCCTATCTCATTGTGGACTCCGCAAGTAAAATCTTCATGGTGTTTATTCAGAGAGAATCGCAGCTTTGGGCATTAAATAATGGTTGTATTGATAAATACCAATCTGGCTTTAGACCTGGCCTTAGTACATCTCATAATTGTTTTGCAATTCACTTACTACAATCAAAGGCAACCCAAGAAAGGAGGGTTATCTATTGTGCCTTTCTAGATGCATCTCAGGCCTTTGATCGAGTACATCATTCTATTCTATGGCAAAAATTGCACGATTTGGGGTGCCCACCTGGATTTATTGGTATGCTAATTGCCCTACATTCAGACACCAAAGTGAAGGTCCAATTAAATCAAAATGGCAACTACTCCAGATGGATAAATACCCTCTGTGGTTTACGTCAGGGTTGCATGTTGGCTCCATTTTAATGTAACTTAAATAACTTTCCACCAAAGTTGGGAATTCTAATAATCAACTATCTAGCCTATCCAGAAGATTTAGTTTGGTTCAGCCTCACACTTATTGGTCTTCAAAGATCATTGACAGCTATTAACTCCTAACTTACATCTTTGAATTTACCATTAAATGTGCCTATGTCAAAAATAGTAATGTTAAACTAAACAAGAAAAAAGAGACAGCACTTCAAATGGTCCATAAACCACGAATGGTTTCTAGTTTTAAATATCTAGGAGTTGAAATCTTTGAAAGACGCTCACGTCGAACAGACTTAATTAAGATGAAAAATGAAATTAGATTCCATTCTTTTGAACTATCAGCCTAGGACAAAAAGTATGTAAGATTTTATGCTCTCCGGGTTTGGAAATACTACCATCAAAAGTCAAATTCCATGTTTGCTTTATGGGGCTGGTACAGGTCTTTTATCAAACACATGGGGCAGACTAGAATCAATGTTACTGAAGAGGCTGCTCTTACTCCATAAGGGAATTAATATTGCAGTTCTCTGACATGGGACTGATTTGCCTCTAGGCCCGTGCTGATTTAAGGAGACTGCAATTATATAACCTTATTAAGCAGCCCCAAAAATTCCTTAATGTTTGAATTGCGCACAGTACTGTTTACAAGTTCTTGTAAAGTTCTGCTAAAATGGGTACAGGACTCCTTGGAAATTATGAGAGGATAGCACGTAGGTCCACTTGCACTGATGGTTGCCTCAATCAAGACTAAAAGGCTTCTTTTTGAATCTGACTGGATTAGGAACAGAGATATAGCTATGAATGATTGACATTTTTATCCTCTTAATTACGAAATAAGAGCTTTTAGTACTCTGGCTTCCTATCTCACACAACATCCATCCAGAAAAAACAGATTTGACATGTTAAATTTTAAATTAAATTCACTCCAAACAAAATAGGTTGTTGGTGCACAGCAAGGCATTCCCTGCTCAGAGAGAGTTTGTAGGTATTGTGCAATGAGTGTTGAAACTCTCTTTCACTTGATTATACGGCAGATTTACGTTATCACCTTTTCAGCAGCTTTGTCCATGATGATGATTTTTTAAATACTGAGTGGTTTTGAGCCAGAATTTTTAATAGCAATGAACTTCTTCCGCTGGATATCTCTATGAAAAAAGGTATTTCCTTTATAGTGCACTAACCAATTTGCTGTATCCATTTTGTATCACTTGTTTTAACCTGCTTTATTCCCTTTTTTAAATAATTCAATTGAATAGTGTTATTGTATTCTGTCTTTATCTCTTTTTTTATCAAAAATTCATCATTTAATGTTATTTTTATTTTTTTTTATTGCAAAGGTTTTGTATAAGCATAAGCAATTAATAAAATATATAAACCAACCCATTAAAAATGAATGGAGCTTTTATGGAGGACAGTAAACAGAAAAGTCTTACCTAAGTATTGAGCTGCTGCAGTCAAGTGAAAGTCAAAATCTAAACTGCCTGCAGTATGGTACAGTTGTCTCCTGTCATAAGTGTGGGGCTGGGCAACTTAACTGCCACTTAACTAAGTATTTTTCAATGAATTCCAAGGGTTTTGTTATACCATAGTATTTTATGGGCCAGTAGTCATGGTCTTTCGCCCTGGCCAGTGATCATGGCCAAAGTATATTTTAAAACTCTACTGCACCACTAGCCATGACCTCCGGCCTTAGGCCGTGTCCATGCTACATATTCTCCCAATATGTTTCTTTTGAACCCACTATGAAACCACAACCTTCCACCGTGGCCACTATACATGTCTTTCGGCTCTGGCCAGTGAGCATTTCATTTGGCCGTGCCCACTGTATATTTTATAGCATGTCACCCCAATAGCTTTCTTCTGATCCCAATAGCAATGGCCTTCGGTCATTTTCACTTTCCATGTTGCACCATTTGACTCCTTAAAGTAACCCATTAGCCACACCCTTCGGCTACACCCATTAACCCACACATCGCAGTAGCAGTAAAATTCCACCTTTTTTCCCATAACCACGGTTATATTATCTATGTACTACAAATAACCCGTTACCAGTAAACTTCAGCAAATAACCATTGTTATCTTTAAAAAGTGTGGAAAATCCGAAAGTCTTCCATCCCTCCCAGACACTCACCAAGTGTCCCTCTCCTCTTGCCATGCTCCCCCCACTCCTCTCGAGTTATTTTTCCCTCCCTAGCCCTCTCCCATTCCTCCCCCTCCAACAGTTTCTGTATCCCGTTTTTTGCTATAACCTCACTGGTGCTTCTCGAAGTTAGTCAGCTCTCAGTAAACACCGTAATAGGAAAATATCTGCAGAATAACCCTGGTTATGCAAAAACATTTGACCTCTGAATTTGGTCCCGTCTTTCCCCCTCTCCACCTCTAGCCTGATGCCATTTCATCCTTTATCCTCCTCCAAATGGTACTTTTTCCAGTTTTTGTTTTCGGCTAAACACGGTTTACGCTTTATAACCCTTGCATCAAACACACAAAAAATGACGGATTTTCATTTCTGAAAGGCCTCTACTGCAAAGCACCCCCTTCAATGTGAAATATTTTAAAAACAACTGGATGGAATAACTACAGGTCCCTCCCGGAAATCAAGTCAATGCTTCGCGCCAAAGTTGTTTTGTACCTGCTCCAATTCCGTGCAACGGTTTTGAAAGACCACAAAAAATAGAGGCTTAGTACCACAAAATGAAATACGCCAATCACGGGTCGAAAGATACAAGTATCTTTGTTTCTGTACAGAATTCAAGGCAAAATATATAACTATCTGGCTCCCAACACCTCGCAATGTGTACCAGCAGACACAGTGAGGGGTGAGAGTGCTGGACATCTTAATGTGGGTTCTTTCATATATTTTTCCAATCATTGTCCATCCCCTCTCCAAACTAATAATTTACATGCTAGGGTTTGTGCCCAGTTCATATGACGAATATCACATTATTGTCTAACATATTTAATAAGTTTGCTTCTCCATGAAGATACAATGACAGTGTTCGGTCTCCGGCTCATAGTAAGCCTAGTTTCAAGAAAGAACACAATATATTACAACCAAAGCACACGGTTTAAGTTTGCTCTACATTGTTTTGCTGTTTATATGAGGATGAGGCTTGTGAGCGCAGACAGCACTTGGTTTGCAGTACATACAAGTCACAAGGTTTCTTTGAACAGAACAAACAGTCTGTTCTCGGTCAGCCTTAATGTTGACGTAACTCAAAGGTCGTTCGGCTCGGCTGTAGTTGAAAACACAGTCCACCATTTTAGGACACAAGCACAAGTTAAAATCAAAATGGCGGATGATTCTTAAAATGGCGGCGAAGTTATGTAGAAATCGGAGGATTTCAAACACAGTTTTCTGTGCAACACGAATGGGTTTAGGCCAATATTCATAGCAAGGCGGTACGAATATAGTTAAACAGTTTATGCTGTGCACTACGCAGAAATGTGAACTTTTTGTCTATGAGAAAATGAATGGGTATAGGCTGAAAACAGCATGTATTTGATTTCTTAAAAACCTTTTCATTTTCTTACTAATTTTTCCAAATATTTCCATTTGTAAGGTGTGGGGGAGTGACAAACCTTTTGTTAGCAAAATACAAGCCAAACCCATCATGCAAGTCAAAGGTTATTAGCAATTCAATGTTTAGATTTCCTATGGAACTTGATACTCTGCTTAATTACAGTGCAGTGTACAAAACACTTGAACCTCACTGAAAAAACTTAGTTAAGGAGCAGTTAAGTCGTGCAGATTTAACGCACGAAACCCTTGAAATTAAGCAGATGTGGGAATTATAATAATAAAAAGTCATGACCAGCTTAACTCGGCCCTTTCCCATTGCAAAGCCCATGAACACAGACATATTGTAAGAGAAGGGATTCACAATGACATAGAAAATGGCATTATGGGGGACATAGCATTAAGGGCGACATCAACGGGATCACGTCATGTTAAGCTTGCCATGACTTCCCATATCCGCTACATTTCAAAAATTGCTTTGCATTAAATCTATGCAACTTAACTGCACCTTATGTTTTTTTTCTTATTTATGTCATTCTCACAGGTAAAACGCTTCTTTCTCCTGTTAAAGAATATGAACATCCTAATCATATGTTAAAGTCTGCTTTCCTGAATGTTCAGGTAATATGGTCCTTTAAAGTCAAGAGTGAATCATACCGCAACACTTATTTTTATTAATGCAGCTTTACACCGAAATGATAGCAAAAATGGATTCAAAACAGAAGTAGATCATGGTGATACGCTATTGTGTATTTATCGTGTATTTATCCATTTATATATATATATAAATATATAAATATATACATTGTGTATATATTGTGTATTTATCCATTTGCATCTTCTGAAATCGTCTGAATTTTCATCAGTTTTGTTCAATATTCTGGTAAAAAGCAAAACAGTGAAAAGAAGTGTAGTGGGGATAATACAAATAGAACGGCTGGGTCTAAGGGTGCTTTTTTCCTGTTTCTTGAAGCTGCAAATGCTTAAAGATGTAAATACAGTAGATGTAAAGGTGTCGGACCGTAGCAAACGTGGATTTGAAGATGCCTAGAATTGACTCAAGGCCAACTGCTCACTTCGGCCACTGCATCTCAGATTGAGAGCGGGGATCTGAGTGTATCCCAAGCATTGCAACTGTTATATGTCACATCCAAGGGCTAGGGCTGTATGGCACACGTAGGTTTCAGCTCTTACATGGCAGTGCAGCTAAGGATCCCTGTTGGAATGAGGCTAACACAGAGAGATGGTCTTGTGCGGCTTTTCCCAATAGGCATGGTGAATTTCTGGGTCTCCAGAGCATGACAAATGGTCCAAAGGGACATGCATGCCTTTTCGGTGATGGACACCCACTACTCCCATGACATTGCAGATCTGTGATAATCATGAGGTGAGAGAGAGCACAGCCCCTGGGATGACATCAAGGGTGACTTTCGAAGGTGTCGCATATGAATGAGGAATCCCTGATCCCCGCTGTTTAGACGAGGTTCTGAAAGAAAGGTAGAAGATCACTGCATTTTGTGTGGGTCAACACTCCATCTGATTGGCCAGAGGACTGGAGGGAAGTAAGGTGAAGAATGAAAGGAGCTTCCCTGTGAATACTGCCACACAGTTGAAGGCCTTGTGAAAGAAAGAGGGTGTATTAGGAGAGCACCACAGCACTGACTTCTGGAGATCCTAAGTGGCAAGGCGGTGGTTTACCTAGCACAGATACTGTTGCAAAAGAGGTGCCACACTCTGTTCTCAAACGTTTTGAGAGGCCTCCAGACTTACAAGTTCACATAGAGGGAATGCACTGAGGAGTTGCATCTGGATGTTATTCAAACATTCCCTCGACACCTTTGTCTAACATATCTGCTTTATGGCGGCCATACAAGAGGAAGTCAAGGATCGTGATAATGAAACTAGCAGGGCATTATGAGTATATTACAGAAGAAGCGATGTGTGCGTGGACATGTTATTGGGTAATGGCTTTCATGTGAAGTTGTACCTCAATGAGTTGGAAAAACACATTTGAAATCAATTGATGTGTGTCTCCCTGATGTCATTGTGGATGTGTGTGTGCATGTACTGCCATCATTCGCCCTGGTAGTAGTTTCCACACTTGCCCCAAAACCTGTCTTCAATTCTAACTAGTGCCCTCAACAAATTGGTCAGTAAATTAAAGATCCATGCTTCTAAATGCTACCTTGCCCAGGCAACTTTATTCCTGACCATAGTTAAGCAATAACACCTGTGGTGGTGGCCTGGATAAGCTGGTAATGGCCCAGAGCACAGGTAATAGGTACACACAAAGCACGGGCCTTGACACTTGGCCCCAGTGCTATTACCAGCCAACTTTGATGACCACCATGGGTGTTATTGCTATTAGCCCCAAGTGATAATGCCCAAGGCGGTAATAGCATTTATTGTTTTTAAAACAGACCTGTGGTGTGCGGTTGGTGCATAGTTGGGCCAGACACATAAATGGAAGTTGGGTTCTATGTAGAGCCATTCTTCCATTTCTATGTTGAGGACGGAGGCGAAGCAAAGGGAAGAAGTGAAGTGGAAGCCAGTGGATAAGGTAAGTGTGGGTGTGGAATTTGAGGAATGGGTCGAGAATGGAGTTGGGGGGCTTGGTTGGGAAGGCTCAAGGACATTTCAGAGGACTAGGGGTGAACGTTGCCAGGCTTAAAATAGAACAGGTGCTTGTATCATAAGATCCAGCTCATGGTCCTCTGAGCCTGATCAGCTGGCGCCTTCTCCTCCAGTGCAAATTGCACATTTGGACCATAAGATAATCAACTTATCAATCCATCATGGCTCTCTAACAAATACACCTGCAAAGCTGTATTCAATTCTTAACAGCCTGGATTTTAGGGTATTAGCATAATTGACCTAAAAACATTTGACCTAAAACATTTGATCACATTTATTTTACATTTTTTTCAGTGAAATTTAAATATATGTATGGGGGTGGGTAAGGGTATAGATTAGGTTGAGGGGGAGGTTTGCGGGGGGTCTCCCCCACATTTTAGACAGAAAAAAGGATAAATAAATTTGATCAAATGTGATTAGGTCAAATGTTTTGAGTCAAATAGACCCAAACCGTTTTTAGGGCTCTTCGGAAGGCCAAGTAGGATTGCTCCGAACTTTGGCTGGACAAGTCAATGTACGTAGGCCAGTCTCACTGGCTAGGCTGACTGGAATTTTGTGAATCTCTGTGACAAGTAAGGCAGAGCAAAGTTGGTGAGGCATCTGCGTGTGATGGATAAAGTTTTGAAGATGATCCGTTCATGGATTGGGAGCCAGTAGGTATCTCTTCTTGCCGCTGAGATATGCTCCCATTTAGGAATGTTAAGGGCGGCTCGAAATGCATTGGTCTGGATACTCTGCAACTTGCTGATGTATGATAAGGTGCGGACAAAGAGTGTGGTGGATTAGTCAAGCATTGCCCAATGATAGGGGATAAGAATGGTCTAGCAGTGTTGATCAACTTAGTAATATAGGCTGCAGAAGAGGCAATAGCATTCACCTGGCATGTCAAGGAGAGGATTGCATCCAGATAGACTCCCAGGTCTTTGCTGAGACGGAAAACGGGATCCTAAGGTCATCAATGTAGAAGACGGAGTATTGTGAGTTTAGATTTTTTACCACTGCTGGAGGCCCTACCAGCAGGATCTCTGTCTTCTTGTAATTCAGAAAAGAGGCCATTAGGAGCCTTCCAGGATTGGATGTTAGTGTAAACTGTGTTTAGGGTGTGCGTGTCCTCAGGGTAGTTGCCGAAGAGGGGGAGGAGGATTTGTTTAACATCAGCATAGTTGGTGTAGGATATGCCGATGGAGTCCAGAAGGTCAAATAAGGGTTTGTTGAACATATTATAGAGAGCTGGGGAGGGCACAGGCTGATTTGACAAACACTCTGGTTAAGCTGTACTCTAGGAAGGACGCTACCCACGTCATGGCTTCTGGTGAAATGTTGGCAGCAGAGGTCAGTTGGTGGCACAAGATTTTCTGGTTCGACCAAGTCAAAAGCGGCAGTGAGGTCCAAGAGAAGGAGAAGAGCAGGCTTACCCTCATCTCTAATCACATTGTGTTGGTTCTTTAAATCCAGCAGGGCCGATTCAGTACCATGACCTGGCCGGAAGCCCGACTGGCGCATTCCCAGGATATGGTTGTGTTACAGATAGCGCTGGAGTTGAATGTAGGACACCCTGTCTAGGATTTTCAATAGAAAGGGGACTGTTGTGATCAGTCCATAATTGTTAGGAGCCGAAGGGTCTAGTTTGGGTTTTTTGATCAGTGGGAGAACCCAGGCTTCCTTCAGGCTGGAAGGGACTAAACCAGAGACAAAGGAAGCATTGATGAAGCTGGTGTTGAATGGAATGAGTGCTTTGGAGCAGTCTTTAATGATAGTGGCTGGGCAGATGTCGCCTTTGCACCTGGATGGTTTCAGGGTCTTGAGGATGGCTGCGACCTGAAATGTTGCAAAGGTGACACGCAGGGGCTATAGGAGGATGTAGTTAAGGTTGGCTATCCAATCTAAGGTCCGGCATCTCACATGGGTGGGGCACTAACACGATGCTTGAAGCCTACGACACTAAGTGAGTTGGCCACTGAGGTTGCGTTATGGTCAGCAAGGTCGTTGAAGCTCATGTTTAAATCCCCTAAGAGGATGGTTAAGGTGGTAGGTTTTGAGGTTGGATCCTAGGGTATGCAGGAGGTCTTCTTCAAAGGTTGAAGGTCGGCTGATGGGTGGTAGGTGGGGGGTGGGCTGGAATGTGTTCCATATCTTGCTGGGGTATCCTCCTGTAACCAGGCCCCTTTTTCTCACTGGAAGACAACCTCTTTGAAAGCGAGGTGACATACCTATTTAAGTATTATTATGAACATATGGGCCCTTTCCACAACCTTTAGTCTGGATCCACACTAGCTAGACCTACAACCTATGGCTGTCCAGATTGTTTAGACTGTGACTCTCATGATTCTGCATCATTAGCTATGTTGGTTGGGTCTGATGGAAGTTGTAGCCCAAAGCATCTGGAGGTCCAAAGGTTGGAGACCCCTGAGCTAGAGTGACAGAGGCAACTCTGCCTGGAATTAAGGATGAACTACCGAGAGTAGTGACTGAGCCTCTGGACACCTTGATAAAATGCCAGGTGTACAAAAATGATAGCCAGAACCGGTGCCATATTTTCAAAAAGGCTCAGAACCCACTTTTACGTTTCATCATCCCTTTCCAAGATACAGGGAAAGATGAGGGATAATGGTCCATGTCTTAAGAATGGTGTTCTACAAAATGAATACAGACCTACCTTATGAATTGCTGTCATCACTGGGTGGCAATTCCTACCACTGAAACCATGAAACAAAGGGCTTCATTCTAAGTTTTTCGGTCCGGAAATAATGGTGCTGGTAAGCTCACTGGCACCCTTGTTTCCGGATTGGCAAACTCTGATTCTGCCTGCTGTGGCCGATGTGCCCCACAGGGCTGACCCTGCCAGGGACAGCAGCCACGGTAGGCAGACTGGTCACGGAAGCACCGGCATCATTGCTAACAGTGCTGGTGCTTCCGTGTCCCCACTCCCATAGAGTCCCACAGGATTCTATGGGAATGGGGACTTCCAATTATCTGGCGCCTGACTTCCTGGGCTGCCGGACTCCTAATGAGTCATTGACACCGGGAAGTCAGGCGCCAGTAAAATATAACTGGTTTTGCAGCAACCCGCTGGTACCTCTGGCAGGGTTACTGCCGGACTCGTAATGAGGCCTTTAGGATTCTTACAGTCATATTGAACTCCTTGTTAGCATTCATCCCTCAGGTGATTTTTTGAAGGGGCATTTTTATAATAGGAAATTCTAATACCATAGTCCAACCATAATCCAGGATGGGCTGAGAGTGACCTTATGGCAAAAGGACAGTTGGCAGCTTTAAGGCATGCTGCATGGAGTGAAAATGCAAAACTATGTCAACATCTGGTGTAAATCAACCCAATGACACAGATTCAATTGACAAAAAGACCAAAAGAGTTAAAGATGCAAACTGAGGGCCTAATTCCAACCTTTGAGATAACTCTAAAACAGGTGTTATTTGCAACATACTTGGTCGGTTTTAGCACCCACCTTATTAGAGGCATAGAGGTATATATACCTGTGAAGATATTCCAAGGTAATTCCACCACTTATTACGACTTTATTTAACGGTGGTGTTTCACCATATAAATGGGAGAAGAAAATGTGCCTTGCAACACCTTCCCCACTATGACTCATGCTTAAAAGGTCCAGAATTGGTCCTTTCTGCATTACTAAAATGTCTTTTAGTGGTACGAACCACTACTGGAAACTATCCATTTCCACCCTTCTCAAAATAAGGGTAGACATGTATAGAAAATGTATTAACACATATACCAGCCACTGGCCATGTGCATGTTGTGGGGGGCAGCTTGCATGCCTGAAGTGGACTTTGGCAGAGTGGAACACTGGCGGTCAAATTTAGAGATGGCAAAGGTGGGGCAATCTCAGAGAGTGGAGGCAATGTACGGAGAGGGCATGGACAGGTCTTCACAGTTTGCAGTGGGAGGTGGTACTCAGGCCCCATCTATGAAGGAGGACATTAAAGACATTTTGCTGGAGATATCCATGCTGTGCGGTGAATTATTACAGGCCTCGGTCTCTGACCTCAGGGGCAGGGTAGAGGTCCTTGAGAATAAGTTTGAAGCGATTGAGAATAATCACCTCTGTGCTGATATTGTCGAAATTATGTTTGAAGAGAGACCAGAGAAGAGGACCACCAGCTAAAGATGGACAGCCTTGAAACAGAGAACGCAGGAACAATCTTCGAGCTTTTGGTCTCCAGTAATTGAAGGGGGAGTCAGCAAGCAATGTGGTGAAGGCGATCAAGGCATTTATGAATGTCCTTTTCTCTGACGTAGGCGGCATGGCGGTGGATACTGAACGAGCTTGCCATGGAGGGATGGCCAGGGGAAGAGGCCCACGATCTGTGGTTGTAATGTTGCTTAGGTACCTAGAGAAGGCTGCAATCTTTGAGAAAGCAAAACATCTGCACAACATTCAGTATGAAGGAGATTCAATACAAATGTGCCAGGATCTGTGGTGCTTCACCTGGGCGAGGCGCAGGACTGTATGTATGGAGACGGCTCCATCCTCGTGATTTGGGGTTTACAGTCTTCTCCCCCCCCCCCACAGTACCTACACACATATAGATTATATTTGTGTGGGGAGGGAAACGATGGTCAGAGTTGGAACCTGCGATTTCATTCCCATTAGCTGGGCTGACCATGATATGGTCTACATGGAGTTTTCCCTTATGGGTTTACAGGGCTGGGATTCGATATGGAAATCCACGATTCACTGTGGAAGGACGCAAAGTTTTGTGAGGAACTGATGGCAGCTATTAATGAATATTTTGATATTAATGATATCGTCGGTCCGCCGGCTGCCATTAATGATATTGCTGGTCCGATTGCACAGCGAGTAGAGCACTCGCCTTTGACATCCATGCAGAGCTTGCGGACGCAGGTTCGAATCCCGGCAAGGCCAAACTCAGCCTTTCATCCTTCCGAGGTCAATAAATGAGCACCACACACACGAATCCCGGCAGGGCCCAACTCAGCCTTTCATCCTTCCGAGGTCGATAAATGAGCACCACACACTGTAGGTAATAAGCAGCGCTAAAATTCCTGAGGGTTTGTAGCCCTATATAAATGCTAAATTAAATTAAATTAAAATTAAGGGAAGTGGGTCAGTTTACTGTTTGGGAGGTGGCCAAGGCCACGTGGCATAGTTTGTTGATTCGGGAGGGTGCAAATAAGAAAAGGGAAAAGCATTTTCTTGAGATTAGGCTGAGTGGGGCATTGATTCTCTGGAGCTGAGAATACAGGTGTGCATTGACGACAGGGGGAGGTTAATACAAGAGGTAAGGATAAAAAGGGAGTAATTGAAAGGGGTATGGTCATGCAACAACTGCAATTCTTAAGGCAGAAGTACTATGAAAAGCGGGCTAGGACAGCTGGGCTCCTGGCAACTCTGTGTGGAGAAAGAGAGCAGAAAGATGGGTTGATGGGATTGATGGTGCATATGGCCAAGTAGATGCATCCTGGGAGGGGATGGCGGAGAGTGTTGCCAAGTTTTATGAAGGTCTGTATAGCTCTGAGATGCGTGTTGATGGGGTACAGATAGATTCATATTTGTGGGATGCAGCTCTTCCTAGGTTAAGTGAGGATGAGGTATTAATGATATATGCTCCATTTAGCCCTAAACTGTATTCTGGCGCGTCCGCTAGGGTGGTGGTTAAAGGATGATAGCCCAAGGCTTTTTTTTTTGTTACATAGAGGGACTAGATAGGAGGGTTCGCTCTCACCCTTGCTGTTCATGCTATCGATGGAGCCATTGGTCGAGAGGCTCAGGAATATCCGTCAGGTGGAAGGGATTCAGGTTGGTCACTCCAGGTTTATGCTTGGGGTGTATGCTGATGATGTGCTGCTCCACGTGCAGAACCTGCATACCTTGATCCCAGCAGCAATGCTGGTGATGAGTCAGTGTAGAGAACTTTCCGGTTTCAAAATTAATAGGGCCTACTCTATTCTGTTCCTTTTAATGTGGATGGAGCCAGGGATGTAGGAATATTGTAACAGCTAGGGATGGAGGTGTGCTTGAAGGTGCTTCGCTATCTTGGGGTAGTCATCACATGCAGGCTGAGTGGCTTATGTGACACCAATTACCCACCTTTGCTGGGTGCATTGTATGGCAATATGTCAAACTGGGAGAAGCTCACAGTATCCTGGATGGGATGCCTTAATGCATTAAAAATGTACTTCCTGCAAAGGATCCTGTATCTCTTCCAGATTGGTATGATTTTCCATGGCATAATTGTTAACGGCGGAATCGACTGTAGCCAATTTCGCTGCAAACCCATTTTTGCTGTGGGCAAGATCATACCAATCCATCCCCATCTATCCCCCCAAAACATTCCGACCCCCCTCCCCACTTACCTTTCACTGTGCGCTTTCCATCTGACCCTGCGGCGTCAGTTCCGTCCCAGCAACGCGGGTCAGAACTGATGCTGCAGGGACCCTTACTCTGTTTTTTGTCTTTTTTAAAGTCCCCTGCTTCCACTGTCTTGGAAGAGGGACACACCCCTGCAATGCCCATTCCCATTATAGCGAGCAGGGGGAGCGGGGTTTCCCTTGTTTGCTCTTATGGGACCGTATGGCGCATTTGGCATCATTTTTGGTTGTTCGATCATTTTGTATAGCCTAAATTCGGTCAAATGGGCCATAAGGTAACAAATATTCGGTCAAATTGGCCAATACCTCTCTTTCAGAAGTTCCCGATTTATCTGATGTATGACTTAGGGAGGGAGCTTTCTGTGGCATGGAAGACACCTCAGGTGGCCTATGACATACATATGCTTCGCAAGGAGAGAGGGGGAGTGGGGTTGCCGGACCTTTGCGTGTATTAACAAGTGGAACGTTTGAGGATGCTGGTTCCTCACTTACATGCAGATAAATGTAGGCAGTGGGTGTTTTTGGGAAAACTCCAATTGAGGCCGGCAATGGTGTGGGAGTGGTTGTGGATTACTAGGTGGAAGATACCCGCAGGATTCGCAAACATCCTATCTTGGGGGCTACATGGCATGTATGGCACCCAGGAGCGGGAATGTATGGGATTACCTTGTGGTCATCACCTATGAGCCAGTTGTGGGTGCCAGGTATAATAGACGAAATCCCAGATTTGGCCAGGTACCAAGCATGGTTCAAGGAGGGGGCAGGGGCAGGCTTGAGTGGGGCAATTGTGGCGGGATGGTAAATTCATCTCAATTCAGGAGCTGGAGGAAGCTTTTCACATAGGGAAACTGTCGATCTTCTCCTACTTACGGATCAAGGGGGTCCTTTCGGCTGAAAAATGGAAATCACAGATACAGATGGAGCTCATGCAGTCTGAAAGAATATCAGATACAAACTCAGATTTCAAATTTTAATCTCTGCACTGTATGGGGCACTGATTGCGACTTCTGTTGGTGGAACAGAGGGCCTCTGGAGCACATGGGAGAGAGACCTGGGTAAGGAAATTGACAAGGGGTTGTGGAGGATGTCTTTCCGTAGAGCATACAAGACATCGATATCGTGCCAGTATAAGCTCCATGGCATCAAGCTACTCCACCACTGGCAATATGACTCTGTCCGCCTTTCCTAAATGTTTGAAGGGGTTAGTCCGTACTGCTGGCATGGATGCGGAAACGCATGACATATTGGCACATGTGGTGGGCATTTGATGGAGTGCAGAAAAATAGGGCTGATATGTTGGGTTGGGCAAAGGAGGTGGAAGGAATGTCACACCTCTTGTATCCCACGCTTGTTTTATTTGGTCTGGAAGGAGAGAGATGGTGAATACAGGGGCCCACTGCATATAGCACACTTTTTATTGCTGTGGGCCAGAACATACTTGGCTAGTCAATGGAAGACAGAGCAGCTGCTGGGCCCTGGTGAATGGTTGTCAAAAGCTTACAACATTTATGTGATGGAGAGGAGTAAGGATAGCTCACGGGCAATGTGTTTGTCTTGGAAGTAAGACAATGCGGTGCAACACGGGTTTGAATCCCAATCCCACGCTTTGAAACCCCTTGCTGGTATTAAGCGTGTTATAAATTAACAATAAAATAAAAAGATCACTGTGGCCCTTCATGGGGGGAGTCCTGTTGTGGAAATGGGATGGCTGGTGTTTCTCACTAAATACATGGGGTTGTGAAAACTTTCTTTTGATGTTGAGAACTGTGGTGTTTAAAAACTAGTTGGATAGTTGGAGGTCAATGGTCTGATTCCCCTAATGCAGATCCCCATGGCATTGAGAGGTTCGGTGCTTTTGGAGACGGTCTGTCTCAATATGTGCTAATTTCCCTTACCTTTTGAGACCCCCAGCAACTTTGCTGTATTTTCAGGATTTTTTTTTTACTTGGGTAGAGTGTAAGCCTTTTTTTCCCACTCTTCCGTGTGTTTTGTGTGTGTTTTACTTTTGTGTTCTTTGGTTATGGAGTTTTAAAACAACTCCATAGGCATCATCTTTTTCTGTGTGTCACACAGCACCTTCAGTGCAGTGGCACAGGGGTGTCTTTCAGACTCCCCAAGGTTTAAATACCTTCTCTGGGACTGACTACCGTCTCCCAGAGCATGTAAAGTTAAATTGGCTTTACTAGTCTTTTTAAATTTACTGACCCAGCACACACTATCTTTCTATAGAGTGCTGGAGGGGTTGCTTAGCTTCCCCTGAGTCAAAACATGCATGTAACTGTAAAATGTTACCTTTTCCTACTTTAAATGGCTGGTGGCAGTGGTTTAGATCAACTACCATGATTTTTCACGACCGCTAACAACGGTAGCTAAAAATCGGGTCAGCCATGTTTTTCAATATGGCACCCAAGACCTATCTGTAAAAACAGACTCCGGTCATCTTTTTTTTGCCATTTCTTTTAGAAAAAATCCTTCTTGTGTTTGTCTCTGCATGCCAAACCAGGTTTGGTCCCTTTGTTCATTGGCCTTTGGCGGGCTTCCGTGCTGAAGCCCTCCTCTGCTGCTTGAGTGTCTGGAGTGGACATGATGTGAGGGAGGTGCCAGAAACTCCCTGTGCTTAGTCTCCTAGGAGATCTGAATGCACTCTGGTGTGATTGGCTGGCTGGCTGTCCGGCAAGGACAGTCACCCTGCTGTGTGAGTGACAGCCAGGCTGTAATGAATGGGGATCAAACTGTTTAAAAGCAGGTCTCTGGGACTTGGAAAGCAGAGTCGACCACTGGAACGAAAGAACTGAAGACGAGCTAAAGGAAGAGGACTGCTGCAACTCCTGGACGACCGGTGAAGCCCTGCTGCAGGTCCGAATTGCCTGAAACTCCAATCGACAGAGAAGCCCTTCAAGGTTAACTTCTTCCCTTGAGTTTGGTGGGAACAACCAACTCGTAAGCCACATATACACCGTCCCCATCTGGTCGAATTTTCATCAGAGTGCTGTTGAAAACCGGATAGCCAGAGGGAAGGAAACCAGCTTGTGGACTTTAAGGCACTCAGACCTTAAACCGACATCTTGCTATAGCTTTTGGCCTCATCCCTGGGCAGTGCAGGAACCTCCCAACGTCCTCTTTCTTGTCCCCACGACTGAAGCTCAGGAACAGCGAGATCTGCCCAAACTGCCAGGAACAACTGCCTCAGCTACAGCTTACTTCTTTAACAAGCTACTGTGCAAACGCGGTCCGGAACATTTTTCGGCCATTGAGAAAGTGCATGAAACTTTCCTCAACTTCGAAGGCTTGTCCTTCCCTAAAGATTTGTCAAACTTTTCACCTAGCCAAATTCTTCTAAACTCTTTGGCAAAGAGTTAACCATTATCTACCAGAACTGTGCTATCCTATACAAAGACTCTGAACCATTGACTTTGGCCGAGGCCTATGAGAAGAAATGCTGGTTGTATTTAACTGAAACCCTTTTCCCTGCCTATGAATGTATTTGGGCGGTCTATTTTTATAACCTTGTCTTTTATCCCTTTTATAAGTATTTGAAGTGTCATTTTGCTCCCACTTCATTGGAGCTAAACGTGTTCAATTACTTACCGGTTGGATTTTTGTGGTTTATTGGTGTGTGATATTGAGCTGCTTATGCTAGTGTAATGTTTTCTAAATGAGTAAATAAATCTACATTCTTTTACCAAGAAACCTTGAGTAAGTGTTTACTTGAATCACTGTATTAGTTGGTCCTTTGTGTAACTTGTTCTACTGCTCACTTTAAACTCTTGAGATAAGTCTGGCTGCTCAGCCATCACTACCACTTTACTGTGTAGTACAGCCTTTTACCAAAGGTGAAATTGTGCTTACAGTTGTAGTCCTGATTGTCTGCAGTGTTCCCCAAGGGTACTGCAGGTGATTCTGCCTAACAGTGGGTTGGAGTAAACAGGTTTGCCGCGGTGTGGGTGGGGCAGGAGGAGGTGGGGAACAAAGGAAAAGGATGTGTCAGTGTTATTGTGGCCTGGATATGGCTTCTTGTTTGTCCTTTTGTCATGTTAAAAATGTAATAAAGATTTGAAATTTAAAAAGGAAAAAAAGAAACAAGCAATGTTGCTTTTATTTTCTGATTACTGTTAAATAATAGGTTAAACATTAACTTTTGCATTCCCAACATGTGTAGTCCTTCATTTTTTATAGGAAGTGTTGCCTAGGGATCTAGGCCCAAATGAAAGACGCACACACGGAGAGATAGGAGGAACTTCTTTATTCTTTCACAACCAAAAGGAAACTGGCATTCGCAGCGCACGTGCCCCATAACCCCCTTGCCCAGTCAAACTCCGCCTTTCCAACGGAGGGGGCTCACGAGCGTTAACCCCTTGAGTCCCGGGTAACACTACCCCCGGACAATATATCCAAACATCAACTTGACACACTGTGTCTCAACAAATAACTTCAACACTCCTCAACAAGTCTCATCGGCTTCTTTATGAGCCGTCTCGGCCTCTCACCTCGAGTCCCCAGATCGGGCTCTTCTTCCATCACTTCACTCTGGACCATGTCCCGGGGGTCCCCTTCCGGGGGAAACCACTCATCGTCCCTCTGCATCCGTGGTTCCGGTGAGAGTGCCCTTTGGGTTCCTTCCGCAGGCTCTCTCCTTGCATATGGCCTGAACTGCTGACAGTTTCTGGTGACGGTCCTGTTCTCATCTTCCGCCGTCACCATCGTGCCTTTCATGGCAACAATCCTCATGGGGCTCGGAGCAAACCGCGGGTCTGTCTTCCTGCTTGCCGGCTGCTGTACCAGGACTTCGTCTCCCACCTGGAGCTCCGGCAGCACCGCTCCTCTTCGTGCATCGGTGCGACGCCTCGCATTCTCTTTTGCCACCGCATCTCTCTGGAGCAGATCTTGGTCGGCCGGCTCAGCCTGCACCGTACTCCTCGGGATGCGGGTTCGCACCTCATATCTGAACATGAGCTCTGCAGGCGTCTTATTTGTGACCTCATGGGGAGTGTTCCTGTAGTCTCTTAACAGGCGGCATAACGCTTGGTGTGTATCGACGGCGTCCAGCCGTGCCCTCTGAATGGCCTTCTTAATCGATGCCATAAATCGCTCCGCCATTCCGTTAGCCTGGGGGTGGCGTGGTGTGATCTTCATGTGCCTGAACCCCAGGTGCTCTGCCAATGTCCCAAACTCGTGTCCACAGAACGGTGGTCCGTTGTCGGATTTGACCCACTTGGGGATCCCCCACTCACTAAAAACCTCTTCTACCGTTGCCGCAACTTGAGAGAACGCTGTGTAACTGACTCTCTTGGCAATCGGGAATCTTGAGTGTTCATCCACGAAGAGCAGAATGTAGTCGCCCGCTTCAGTGGGCCCGTAAAAATCCATGGCTACTCGTTCCCATGGGTGCTCAGGTATTTGGGTGTGTTGGAGCGGGGGCGGACGTTCTGCAGGGGCTGTGCACTGACAAGCGTGGCAGTTCTTCACCCACTCGTCCACAGCTGCGTCCAGGAGGGGGAACCACACATGGCATCTGAGCTGCTTCTTTGTGTTCTCGGCTCCCCTGTGACCTTCATGAGCAATGCTGACCACCTCGCTCCTGAGTGTGGCAGGGATGACGATCCTGCACCCTCTGAGCAGAATGTTATCGTCCTTTACCGCCAGTTCACCATGGACCCTGGCTAGCCGTTCGATTTCTTGCTTGTTCTCCCCCGGGTGAGCTAGAGTGGCCCTGTGGTGATCTTTCCACTTGTTGGCCGTCGTGAGGCTGATCGCCAGGGCTGTCGTCGGATCGGCTGCCGATGCGGCCGCTACCCTTTCGAGTGACAGTGCCGGGGGCAGCGCCTGAGCCGCCACATATTGCACATACGCAACGTCGCCCTTCCGTGCCAGCGGGGCCCCTACTGGGTGTCGGGAGAGGTAGTCAGCGGGGTTAAGGTCGCCCCCCGGGCGGTGTACGATATCGTAATCGTATTCCTGGAGGCGGATGCCCCACCTCTCAATCCTCGGCGGCATCTTGGTATGCGGGTTCCCAAACAATGAGAGGAGTGCCTGATGATCGGTGATCAGCGTAAACTTCTTTCGATTATAAAGTTATGAAAATGCTCACACGCCCAGACCGCTGCCAAGCTCTCCTTCTCGGCTTGGGAGTAGGCTAGTTCAGGCGTTGATAGCGCTCGGCTCGCATATGCAATCACGTGTCTGGGGTTAACATCCGCGCCACTGGTTTGGGCCAGGATGGCGCCGAGGCCTACGGGGCTGGCATCGACCACCACCTCGGTGTGCCACTGTGGGTTGAAATATGCGAGGCGATGGGCCTCGGCGAGGGCTTGCTTGATGTCCGCAAAAGCCTGTTGGCAGTCCTGTGTCCATTCAAACGGCGAGTCCTTCTGTAGCAGTTTCCTCAGCGGGTCTGTGATGGAGGCATAGTGGGGAATGTACCTCGCACAGTATCCTGCCATGCCAAGGAACGAGCGGACGTCCGCCACTTGTCGGGGCTCGGCGAGGTTGGTGATCGTCTCAACCTTCTCGGGGTCAGGCAGCATGCCGTCCTTGGAGAAGATATGTCCAAAGAACTTGAGTTTTGTTTTGCTGAACCGGCATTTTGATATGTTGAGCGTGAGGCCGGCACTCTGAAGGGCTTCGCATGTGTCGTGTAGAGCCCTGTCATGGGATTCCTTGGACGATCCAAAGACGAGAATGTCGTCGCTGTAATTGAGAGCCCCCTTGATAGGTCGGATGATCTGGCGTATAGCTTCCTGGAAGATCTCAGCGGCAGAAGAGATTCCAAAGTTCAGCCTCCGGTATCTAAAGAGCCCATCGTGTGTCGCAAACGTGGTTATGGGTCGGGACTCAGGGTGGAGCTCCAGCTGGTGGTATCCCTGATTTAAGTCCAGTTTGGAGAACATTTGGGCACTGTTCAGCAGCACAATCATGTCCTCAATACACGGTCCCGGGTGTCGCTCCCGTTGGATCGCCGTGTTGGCCACCCGCATGTCCACACACAAGCGGATCTTACCCCCTTCCTTGGGTACCACCACAAGGGGGGACACCCACGGCGTCGGCCCCGTCGCCGGTTCAATGATGTCGTCGCGGAGCAGTTGCTGGAGCGCCTCCGAAACTGTCTCCTGAAGGTGGAATCCGACCCTTCTGGGATGTTGCGGCACTGGACGCACGTTGGGGTCAATGTGGAGCCGGATGGGGGGTCCCCGTAGTTTTCCTAGCCCCACGCAGAGCTTGGGGAAGGCCCCCGCGACGTCTTCTTGTGAGACGAGCGATTGAGTTTGATGATAGGCAATCGCATCTGCCGTGTTCCCCTGGCCGGGCTTGGCCGCTGCGGCAGTGATCACGTCTCCCGCATTCACGTGAATTTCGATCAGTCCGAGGTGCGACGCCGTGTGGTAGCTAAGGAGGCATCGGCTCTTGGCGAGGGACCGTATCACGTGAATGGTCGCATCGACTTGCCGCCCGTTCAGGAGAAAGCACTGGGTGAATTGACCCACCGTTTGGAGCGGGGTGGCGGCACCCCACTGGAAGATTCTGGAGCGAGACGGACTGAGCTGTGGCGGGCATGGTATCCTTACGTAGTCTTGTTCGCCCATGATGTTCACTGTGGCCCCAGAGTCGATCATAAATTGAAATTGGCAATTCGCCATCTTGAGCGGGATCTGCGGGGCCTCCCTGGCCTCTTTGTTGTCGAGGATAAGGTTCACGAACTCATCCTGGTCGTAGTGGTCCTGCGGCACGTAGTAGGCCGCCGCCTGGTCGTCTTGGCAGAGGGTTTCCGGCCTGTATTCTGCAGGCGGGTTGTCGTATTCATCTGTGAAATGTCTGGGCTGTTCGGCCTGGTCATACGGAGGGGCATATCCTGCTGCTAGGTATTCGTCCATCGCACGAACGTAACGCCTCTGGCCGAGGCCCTGTTGATATGGTCTCGGCTGGCTGTATTGCAGGGGTTGCGGGCGGAACGGCATTCTGGGGGCCGCCTGGGGCCGCATCGGTGGAAATGGTACGCCCTCCCTGCAGACGGAGTGAAAATGTCCTTCTCTCCCGCAGTTGGTACATCGCTGGGACAGGGCTGGGCAGGACCCTGCGTGGGGGAAGGACATCCCGCAGCGGTAGCACTGTCTTTGCAGCCGCGGGGTTGACATCGACGGGGCAGTCGGTGGTCTATATGACTGAGGGCCCCTGTCGGGATCTAGGCCCAAATGAAAGACGCACACACAGAGAGATAGGAGGAACTTCTTTATTCTTTCACAACCAAAAGGAAACTGGCATTCGCAGCGCACGTGCCCCATAACCCCCTTGCCCAGTCAAACTCCGCCTTTCCAACGGAGGGGGCTCACGAGCGTTAACCCCTTGAGTCCCGGGTAACAGGAAGTAACCTTTAAAAAAAAAAGCACCCACTTTTCAACCCCACTACTTATTTCTGTGTTTCCCCTTTTCAATGCTAACTGTGCATTGCAAAGGGCCCCCAACACTGGGTCCCTTCCCCTGTTATCGGACCTACATTTTGTATTACAGAAGTAGCCTTGTGGTCCTATCTGTAATACTCATGTATGCTCCCTGAAGGGTTACATTTGCAGTGTGCTATTCGAGCATAGGGCTCATATAATCAGACACCTTCAAGTTATTTTAAATGTACAGCACTTTTCATGATGAGGCTTGCATGCAGATACTTAGCACGGAAAAGGGGAAGCTACAAGTCAGGTCATGCAAGGTGTTCTGCATTTAGCACATCTGTCTCATCAGGGCACTAGTCCAATCCGTTCAATGCAACAGCACCAATCCCATTTCTCCCAGAATGCATTAGTCTGTTAAATGAACCCCAGACAGGGAAAAGCAGTGTCAAGTTGACACGGTTGCAAAGTTCTGTTTTCCACATTTTTCAACAGATATTTAATTAAAAAGAAAAAGCTTCCAAGTGGTTCATGTCATGTGTTACATGTTCAGCAGGACCTGGGATGTTAGCGGCCATCTCCCAATGTGACCAATCCTGGTACACAGGGAGTCACTACTAAAGTACATAGCTGAAGAACAGGAATAGTTCATTTAAAACACAATCATTGGCAATACCACCAGTTTGGACTTTTGTGTAGGCATGGGAAAAACACTTGCCAAGTACTTATACACCAGCCAAAGCGGTTGGCTTTGCCAATGCTGGTCTTAAACGGGACTTCAGTAAAGGGCGCGCGTGGTGCTTATAAACCAATAGGCTGAAGGAAGATCTGGTTAATAAATGTTTATTACATCAGTAGGGTGTTTGCAGCTCCAATAATTAATGAACTCTCAGAAGACTGCTTTGAAATAAACACTGGCAGGCACTTCGAGTGCAAAGTTTGATCAACCGGTGAGCTGAAAAAGTCCCCATAAGGAAATGTTTTGGTGGGGGGGTGAGGAGCAAGAACACCTTTAAGCTGTGTGGCCCTCTTCATATGCCATTTCTACCTATCTCCACTCCAATGCAATAGTTGATTTGATTTGATTTTGCACTAATAATGCGCATATCTCAAAGAGAACCTGGCAGCAAACTGCAAAGGCTTAGATGATTAATATATTGCTGATTAATTTAAAAAAATGGCAATCAATCAGAACACTATGCAAACAGATAGGTTTTCACGTATAACGGAAGATGGTTAGAGAATTTATTTGATGAAGGAGCCAATGAAGGCTCTTCCAGAAGCCTGTTATTGATAAGAGAGGGATCAAAGATGCCACCGAGATTGAGAGCAGAAGTAGAAACGGGGAGGATAGAAGGAGGAAGTGGAAGGGGTAGACGGAGAGGGTGAATGATGGGGAAAGAATAGAATTTCAGTTTTAGAGGTGTTGAGGTGGAGCAGATGAGTGCACGTCCCAGACTAGATAGATGTGAGGCAAGGGGAAACAGTGGAGCGGAGAGAATCAGAGAAGGAAGACAATGCAAAGAACATTTTCGAATCATCAGGGTAGAAATGACATGAAAGATGAAAAGTGTTGATCAGGTAGTAGAGAGGAAGAGTGTTAAGGGGGAAAATTAGGGGACCACGTATAGAACCTTAGGGAAACACAAGGAGGAGGATCAGTCAGTGAAATAGGACCAGAGTTACTGGAGAACCGAGCCAGAGAAGCCAAGAGAGACTAAAGAAGATGGGAAAATAGTGTGGTCGACAGTGTCAAATGCTGCTGAACGATGAGAAGTAGGTGTATAGAAGACAGCCTGCATTGTCGAGTGGGTAGTAACAAATTGCACCTTGGCTAAAATTTCAGGGGAGCTATCCCTTCTAATGTTGGGAGAGGGGCTAACTTCAGAGACTGAGGAGGAGGGGCAAACCTACTTATGGGGGGGGCGTCTAACTTCTCTACACATTCTAATTAGACGATTCTAGTTCAGATTCAATGTTACAAGCAGTTAACTATCTCCTTTATTTCTGAAACGTCACACTTAAGGACTGCTGTGAGAATCAGCTGCCTCCTGTCCCCACTTCCCTTCTAATCACTCCCCTGGCATGTAAGTGCTAACCCCACATCACAAGTGCAATTGTCTAAGCATGCATGCATGTGAATACAGGTGCTAACAGTGAAATGCTTTTTTAGTAATTGCAGGGCCTTTGTTAACAGCGAATCCCAGGCACCCTTTAACAGCTGTGTCCTGTTCTGTCCGGCCACACCTCTGTAGGTCATCCAGGTCGAGTCAATTTAGGCCAACATTTTGAGGCGGCTACAACCCGATCTGCTCAGTGGTTTTGCGCCACTGCAAAGAAGAGATTTAGGCACATGTACTAAGGCAGTTTTGGTAGAGTCAGATCGGGGAAAGACAGATTTTTAAATAGGAAACACAGGGCCTGATTTACAGGAGCATTTTATAATGGCACAATCCCATATGTAAACAATCTGTGAATCAGGCCCACGGAATGTGTATTAAGGTAAGAAGAGAATTGGGCGTAAACAAACTCTTTCTCTGAGTTCAAGCAAAACTGGAGAAAAGAAATAGACTGGAAATTAGCGGGAAGTCTGGGATCAAGAGACTGTTTTTTAAGACTTTGAATAATGGTCACATGTTTGAAGGAGAGTGACACACTCCCAATCACATATTATTCGAGATGAAGTGTATCTGATTTTTTGTCGCGCCCTCACGCCTCTGGGTTTTATGGTGCGCTATACAAATAAAATAAAGTGAAGTAAAGGAGGCTGGGAATGATGAAGAGGAGGCAGAGAGATTGGAGGGAGGAGTAAGATAAGGAAGCAGAAGAGGCTAGACAACAGGTACTAGTTAAGAAGGACGCCGCAGCTGGCTGAGCCCGGGATATGAAGGAGGAATTGACGGATTCCGAAAAATGGGCGAAGGAGGCGACTGCAGGGGAGTGTTGGGAGTGGAGAGAAGCTTGGATCAGAGGACTCACCACCGTCGAAGAAGTGGAGAAGAACGCATGCAATGAGGACACTTTGGTAGTCTGCAAAGTCAGTAAATGAAGGAGAGGGGGGTAAGGGAGGGAGAAGAAGGACAGGAAGGAAGGATACCATTCAGGAGCTGAAAAGACGATGAGGGTGAGGAGAGAGGGAAATAGTGAGGTCACATCAATAGAGAAGCAGAAGAGGATCATAGGAAGAGTGGAGAAGGGGGTGAGGTCGCCCCGGGAGAGAGTTTTTCCCCAGCATCATTCTGCCTTACCAAGAGACGATCTAAGGGAGCGTAGGGAAGGACATAGCCAGGGTTGGATGGGTTTGTGAGAAGGGATGAGGGGATAGGATGGGTATTGGGGGTCATAGCATTGCTTCAAGCCCCCAGAAAGGAAGATGAGGACACACTTTATATGCACATTTCTAATGTTCACTTTAACTGCTTTGCACATTTGCCATGGGTGCTTACAACTACATCAGGCGACTGTGCAATGCCCACTGGGAGCCAGGACATAGGAAGGACACAGCACACGGTCATTAGAAGGGTATTGTTTCCTGGTAGTAGGACATATACATTCCTGTGCTACACACGAAGCTGATTGTTGAAAACAAAATTCTGGCTGACGGTATCACACTTGGCATGAACCACTAGACAGTTTAATTTCAGATTAAGCTTATGTTTACTGTAGGTCAGTTTGACACTTCTTTTCCAGTCCTTGTTTTTATTTAACAAACGAATGCATTATGGGAGCAGTAGTCTTGCTGTTGTTCTATTGAACCATTTGGGCTAACGCACCTGATAAATGAAATTCAAGACTTTGAAAGTGGCATGTAGAAGACATGGAGTCAAATGGCCGCTCTAGTTGCCATAAACACCAGACCTTTGCTTTTGAAGTTGGATGTGTATTGTACCCTTAGCTAGTACAGGTAGCATACATTGTACTTCTGGAGCACATGGTTGTATTATGCCAAGGTACCACAAGCAAGGTAGATGTTGTGCCAAAGCAATAGAAAAACAAGCATTGGGAATGCCAACAGTTCGGTATTAAGTACCCTTTGTGTGTAGAAGGAACAAAATGGTGCGGGTACCCGGGCATCTAATAGCAGTGCTTAGCAAAAGCATAAACCTTATGCACAAGCCAAAAATGTTGGCTTTGCAAATGTTTATTTTAAACAGGACTTCAGTGAAGGACACGCAGTGTTTCTAAATAGAGCGGCTGAAGGCAGACCTGGTTGACATTTGTATTACACCAGTAGCAGGTTTACAACTCCAATAAATTAATTTGGCCCCATTAGGAGTATGCCAGTGCATTATTAACGTGCTGGTAACTCCGTTTACCAGCACATTACCACACCAGCATTCACCGAGTTTGCCGGTGGGGGGCCTGATTTTCCTCCTGCCAAGAGCTGGCATACCAGTGCCTGTAATACCGGCAATCCCCACATGGAGTCATGTGGGACTCCATGGAATGGGGATTAAGTTAACTTTACTGGCACTTGGAATCTGCCGGGAATTCCAGAAGACAAAGTCCTGGTACCGGTAATTCCGTTTGGTAGTATCCCGCCAGGTTTAGCAGCAGGACACCTCCAAACATATAATGAGCCCCACTAGCTCTCAGAAGGATGCTTTGAGCAAACATTGGCAGGCACTTTGAATGCAAAGCCTGATGGTGAGGCCTGATTAAAGTAAGATCAAAGAGTTCCCATCAGAAGGTGTTTTGGGCGGGGAGGGACAGGAACTGGATGGGACTGGCCATAGGGATTTGCATGGTCATGGACAGTCAATGGGTGGGAGCGTAACCAAAGAACACCTACCGACTCTGTGCCCCTCCTCACGTGTCGTTCCTCCCTATCTGTATTCCCATGCCATAGTTGCAGCTTGTAGGTGTCGCAAGCGACACCTGATATACCCCAAACGGAACACACAGGGGCGAGTGGGGTGCGAACAACCAGAAAGTGCTGAGTCAGCGCTTTCTGCCTGCCATCTAATTTAGAACGCTGAAGGGGTTATGTGTTCCACAAATTCCTGCAAATAGTAAAGTGAGGTTCTTTGGTATAAACATTTAGCAAACTGGGAGACGATCCACACGTTCTGGGAGCACTAATTGAAGCTCGCCGGCATCCTGTTGCCATCACAACGGCATTGTTATTGATTTTGTAATGGGGAGCTATTGTCCCCTCCATGGCTTCTTGTAGGGATAACAAGGCCGGCTCAAATAATAAGTAAATAATTGGCCTCAGCAGACTCTCATTTTATTTTTCATTTGCAGTGCCAGTGCAGAACCTTGCAAACCTAATAATTTAATTATCGTGTAGGTTTGTTAGCAATTCCCGAGAGAATAAACCAATTATAGAGGCTCTATCTTTTATTCATGCTTTTTTGTTTGTTCTGATTTAAAGAACTAAAGGATTAACTGCATGGAGTAACTGTACCACTGTGTTATCATCCGGCTTCATGAATATCGGCTATGACGGATATGGGGCGCGTGCTGCTGCATGCAACATTGATTTCGATTGCGGGGAGGGGCTGTTGCCATCCTGTTACTCCCTCTGCCATTTTATGTGAAGGTCACCCCTACTGCTGCATCGCACTAGTAGAGCCACCTACATGCTAAGTCATTTTTATGTATTTATTTATTTATTTACATCTACATGAGGAACAAAAGAACGTGCAATAGATAAGAAATCAGATGTGATGGGAGGCGGTGAGCTGCTTACAATGGGGTGAGTTTGAGGGTCCTTCTGATCAGGTTGTGGAGGGGAGAAAATGGAACAGTCACCCGGGACCATACATGGGTGGACATGCATAGATTAAGGACAATGGACACTGGGCATTTTTAGGTGCAGGTAGGCACTGTAAGTGGAGCACTGCAACCCAGCAGTAAAGGCCCCATGGCATTGAAACAGTGTTATCCCCACTTTATTAATGCTGAGACTCCCCTTAAGTAAAAATATGGTAGTTGTGCCCCCCCCAAAAAAAGAACAACTGTTCATACTTTCTATTAAAAGCAATAATCGCTCTCCCTTTTTATATCGATGTGTGCTGCCCCTCCTCCCCCACCAACATCCTACAGGACCCTGTAAGGAGACCATTGCATTAGGAGAACAGAAGTTAAAGGAATCATTGAGTTTACCAGGCGCCTCTCTGTCATCAAGCACACCCCACTACAGTCCTGTGATGTGTTTCTACCTTAGATTTTTACTATAATCCATTTAATTCAACTGGCCCAAGCCTACAATTCCCAGAGTGCAATTGGTGGAGAAAGGAAATCCCGACACTTGGACCTGGTGTTTCTCATGACCTGGAGCCATCAGGTTGCCTAAAGGTCAAAGCTTTCTAGAAATGAACTCAATTTTAGATGAAGAGAAGTAAAGAAAGGCTCTGTCGGGTACGCTGGCTCTTTGTTACATGTCCTGAATCGTAAAAAATAACCAGAGATACAAAGTTATTCCGGAAACAAAATGCAAAGCACTCAAGAGATAAAAACATACAAGGGCTTGCTAAAGAGTGCAATAAAATTGCAAACATGAAAAATGGCACTTAACGTAGAGGTTGGAAATGGGTAAAAATGCTGTTAAAATATTAAAATACCTTCAGCTATTTTTTAATAAATAAGTATCGGCCATTCATTATATATAGCTGTACCAGGAGGACTCATATGACAATCTAGAGTTGCCCCCCTCCTCTCTCTCTCCCTCTCTCCCTCTCTCTCCATCCCTCCCTCTCTCTTTCTGTCTCTCTCTCTCTCTGCCCTCCATCCCCCCTCTCTCTCTCGAGCTCTCTCTTTCTATCTCTCTCTGCTCACTTCCTCTCCCTGCCTTGGCCTCTCTCTCTCTCCCCGCCCTCCATCCCTCCATCTCTCTCGCGCTCTCTCTGTCTCTGCTCACTTCCTCTCCCTGCCTTGGCCTCTCTCCCTCTCCGCCCTCCATCCCTACCTCTCTCTTGCACTCTCTCTTTCTATCTCTGCTCACTTCCTCTCCCTGCCTTGTCCTCTCTTTCTCCCTCTCTCTCTCTCTCGCTCTCTCTGCCCTCCATGCCTCCCTTTCTCTTTCTGTCTATCTCTCTCTGCTCACTTCTTCTCCCTGCCTTGTCCCCTCTCTCTCTCTCCGCCCTCCACCCCCCCTCTCTCTCGTGCTCTCTCTGTCTATCTCTCTCTGCTCACTTCCTCTCCCTACCTTGTCCTCTCTCTCTCTCTCCGCCCCCCATCCCTCCATCTCTCTCGCGCTCTCTCTGTCTCTGCTCACTTTCTCTCCCTGCCTTGACCTCTCTCTCTCTATCTCTCTCTCTCTCTTTCTTTCTCTCTCTCTCTCTCCACCCTCCATCCCTCCCTCTCTCTTTCTGTCTCTCTCTGCTCACTTCCTCTCCCTGCCTTGGCCTCTCTCTCTCTCTCTCTCTGCCCTCCATCCTCCCTCTCTCTCGCACACTTGTATGTGGGGAGCACAGATTGTTGGTTGTACACGGAGTATTAATAGTTGGTGTAGGCGCACTTTGCATGTGGGGGCTCAGATTTCTGGCTGTACAGGGAGTGGGAATAGTGGGTTTAGGCGTCTTGCATGTGAGGGGCTCAGATTGGTGGGTGTACAGGGAGTAGGAATAATGGGTGTAGGCACACTTTACATGTGGGGGCTTGGATTGGTGGGTGTACAGGGAGTAGGAATAGTGAGTCTAGGTGCACTTTGCATGTGGGGGCTCAGATTTTTGGGTGTACAGAGAGTGGGAATAGTGGGTGTAGGCGCATGCTGTATTTGGCGGGCTCATATTGTTGGGAATATGAATAGCGGGTGCCGGCGGCGCTTCCCATGTGGGAGATACAGATTGGTAGGTGTACATGGTGCAACCATTGGGCATATATTGGCAGAATAAAGTAAAAAGAAGAAAAAAAGAAGTGTAGAGAAGGTCCCAAATAAAACCTGCACTCCAGTCTGCCCTTTTGAAGAACCAGGAACATTCACACCAAGATATGTGACATATGATGAGCAAATAAACCAGCAGAGAGCCGCAGTAGGGCTCTGCCCAGTGCCTATCAGAAGAACAATACCTATTGACGTACCAATACCAAGGAAACCATGTACAGTAACGTACCCATTGAAAAAACTATGCCAACAAATGAAACGAAATGAAGATTGCCTAAGTACAGTCCCGAAAGAAACCAAAAAGGTCTTAATGGAAGATGAATGGTGACGTCACGAGGGGCCAGACAGACTCACAGATAGAAGAAATGACAACCCGAGAATGACACAAAGAGACGAAACGCCATGAGTAAGGATATCGTGAACTTAAAGTAAAAGAACGATGTCCAAATGTAAGAAAGTTAAGCTGTAAACAAAATGAAGATAGTCAACCAGTTTACACCTGTAAATATGCTTGGAACCGCAAGAAAGCTAAGAAAACAGTGCAGCTTGCTATGCTTAGTAGAACAGTAGTGCGGCAAACACCATTATACATAATCTACCTGTTACGCTCACCTGGTATCCACGGGGACGCCACCCAGCCGTATGGACACTGGTATCCTTCTCTGCGGTTCCCAGATGTGGCCAGTGGGGGAGGTTCTGCCTGTAATACAGGAGGGCTATGTTCAAGACTGGCCAACTGGGGTAATTAGCCTCCCACCGCCCCGTATGCCTTCAGCCCCTCCGGGGCCTCTCCTCACCTTATTGTTGATTCAGTTGTGCTCTCCGTCCTGCCTTCTTGGCAGGGGCGTGTTGTCCTTTGTGGACGGATGCGATCTAGTTACTCCACTGATGCCGGCCCGTTTGAAGTCTTTCAGGTAGGTCTTATTGCTGTTGTATATTGTTGTTAATCCTGCATGCCTTTCTTGGTTTAATAATGTCTCTTTCTCTTCCTTAGATGTGCGGAAGTCCAGTGTGGTGCATTGGCTGAATTGGGTCTCGCCGGTAAATGATGGCGTGTAATGAGCACTATGATGCGGTAAGTAGGCGCTATGTGCAGCGCAGTGATGCCTTGCCTTTGCTAACCTGTTTTCTTTTCCCATAGATCGTGGTGTTCACCCAGGGTGTGGAATTCCGAGGCGATGCTGGTCGAGAGGCAACCTGCTAGGTGAGCTTTTCGGCACAGTTTGTTATGTTGTAATGTCTCTAATACCTTGTTTCTTTCCTTTTTGCAGAACCGTCAGTACGGGAGTCGCGCTGATCCTAGGAAGCTGTTCGCAAGAGCTGTGGGCAGCCAAAGATGAACATTGCAGGTAAGATGCTGCTGCTAACAATGTTCCTTTTGTCTCCTTACAGGTGCTGTTTCTCCGAGGTTCGCGGGTATAGCTGGACACGGTGAACGTCACGTTGCAAGATTGCAAAGTAACGCAAAGCGTGTAATCCAAGTCGGGTGTGGTTTAAATAATTTCAAGAAAGTAGTCCAGGTAAAGTAGTCCCTAGGCTACCACACCCAAAACACAATACCGCATAGCTTGGGTCCAAGGAGCCAAGCTATGTGGATGCCTCCATGTTGGCTGGCAGTTATAAAATAAAGTAGTTCCCCAAGCACATGTCGTCACTGTGTATGAGTCTGGTGCCATTGGAGCCAGGACTGGCTCCAAGAGGGCCTAGGAAGTGGATGCCAAGGCTTATTGGAGACCCGAGCCAAGACCTCTTCTGGCCCATGGGCTTGCCAGAGGGGTTTTTGGATGTGGGTCGTGACACTACCTCAAACGAAGCACATTATTATAAGTATATTTCTATTTTGCACAAGAAGCAGAATCAACCCAGGTTACTAAAGGCCAAATGAGAAAAGATTAATATTTAGCAAAACGAGAAGAGACGGCTGAAATGAAACTCAGCAGAGGCAACTCGTGCCAGGAAAGCCAAGGTCATACCAATAGAAGAGGCGAACAGTAGCTACATATAATTAAAACTAAGAACAGAATATCCTGCCTCTGAAAGGTCGAGATAAGAAGACGAAGGCAGGTGGCGGGTGAAACGAGAATCAAATACACAAATTGAGGGAAAAGAGACAAATTCACGGTGTCGGAATCATATGACCAGCCGAGCAAGAAGAAGCGAGGGCTCACACCTACGCTTGGCACCTGACCAGGCAGAGATATCAGTACCTTTTCCAGACAGAAGATGCAGTCTCGAGGCCAACCACAGCTAAATAATTGACACATGGCTACTAAAGTGATGATTGATTGTTACCATAATCGGAGGAAGGCCGGGTAACTAAGGGGCACCCCGCACCTGGCCGACCATTCTGCGTGCTGCTAAGCGAAGTAGAAAAGTATGCATGGGGTTGGTTCCAACCCAATCACAATGGACCAAATAATCTAGGGTCCTATAGTTAGTAGAGCCAATGAGACATCGTACTTTTAGTGACATCTACAGTAGTCATTTCAAAGGAAGGGCTTAGACACTTACCCGACAGTGTTTACCCAATCCCCTTACTCCGTTACCATATACAAATATGGTACCTATAGTAAAGTTACCTTTTCCTAACCAATAGAATTACATGTTAACTTTCAAGTTTTACAAGTCAATGATGACGGGTTTTGAGTATAAATGTTAGAACTTGAATGAAGTTCATTGGAGTTGAAGCGAGAAGGAAGATCGCATTACTGCTGATATCCATAACTCCCCGTTTTATGTACGTGTCATTAAACGGACTCCCTTTGTTAAACTGTTTGAGTTGTCCTTATTGATTGGTGTTGGAGTAATGAATCTGTACCCCCATCCATCTCACGTGTGCTGCTATCTTGTCTTAAAGTGCTTCTGAGCAAACTCTGACTCTATGGGCCGGTCGGGGGTCTCGGAGTTCAGAAGGAAAAAAGGACCATGTGACGGAAATCTCTACCCACTTTAGAGGTAGGAGACTTACATCACAGGGGGATGGGTGAGTGGAGGATCAGTCAGGAGTGAAGGTAAGTTCCACGAAACAAAGGTTAGTAGGGAGCGGGGGTCATAGCTAGGGGGAAAGCAGCACAGTGTTATCCATGTGCTCCAGAATTCGCCATTTTCGGATTCGAAAAAACGTGGCAAGCAGTAATCACGTAGAACCGCTAGAACATCTCTTTGAACAACACAAAGCCATCAATACTTTTCTGATGAAATGCACAAGTGAAGAAAGCTCACAACTGTGTATGTCTTCTCAGAAATGTGACCGGGATACCTTGAAAGCGATGTCACGTTTTATGAATTGGAATGGTCCGAATTTGATATCCGATATATGTACTTTTGTAAAGAAAGGACTGAAAATGTTTTAAAGGGATATTTGTATGTAATGTATTGATTTTTACTGACCGTTAATGCCAAATAAAGCTTTTACTACTACTCTCAGAAATGTGCATTCATTCAGTGACTCTTCAAAATGCTTTCGTCCAAATGATTCCTCTCGTTTGTGTTCTCTGTGACCACCTGCAGCCGATGGGGAGAGATTTCATACACTGAAAAAAGCTGCGACTCTAGTATAGAACATGTGTGTGGACATTTGCTCAAATATTGGATCAAGAACTATAATGTTGACCCCCCAGGAATATTTCTGTGTCACAATCCTGGATACATGATGCATATGTGGACTCTGCATATTGGATCAAGAACTATCATTTTGGCCTTACATTTACTTTAAAGATGCTTTCTTATAAAGTATACTTTTGTTCTCCTTCAGAAACACCTATCTTTATTTATTCCATTTTCATTTTCATTTGTGCTAACAGTAATTCACTAACCCCTAATCAGAGTAAGAGGTTTAAAAGACATTGAGCACCATTTTCTAATGTCTAGTCAATTTGATCTTTCCCGTTGCACCGAATTTCATTGCAATCAACTAGCGCATCTCGCTGATCATGATGCACTTTTATTTTATAGCAATAAAACCTGGTCCGCCGAGGCACAAGGTATAGATGGATTTGGCACCTACCCCGAGTGCTAATGCAAGTTCTCCCCTGAGAGTTCTTCCTTAAATCCTTATCTTTTCAATCCGCACCTTCTGCCCTATCCCAATAACCAGGATATATTTTTGAGTTAGGCTTTCACCTTCTCAATAATTCAAACTGAGATATTCCCAGAACAGCAATAGGAGCTATCCAGTATGCAACCCTTTTAATTCATTGTTCCAGTCGTTTTCTTCATCAACAGACATTATTAGTCTCTTAATTGTGGTATGGTTGACTCTTTCGACACAACCATTTGGCTCCGGATGGTGAAGTGCTATTTGACTACTAAGTGCTATTTGACTACGAGCCATACCTTTGTTAAATTGACCATATTTAATTTTGTCTGTTGTACCCCATTATGTGTTACAATGTTCAAAAGGAATCCTTCCCTCCCTCCAAAATACTTTACTCATATGCACTTTGCAAAGCTTGCCATTATTTTACTGCCCACTTTCATTTCAGTACCTCTGGAAAATAATTCTATGAGCACTAAAATGGAATTGCTCCTTTCCCCACTAAAGATCGATGGACCTACCTTCATTGTAATTAAATTATCTCTCTGTTTTTACATTCTTCACACACTTTTAGCATATGCTCCTCCAACACCTCCAGACCCCTCAACAAGAAATAATATTGTATCCGACCTGGTCTTTGTCATACCTAGTTGTCCCAAATAGACCATACACCCAATCATCTCTTTCATTCCAATAGGTGGTCTCAACCTACGAGATCGTCATCAACAACCAGTTCATTTCACTTTCTTATGTATTCCTTTAAATCAAGATCATCTTCATCTTAGCTGGGTCAGTCTACACAACTCATTTTCTCTATCAGATGTATAACATTGTCACCATCCACAATCATCATGAAACCTGGAACAGCAATAACACATCATCCCAATGGATAATAAGACAACAACTCCAATACTCTCAGGTCAACAGCAGACTGGAACTTCGACGTTTCAGTCTATCCAGGAACTTAAATATTAATACCCCTCAAGAGTCCCAACCCCCCTCTCTATTCCCCAAATAACCAACACACCTTGCAATGTTCAGGCATCCTTAGAGTATCCATGGGCTCAATGGTAAGGGCAAGGAGTCAACAGATAACTCAAGATAACTCAAGACTATAAGGGCCTGATTCACAGATGTGCTTTATAATGGTGAAATCCCATAGGAAAACGCTCTGTGAATCAGTCCCTAAATGTATACATTAGAAGAGGTTATTTTACAATAAATATTTTACAACACAAGTTTGCCAAGGTTTTAGCATAAACTGAAAGTAAAAATGGATGATAATTTATTGTATTGATTTATTTTATTGATCATTTATAAGTACGCTTTATACAACAGAATTGTGTTTCAAAGCACCACAAGGCTAAATGGGAAACAATGGCAAAGCCAGTAATATACAGTCTTAGTCCTACTAGGCCTTGTGGCATTCGGCCTTGCAAGTGCATTCTGAGAGGTTTTGGGGACGGGAATGGTACGGGAGACAGAGGAGTGAAAAAGTGCTGGAAGATGGTTTGGAAGGAAAGTGCTAAGGGGGGCCAGGAGGAGAACTTAAGCCTAAGTGATGGTACAGGCTACTCTCAAGGAGGGATTTGGCACCACCAACAAGAGGCCCACAGGGCAGTGCAGTTGGAGGGGAGGCGTGCTGGTATTGACTGGGAGGAAGGGTCTGGGATCCTGCGAGATTCATGAGGATCAGGCCACAGTCGAAGCAGCAGTGGAGTGATTGGCAAGGAAGTGAACGAGGGAAAGTGGTAGAGAACAGCAGGGTTTTGAGCAGTTTCTGGAACTTCAGGAGGTCCAGCTCAAGTCTGAGAGAGGCAGGGAGGAGACAAAGAGAGACCTGCCCGCCACGCTCTGCTTGGAGAAGCGGTTGCCAGTCACAGAGTTGGAATTAGAGGAGTGTGGGGCTCTAGCAGGGGAGCATTTAGCACAGGAAAGTTGGAGATAGTGTGGTCCCAGGCCTCAGAAGGCCTTGTGGATGATGAGGGTCTTGATTTTGGTCCTTGCAGCCACCAGGAGCCAGTGGAGAGATTTTAGTGCTGGACATATATGGTCCCTGGGCTTGAGGCCAAGGATAAGTCTTGCAGCTCTGTTCTGGATTAGCTGGACGGGGTGAAGGAAGGAAAGAGTGAGATTGAGAAAGAGGCTGTCTCAGTATGCCAGCCTGCAGAGGACCAGAGCTCTGGCAACATTGAGCTTCTGGGGGAAGGTGAGAAAAGGAAGAATGCCTCTGAGGAGGTGGAGCTGGAAGTGGGACTTCTTGATAAGTCCATGATGTGAGGGGTGAAGGAGAGAACAGAGTCGAAGATGACCCAGAGGTTTTTGGCCTCACAAGATGATGGGGGAAGAGGACCCAAAGAGGGTGGCTAGAGGGTATGAAGAATGGAGGGCACAGGTTTCCCAATGAGGAGGATCTTCATCTTACTGGCAAACAGGAATGAGAAAGGAGGAAGAGGGGTAAATAGAGGGAAATTTGAAGGAAAGCTGTGTGTCATCGGCATAACACTGGAAATGAGGAGAGAAGGAGGAGATCAGGTGAGCAAAGGGGTGAGATAGATTTTGAAGAGCTATGGCGATAGGATAGAGCCCTTGGGGATGCCACAGGTAGAGAGGGTGGTGTTGGAGTAGAAAGTACCCAATTGCAGCTGGGAAGGGCAGTTAGTGAGGAAGAAGGTCAGCCAATCCAGTGCCCGGTCAGTGATGCCAAGGGTGTCACAGTGTCGTTTTATGAGGATGGAATGGTTTACCATGTCAAAGATAGAGGAGAGAATGAGGAAAATGAGAATGGCAGGAGAGATGTAGTCGAGATTTGCGAGCATGGTTTCATGGGTGTTCAGGAGAGCAGTTTCCATGCCTCTTGATGCCCGGAATCCAGAATGATGGCCATAAAGGCAATTAACAAGATCAGTGTGGAGGGTCAGTTGGAGGTGGACCAGCTTTTCAAAGATTTTACCCATGAAGGGGGTGATAGAGATCGGGTGATAGTTATCTGGGCAGGATGGGTCAGCAGATAGCTTTTTTAGGAGAGGGTGCACAAGTGAGTGCTTGAGGGATAGAGGGAAAGAGCCAGTGGTGAAGGAGTGGTTACAGAAGTCAGCAAGAGCCAGGGGGAGAGATGAAATGTTGTCCTTGAGGGTTCTGGAGGAGCGCCTGTTTTGAGGAGGCCTTCATAAAGCGGATCAATTTAGAGAGCTCATCCGGTGCTATGGGCAGTGGGGAAGAGAGTGATGGGCGTGGTAGGAGGGGGGCCAAGGGAGGCAGGGGAACAGGCGAGCAGGCATGGGAGAGGATATGGAGGAAGAGGAGAGTGAGCACACGATATCCTGAGTTTTGGATGATAAGTGGGAAGCCAGGGCAGTGCAGAGAGCATGGGAAGGAGTGAGGGAGGTGGCGACTGCAAGTGGATTGGTGATTTCCTTGCAGATTTAGAAAAGTTTGGCTGTGTCGTTAGTGGCTCCAGAGATGCAGGCTTGGATGTGGGCCAACATCTTGGAGTGGATAGAGAAGCAATATTCCCTTTGGAGCAGGCGGCAGACCAGTTTGTCAAAGGGTATGGTCAAGGACTGTGTGAGAAACCCCACAGTGTCTCACCCACTAGTCCTCGGGGGTCTCTCTCTCAGATGGCCATGGCACAGCCATCGCCTTTGAATCCAGACCCTGGGGTGGACCAGTGCAGGTGTACCACCTTGGTGAGGGGTCCTTGGGGAGTGGGAGTGGGGCACCTGATGGCGAGATGTGGTAACCCCCTCCCTGTAATACCATTACCCCATTCTACCTGATAGGATATTTAGAAACTCTACCCCACCCCTTTCCCTTCATGAACAGTTTCACATGGACAGTCCGCTCTGGGAGAAAACAGACTCACAACTGAGCATTGTACCTGACATGTCCCACTAATATGGTCAGGCAAGGTCAGGCAATTCCTGGTAATCACTCACACCTGACTTCCATTAATCTTCCCCACACGAATAAAAAGCAGAGCACAAGAGCACACTCTGAGCGAGGCAAAGCACACAAAGGAACAGTGTTTTCCTGAAGGCAGCTGAACAAGGGAAGAAAGACGGCAAACCAAGAAGAGTGCGCAAGAAGGGAGATACACTGTTGCTTTCCAGAACCCTTCAGATTAAAAAGAGTAAGGACAGGAAACCAGACTGAAGAATTCTGTATTGTGTGTGAGAGATATCCTGGACCCTCCTGCATGGCTGACTGAGTCAGGGAGGAACAGCAGCCGCTGTAGTACCATCCATGGCTCTAAGATTAAAGGGGCGCCAGAGAGATCAACACAGTCGGTGGGTTGGGGAGACTGATGCAGGACCGGTTTGTGTTGAAGTCAAGTTTGCAAGCGGCAACATTGTATAACAAGCGCAAGAACAAAGTTTGGTAACATGTGTGATGAAAGAGGTGAGGAAAGCTTAATTGCTGATGCATGTTTGAACATTTACGAAGAAAGATACAATAACAGTGACACAGTGGTCCGTGACAACAATGGTGCTTAATCAAGGGTCTCTGTAAGGAATGCAGACAAGAAGTGGCAGAAACAAAAGAGTGGGAAGAGGGGAAGAGTAGGTTGAGAACCTTGGGCCATGATAGTGCCATTGCGATAGGCATTAGTGATACACCTAGAGGATGAGAAGTATGCAAGGTGTACTTCCCACCTGGTGCTACCATTAATGGTTGAGGAGGAAAAAGGAGTGGAGACCAGATGGGGGGTCGATAGGTCAGGAAAGGGGACAGTGAAGAGGATGTCCATAATAGTCTCTCTGGAAGTGGCACTGACGTAGGTGTCAGCGATAGGCAGTCCTGGACTAGAGCCCAGGAGAGCTTTTCCAGCTTTTCTCTTCCAGAAATTGTGAGAGATGTAGGATAGGTGATAGAGTAACAGTTAGAATAGATAGGAGAGTTTGAGAATTCCATGGGGAATAGAAGGTGAGAGAGATAAGCAGGGGAGCTGCACAGTGCACTGGAATTTACCAAGTGGCCTAGCAGCCAGGTAGGCACAGAGGAGGAGGAGCGTGAAGGAAGGCAAACAGTGCACAGAAAAAAGTGCTCCTAGATTCGAAATTGCCAAGGAGCACTAAAAACAGCACAAAATGGAGAATGCGGTGATATGAAAATCACACCTAGGTTCGAAATTGCCAAGAGGCACTAGTAACAGCACAACATGGATGATAAAGATAAAAAAGGCGCTCCTGAAGTGGAATTATGGTTATGGCACTAGTAGGCAGCAGAAAGCAAGCTGTAAGTGAATAATCAAAGAAATCAAACATGAACAAATTGTTTAAGGATCGTAGCCATCAGCTTGTCACTCCATTCCTATGGGCTCTGACTCCTGGACTGTGGCTTCTTCTGCTCTGCACTTCTTTCTTGCTTTGGTTGAGTGGTCACTCACTCATCACCTGGTCCGGATGCTTCTCTCTGAGGCGGCAGTTGCATCCTTTATGGATCAAAGCTCCCTAGGCTCATCATTCAAGGTTACACACCTGAATGAGGCTGTGTTAGTCCTCCTTAGGCATGGTCGGACTTTCTCTGCACTGCCCCCTCATTTTGCCCAATTGCAACCATCTCTGCTCCAGGAACATGCTCACATAGAAAGCTGAATTGTTCTGCCCCAGTGCAAATTCCCCCCAGGGCCCGAAAGCATCAAACTAGTGTCAACTGTGCACCCCAGTAATCTAATTGTAGTGATAGGGTCTTCAATTCCAAAACGTTCCTGAATCTGCGCTTGGTTGATCTATATGACCATGCCATCATGCCTGTCAAATATCTGTAGCTCCTATTATCACCAGTCGTCCATGTGGCATCCGACAGTCCACTGCTCAGTGTCTCCTCCCTGCCAGTGAACGCTCCTTCACTAACCCAAAGGGCTCACAGAGGCAAGTTGGAAATAATGCGTTCAGCTTTTTGTGATTAAAATCAATGTTGTTTTCTTGCCTTGAGCTAAAGGACTCCGTATGCTATGTCTCTCACACCTGGCCAGCTGACACTGTCTGATGCTGGCATGCGTTTGATAGATAGATCCATGAACCTAGTACACAAAGCTTCACTGCTGACTGCAAGTGGAGTTTGGCAATAGGCATGTTTTTTTAGGAACAAGTGGGTCATAGGACTGGGTCAGAAATAAGGGCTATGGAGTGTGGGCTGGCCGGGAAAACTTGTGGAGACTGGTTGAATGCCACAGGTTAGAGATAGAGCAGGGCTTGGCTGGCGAGGAACGAGGGTTGCCCAGAGCGATGCTTGAGCTCAAGATTAATTCGGAACCTTCCAGCCAGCACCTCTTTTGTTTTACTTCATCACCTCGAGTGGGACGGGTATGCCCAGACATGGGTTCAGTGCCTGCTGGGCCTAGCACCCAAAGCTACTCTTCGCTGATGAGGCCCAACAAGGCTGAAACATGTCTGGGAATGCTTGTGGTCTCATGCAGAAGGGATGTAACCAAGCAGTTAGGCTGGACTGCCCCTTGTGGGGTGGGACCATGCCTGATTTCCATATGGTCTTTCCCTGTTTGTAATGGCTTGGCAGGCGAAGAACGGTGGTCTGGAATGTTGCCCAGAGCAATGCCAGAGGCTAAGATTAATTCAAAACCTTCCAGCGATCACCTCTTTTGTTTTGCCTACGGATGGTCTGGGGACTGGTTTGAGCACCTCTGGGGCCTTCCTTATTTAGCCTGGGTTGATCCCGGGCCCCCATGAATTTTCCAGTTCCATCTGCTAACCTTAAGCATAGGTCTTTGTGAAACTGCATGCAGTAGCTTAGTTTTTAGACAATGCTGTTTACTTTTCCAAGGGAGGGGTCCGTACTCACCAATGTAGGACTCTATAGAGGTAGTTGGCTACATGTTGGATGAGGCACACCACCTCACCAGAAGAAATTGTTAGGATTTTCGTCATGGTTGGCAAACTATGTTCTGGCAGTTCAGGAAAACTAGCAAAACAAAGGGAGTCAAACTAGTAGGATGTTTTCCAGTGCCCAGGGCCTTTCCAGGTCTGAGGAAAACCATGGTAAATAAAGCAAACCCACAAGACATACAGCAGAGGGAACTCAAGTAGCCCAAGAGAGCAGAGCAGAGAGAGAAACAAAATCCTAAGGTAGAAGACACAAACCCTCAAAGGAAGACCTCCAAAATAATGTCTCACAATATCTTCACGCTGAAAACTCTAGTATGAACAATTCTTCGGATTTGCTATTCCTCATAACCACATGTGAGGTGTGCGCACACTCAAACATACATTGTTGACAGGTGTTTAATGGAACAGCATGAAATTGGTGTGAACGTTTCTTTCACATTTGTTGAGGAAACGTTTGCCGCCCACGTTCATTTGTGCGGATTTACATTTCTGCAAGAATAGTGTAACGCAAATCTGCCTTAAAGAAATATGAAACAATTGCACAAAATAAGAAACAATGGGCCTTGTTCCAAGTGCGGTGGTACGCATGCCGGAAAAACGAATTGCTGCATAGGACTCCACAGGAATGGGGAAGTGGAAACACCGGCACCATGCTGTAATAGTGTTGCTGTTTCCGCTTCCATCTGCAGGCGGGTGGCGTTACTCGTAATTTGCCGGTCGAGAAACAACGGTGGCAGTGGGTTTACCGCAACCGTTGTTTCCGAACCGCCAAACTCTGAATGAGGCCCAATGAATATGCACAATTTCGCGAGTTGGATTTTAATTCTGTACACCACTATTAAATATTATTATATATATTACAATTCATTGTGCCTACAAGACAAGCTCATAGGCCCTTTGTCACACATGAGTTATTTGGAAACCGATAGTATGGCGATTTCATAAAAACAGAATATTTTAAGTTACAATTTCATAACTAAATGCTGGGAGAATAGCTCATAAATTAAGCACTCACTTCTGACATGGAGCCAGCCTTCAAATTGCAAGTTCAAATTCTGACAGGGTTGACACAGTCCCTTCACCTTTTGAAAGGTCGATGAATTGAATGTTTTATTTTGCCCTAATAACAGCAGTTATTGCAGCACTTAAAAGTGGGACTGACCCAGCAGGGAGCAGTACACATAAACCTGATGTCATCATTATCATTACTGTATCATTATGAAAATAAAGTATGATGTCTCAGCGTACGTTCACACTTATAAAATTGTGTCACTTGCCAGTTTAATTTATTGGGGGCCCAAATTGCCCACTTCTACATATTTGAACACTCACCTAACATGATCATATGGGTCAGCGTGTTTTACTATTTTATTTCCATCTTGAACTCTTCCCAAAAACTAAAAGCTCCAAAAGATATTTGACTGGGAGATGCTATGTTGCAGAAATTTCAATGGCATCCCATGCATAAATAGCTCCTTCTATTGCAAGCGAAGGAGATGAATACATAAGAATTCTGTGTTCTATTTTTCTATTATTATTTCCAAATCTGAATTGTAAAAATGGCAGTGTCTTTTATTCAACCAGTTCTACCTGTGTTTCCTTGATCAGCCATACTGATAATTCGGAGAGCCAAATGTAGAGGAGCACCTGCATGCCTCTGCAGGAAATCCAGCCACCATACCTCCTATATGCTGGAAGCCTGAGATTGTGCCCTGTTTGACACCAGCAGTTGTGCCAATACTGCAGCGTATGTTCGAAAGTAGGTATCCATTGAGACAACCCTATTGAACGTATCCATGAAGGGATGATAATCTGAGGGAAGAACTCCCTGAAGGAATAAGAAAAAGAGCAATAAAAGATGTCTGTGATGTCATAAGAGAGTATGAACAACGTCTCAGAATTTTGGCTAAAGAGGATGCATGGATCCTACAGACACTAATGACGAAGCAAAGAATCGACTAAACTCTTAAATATGAAAAAGAAGATTACACCGGCACAAAGTGTTGCAGGGAAGCAACCGTTCAATAATTGTACAGACGCTGAAACGCAAGGTAGACTAAGTCATCATAGAAGCTGGCTATATATGGTGAATAAGACTGCAAGCGTTGCCTCCACTGTATATAAGCCGAGACCAATGAAGAGGAAAGGGAGAATTGTGTCACAGCAAGAATAAGCTGAAATCATGGAGCTGCATGGCGAGGTTGTCTAGCCTGGAGTCAAGAATGATGCAGCCAAGGTTGGCTCTCCATTCTGAAAAGGAGTGAACATGTGAAGGATGAATCAGCCCTTGTTAAGCTGCAGAGAAAGAACACCAAGAGTGCCACGTTGTATTCATTAAGAGCATTTGAGACCTGCAAAATGTATAAAATCATGGTCTCCTGTCACGCGAGCCAAGGATGAAAATAGAGTCGATCTTGGAGTCCCCGAACAACGATATTGAATGCCCGCACTCCCATGTATTTCCAGAGACAAGGATACTTTGCAAGGCCAAGTTCAAAGACAATCTTCATGGTAGAAGGCTTGGGTGATGAGAGATGCTGGGATTGGGTGGGGAGGTAGATTCAGGCCCACCTCCTTGCACCTGGGTCTGGGCTTAAGTTTTGCTAAGTGAACCGAATGTTCCAGACATAGCACAAGCATGCCAAACAATTGTAGTGGTCCACATAACGAAGGACCTTATAGTTTGAAAGACCAATTAGAAACTGTGTACTTAATGGTTTTGAAGATTTCATGTTTTAGAGGTAGGCATATGTAGTCCACCTGACAGCGGACAGCCAATTACAATCCCAGTTCCTACAGATAGTATATAAAATGATCCTCGTAAGCCTATCCCAATCCCCAGTAGGTTTTTCATTATTTGCCGCGTAGAATAACGTCACCTCTGACGTATTTTAAGTATAAAGTCTATGTTTTCTGAAAAAGTTGTTGAGAGAAATTGAGTGTACGTCCGTTGTAACTTCCTGTTTTAGATAATTGTTAGTAAAAACAGGACTTTGTCATCTTCCTGAGTTGGTTCAGTTATTTGGACTCAGAGTTATTCTGTGAACCCCGCATGCATGTTTCTAAAGGGCCGTAAGCTCACAGAGTTCACAAAACACTGACTAAACTTAGAGGAAGACATTTCTACTAACTAGCACTAACATGCCCTATAAAATACAGAAAATGAATTCCTGCTAAGTAGCTCCAACATGCCCTAAATCGAAGTGCCAATGCCATTAGAAGGTAACAAATAATGTCATCCATATATACGTAACAGTTAGGTTATGTTAAAGGTTTTTATACCACGCACTGTTGCCACTTGGCACTCTGGCGGATCTGCAACCTAAGGAGTGTGGGAGGGGATGTAGTTCAGTAGGAATGAGCGGGAGAAAGGAGCAAGAGAGCTGTGATGTGCGGTTGGCAGCATCAGGTAATTGAGGTTTGTTCCTTTGTTGTGGTGTAGTGAAGTATGTGCCGTTTGTTGTGCGGTAGAGGTCTGGTTGTGTTTGGTTCAGAGTTTGATAGGTGTATGCAGAAGGATGAGTTTTTTAGTAGGGTTGGTTAGTGGCGGTACTCTATACCCATGATCTCTGTTTTGACTGCCTACGGCACATATCCCTTCCCCTGTCAAACATTCTGGTGTGTTACACTTACCCCTTCTATGTTGTGTGTAGAGCTGTGCTTTCCCCTCAGTGCTATTCAGTGGCAGCACCCTCTCCACCCCCTGTGTTCTGACCAATTGCCGGCCCCATCTCTTCATCCCAGCACACCTTGGTGTGCAGCATCCCCCTCCCCTGTGTGCTTGATGTGCCCTCTGATCGACCAGTTCTGAGTTCTGGCCACGTTTCTCTTCCCTCTTTCATCTAGGTCTTCTATTGGTGGTCCAGTTAAGTTGGATCCATCTATCTCTCCTGTTTCCGGTTTGACCATCTATGGGGAAGGGTAAAGCTGGGTCTCCCTCCCATTCAGGCGCCTCTCTTCTTTCATGCACTTCACTCCGGTTCAGCCTACTCCTCAGTTCTTTTCAGTTGTGTGTTCATTTCTTTGGTCGTCTGTGTTGTCATTCATTTTCACTGTGTTCTGAGTTTAAGAACCAAGTTTTTAGATGTTTTCTGAATGGTCCTTCATGGTTTGTATTTCTCTGGGGAGGGACTACCAACGTTTTATGGATAAGCAAGAGAATACCGATCCACCAAGTTTCTTCTTGTTGAATGGTTTAGGATCTAGGCGGATGTTGCTGAATCTGAGTGTTCTAGTTGGATGGTAGATGGTGATTTTCTTTTGTATGAATTCTGCTCCTAGGCCGTTGTAAAGATGGATTTCTGAACTCTGACCTGGAGGGGCAGAGGTTCTGAAGGCCAGCCCAGTTTCTTGGAACAGGGTTACCTCTGGAGAAGCCAGACCAATCAGGGTAGCGATGGCGGCTGTCAAGACTAAGGGCCTCATCACGAGTTGGGCGGTAACGCCGGCGCTAATAGCGCTGGCGCTATCTGCCCTACCGCCAAACTCACCGGCGCTATTAGCGCCAGATCACGGGTTTGGCGGATTTGGAAATCCCCATTCCCCATTGAGCCCATTCAGGAATGCCCCATTCCCCATCGGGCTCAATGGGGACATTTTGCGCTCAAACCGCCGGCATATTTCCCGCCGGCGGTATGAGTGCGAATTTTCAGCGGATTTCCCCCCAGCTCAGAGCTGGGGAGAAATCTGCCAAAGCCCAGTTTTGGCAGACCCTGAAATCCGGCGGTAACAGCGCTACCGCCGGATTTATGGGTTACCGCCAAACTCGTGATGAGGCCCCAAGTCTCAAGAGGGATCAGGGTGACTGAAAGACCTCAATGAGCACACAAAGCAAGGACACTTACAAATTACTCCAGACAGGTGTTATATTAAAAATATAGACACATTTATTACAAGGCCTTTGTAACATCGACCATAGCAAAGAATCACAATAATACTGAAGTAAACCAACACATCACAATCAATACAATTTATGTACAAGACCGAGGGGTCTAAGGAGTTAAAAGCAAGAAATATGTGGACCACCTAGATGGGGAGGAAAACAGGTGGTGCAAGTAATCATTAGACCCAGTTCGACATCAGAAATACACCTAATTAAGAGGCAGTCCAAGCCCTATGAAGATAGGAGTCTTATGCTCAATAGTACATGCACACGCTTGTGCCAATGGGCAAAATAGGGTCTCTTCAAGGGTCTCTGACAGTTCAGGAAGGTGGATGAGGCGATGAACGAGTTCCCACTACTCAAGCAAGACCTCTGCTTGCGGGCAGTGTCAGGGTGAGAGTGCGGGATGGAGCCGCTATCTCGCGACAGCGGTAGAAAAGAAATGGGTTCCTGCGCTAGGGGCCACCGGTTGGGGTATGGACTACTCACCGGTCCCCGATGCAGGCAGACCCAGACTTCGCCAGTTCAGTTCACTTTGCTGGCAGGTTCGGATGCGACAAGTAGGACGTCTCGACACCATGTAGTTTTCACGGTTGCAGGTTTCCGTGTCAGGGGGGTCACAAGTGCAGCGAACTAGCACAGGTCGTTGCCGTAGCAAGGCAACACAGTAACCACCTTTACTCCGGTCTGGGTGCACTTCAGACCTGGAAATGCCAAGTGTACGAAATTCGGTGTGAGGGTGCCGGGGACACAGAGCAAGCAGGATACCAAGTTTCGAGGGCTTCCTTGAAACGGCAGCGGTGACAGAGCAAACGTCCCGTGTAAGCTGGTCAGCCCACTGGTTGGCCCAGGGACACTTCTGAAGAGGCTTACTTGCAGGGTTTGATGAAGGTGCAGAGAATAGTTAGTCCCACTATTCCAATGGGTCGAAGCGCCTTTGCAGACCTTCTAGGGCGATCAGATGCAGAGGGGTCTCGCCGGACGACAGCGGGCTCAGGGTGCCAAACCTTCCAGCGGGTCACCAGCGGTTCTCGACTCGGCTTCTTGTTGCAGGATACTTGGCTCCTTATCCTTTGTACGTGTGAACTCAGGAGATCGACATGGTAGTGGTGTTTCGGCCTCCTCTTATCCAAAGTTCCCTTTGTGTCAAAACGGAGAGGACCCAATGGGAGATCTGCTCACAAACACTCACTCCATACGTGGACCAATCACAGACCACGGTGGTCCCAGGCATTCAGGACACCCCAGACTCTCTGGCACCCAGGATGTGTATTGGGAACAGACATCCCAGCCCACATCCTGGACGCACACACACAAGGCATGCAGAAGCCCGCGAAAGCTTTGGGTTTCGCGGGAAAGTGCATCACCAAATAAGGACTGACCCGGATCGGCCCAACCTGGGGAAGTTGAAGGGGCAAGATGGCCAAAGGACAGGACAAAGAACCACGTGGCATGGCCATTTTGGAGCCAGGCCACCTATTCGTGCCCGTAAGCATGAATAACATGGCAAAAAAGTGTTCAATACATGAGATAAATGATAGCTGCCACCAGTCCTGTCCGTGACACACCTGCACAGTTCATAATAAGTCCAGCGAGAGGTTCTAGGGCCTTTGGAATGACTAGAGACCCAAGGGTGCGGTAAAGTAAGTTATATTGCACTTTTGTTACATTTTGCACGAAAGCTGCAACATGAGGAAAGGACTAAGGGAAACGAAGTCTCCCAGTACTGACTGTCTTAAGGGCGTATCATTTTCCCCATAAGAAGTGAGCGAAAACCCCGAGGAGTGCGGCTGAGGGCTGCACTTCTCTGGCAAAGGTTAGATCAGGGTGTAAAACAGCAGCAAAATGTGTGGGGGTTGACACATGGAGGGAAAATTACATTCAAATATGAAATCTTTCCTAACAGCCGTGTATTGCTTTATGTGTAATGCACATTATTTTGTAGGTGATTTGTTTGTTTTTTTACTCTGAGCCAATGTAGCATCTTTAGCGCTGGAGTGATGTGGCCCCTTTGTGAGAGTTTGAGGAGAAGTCTGGCATCTGTGTTCTGTATACGTTGCCATTTCTCCAGTAAATAATCCGGCATTTTGAGGTATAAGCTGTTGGCATTGTCTATCCAGGACATGACGAGGGAGCAGCATTTGCCCCTGTAAGGACACACATGTGATTTCTTTGTCACAACATGAGTGCTTTGGCCCCTGTAATGACACGCCTGCAATGGCTTTGCCCCAACATGACAGCATATCAACCTTTAAGAGTACACCTCTGATGGTGTTGTACACACCTGTCTTGGCTTTGTGCCAATATGCCAGCATTTGCTCTTGTGCTATGTATGGATATGCAATGTATTACCTTAAGCATAGATATAATAACAGACTTCCGTTCATCCACATGAAGATGAGTCTTTTTACTATGTGTCGGGAGTCTTGACCCACGTTTGAACTATTATGCTACAACATTTGGTGCTGTGGGCTTAGAAAATCCAAGATGGCGGAAAAGCCCACATTTGCGCCAGAATCCAGGAAAACTGCGCAGTTTTGCACACACCAAAATGGTCGCCTGACCTGCCACCCGCCAGTGCGAGTGTGATGGGCCGAAAGCGCCATGAGTGAAATGTGGTGCCAAAGGAAAAACAGCAGTGCCTGTTAGCTCAAAAAGTGCTTTGAAATCACATTTGTTTCTCTGAGATGCAAGCTAAAAATGCCTATTTTAAACATTGCAAGATATTCAAAAACCTCACTGAACAAAAGCAGACATTTGGCAGAATGTAGTCTTGTGCGCATACAAAATCTGGAAAGATGAAGAGCCTAAAGCAATGTTTATAACAAAACTGGCTGAGCTGTGGATGTCAGCAGCTTAAGTGAAATTGGATTTAAAACCACTAAATTCGAAATGTTTAAAATAAATGAGTGACCTACTGTTGAGTGGCACATAGGTTACAACTGTTTAAATGTCATAGTTTTGAACTTAGAATCAGCGTTCTAGCTGCATGTGTAAAAATTGTAAGTTTGATTTGAATGAAGAAAAACTGGAACAAAAGTGACATTTAGCTGAAGCCTGGGTTAAGGAGATTGAATTCTGCCTGACAACTACCCCCGACAGGAGTGGAAACTTGCCCAGCAACTGCATTCCCAGGCCTGGCCTCCCTTCTGCTGCACCACCAAAAGGAGATCACACCTCTCTGATTGAATTAGAGGAGGGGCACCTGGGACTGCAAAGGAAATAGAACAATGAACCTTCCTTGGCTCGTGCAAATGTTAAATTAGGGGGGTCGTAAATGGCTTCCTCTTGGAAGAAACTAGAAGGAGCAGTGCTTCTGGGAGCCACCTGAGCTGGAGGCGGGGACAAACAGAAATCCCCCCATGTGCTTTAGAACCTAAACCACACCCATCTGGCCAGAGCATAATTTTAAAAAGATGGATAATTCATAGTACGAAATTGTCAAAATTATATAATAATATAATTTATTCTTGTGATTTTTCTGTGCACGTTTTAAGAGGTGTTAGGACTCTGTGGTATGTTCTGGGGGGTAGTAGCGGAAAATAAGGTATTACTCCAAATGTCTGTATGTTACAAATCTGACACTTTATCATCTGATGCCCATACTCCTTGCGCATGTTTGTGTAAATTCTGGAAAAGTTTAGAGGTTGTGTTCTGGATGAAAAGGGCAGAATTCTGTCAGAAGTGGACACGACATCTTACAAAGACAGGGATCGGATGATCTGGTGCTACAGAAAATATGTTAACTGGACATATAATATTAGAAAATTGTACATAGATAAATATGTATTTGGATCAAAAATAGATTTGTGTGCAAATTGACAAGGGGAGGATCCTCAGACCCATAAACCTACCTCATCACGATGACACTTCATTTCTTCCCCAATCAGAGGACGGTAGATTCTCTCACCTATCAGGATCCTCAGAGGGTTGGGCATAGAAAGTCAGCCTTCCCACCCACTTTCAAAAGACATAAAAGGAGTCATTAAAATCCAGGTAGGGACATTCACTTTCCACTTCAGACTGATTTCTTGCAAAGCATTTTGCTGGACCAGACAATATCCAGAAGACTCCAGAACCAGAACTTAGAATCCAGACTTCAGAACTTGCAGCATAGAGGCCTAGTCCAAAAGCTGAATCCTTTTCAGCAGGCCTCAGAATCCAGCAACCTAACCAAACTATTCAAAAGCCGGACGAGCTGTTTGATTCTGGCTAGAACCCTGTGCCAGAACCCAGGAAGCAGTGCTGTATCCAGAAAGACCCAGACCAGACCGCTGTGCAGTGCCAGAACTTTTGCCAGAACCAGAGATCCAGACCAGCAGAGCAGAGCTGACCCAGAGAGCTGTGACTTCAGAACTACCCGCCAGGAGTCCAGTCCAAACCTGACCAGACCTTAGCCTATTTCAAATTTATAGTGTGAGGACCCAGCTGGAACTGTGCATAGTCATCTATTAGTTTAAAATAAGCTTATCCCATCCAATTCAACCTGCCTAGAACTGCATTAGAAATTGTGTGTTCATTCTGTGACTTTAAAGCTGTAAAAGTGTCATTTGCCATTCTGAATCATTATTTCATTTCTGAAAATCTATCTCCACAAAATCGTCCGTATCTTTTAAACCGTGTGTGCTAGGAACGAGATTTAACTTTTGTTTTAAAGCTAAGAATCTAAGCTTTCCAACGAACCCAGAACTTTTTATTCCTTATAGTTTTTCCGTAATCGCGCTCGACGCATTCGGAAAAAGTGCCGCGAATTGCAACTAGCTGAATTTCACCACTAAAAAAAATAGATGGTTTTGCTTGCATTGCTGAGATTCATTTTCAATCTGATAACCATTCCTGAATAATTGGTAGTGTTGACCTGAACCAATCTTAAGTAGCTATCACCTAACCTGAATCTCCTATAGGGAATTAAAATCATTTTTAGCATATTTTCACTCCATTGCAAATCCCATGAAAAGTATTTTTGTCTGTGTTTAAAAGCAAACCGGTTTTTCTAGGCTTGCTGGGGGGGAATTGAACATTGAATTGCATTTTGATTGTATTCCTGAAAACTATGTGCTCCTCTTCCATCTCTTTACATTACATGGGGGGGGAGTGAATTGCCACAAGGGGAAAAGTGATTATATTATCTCTTGTTGAAACCATATCAGTTTATCCCTGTGCTGCATTCTTTTCCACCATTGCATTCCCTTGAAACCATAAAGCATTCTCAGCTACCTTATCCCTTCTATACCAACTCCTAAGTGATTACAAAAGTGTGCTAGTGTAATATTATCCATTGTTGATCACTGTCATATTCATAAGTGTGCGATCAAATATTAATTTATTATAAAAGTGTGATATATATATATTGTTTAATTTTCAAATAGATCTTTTCATTTGCAAAACAAACCTACTTCTTGGCTCAGTGAGGTCAGGGGGATTCATAGAGCGGGGCGTTATACAAGGGTTTATCATCCAGATCCATGAACTTGTCATAAAAATATATAAATAAGGGCTTCCCTTGGGCATCCCAGACTTAGCATTGACTTAGTTGGCGTGCTGAATTGAGGTCACTTAACATATGTTTATGCTTAATTTAACAATGTGAAAAACCTAATTTGAATACGTTTTCAACAATAAAAGGAATATAGTTGGCATATATGCTGTATTTAAGTACTTAGAGTGTGTTCTCACATGGTGAACATTGCTAATACAAATAATTTATTGTGTGGCTGGTTGGTGTGGTCTGTGTATCCATATGTTGGGTTATGGAGATTGAATTCATGAGTATTCCCTAATGTGCATGACACATTCGGTGAAATTTGTGACGCTGCAAGTAAGAATATGCATGCATGGTCATTTGCTATCAGGTCCTGCTATGGATCCTTCTATGCATGTTCAGCTTCTGAATGAGTCACCCACAAAAGTTCTGTTACCAGCTTTCCCACTTGAGAAAATACTCCAAGACATGAAGCAGGTGGCAAGGCTTTTCCTGGAACTTACCACGTATGTCCATGCCAGAAATGCTTCTATTTTCTCTCAGTGATGGCAGGAAATCAAATATGAAATGGTCCACTGCATCAACAAACCGAACCATAGGCAGGGCCAGGGGTACCATTTGAATCTATTTACGGTATACATAACGTATCAGATTTTCACTTTCGCACTCAGAGAAAGGGTGCATAGCTAATCAGATGGCTGGAACAGCACGCGAGAATAAACATTCTCTGCCCGCTACCTACAGCCACCTGAGGCCCTTCACCGGGTGGTGCCATTATTATTATTTTTTAATGTGGGGAGGCGACAGGGAGCCTCTGCCTGTTGCCGCCCTGCCCCCACAAAATAATCCTTACCACTTCCCCACAATGTACCTGCTATCGCAGAGGTTTTTTCTCCGTCCCGGCGCTCCTTCCAACTTCTGGCTGAAGCCATAAAAATGGAAAAGGAACTTAGTCTTTTTTCCCCCCTCAGGATATTAGCTGTGCAAGCGGCACCGATCTCCAGAAAGAAAAAAAAGCAACATTTGCATCCCGGATAAAACCCAGGGTGTGAATGGCTTTCACCCCTACTGTGGGGGGAGGACAAGGATGGGAACAGTCTTCCAGCCTGAGCCTAGGTGGACCAGAGTGAAGCGAGGACCTCGGCGAGGGCTGCAATCAGCATCACCATAATCAGCATCACCATTGGTATCATAACCCAGATGTGGAGACATGTCCAGGGCTCTTTTATTTTGTACTTCTTGGGTCCCAACTTGAGATCTCAACCTACGCTTCCACCTTTTTACAAGGGACTTGAATACACAATGCGTAACCACCACTCTCTCTATGGCACTCATCAAAAATGCCATCAAGGAAAATTGGTGCTAGGAACAAAGGGGTAGCGAAAAATGTAATAAAATTGTCGGCACACTCATCACTCCTATGATCAGCAGAACTAATTTGAGGGAATGGGTCATGCTAATTTGTGACTACTCACACATTCAGTCTAAACAACTCGCTACCCCCTTCCATCAGACTAGAGCTATCCTTCAATGCCTTCAAAACTAACGTCAAACTCTGGCTTAATGATGAGCCTACCATCTACTGAGCCCAGATGATCTAGCTTCACAGTGATCTTACATCACAACCCTTGCTTGGCCTAAATTTCCTGCTGCTCCATCTCCCCCATTCCCGCCTTATAGGGTCAGCCTAATATGTAACCTAGTCGACCTTGTCACTATGTCGGTATACGTACCTGCCTTATATGGTCAGACTAATATGTAACCTAGTCGACCTTGTCGCTATGTCGGTATACGTACCTGCCTTATATGGTCAGACTAATATGTAACCTAGTCGCCATGACTGTATATATCTGTACTTACCTTGAAGGTCTGACCAATATGTAAATTATAACCTAGGTCGACCCTTCCACCATTACTGTACCTATGTTACGTTCACCTGGTAACCACAGGGATGCCACCCAGCCAGGTTACTCGCTGGTATGCTTCTGAGCTTTGCCCTGATGTGGTCTGCGGGGAAGGTTCTGCCTGAAAATACAGGAGGACTGTGTTCAATACTCACCGACTGGGGTAAGTATCCTCCCTCCACCCCGGTATGCTTTTAGTCCCTCTGGCACCCTCTCCTCACCTTGTGGTAGAATTAGGCGTGCCTTCTTTGCAGGGGCGCGTTGTCTTTCATGGGCGAGTGCGGTCCAGTTACTTCACTGATGCCGGCCCGTTTGATATTGTTCAGGTAGGTCTTATTGCTGTTCTTTCGTTTTGTTGCTATCCTGCATGCCTTTCTTTGTTTAAAATGTCTCTTTTTTCTTCCTTAGGTATGCAGAGCTTCAGCACGGCGAACTGGCTTGGTTGAGCCCCGCTGGTAAATGATGGCACATTAAGAGCGCTATGATGCGGTAAGTAAGCGCTATGCGCAGTGCTGAGAAGTCTTGCCTTTGCTAACCTGCGTGTTTCCTTCCTTGTAGGTCGCAGTGTTCTTCAGCACGAGTGGAATGTCCAGAGTGGTGCCAGCCAAGAGGCGACCAGCCAGGTAAGCCTTTTGAGCAGTTCGTAATTTGTAAATGTCTCTACTGCTTTCTTTAATGTTGCCTCTATCTTCCTCTTTCAGGTCGTTCTGTCCGGGAGGCGTGCAGATTTGAGGAAGCTGTTCTCAGTAGCTGCGAGTGTTTAAAGATGAAGACTGTAGGTAAGATGCTGCTGCTAATGATGTTCCTTTTGTCTCCTTGCAGGTTCTGCTTCTCCGAGGTTCGAGGGAATAGCTGGACACGGTGAGCGTCACGTTGCAAGTTGCAAAGTAACACAAAGCATGTTCTGCAGTCAGGGTGTGGTTTATATAGCCCAGGTAAAGTAGTACCAGGGAAAGTAGCTCCAGGCCTGCCACACCCAAAACACTAGGCCGCATAGCTTTGTTCTTAGGGAACCAAGCTATGTGGATGCCTCCATGTTGTCTGACAATACAATAAGGTAGTTCCCAAGCACATTGTTGTTCATGGTGTATGAGCCTGGCGCCATAGGCGCCATATGACTGGCCCCATGAGGGCTTTTGAAGAGGATGCCAGGCTCTAAAGGCCCGAGTCCTGACTCCACCTGGCCAATGGGTTTGACAGAGGGGGTTTTGGGCGAGGGTCGTGACAACCTATCCTTCATGTAAATATGTATTTATATTGGTTTTTTGCCTGTAACATGCTAGGTTTTCCAGCGCCCATTTACCTCAGGGTTAGGTGCGTGATACAAAAAATAAACAAATTACAAATTACATAATCAAAACACAGGAAACACATTGCTGACGTGTAACAATTCCTCTTAGCGGTGTTTAATCTGCATACACATCACTATTATTCCAATTGCCTCTGTTATGTATTATCATATGTTTTGCTTAATTATGTACTGCAAGGCCAGGCGGGAGGCCATTGTCATAGAATGATAGCATGGCATAACCCACAACGCAACAGTGCCCCTGGGCCCCACCAATGGAAATTAGGTGCTTGATAAAAGCTGCTTAACATAACATCCATGTTCTTTTTCTTCTTCTTCTTCTAAATTACCGAATGCGTGGGCGGACCCATGCAGGCGCTTCCCCATCCAATAGGATGATGTGCACCAACCCACCAATCAACACATAGCCCACATCCCACGCAGGCGCTTCCCCATGCAATAGGATGATGTGCACCAACCCACCAATCAACACATAGCCGACATCCCACGCAGGAGCTTCCCCATCCAATAGGATGATGTGCACCAACCCACCAATCAACACATAGCCCACATAAACTCACAACTCCTCCCACCGCCCCGTCTGTCTCACAAAATCCAACAACACACTGCTCCTCCTCCTGCCTCTCACCCCGTCACCTCCCGGCAAAGCCTTCCCACTCATCTCAGCCACACCCAGCGCAGACAACCGAACCCTCATCATGTTGAAGGAACTTTTGCAGCCGACCCTCCTCAGCGCCCTTTCTTGTCAGACACACATCCACCAATCCGGGCATCGAGCAGTCTCCCGTAGGCCTTACTGCACCCATGTCGGCCCAAATGTTACCACAATGCAATAGGAGCACCAATCATTTCTTCACCCCTTGTTGGTCTATGCCGGGCATGCCCAATGAGTTAGCACCCTCCTTATACTCTCCGCTGCAAATGGACCCCTTGGCAAGACACTAACACATTGAACATATAAAAGGTAAATTATAGTTTTGATGCTGTGTTAAAAGAGCTATCAGCACTCCTAGAGACTCTTATCTCTCTAAGGAAAGTATTTTCCAAAAATGGATACATGTTTTTTGGGTAGGTGCAGTAGGATGGAAACATAATAATGGCCGAATGCACAAACAATGGGGCAAAGAGTGGCAGTGACCAAGCAGCTGATTGTCACGAGGGCCTCTCTGTGATATCCCCAAGATCTCAAAGTGGGAGCTCATGCTCCCTCTAGCCCGACCCAAAAAAATGTCATTTCCATAAAATCTGATTCCCGGTCTGTAACATCTCAAGGCTTCATTAAATCTGACCATTTGCTCCATTTCGCAATGTGAAGCAGCTCCCACGGCCTAAGCAGATGCACTGACATGAATAACTGATAGCCTGGGTAGCTGGCTGCCCCTATCAGCAGATATCATGCCCGGTGAGCCCCGGTGCTCAGCCTCGCGTGCTCCACCCCCCTTGCAGGGATTCCTGGCCTGCAGCATCCGACTGCTCGTCCTAAAATATCCTCCACGTGCATAGCTTTTCAGCTGTGTCATGAGCATAATACCGCTAAATTATTCTTGCCGAGTTAATCACGACTTCCCCTGTTTTAGTGTCTTCTCCCCACACGTTCGTTCGCAGGTGCTACTTTTCCCGCCTTTGGTAATCGGATGCTGCGTGAAATGTGGGCTTTCCCGCCATCACGCCGGCTGGATCAGAGGCAAGGTGGGAGAGTCGTAAATCTCTATTGCGCGTGCATGTGCTTCCTGTTTCTTTCTTTTCATTTTACCTCAGCTGAAGTTGATGACTTTGTTATGTTATGTTAGATGTTCTTCATTTAGGGGTCATTTAGTAGGACAGAGTGGGAGAAAAGAGCAAGAGAGCTGGGATGTTCTGTTGGCAGCAGGGGTGGACTGGGAACCAAAAGAGGCCCTGGAAATAATGTTCAAAGTGGCGTGGCCCCATATTGCGCATTTTCAGCAAGTCCAACCATTTTCCAATGAGAACATTTGGAAATACCATACACAAGAGGCCCAGGGTGCAGAGGCCTACAGGAAAATCCCCAGAGTTCCCTGTAGGCCAGTCCACTCGTGGCAGTGTGACTCGGGCGTCTGCAGATCGAGCTTCCACACACCCTGCCATTGCCATGCCGAGACATCAGGACAGCTCCTCCAAGTTACCTTTTTTCTCGCAAAGCATTTTGCACTCGTATTTCAGCCCTGTATGTGGCATCCATGCACCACTCCCTCACCACTGAACTATGGAGATTCCGATCCTAGCATGCATCACCCCCGACTGAGAAATGAATAGAGCCCTCGCAGTGCACCTCCGTTCCGACGTGTATGGCGCCCCCAAATGATCCTCTGTAAAGACTCGCAGCGTGCACGAGTAAATAGCTTAGTGCTTGCTGAGGCCTTGACACCGCCCCTGAAATACATTTACCACCTCGTATAATCAACGGGTAGTAACACATACCGTTTTCTGGCATGATAGCTCAGATAACGAAAGCACCTACTGCAGTTATCTAGTTGCATGCCAGTTCTCGTGTTCCACTAATGAATGAGCCGAGTTAGCCTTTCATCCTTGGAAGGCCTGGGCAAGCCTCGTAGGGAGCTATCAGAAACATCCTAGGTGGTATGGAGCGGGTCTCTTGTTGGTTTTAGATTAAAAAAAAGAGTCTGTTGTTTATACGGGGCTTTCACCAAAGTACTTTGAATAGAAAATGTTCATACACAGTTATTACGACGAAAGTCATCCTTGCTGTGATTTGAACCTGCCTTTTACAAACCGGAAACAGATCTCAGCAGCAAGCGTTTAACGTGCAGTGCTTGATGGTGCTCTGAAGGGCTTTGCGAGGGGCGGGGGGTGGAGAGGTGGGGGCTGCTTGACTACAAGGCAGAGCCAGAGTGGCAGGAGGAAAGCTGGCATGTACCCTGCTTCAGGCCTGTGCCGTTAGCTATAAGCTTGGTGCAAGTAGTGGCCTGGAATGGTGGACCTACTTACCTTTGGTACTGGAGATGCAAGCTAATCTCAAGAGCACAGGACTGCTTGCCACTTGGTTGTCACTTTGGTGGCCATGGTGCCCGGTGACGTGCACCAGGCCTTCCGATGACAGTAATTTGGGGCCTGGTCTGACTCTAAAACACCTGCTGTGCTGCAGCCTGCCCTGCACCTGACCTGCATTAATGTGTGTACAGGGCACGTGCGTTCCCCGGTGCCAGCCCAGGCCCTCATGTGCATGCGCGCAGCCTAGCTGGGGGAAAGAAAATGCGCAGGCAGCGTCTGCGTGCAGGCGTAGGGCAGGGACCACATTCAGGGGGCCAGATGGCCAAAGACCATGCCGAAACAGAGGGTGATAGAGTAGAATGAAGGCCACAGGGGGGTACACCACCAGGACCTCTGTCTAGTCCACATTGAGTTTCAGCCAGTTGTAGCCCATCCACCTACCTACTGCTGCCAGGCAGCTCCTAAACTGAGACACTGTTTCGGACTGGGCAGAGTCCAGCCGGATGATGATTTGAGTGTCATCAGCATAGGAGTGACACCTGACGCTGTGGGAGTGGATGAGCAAAACAATAGGCTAAATGTAGATATTAAACAATGCCAGGAACAGGGCAGAGTCCTGGGGGACCCCACCGAGTAAAGAGACAGACCCAGAAGAAAAGGAGGAGAGCGTTAGAGTCTGGGTTCGGTCTGCCAGGAAAGAAGCGAACCTGGAGAGGACCTGTCCCGAGAGACTGGCCAGGGCGAGGCGATCCAACAGCACCAAATGGTCTACCGTGTCGAATGCTGCTGACAGATCTAGCAGAATCAGGGCATATAAACCCCCCCACACCTCAAATCAGCCAACAGGAAACACGTCATCAAAGAAAACGACCAACACACTCTCCGAAACCCCGACCAGGGTGGAAATCAGATTGAAAAGGATTAAGGAATAGGAAGTGGTCTAGAAAGGAGGTGAGAAGGGGGAAAACCAGAGATTCCAGCAGCTTCATGAAGAATGGAAGGAGTTAAAAAATAGGGAGTGAAATACTCCCACCTCCAATTTCTATCTGGACCACTGTGTGGATGTATGTCTTCATTTCCCCTGCATTCACTTCGCTATTACAGGGGGAGACCACCGGCACCCCCCTTCTTTTTTACTCTACACTCTATCCCCAGGTCACCCATTGACCCCGACCCTAACCTTTAACTAACCTTAACCACATGTTTTGCCATCATCGCAATGTGAAGATGCAGACGTAGGTCCTGCCTGGCGAAGTGAAGGTAGCCTAAGTATGTATGGGGGACGTTTATTTTCCAGGTGTAATAAAGGGGGGATACCCTTGATACATCTACGGAAAAGCTTGAAAGTTCACTATATCTCTAGACAACCCCAAAAGGTGCGTGGTTTGTGTCATCACTGAGTTTGTTTTATTATTATTGTTAATCAATCACTAGTATTCAAAGATAGTTTCATGAAAAAGCTGATGTAATGTCACCGTTTGTTTGTGATAACATTGAAAAGGATGAACAAAAATATCTTGAAGTATTGTTTTTATGTATCATCAAACCTTTAATTACATGCCATATCACATATTTACCTATTTTATGACTTTACATTTTCAGTGGATGCGTTTTTGGGCTGCTACTGGACCGAGAACACAGTGATGGGTTGCAAAATTGGTCCGGTGAGTGGGTGCCATGAGCGACATCTGTGTGCAGCCTCATCATGTCACCCCTCTGCCTGCTGTGCTGATGTCATCCTGTTTCCAGGTGCTGGCTATTTTTCTCTTTTTATAGATAAAGCTTACTGCCAGCTTTTCGCCAGTTTTTGTGTGCTCATTTTGGCAGATGAGCGAGCAGTAGCAAAAATCGATGGAGAGGTACCAACAAAATGTGGTTAAGAGGGAAAGCCTGAGGTTAAAAACTTGGACCCAGATCACACGGTTTGGTCAAGGAGGAAGATAGATTTGAGGTGCTTGTGATTCTCTGCACAGTAAACCCGCTCTCCATGCCCTTCCAAGTGCATTGTAAAAGTCTACCTAATTGCAGCCATATTACTGTACCCCAAAATTGTATCCCCTTGTTGCACAGATCTCTGTTGATTCATAATGGGCATTGTGCTATAGAAACACCAGCAAATGCATAAAGCAGCACATATAGCGCTTCAGGTTTGACATACCTGCATTGGGGAGCTGTGGGGCGGTACTACTATTTGGAATGAAAAGGAGCCTGCAATCTTAGAGCTTCACACAAAGAGCTCGGTGCGGTTCCCAGTACTGGAATAAGCAGATAGCATTGAAGAACAGTGTCACAGTTCTCTAAGGTAGACGCCATGTTAGACCAGGTCATTACCCCTAGGTGTCTCCAACCACAGAGTTAAGCCTGCCATTTGCCAATAACCCAGGAAGCATGCTAGACGCGTGATCTTTCCCACAAGAGGGAGGAGTTAGTTCAATGCAAATAAAAGAAAGATTAGTGTCTCAAAGTGTTCTCTGCAGCCTGTGCATTAGACCTGTCACTGACAAGGCCCTATAGTATGACGAGGAGGAGGAGTGAGAGTAGTAAGAGTAACAATGATGAGTGAGGAGGAATACAATTCAAAATGTGATAAGAAAGTACGATGGGAGCAGAAGTGGAGTGGTGCATGAGGAGCAGTAGTCAACTATAAAAATGACAACATACAATTCTGCCTATCAGTTCTAGTTTTGAAATCTAGACATTCCAAATGATAAATAACGTTATCATCACTAACACACCCTTTTCAGCCATTTTATATAGTGATATGTGAATGAGCAACGCCAGCAGTACTACCTAATTTTTCACTAGACCCAGCTCAAGTAGATGCTTGACCTTTAGAGGGCATCGAAGGCACACTGGTCTCCATTTGGAGTGACCTAGAAGACAACTGACAACAAAAGAGTAGGGTTCCTCATCCACTTCTCCTTGCCTGAAACCATTCACAGTCATCCATCCACAATCTTTCAGGTTCAGGCTTACACATCTGGTCATTCAAGGAAGTGCAACTGTGTGGCTCGCATCCCTCCTCAACAACAAACCAATCACTGTGAATAAGTCACCTAACAGCCCATCAACCTGAAAAGTGGGTACTGCAGGGTTCATATTTTTCCCTATTAATATTCAACACATGCACACAGATAACCTGTATTAATCCCTTCCTGATTCCTATTAATTATCGGTTAAGATCCCCCTCCCTTAGCTAGGGAAAATGCAAATGCAGATTGGTCGACAGCAAGCCTGTTGTTAAGGGTCCAATCCTGGCTGATGTAACACGTGTCCATTGCCTTCGCTAAAATCCCAGGTCTGGATTGATCTTTGGATACTGCTCGAGGAAGGAGTCACTTGAACCTGATTGGGAGCACAGTCTACTCCAATGTCATCCTCAAGGTGGGTGAAGACCGTGAGTTCCAAGGAAGAGAGGAGCTCCACTCATTAATCATTCCAAGGGTCTATTTAGGATGATCAGGTGGCTATAATAGGCCTACTGCAACGGAGACATTAGAACCCAGGACCATATTCAGTGGAGGGGACAGAATCCGGCAAGTACCATCTACTAGTTTTCTTGGTTGAGAAGGGTGGATGAAAGAGCCCACCTTGCCATGAGACCATGGACAGTCTCTTCCAGCATCCAAACAAATGGGGAAGTTACCCCTGGCTCTCTATGCATTCTCCAAACTGTCTCAAAAATGATTGGACACCTTCAACATGAACAAACTGCTGCAAGGAACCCTGTGGAGTTATTTTTGAGTTCAAAACACGACTACCTCCGCATCTCCAGGTTTCACTTGACTCCATCATCGAAGACCTACTGTCTTCGCATCTGAGGCCCGCTGAGTATTCTAGAACCCCCAACTCAATACCCCCTTGCTGGTTATACGCCTCTCAGAGCTCCAATCCATCGCTGCTTCTATACCACAACGCCATGCTGAGCCAGTCGAGCCTGCTGGCCAAAGAGGTCAAAACTCCACATCTGTGAACACCAGGCCACCAAGTCTTCCAGCACCACGGGTCCTACTCCATCTTCTTTTCCAAGCCTCTCCAAACTCCACGACATTGTTGCTGCAGAACAACAGCCCACCATTGAAGCCCATTGTCGTTGCTCCCCAACTCAGCACCAAAAGCAACCAGACTGCCAGTTTGATGCTGAAAAGCCTGGCTTGACACTGTAAAGCCCTGGAAGACAATAGCGAACAGAATTTGAAGGGATCCAGAACTCATGGCCCACCTTAAATGACCCGAGTGACTTTTAAGTCCCCCTCTTTACTTTTTCAAATTTTTAAATACACATCCAATATAACATTTTTCTACTGAAATATTTGCCTGAGGCCCCTTGCCTACAAAGAGTGCCCTCTGATTTAAAGTCTGATTTCTCTGTGTGTTACTTTACAGGGGTGGGCCAGTGGTGAGTTTAGTTGTGTGCATTTTTGTTAGTTTAATTAAAGATCCTATTTGTATAGAACCTTCATTGCTCATTGTTTTATTATGGCACCACAGTACTATTGTTGATTCAATTGCTTCTGTAGCAGCTCATAACCATCCCTGAGAAGTATAGCCGGCCCTTAGCCTGCGCCATCCCAGCGGGCGAGGGAGGTATACTTGTTGGCCTGTTCCTGTTTCACCTTTATGATAGTGATCCTTGCTGGTTTAGTAGAAGTGTCGGGTTGAGTAGGCGCTGTAGCCTCTAGAGTCCCTGTACTACAGCAGAGCAGTTGTCATTTCTTCAAAAAGACTAACTTACATGCAGACTGCAGAGAGGACGAAATGCTGCTTCTGGGTTAATTGTGGGCCTACAACCCAGTAACCAGATCCTGCCATCCCTAAACATTCTACGCTCACTCCAAATTGAACAAGGGATGTCATTTAGGGTCTTACGCAAACCTACCGATAGCTTTCTCCCTGTGTCTCTCCTTCTGCATTACTCTAAAGTGCTCAAAGAAGTTGTGTTTGACCGTCTCACCAATTTCTTAGAAATCCACAGCCTTCGAGATCCCCTAAAAGCTGGTTTCCACTCCTGTCACTCCACGTAATCTGCTCTCATGAATGTGTCCAACTTAATTTCCTCTGCTAAGCACTGAAACCTATCCTCTATTCTAATTCCCCTTGACATGCCTGCTGCCTTTGACACTGTCGATCACTCTGATCTCTGTAATACTCTCTTTCTTCTTGGGATGCCTGATTAAGCCCTTGCCTGGATTGAATCCGACCTTGAACCTCGTCAATTCTCTGTCTATAGGATCAACAACACCTCTCAACTCACTCCTATAACTGTTGGTGTTCCACAAGGCTCTGTCTTGGGTCTGCTCCTCGTTACACTCTACATCTCTGCTCTTGGGGCACTAATCTCCTACTTCGAGTTCTCGTACCGACTCTTTGCGGACGTCACCCAAATCTTCTGCTCTTTTCCTGTACTCTCTACTGATCTTTCTATCAAAATTTCAAACTGTCTCACTGCCAGTAAATATTAGATGGCTTTCCACTCTTTGATGTTAAAATCTACCAAAACAGAGGTGCTCCTCTTCCCTTGCAATAGCTCTCTCTCATCTCTTCCTCTGCTTTTCCAGTTCCCACCTGACACACTGCCCTACTTTTCTTCAGCTAGAAACCTGGGTGTCATCTATGACACTTCTCACACCTTCTCTACTTCCATCTCCAAAACTGGAACAGCTGCTCGCATCAAACTTCTAAATATTAGGAAGATTGGACACCTCCTGCGTTTCACCAATGCCAAGCATCTCTTAACCACTCTTGTCTTATTTTAACTGGACTAATGTTCCAGCATCCTCGTTGGCCTCCCTAACTATGCTTTATGTCCTCTCGACAAGATCATTAACTTTGCTACCAGGTCTGTTTTTGAACTCCCACACTTCACTTCTACTTCCTCTTACCATTACCAGGCTGGATGGCTGACAATGCTAAACAGGGCCAGATTTAAATGTCTTCTCCTGGTTCACAAATATATCCATGGTAAGGCACCACTGTATCTATCCTACTATTTTCAACGCTACATTCATTCTTGTAATCTCTGCTCTGCCTCCTTGGCTTCCCTGGTGGCTCCTCACCCACCCTGTGCTTCCTCTCGCTTTCACCCCTTCTCTCTTCTTGCTCCACTTGAATGGATTTCTCTTCTCCCGGACACTCGAGAAATCCACACGGATCTGTTCAAAACCAAACTAAAAGCCTTGTCTCCAATTTACCCTGGTAACCCATCTTTGATCTGAGGCTAGCTATGATTTTTTCCCCTCGCCTTAACCTGCCTGTGTCTCTCACTTCCTCTGCCTCCAGTCTAGAAATTCACCCATCATGGTCACATTCCGAGCACAGCTAGCGGCACTGCCTACCTGCACGTAAAAATGTCCAAGGTTCATTGTCCTAGATCTATGTATCTCTACTTATGTATTGTCCCCAGTGACTGTTCAATTAACTCCCCTCCACAACCGGGTCAGAATATCCCTCACGCTGACCCCATTGTAGGAAGCTCACTGCCTCCCATCAAATCTGATTTCTTATCTACTATATGTTCTTTTGTGATCAAAAGATCATCGTTCCTCCTGTGTGTAAATAAATAATTAAATACATTTAAAGTCCCCTGCATCACCCCAGACCTCACACTGCTTCCCCTTGGAACTTCACCGTGGTCAACCTAACTCAACTCAGCAAAGCACTCTTTCCCATAAAAACTAACAACTCTAAGTACCCAAGGAAATTACAAAAATCGCCTAACACAAGTGCTGAAAATCCTCAAAAATACAGAAGATATGGGTGGCTGCGAAACAATGAAAGTGGTGAAAAATCATTTCTACAGTGAACTTGCTCATTTTGCAAGTCTGTGAACAATATGTCCCTACCTTTAAAGTGCTGTTTAATCTAATATGAAATATGTTATGAAATTATTTTGATGTGGAAAAAAAAATACCCATCTAAAACATTTAGAACATTCAGTAAAATTCATAAAACAAAGTGCTGAAACATACAAATGATTAAAATGCTCTGTAAAATGCCACATGAAAAAATAGCCAAAATTGCTTTTCGCTAAAGTAGAAAAAACTGAAAAAATGTAAACCTGGCTTGGGGGAGGAGAAATGGCCAGGGCAACTGACAAGAGCAAAAGGAGAGGTGATAACGTGTAAATGTAGGGTAGAGTGTGAGAAAGAAGAAGCAAAGGAGAGCGAGTGTGTTGCCAATGTTCATTGTGGCAGAGAAGACATCTTCCAAGATGGCGACTGTATCTGGCATGCAGCCTGACGGATTCTAATAATATTCTGGCAGAGGATTACCATGCCAATTTCCAACCAGGTAGAACAAAAACTTGGCTCGCCGTTGTGCATGCACGCAATTGATCAGTAATAGTGGCCGCCATGTTGAATACCATTACTGATATCATTCAGTACCATTTGAATTCTATGTGCTTTTTGTTTAGAGTAAAAAAGCAAGAAGAATCCAACAGCCAGGATACCAGCATCTCCATCCACATGATAATCTGATGCGGGCAGTGATGCTGTTGGCTTTCTCCTGATGGAAAGAAGGAATTCCTGTAGAAGAGATGAAACCCATGCTCCGTTCCATAAAGGAGCCTAATATAAAATTGTCTGGAGAAAGATGCAGAGAGAAACATATTGTGGCCTGATCAAAATGGGCAGATGAGAAGTGAGGTGAACAAGTAAAGAGTAAGGAGGAGTCCCAAATCTCAGCCTGAGAACTGCACAGCCTGAAACCTAGTACAGTCACCAAGGGGAGCTCAGCACAGAGCCCTTCCCAGAACTCAGCCCTGCACAGGGCCCTGATACCATCGTTTCCAGAGCCAGAGAATAGCGTGGATCCTTGCCTAGATGGCACCCATTCACCCCGGGCTTAAGGAGCTCTACAAATGTATAAATAAATAAATGCCTAAATAAATAAATAAATGCGAGATCAAAGTCAGCAGATCATCTTTTACCAGAGACTAACTCCAGCCCTGGCCCACTCGTAAAGTCAAACTCAGATCACAGCCAACTATGCCAGGAGTCCTGTCTATAGCTCAAGTCTTTATTCCTACCCCCACAATGCAGCTTTGTCCAAACTCAACCAAGCCCGAACATGGGCACTGCTGCTTTCCCTCCACACAAACACGCGAGATAGAAAAAAAGGTGCCTTGCAACATGTCAGGAAAGCACCACAGAGCAGGGGGCAGAGCAATCCAGACCGCAGGGCTAAACCCAAAAAGATGGAGCCCTGCAGGGGTGGATGAAGGACATTTTCCATGGTATGGTAGATGCCGTGCCCTCTGGGGAAATTAGGTTGTGCTTAGTTAGTAGAGCTCGACTTTGTTTTTTTAAAATCAAGCGCAGATCTATGAGGGGGTGTGGACATTATCCAGCTCGTGGTCAATAGGCGCTGCTCCGGAGGCATCAGTGCCCTATTGTTATTAAATGTGCCCTGCTCGCAAAAGTGGCCACATTTAATTTCAATAGGGCGTCTGGCACGTCTTCTCCCACCATGTCAGTTCGGAGGAGACCTTGAAAGACTCCCGCGAGCTGGTGTGAAGGGGGCGTAATGGCGGCCCGGGCAGTCGCCTGGGCGGCCCTGCTCTAAGGCCGGCCTTGTTATCCGGCATGAACGTCACTGAAGTTATGCTTATCTGAAACAAACCTGTGAGTCCTACAGGATCGGAGCAGAGAGGGAAAGTTGAGTGAATCTATTCATTATTAAGGTCAGAGATGTGAGTGGCTCTCTATTATCAAGAGCACAGCTCTGCGGACGACTATTTATCAGCAGGAGCAGAGCTCTGTGAGAATCTGGTTATTATCCCACTCATTCCACTGGGCTCTCACTGGACCTCTTGGACACCACCTACCAGGACCTCCCAACCAGTGTTCGCACTGTCCTTATGCCACGTAAATGATGGGAGGCACTCCCATGGTGCAGGGTGTTCACCCCGGTTAGTCACCGGTGCACCCTCCCAGGGACAGATCAGGCCTTGCTTCTTGCATTTCCAGCACCTCAAAGAACAGAACACTACACTCTGAATGGTATCAAGAGGAAAACCTCAGCTGAACCTACAGGTGAACATGCATATTGGTGAGGACGTAGAAAGGTAACTGGGAAATAGGAAGTTGAGGGAGACTGATTGAGTCAAAGTGGAGGGCGGGGAAGTGATAGGAAGGTGAAAAGAGAAGAGGGACAACATACAAGATGATTTGTAAGAGAGAGGCGACTTAGGGAATGATATCAAGTGCCAGGACAAAGAGCATGAGACAGAATAGAAATCCCAGAGGAACTCGAGATGATAAAAACAGAGGTAAGAAGGACCAGGAGGATTTAATAAATGGGTGAATTCAGATGGATGAGGACAGGACAGTAGACTGAGATGAGAGAGAGGAAGTACAGGCCCAATGGTGGGTAGAAAAGAGAGATGGTGAGAGAGCAGCAACAGGGGCAAGGAGAGAGAGAGAGACAGAGATGTCAAGGATTAGGGTTTTTAGGGACACAAGATAGAGGAGAGACTGAAGAAAGGAAGCGGGGGAAGCAGAGGATAGAGGGTGGAGAGTGTAAAGACTGGAGGGGGGTGTCTGTACTTCTGCTCTCTATATGGTATAGGAGAGGCACAGAGGACCCCTGCCAAGATTCTCTATTATTGGTAACCTTGTCGAGCAATCAAGGCCTAGCTTCTCAGGAGGTGATGCAGGCTGGTTCTTAAGTACAGTGTAGTGCCCAACCCCCCACAAAGGAATGTCCAAACACTGTATTACCGAAAACACAGTCTCTATATAATTAATATTCAAAAGGTATGTACACTATCACAATAACGCACTTTGTACTCAGAAATCAACAATGGTAAATATATACAATTCTAAAGTGGTACCACCAATATTATCAGATCTCAATAAAGTGCATCAACTATACTGTTAGAATGTCACACAGATCAATAACAAGGAAACCAGCAATAGAGATAGGAAGGAAAACAAGATGGTTGACACAATTGGCAGAATATTGCCCCCGTACCACTAGACACAGTTCTGTGTGGAGCTCCCCCCACCTGGGCAACCTGTAAAATAAAGATATAGCACAAGCCCAGTCCATATATTGCTCAATAGTCTTATTATCTCATATAATGTTTTTACCCCCCAATGTACCTGGTGGAATAGAGTTCTTCGAAGACGCATCGAGGGATCCTTCTTGAGTGACTCCCTTTAAAGCAGGAGCCACGGATCGTCGAGAGGCGGCGAAGAAGGTGAACTTGGCGGCGACGACTTCGATGAGAAGTTCGAGGGTGCCGAGACCACGGCGTCGATCCAGGCGGTGCTCGTCGGCGACTTCCTGCGAGGATGAGGTGTGCGGGGCAACTCGGCGTTTGATAGTTCTGGAACACAAAGAGTTTCAGAAGGACTGTGGCCCAGTGAGGGCGTCGAGTCGTCAAAGTCTTTGTGGCCTTCAGGTGACGGGAAACCCACCGGTGGATTCTCCTCGGCACGTCGGCGGCCTTGACTCTCGCCGGCAGGATAAAGCGGTTGTCGGTGCGGACAAGGGAGTCCTTCGATTCGAATGTTCTTAGGCAAAGGAGCGGGCGGCTCCGGTCATCGGCGGCATGGCGTCAAGCGGTCCCCTCTTCTGGGGCAACACAATTTCAATGGGACTCCAGCGGTTACACGAACCTGCAAACCCTAGTCGACGGCAATAGACTTTGACAGCGGAGAATTCCGGGTGCTTCACTCCGATCTCCTCAGCGGTCCCGTCTCCGGTCGGCAGCCTTTCCAGGGTCTAACTCCCAGGGAGCTTCGGCGAAGGTCAGCGGTGCTCGATGGTCCCTCGGAGCACGGGAAGAGGGCACCTTACCAGGTCCTCTCTCGATCAGTCTTCGATGAATTCGGCAGCTTTCAGATCAGGTCAAAGCAAATGCAAAAGCAAGTCTTCTTCTTACAGCTGGGCATCGAGGATCAGCAGTTCCAGTTACCCTTCAAGTGTAGACAGAGCTTCTGAACAATTTCCAGTGGTGAGAGGTCCCCAGATATACTATCCTGTCTCTCATCCACACTGCTGGGTCACACTCAGCAGCCAATCATACAGAAGGGCATTGATGCAGTCAGTCAGCCAAGCAGGCACACAGTGCATTCTAGCCATCCTCCTCCCTCTCAGACACTCACAACAAGGAATGTGGATTGGGACAAGTACCCAGCCATTAAACACTACACACTGCATACAGGCCAGTTTCGGGCAGGGCTGTCTCAGTCTTTGTCTCTCATACCAGAAACCAGACAACCACAACAAGAAGTGCATATTGGTCACACACTCCATTCACCTAGGTCCCACCCACAGGGTGTACCCACAAAATACAGTCGCTGGGAAGGCTCCAGCCAGTCTGGACTGGACTTCGCAACAACACCATATATGGAACTTCCACGCAACAGCCAATCAGGGGGAAGGGACAGAGTCAGGGCTTCCCAGGACTTTGTGAAAACAAGGTAAAAGGCAATAGAAAGCAAGAGGACACAGGGGCCATCTTGTTTTCCATCAGGAATCAACTGATTCCAAAGGCAGGGCCTGGGCATCCCAAAATGGAGGATACTCAGAGTACCTGTCAAATTCAGCATGGAGCTGCCACCAGCCCATACCCTGCTCTGTGGGCCATCCACAGGTGCCCAAAAACATACACTAGGGGCACAGGGTTGTACCCCAACCCATGGGTGCCATAAGGGTATCCCATGGGTCTGTACACCAAACCAAAAACAGGCAGAGCTGCACTGCCAGGAGTCCCACATGGAATCCTGGGCAGAAAACAATACAGAACACAATGAAAAAGGACTACAGGACAAGGACAGGGAGGCCCTGTCCCTCCAATGCATTTCCAGCATCACAGTCGCCCCCCCCCCCAGACTGAGGTTAGGGTGACTAATCTCCCACTAGATAGACAACCTCATCCAGACGGTCAACATACCTTCTGGAAAGGCCATCTGCATTATCGTGACTCTTCCCTGGTTTGTGCTCTATGGTGAAGTCTAGCCCTTGCAGGCTAATGGACCACCTGAGCAGTTTCGGGTTTTCACCCTTCATCCGCATAAGCCACTTCAGGGGCTTATGATATGTTTGGAACTTGAAGGTAGACCCCGTAAGGTAGGGCCTATAACGCCTAAGGCTCCAAACTTGTCATGATGCCTACCCCCGGAGCACCAGGCCAGGCCCAGCACCCCCGGGAGCAGGCATCATGCCCCCGGGTAAAAGCCCAGCGGCCCCTTATAGGGGCTCATGTTGGACATCAGTCCTGGTGCCATAGGCGCTAGGCTCATAAAGGAAGGTGTTTTGTGCACTTACCTGATGCAGACCATGCTGCAAGATTCAGGCCTCCCTGAGACCTGAAAGGGACTATTTTTTCATTGGGACTATTTTGCCACTCGGGCATGGCCAGGGAAGGATACTTACCTGGAACTACTTTGGGGGCTATTTAAGCCACGCCCAGACAGTAGCTCACGCTTCGCGCTGTTCTGCATCCAAGCAGCTGAACGCTCACCGTGTCTGCTCCTGCATCGGGTCTCCAGCCACGCCCGCCTCGATCCTGGAACACCTGTAAGGAAAGAAGAGAAGAGAAAGGTGAAAACCAAGAATTTTATCAAACTTTTTACCTGCATCCGGAACCTTCACGCCAGCATTCCTGTTCCTGAGAAAAGACTTTCATTTAAAAGCACTGCGTTGCTCGCTGCAGCGCCGCGCTTCACTCACCTGTCCTCGGGAGTTCTTCTGGCTCCACCGCGACTGTCTGCACCGGTCGCCACATCTCTGCGCCTAGGGGAGAGAAGAAGAGACAAAAGGTGAGCAGAAGGAACATATGAGGAAAGCCTAATTTTCCACCATAACACTTACCGGTCTTCTGTTGGTGGACCATTCCTCATTTCGGGTCGGCGCCGCTTCGTTGGCAGGTACCGCACCCCGACCCCTATGGAGAAAGGACAAAAGACATTACTGGAGGAATATAAAGACATTAAGAGGGACCGCCTCCATCGCTAACTCACCTGAGTTTACCATCGGCAATTCAATCCCTCAACGCATCACCTTCATTCTGCACCTGAAATAAAGGACAGATCACAGGTTAGGAAGGCAACAGAAAAGGAGGCTCAACACTTGAACTTTTGTAATCTTCATACTTACGGCGTTCCGCTCGGAAAAGTCAAGTGGATTTTGCCAGCACCATTCTGAAAACCAGTGAAGTAACTGGACTAACACGCGCCCCTGCACCAGAAGCAGGATGGAGAGTTCATCCTTTCAAACCATAAGGTGAGCTTCAACCCGGGATTTCGGAGGAAGTTAGAGAAGAACAAAGGGGGGAATGGGGGAGCAAGCACACTATTCTGCAGACTGTTAATCCCCTTTCTCATCTGCAGAAGGATATTCCTATGGGCCAGACAAGCAAGATTTGAGGGTCCTGTTCAGTCGGTGTTCCGAGTTCTGCGCATCACGCTCGAAGAGGCCACAGCAACCCAGACTAGACCAGCGCCTCCGTGGGAGTCAGGTGAGCGTTACAAAACTATACTGAAACATTTCTTCTCAACAGTAGCCCACCTAAGTTCTCTACCCTTGAGTTGGCTACTGATGCAGATGATGAGGATGTTCCCTCCCTTTGTCATCTAACTGGGACAAGACAGCTCCAATTCCAGTGTCGCAGGCATCCGACTGGACGATAAAGGGTCGGCTGTAGTCAGGTGCACACAACACGCGTGCCCTACACAGACTTTCTTTCAAGCCATCAAAGGCCCTCTGACAGTCTTCAGTCCAATTAACCTTCATAGGTTGTTTGGGTGAAATCAGAGCTGTCAGGGGTGCAGCTATGTTTCCATAGTCTGCCTTGAAATTGCGATAATACCCAGTGAGGCCCAAAAAGGCTCTCACCTGGGTTTGAGTAGTGGGAGTCTCCCAGTCCTGTACATCCTGTACCTTACTGGGGAAAGGTTGGATTTGACCCCCTCCTACCTCATGACCAAGATATATGGCACTTGGTGGCCTTGATAGTGAGGTTAGCCCTTTTTAAGGCCTGCAACACCTTATCCAGATGTGTCAAATGCTCTTCCCAGGTGGAACTGTAGACGGCAATGTCGTCTAAGTAAGCCACTCAAAAGGCTTCCAGCCCACTGAGCGCATGGTTGACCAATCTCTGGAAGGTGACAGGGGCATTCTTCAACCCAAAAGGTATGACCCTAAACTGGTAGAGTCCCTCTGGTGTTGAGAACGCCGTCTTTTCCTTGGCATGGTCCGTCAGAGCTATTTGCCAATAGCCTCAGGTGAGGTCAAAGGTGCTCACAAATTTGGCAGCACCTATGGTGTCCACGAGCTCATCAGCCCTGGGCAATGGGTGCGCGTCAGTTTTGGTTACGGCATTGACTCGTCTGTAGTCCACACAGAGCCTCCAATCCTTGGTACCCGCCTGGGAACTTGCTTTGCGGACAAGGACCACTGGACTGGACCAGGGACTGGTTGAGGGTTCAATAACACCCAGATCCAACATCTTGGAAACCTCAGCCTGGATGTGGTTCTTAACTGTATCTGACATACAGTAGCTTCTGCTTTTGACAGGCACACTGTCACCAGTGTCAATCTCATGCTTACACCACGGTGTAAAACCTGGCGTCAGTGAAAACAGAGGGGCATACTGCTGGAGCAAAGCCCTGCAGGCCCTCTGCTGCTCTGTTGTCAGATCTGGAGAGAGATGTACTCCCTACACTGAGCTATCCTGAGGGTTGCTATACAGCAAATCAGGAAGGGGTTCACTCTCATCCTCTACTTGCTCTGAAGCTAGCAAGAGACATGAGACTTCTGCTAGCCTGTGGAAAGGCTTGAGCCTATTAACATGGAATACCTGAGGGGCTACCCCTGGGATTCCCATGTCAACCAGATAATTGACCTCACCCATCTTGGAGATTATCCTGAAGGGTCCAGTCCATTTATCTTCCAATGCCCGAGGCTTGGTGGGCTCCATCACGAGGAGTTCTTCCTTCGTCTTGCCTTAGGCCTCACCTTTGGCTCGGGCACCTGACTCACAGCCAGACCCTGTGTCACCTGTGACCTAGTGACTGCAGCAGCAGTCATGGGAAGACCATCCGAGATCAACCCCAACTCTACTAGATCATTTCCTAACAGAATGTTAGCAGGGACATTGTACTGAACCAGGACAGGAACCTTTGCTGTCTTGTCTCCAATTATGAGTGTGACTAAGGCTACAGGCGATAATTTGGGAGGCCCACCAGCTAACCTGGTGGTTCTCAGAGGAGCACCTACATAGTCTTCTGGCTTGAGCATGGTCTTGTCCACCACTGTCATGCTTGCCCCAGTGTCTCTAAAGCCAGTAGAAGGCTGGCCATTCAAGAGGACACTTCTCAAAAATCTACGGGTGTTCTGTGGGATAGTCGCCAGTACTTCCGCATAGTCGTTCCAGGCCCCAAGAGACACTAAGGAAATCTCTACAGGAGCACGAAATGCAATCCCTGTAGAGGAGGGGAGGAAAGTGGCCTCCACCCCAGACATGGGGTAAGGGTAGGTCAGGCTGACAGCCTGTACTCCAAGGGCCTTACCTCTACACTTGGAGTCACCCCTCTTGTGATCCAGAGCCCCACAATCCCAACAAGTGCCGGGAGTGCGGGGTACGGTACTGGAACCACTGGGAGCCTGCTTTGCAGCAGGTGGTCCACTACTCTTATTCCCACCCACAGATGACTTATCCCCACTAGATTTTTGGGTCTTAGGGGAGGAGGGTTTAGGTTTACCCGACTGTTTCTGCTTTTGGGACTCCTAAGCTTTCTGAGAGGCCCCCTTTTCTTTGTCCTTGTCCTTCCCACTGGAGTCCTTAGGGGACACACGGTGGGAGACCCACTTGTCAGCCAACCTAGCCAGCTTAAAGGGATCCAAAATTTTCTGGTCAGCAACATACTGACACAGCTCTGGTGAACAGGCTTCAGAAAAATGCTCAAAAAACAATAGGTGGGACAATTCAACAAACTTTTTCACTTTGTATCCATCAATCCACCCCATCATGTTCATGTGCGCAGCACTCACCCAGTCAACCCAAGACACATTCTCCCTTTTCTTAAAATCCCTGAACCTTTTAAGGTATTGGGTAGGGGTCTTGCCAAACTTGGCAATCAAAGCAGATTTCATACACTCGTACTGACCCCTGTCTTCCACGCTCAGCTTCAGAATACAGTCATACCCAGTTTGAGGCACTTTGCTTAACAAACACTTAGCCCAATCTCTTTTGTCAACATCATGAATTGCAAAAGCCATTTCAAATGCTTCAATCCATTGGAGGATATCAGAACCCTCCACAAACACACCAACCAAATCTTTCATAAACTTGACAGCTGGGGACCTGCCCCTCTCAACTGGTTTAGCTGAAGTCTCCACTCTAGCTTTCTCTAGCTGGATTCTTTGGTGCTCAGTGTCCCTATCTTTGAGTATCACTTGCTGTGCCACCTCCTCTTTCTTTCACTCAGCTTCTGTTGCCAACCTTTTGTATTGAAAGGCTAACTGTTGCCGTTGTAGCTCCAATTTTAAAAGTTCAATCTTCAGGGCTTCCCCCTGAAGAGCAGTGCTGGGGTTTGGAACAGAGGCAGCAGGAATGGTGGCATTCCCAGAAACAGATTCAGTAGAAACCCCAGGGGCAGAGTCCTCATTGGTTGCATTCCCCCCGTCATCAAGAGTTTCACTATCAGTCTGGTAGTCCACAAGGGCAGCTATCAGCTCAGCCCTAGACTTATCCACAAAGTCTAACTCCCTGGCTTCACAAGCACTCTGGAGAGCCTCCAAGCTCATCCGAGTCAATTTACCATTCGCAATGGTCTCCATCGCTTGTAATGCAGTTATTTGGAACACACCTAAACCTTAATTCAATAAAGTGCAGATTTTTGTAACTGGCAAGGTTATACACTGATGCTTAAAACCATAAGCATCCCACCCCTGCCACCAGTGTAAAGACTGGAGGTGGGTGTCTGTACTTCTGCTCCCTATATGGTAGAGGAGAGGCACAGAAGACCCCAGCCACGATTCTCTATTATTGGTAAGGTAGTCGAGCAATCAAGGCCTAGCTTCTCAGGAGGTGATGCAGGCAGGTTCTTAAGTACAGTGTAGTCCCCGAGCCCCCACAAAGTAATATCCACACACTGTATTACCGAAAACACAGCCTTTATATAAATAATATTCAAAAGGTATGTACACTATCACAATAACGCACTTGGTACTCAGAAATCAACAATGGTAAATATATACAATTCTAAAGTGGTACCACCAATATTATCAGATTTCATTAAAGTGCATCAACTACACTGTTAGAATGTCACACAGATCAATAACAAGGATACCAGCAATAGAGATAGGAAGGAAAACAAGATGGTGGACACAATTGGCAGAATACTGGCCCCGTACCACTAGACACAGTTCTGTGTGGAGATCCCCCCACCTGGGCAACCTGTAAAATAAAGATATAGCACAAGCCCAGTCCATATATTGCTCAATAGTCTTATTCTCTTCTATAATGTTTTTACCCCCCAATGTACCTGGTATAATAGAGTTCTTCGAAGACGCATCGAGGCATCCTTCTTGAATGACTCCCTTTAAAGCAGGAGCCACGGATCGTCGAGAGGCGTTGAAGAAGGTGAACTTGGCAGTGACGACATCGATGAGAAGTTCGAGGGTGCCGAGACCACAGCGTCGATCCAGGCGGTGCTCGTCAGCGACGTCCTGCGAGGATGAGGTGTGCGGGGCAACTCGGCGTTTGATAGTTCTGGACCACAAAGAGTTTCAGAAGGACTGCGGCCCAGTGAGGGCGTCGAGTCGTCGAAGTCTTTGTGGCCTTCAGGTGGCGGGAAACCCACCGGTGGATTCTCCTCGGCATGTCGGCGGCCTTGACTCTCTCCGGCAGGATAAAGCGGTTGTCGGTGCGGACAAGGGAGTCCTTCGATTCAAATGTTCTTAGGCAAAGAAGCGGGTGGCTCCGGTCATCGGCGGCATGGCGTCAAGCGGTCCCCTCTTCTGGGGCAACACAATTTCGATGGGCCTCCAGCGGTTACATGAACCTGCAAACCCTGGTCGACGGCAATAGACTTCGACAGCGGTGAAGTCCGGGTGCTTCACTTCGATCTCCTCGGCGGTCCCGTCTCCGGTCGGCAGCCTTTCGAGGGTCTGACTCCCAGGGAGCTTTGTCGAAGGTCAGCCATGCTCGATGGTCCCTCAGAGCACGGGAAGAGGGCACCTTACCAGGTCCTCTCTCGGATCAGTCTTCGATGAATTTGGCAGCTTTCAGATCAGGTCGAAGCAAATGCAACAGCAAGTCTTCTTCTTACAGCTGGGCATCGAGGATCAGCAGTTCCAGTTACTCTTCAAGTGTAGACAGAGCTTCTGAACAATTTCCAGTGGTGAGAGGTCCCCAGATATACTATCCTGTCTCTCATCCACACTGCTGGGTCACACTCAGCAGCCAATCATACAGAAGGGCATTCATGCAGTCAGTCAGCCAATCAGGCACACAGTGCATTCAGGCCATCCTCCTCCCTCTCAGACACTCACAACAAGGAATGTGGATTGGGACAAGTACCCAGCCATTCAACACTACACACTGCATTCAGGCCAGTTTTGGGCAGGGCTGTCTCAGTCTTTGTCTCTCATACCAGAAACCAGACAACCACAACAAGAAGTGCATATTGGTCACACACTCCATTCACCTAGGTCCCACCCACAGGGTGTACCCACAACATACAGTCGCTGGGAAGGCTCCAGCCAGTCTGGACTGGACTTCACAACAACACCATATATGGAACTTTCACCCAACAGCCAGTCAGGGGGAAGGGACAGAGTCAGGGCTTCCCAGGACTTTGGGAAAACAAGGTAACAGGCAATAGAAAGCAAGAGGCCACAGGGGCCACCTTGTTTTCCATCAGGAATCAACTGATTCCAATGGCAGGGCCTGGGTATTCCAAAATGGAGGATACTCAGAGTACCTGTCAAATTCAGCATGGAGCTGCCACCAGCCCATACCCTGCTCTGTGGGCCACCCACAGGTGCCCAAAAACATACACTAGGGGCACAGGGTTGTACCCCCACCCATGGGCGCCATAAGGGTATCCCATGGGTCTGTACACCAAACCAAAAACAGGAAGAGCTGCACTGCCAGGAGTCCCACATGGACTCCTGGGCAGAAAACAATATAGAACACAATGAAAAAGGACTACAGGATAAGGACAGGGAGGCCCTGTCCCTCCAAGGCATTTCCAGCATCACAGAGAGAAGAGAGAAAAAGAGAGAAGAAAAGTTGATTAAAGAGAAAGGGAGACAAGGGTGATGAGGCGAAAGAAAGTTTTGATGGTAAGAGAGAGAAGGGGCTGGAGAGAGAAACTGAGGGAGGGTGAGAAGACGATAGAAGGCATAGAAAACAGAGAAAAGGAGCAACAAAGGTGATGTAACAGAGAAAGTAGGAGGCAGGAGAGAAAGAGACAGAGAGAGAGAGAGAGAGAGAGAGAGAGAGAGAAAGAGAGAAAGAGAGAGAGAGACAGAGAGAGAGAGAGAGAGAGAGAGAGAGAGAGAGAGAGAGAGAGAAAGAGAGAGATACGTGGGCCCAAAGACACATTTTTAGAAAATTCCCACAGGATCCATTTTGTTTCAAAATGGAATTGGCTAGAATCAGTATAGCAAAGTGGACCTTTTTCAATTCATGTATGTATTCTTTTTTATGTGTTGTTAAATTCCAAGACTCGGCGTGACGCTACTTGAGCGGGGTGCATGTAAATAAAGAGGAAAGAGACAGTGCAAGCAAAAGAGGCGGAAAAGCGTCCCCAAGGCTACAGATGCATGCGCGGACATGGAAAGAATAGAGCTATGAAATGGGGTCGCCCATATAGGAGTGTAAATGTCTGGATCTAATGGACGACTGCAGGATCTTCAAAACAAAGCTTTAGGGACTGGCTAAGGAATTCGGGAATGGGTTAGTGAGACTGGAACTACAGAAAAATAATGGCCACAAAAAGACATTCCAAGGGGTCCAGTAGTAGGCTGCTGGTTAGGAGCCAATGACAAATCATAGTTTGTTTACACTGGAGATGTAGAAATGTCCCCAAATAATACATAGAATAATAGATCAGTACCTATCAACAATTGGAATAAGGATAACAAGCGTCACTTGCAATGATCCACGTCTGTAGGCTCCAATCTTCAATGTTATGTTGTGTATGGTCCATGTCCACCTCCTGCCCTGTCCCCATTGACCTGAGCTACAGGGGTGAGTATGGGATGCATAAAGGGTGAATAGGCAATGTAGGGTCCAGGGACCAACACTCACTCCACTCTATTACCACCCCCTTCCTTCTCCCCACCACCAGAGGACCGAGGAGGCAGAGACATGGCCATATATATCCAGGCCTGGACTGACCCACCGGGAAACCGGGAGTTCCCCGGAGGGCCTCGACACATAAGGCCTCTTTTCTTGGGGGAAGGATACATAGATGAAGATGATGACTGTATGGGCCTGCGCAGCTGCTGTGCGTAATAACTTTACTGAAATTACTCTTTCTCTATGAGACTGAGAGTCGTTCGTTAGTGTACATAACCTCCTTGTTCTTGTGACTGGGGGTGCAGGGGGAGGGGGAACATGAGATCCAGATCCAGCCTGGGTGTGGCTCGCACTGCATTCTGCCCGCGGATTTGGGGCTCGCACGTGCGCATTGTGGAGGGCAACACAGCAAGCGCACATGCTCTAGTGTGTTCTAATACACATGCGCAGGATGCGGGCCCTGCTCTGGTGAAGAGCTGCATTAAAGTGCATTAAAGTGACCTGCAAGGCTCACTGTGGGGCTGAGGCCTGAGTCTGAGTCAAGCAGGCACCCCAGGCTTTGCCAAGAAGACGGAAGAAGACCTCTGGCAGCCTTCTGCTATCCTGCCCTGCCCAGGGGTGGACTGGGAACCAAAAGTGGCCCTGGAAAATGTTTTCAAAGCGGCCCCACATTTCGCCAAACGAGAGAGCACAGCGTGTGATCCCAACCCTTCTATGAGGGGATTGGGAGTATTGGAGTATCCCCCAAAAAAACGTTGAATACAATTAACCAAATGAGTGTATTTAAAGCATGTTGTAAAACTTATATGGATTAAAAAGTCATGTTTTAAATAAGTTCATGATCTCTCAAAATAGATCTTCAATGACAGTGGCACAAACCACAAGTGTAATATCAGTCTGAATAACAGTAAGAAAACAACACTTTTGGATCCAGTGCTCACAGACAATTCCAATGTCCCCAGCCTGCACATACATCCGAGCCTCCCCCTCCCAGCTGTAAAGTACTAATGACATTGTAACCTCAATTTGCATTGCAAAGGCCACAGAGGTATATTTCAGAAACACCCAAGCAATATGGGTCCATTATCTGAAGCAGGCCCATTACCAGTGGACATTTTACATATTCCGCTGCCTGCACTTAGCACTGCTTCCCCTTCCAATTCCACCAGGCCCACAGTGAAGAGGGCCACTGGGAATCATCAGTCAGTCCAAACCAGAGTTTAGAGGAGCCCTGCCAAAGCCAGTTTTCTGTATTGCTTGTCAGAAGGTGGAGCAGGGTACAGCCCATGGACTTGCAATTACTACTAACACACATTATCAGTACGGATTGAATATGTGTTGGTGTCACCTCATCCGGCCGAAGGGGAAATGACAGTATGCCACTTTCAAAATCCAACCTCAAAAACAAGAGCCATGTTACAAACATGGGCAGCAACAACACCCTATTTCATAGAATACACAAGCCATGACTCAATCCCCCTACATCATCGGCATACAAAGAGGATTCAACAGCAGTTATCCCAAAAGCACAAGTACAAACAAGCAGAAGCAACCCTAAATGAAATGCAAATCTGTGATAATGCATTGAAAATAAACAAAAGTGACTACAACAAATAACTCTATAGAACACACAGTGGTGCATAATTGCAGGCCCAAAAAAAGCAGCCCCTACAAGTCACACTCACAATAACCAGCAACTGCAATAGGCATCTAAAATAACAGTTTATGCAATTATGAAACTAACCAAGTCACCTAAACAGCCGTCAGCTGAGTAGCTAACCACAAACACAGGGTCCTGAAACCGCAACATCTACAAGCATACTGTTAGCTCATAGCGTTACCTTGAAATATCCACCACTTAGACACACAGGATAGAACCTGATTTGTTTTCTTTTTTTATTAAAGTACCTTAAAGTTAACCTCAAATAGCAGCCACCACCTAAACCAACAAAGACAGAGCATTCATTTCAACGAACAGCAACCATGTGGTTGGGTTTAACTTTGGAGGACAGTTGGGCATAACAGAGACCAGCAGCCGCAGCCACCGCATTTGCCCACTGAAATGTATCCCTGTGGCCTTTGCAATCCAGTACAGTGTTGCTTTTGCACGCAGGTCAGAATTTCGAGGTTTTTAGCAAGGCATTTCACGTGTTTAACACAGTAATGCACGTGTCCCTGTGTTGGCTTTTGTCTGCGACATGCGGTATGTAGTAGAGCAGCAGAGAGATATTATCTTAATTAGCGGGTTCTCAGTTGGTATGGCAGTGTGTGCTTGCTCTCTGCAACAGCCGGACCTAATTTTAGACGATTGAAGGAGCCATGTCCATCATTTTGCCACTTCTAGACAGTTGTTTTGAAGGTGTTGGGTGTTAGATGACTTGTACTCGATGGCTGTTTCTTGTGTTATTTCAGGATCTTTGGGTTTGCATGTGTGTGTGTGCGTGCTGTAGGGAGGGGGACTGGGAGTGGGGTTGCATGCTCCAGTGTATGTGTTATAGTCAAAGGTGTGCTGTTTGTCTTCCATGTGTGTGTTGCAGGACTGCTGTTACCCTCTGGAAAAATAAGCACAATCTGATAAAGGAAAATGTACACACAAGAGTACAACCTTTTGTCTTTTGTGTTGGCAAGGGATAGGGTTTTCCAAGAACTGCCTTGATGAGGCTGCCCGGCCTCAAGATGGTGACAGCCGGAAATGGTGTTAGTACCTGTGCATATGATGGATATTTTTGCATTGCCTTGCAAACCCCTATTTTATGCCATTAAAACAGCATGGCCTGTTGGCCTTGACAATACATGTTTGTAACTTGAATATAGGGCAGGGATGAATCAAGGACACACATATTGCTTATAAGTCAAGTGGCTGAAGGCGCACTTGGTAAATACATTTTTATAGCACCAGAGCTGTTCTATAGTGGAAATTAAGCCATTCCATTCTAGAACACTGATCAGAAAGTAGCTCAAATGGATCCTTGGAGTGTCGGCTTTGACTGGAGAGGGAAGGTAGAAGGCGGGAATGATTGTGCAGGCTAGCATGTACCTGGAGATGAACGGGTGGGTAAAAAGCCAGCGAACACCTAAAAACTCTGTGGCTCATTAGAAGTTTGCTGGTCCAGTAATAACGTATACCCACACTATTATCGGAATGGCAAATCATGAGTAGCATGGAACCCATTCGCCGGAAACACCATTGCTGGTAACACCGCTCACGGAGTTACCAGGGCTGGTAACACATGCAATTGAAATACCGGCAATGCCAGAAACTTGAGTCGATAATACCGGCACAATGGTATTACCAGCAAATTATGAGCACGTACTTGCCGCTAATAGGGCAGAAATGTGCCGGTATTACCAGCAAATCCATGCAGGATTCACCACCACCTCAAAGTTGCCGGTAAATGGACCCAGGTGGGCAAAATAAGGCCCCAGGTGCACCCAATACACAGAGGAACAGTACTAAAGGACCAGACCCACCCCAAGGAACACTTCCCACCCAACACAACCATGCTGTCACTCATTTCATTGTTGCTGCCATAGACCTGGAGGTGCTGCATGCTGATGTGCAGCTGATGGAGCTGCTGGAGCAGCAGCAGCGGCAACAGGAGGCCAGCGACAGGAGGATATATGGATGGTAATGGGGATGCAGGTGGTGAGGCGGAGGCATGCTGTAATCCCCTGCACAAGTGCCACACCTTGGGCCCTCACAGACAGCCAGATACACACCCTGCACTGCCTATACAGGGAGACAATTCTTGATGTTCAGATCCTTATCCAGGATGACATTGGAAGCAGGATCGGGATCAGGACAGCCATGCCACTGCTGTTGAAGCTGGTGGTGTCGGTCCTGCACTTCCTGGAGACTGGTGCGTTCCAGCACTTTGTTAGCCAGCTGAAGAGCATACCACAGCCTGCTTTCTTCGGAGTACTGGTGCAGGTTCTGGAGGCCCTCCATTGCCATGTGGGCCATCACATCGCCCTGCCAACTACCCAGGCACTGGTAAACACCACCAAGATCCGCTTCTATGTGATTGCACGCATGGCAAATGCATTGGCAGCATTGGAATGCTCACACATAGAGCTGGTGGCCCCCCACACCTCAGAGGAGGTCTCCAGGAACCGTAAGCAGTACCATTCCCTCAATGTCCAGGTGACCTGTGACGCTGGCCTGACCATCATGCTTTGCTGTGCTCGGTTCCCAAGATCAATGTCTCCATGGTGAACACTTATGGCCCTTTTAAATGAGGTAGCGCATTGTTAGATGGATGGGGATGCAGAATAACTCATACACCAAATAATAGACCGACTCAGGAAGTTGGCAAAGTATTCTGTTTTTATTCTCAATTGTCTAAAACAGGGAGTACAACAGACATCAAAGGATGTCGCACAGCATAATCTTGAAGCATCACATAAGAAAACATCCTTATATACCAAATATGTGTCATTTGCGACGTCCTACTACATGGCAAACTAAGAAAACCTACTTGGGATTGTGGTTGGCTTAAGGGGAACATCTAGGTATACCTTTTATAAGGGATTGGATTGTGATTGGATCTCTATAGTCAGGCAGACAACTTATGCCCACCCCTAGTGCAAGTCATCTTCAACATTTGTTAGATACACGGTACATCATTGGCTCTAAAACTATAGGGCTCTTCAATTCATGGCCCTCTATAATTGGCTGGAATATTCGACTCTCTAGCAGCTCACACGCTTGTACCTTATGTGTCAGTGGGTGGACTTGACCATGCTTTTCCACCCAATTAGCCCATCATCCACCATCACTCAGGCCTTCTGCCATTTGAATTGTCTTTGAACTTGGCCTTGTAAAGTACCACTGCTCCTGAGAATAGAAGGGAGTGCAAGCACGTTCTTATCAACAAGTCTTGGTGCTGCTTGCCCAGTTTCTATTTCCATCTACCCCGTGTGACAGGAGACTGTGTTTTAGCTCCCTTTTCATGTTTGATAATATTAAATGAATAAACCTTAGCACTCATGGTGCACCTTAACAGGGACTCATCTCGCTTCCCACGTCCTCTGTATCTTCAAAGATAGAAAACCAGTTCTTAGCAGCCCTAACCCTTGACACTGGGCCAGACATCCTTCTCGATCCTTCCTCGATCTTCAGCTGTTTTCTCTGCTGCGCCACACTTTCAGCACTTCTCTTCACAGGTCATGGCTTACTAAAGTTGCGACAACGAATATCCAGATTCTATATAATGGCGGCATCACCTGCAGTCTATTCACTACGTGTAGCCAGCCTTTATGATGGCTTAGTCTACTTGCGTTACAGTGTCTGTACAGTTATAAAACGGCTTGCATTTTCTGCAGTGCTCTTCACACGTGCAATCTTCATTCCACACATAAAAGGTTTCTATACGGTCTATACATTCTCTTCTTTGGCAATTCTTATTGGTGTGGCATCTTCACTTCGTGTGACTTCAAAAATCTTCTCTTTCATTTGTCTTCATACGTCTTCAGGGATCTCCCCCAGGAGACCATCAGTTTTCAGAGGACACATCCGATAAGGTTTTCTCAATGGATACCTGATCTCAAAGGCTTTTCATGATATAGGCATCATTACTGGTGTTGCACATGTCGCAATTTCCGGTTCCTAACATATAGGCAAAATGGGGGCAGGACTTCTGGTAGAGGCATTCAGCTCCTCCTCTACACTCCCCTCTCTGGTTAATTCATCGACCACTCCTCCATCATTCTTCACATCTATACATCCTCTTGAAAAGGGGCTTTTCATTACTCCTTTGAGAGCTCCTGCTGATTTTACATGGTCATCAAAACTGCAGGTGATGTGGCTACATTGTCCATTTGGGCTACAGTAGATCCATCATCCCACATATTTCTTGTGGTTTCCCGGATACAAGAATTTCATTCCCTCTGGTGCTAGAATGCTGGCCTCTATATATTTTCTGATTTCTTCATCTGTCAGCTCCTTGGGTCCAAACCCTGATTCAACATCGATCATTACCTTCATTCCTACTGCCTTTTTTCGCTGTCTTCTTACAGTGTGTTATTATTATCCAAACATAATCATCATCCAATAGTGCTCCAAGACACTTGAAGATGTGCGCCATCCATTGTGGAACCCATGAAAAGATCGATGCAAACCAGCTGTCATCGGCCATATCTTCTCATTCATATTCCATTTTGTTGTGCAAGTTCGTTAGCAATGTTATGGCCTCCATCAAGGTACCATCCTCGTCATCGTGAGAAGGTATGAATGTGTAACATGATTCCCCGATTTTGGCACAAACACCTCCATCCATTGCTGTGATCATATCAAGAACATACCTATTCTGGAGAGTCATCAGCCTTATGGCTTTCAATTCTCTCTTAATAGCGTTGAATCCCTTTATAGTAGTGTTAATTGTCTGCAGGATCTCCCAGCGAGTGATTTGCAACCACTTTGTATTCACCGTTGTCTGGATCCCTGGCATAAAGATAGTCGTGAATATCACTGAAGTCAGGCTGAACAACCTGTGTTCATACGGAATAACATCAGAAGCTTCTATTGATTTAGCTGAAAAGTAATTCTCCCTTCTTGAGAAATCCAAATAATTTCCTCTTCCTCATGTGAGCATGTGTGTTTGGAAACTATCCAATGTTCAGGTCACTCTTTGGAATCACTAATGCTGGAAGATGAATAAGTACTATGGAGCATGTCCCTCCCCAATCCTTAGGCAACTTCATATGGGTTCTGGATCCACAGGCCCAGTAGTGGTCCATTAAGACCGTTGTTCCTTCTCCTATTTTGGAAACATCAACTATTTTCTTACAGCCTCTGTTATTTCCCACTCAAATTCTCCCTTCTCTTCAGAAGCACAATGTTGCATTCATCACTGGAAGCACCATCATCGGGCCTGATTCATCTTCAACCCACGTTAATGGTTTGGCATACTTGGCCCATGCCTTAGAACACTCATTATATACATTCTGTACTTCTTGTATATATTCATTCTTTAGCAAGTGAGCTGTGTTTGACACCAGCCCTTTTCCCCATCCCGTTTTAGTTGTCACTCTTCTATAGTTTAACAGCTGTGCTTGTTCCCAGCATCCAGGCATTCAATCTATTTCCTCCTTCTCAAGACAGTTCAGTCTCTTTATTTCTTCAATGATCACCTCATCCTGTCCTGCAGCAGAATATACAAGCATTTTGTTTTTCCATTGAAACGCTTTTCCATCTGGGTAGTCTTGATACAATCATCCTGGAATGGAAACAACCATTTCGCTCCCCATTGCAGAACGGCCCGATTTCCCTGAAACAGCTCCGTAGTCATACATGCTGTAACATGAACAAGACATCTGGTGTCGTATTCCGGAGTTTCTCTAGGAATTAAAGTTTGTGCGGCTTTCATGGAATAAGGTAGGAGAGCACAAACATAGCAACTCTCCTTAGACATTCTCTCTCCCACCTTTTTCATTTGTTGATACCACATGTTAATACCCACGTGTGCTGTACTGTCTAAATATGTGTTTATCCCATTATCAGCTTCCTCTGTGATTCTCCTGTGTGTCCCTTGTACAAAGTTAGTGTTTGCATAATAGTCAAGAAGTAGATCAGAAAGAGTTCTCTTTTCAGGGAGAACCATAGAAACATTTGTCTCAGCAATAGCCAACTCTACACGAGCTACTGGAGTGGGGAGGATCAACGGGATCTCTGCTTTCCTTGGACCAATAAAGTAAAGAGTATGGACCACAAGAACCAGGAGAACAAGGATAAATGCTGAGCATGCACATATTATACACGAGTACATTAACCCACACCATTTATGACTTTCTATACATTGTTGAGCTCGCTCTTTTTCCAAAACAGGACCATTCTCAATATTTCTCATTTTGCCTGTAAATCATTTTAAGGAAAGAATAAACCTTTTTAATCGGGCAATTCGGGTAAATCCGGTATCTGCAGGATTTTTTCAACCATTGCCACAAGCAGCATCCTAATCGCAGGGCCATTTTTAGGATCATGAAAAAAAGTATGTCAACACTACGCCCAACAAGAGCAGGATAAGCTCTAAGAATAAATATGAAAATAGCAAGCACGAGCAGATGGGCATCGTCATTTGTCAGAACCATAGACTCAACCAAACAGTTGCATTGTAAGAAATGAATCAGCGCATTGCTCACGCTTCCAATTTCTAATTAAGTGGTTTTGTTTAAAAGTACTCATAACATACCAACAACTTTCTAAAATTCATTTTTAAAGATTCCTGCAGCTCAAGAACTGAGTTTGCACTTCTGCTATAATATCTATAAAGCTTGACCGAGGAGAGCCACAGTCCATATGAAAATTTGCATTTATTTAATCAGCAACCTTATCGTCCTTTTTCCTCGTCTTCGATCGGGTCTGCACATGCTGAAATTCTTCTTCTTGTCTTCCTTCTGAATCGATCATTGGGGGTGTGACGGTCTCACCAGTAAAGAGTTTGACGTCATTAAGATGGAGCCAAGCACGCCTTCCTTGGACTTTTACTGCTGAGGGACTAACATTCTCAGTTAAGAATGGCCCATTGAACCTGGGCTCATGCCGCTTTCTAGTAAAATTCTTTACTAAGACAGAGTCACCAACACAGACTTTTGGTACTGGTAGTAGTTCCGTAGGTCCGGTTGCTGAATGGTCTTCATCTGTGTTCTGAGACAGACCCTGTTGCTTGAATTGATCTGAAATGACAGAGCTACTAGAGCTCATACATGTCAAATAAGCACGTAACTCATTTCATAATATTTCTCCAGTCTTCAGGGCATCACGTCTGCTCCTCGATGGAGGAGTCAAAGGCATTCTCATTTGCCTCCCTGTCACTAGCTCATGGGGTGTGAGGTGGTGGTCCAACCCAGGCTGATTACTTAATGCATACAAGGGGGCAGGCAATATAGCCATCTCTTTTTCAGTGTCAATTTAAGCTTGGCAAGCCTGTCTTTAAGAAGACCGTTGAGTCTCTCACATATACCATTCGCATACCGTTCGCTTGCAGGTGATCAGCAGAAGAAAACTTGTGCCTAATATTCAATAATAGACTAATCCGTTCAAATACTTCATTAACAAAATGGGGACCATCATCATATCGCAAAACCTTAGACACTCTCTATCTTGGAAAGACTTCTCGTACTGAACACGTTTCTGCGCAAGTGGCATCAGGGTGTGTACATTGACCTGCTTCAATCCACCTGGAGAAGGGACACACCACCACTATCACATACCTATATCCATAACTAACTTGCAGCATATCAACATAGTAAATATGTAAATGCTGAAAAGGACACTTGGTCAAGGAATTACTCCTCTAATCATTTGCAGTGTATGCCCAACAGTAAACCTTTGACATACGATGCAGTTTCTACATAAAATGCCATGTGTTGTACCAGATTCTTTACCAACCAGTCCTAAGCAATTGTTGCAGCAAGACTTTCCCTAGTTACATGCGCAGGATAGTGCAGCTGTTCAAGCGCTACCTTTAACTATGCTACTGGCATCACCAGCTTCCCAGTGCTGTTCTGTTGCCATAATGCTTCTCTGGGGGATAAAGAACACCCCCTTGGTTTCCACAATTCTTGCTCTTCCTGTGGAGTACTGCCCTGAATTTCCATCAACTGTGTTCTCTGTAAATGATTAAACCCTTCATTTACTATCATAATCATGACTACTTTCTCCTTAACATCTTGATTATCAAAACTGGAAATATCTGGTTAACATGCAAACATTTTTGCCTCTTCATCTGCGGCTTCGTTCCCGGGAGCGATAAAGTCAGTTTGTTTAGTATGTGCTGAACATTTAACTATCGCTATGGCTACTGGGAGTTGTAGTGCTATAATAAGCCTGTCCAATATTACTGCGTGTTGCACTGGGGTGCCGTCCACTCGGAGGTAGCCCCTCCTTTTCCAATATGCTAGCCCTGCGTGTACAGTTGATGTCACATAGGCAGAGTCACTGTACACCGTCAATTCCTGCCCAGCATGATTTTTGAGCGCGACAATAAGCACTACCAATTCTGCTCCTTGCGCTGAAAAGTGAGGCAGTAATTTTGCACTTGCTACAACCTCAAATTCGCCATTTTCTCTATGTCGCTCTAGAGCTGCGCCAGAATGCCTTTCTCCACTCGTTTGATTGATTTTTGAAGAACCATCAATAAAGAGAATCTCCCCTCCAGACAGCATGTTTTCCTTTACACGCGATATGTCTTCTTAAAATTCTACATAATTTGCACAGTCATGCACATGCTCACCCTCTGCCATGGGCTCAGCTACAAATGTGGCAGAGTTCACTATTTTACATCTGACTATTTTAATCGCTGGATTCAATATGATCACCTCATACGCAGAAGCTCTCTGAGATGTCAATGTACCCTTAGGTTTCTCCAGAATAGCAAACAAAGCATGCTCTATAAAAAAGCATCATAGAACAACCCATTACAATACAGGTAGAGTTCTTAATTGCGAACACTGCTGCTGCCAATGACTGTTCGCAAGGAAATTGTCCTTTCACAACTGGATCTAGTATCCCACTGTAATATGCCAGAGGATTATACCATAATGTAGTCCTCTGTGTAAGCACTGCTGTCATGACTCTCCCATTCATGTGTGAAAACAAGGAAAACTCCTCAGCATTTTTGGGAATTCCTAAAATGGGAGCTGTACAAATTGCTTTCTTCAACTCTTCAAACCCTAACTCCATTTCAGTCAATTCTATTTTCTCTTTTTACCTGTGCATTCTTTAGAGCCTGCAAACGGGGTCTTGTGTATGAACTATAATCAAACACTCATGCTCTAACATAGTTGCATAGTCCCCAAAACCGCTACATTTGTTTTACTGTGTGCAGTTTTGCTGTTTTCATGATCGCCTCAGCTCTTTCAGGTGCAACCCTCTTACCCTCATGTGAAATCAACTGGCCTATGTACAACACCTCTTCTTGACATTAGTGTAACATTGCTTTGTCTAACTTGTATCCCTTGTCTGCTAGGATAGTCATTAACTGAATCAAGTCTTGCCTGTACTCATCTTCTGTCATGCTACAAATCGAAATGTCATCTACATACTGTATCACAATTCTTTTCAAATCAATATTGCATAGGTCCATATGGAGGACCTTATTAAAGATTGACAGGGACTCACAGTGCCCTTAGGCAGCCTTGCATGTTTCAGTCAGATTTGGCAGAATGAAAATGTCAAGTCTTGTGAGTCCTTGTGCAACGGGATTGAGAAAAATGCATGTGTTAAGTCAACCACTGTGCAATATCATGCTTCTACTAGGATGCTACATAATATTTTTGCTGGAATAGAGACTAAAGGAAACTCTGCCTCTACAATATGGTTAATCGGTCTCATGTCTTGAATGAATCTCCACAACCCCCCCTTTGATTTCTTGATAGGGTACACCATGGTATTGCACATGATTCTGATGGTAGAAGGATAACTTGTCCCATCAGTGCCGATATAGTCTTAAAAATTCCTTCATCCGCCTCTCGAGACATGGGGTACTGTCTTGCTCTAGGTAAAATTGCTCCTGGCTTCAGTTTTATCTAAACCTCCCCTAACCCCTTCAATAGGCCTACGCCATAGGGGCCTGTAGCCCATAAACCGCTTGGCACTTTTTCCAAGTCTTCATCAAAAAATGCTGGAGGCTGCCGCATTATCGCCATTCACTGTGGAACCTCTCTTCTCTCTATCCCAATCCAATATGTAACACTCATCTCAAATATCACTTCATCATCTGATGGGTCAACTCTAAACATGTCATTGTCAGTGACGTCAGTCTACATCTTTCCCCAATGGAAATCACTGTCCTCCATGGCCTGACCTCGTCATCTGTTTCCTCCATGCAGTGCCATTGCCCCTACTACTATGGCAGCATCACACTCTAGGGGAATGGTCTGTCTCCCCTCTTCATCCATAGGTATCTGTGGCTTAAATAAACATTTGTCATGTATCCATTTGCCAATAAAAATTCACACACCTTCATGTAATATATTCCAGGAGTAGAGCACACTACGCCTTAATCAGTGAAAGAAGCCATCATGTTAAGCTTCGTCATTAAATCTTGTCCCAGAATGTTAACCAGCATCTTCCGTGAATACAATAATCGAAGAGACATGTCACACTCTCCAATTCATCAGTAAAAGGAAATCGACTTGTAGCTCCAGAGAAACCCTGAGCATTCATGGCGATTTCTGTCATTGGGTATTTTCCCTCTCATATACATGAGTGAGTCACACCAGTGTCTACTAAAAAAGAAAAAGATTTGCCTCCTATCCTCACATCAACCCTTGGTTCCTCTTGGGGGTCTGGTGTTACTGATAGTACTGAACACATCAAGTCGCCCTGTGAGCTGTCCTATTGTGGACACATACATACCCCTGTACCTGTGAAAGGACTCCCTCCCACCACAGTGACACCCCCTAGCTAGGTGTCAATAATTGTCCTGTATTTTCATTCTGCTATATCTGCATGGGTGCATGCTGTGACTGCCCTTGCAGTGGATTCAATGGTGCTTGTTGCAGTTGCTGAGCCTGTTGCATCTTCAGTGCTTGTACCTGATACACTGTCTGATCCCATGTGAACACACCGCTAGCTTGTGAGCTATATGCTGGAGGATAAGCTGTCCCCCCTCTTGAGAATTGCCCATTCTGCACAAAACCTTGACTCCCACATACACGCTCAATGTGCCCTGTCATCCCACATGTGCAACATATAGGTGGAATCCTTCTACATGATCCCCCTTGATTGAATCCGGCTTGCACATTTTGGTTCTCAATCTGCACATTTTGAAACCCACCTTGATTATTCTGAAAACCACTGCTTTTTCTACAGCCCATTCCTCTCCCTCGTGGCACAAACCCATTTCCCCCTTGGTCCATCGGGTAAATGTGGTAAAATATTGCTACTGTTCCCCCCCGACTCACGAGTTTCAAGAGTCCAGTGTTCCTGAATGTTCTGAATGAGAGCAGGCAGATCTTCGTCCTCTTTCATCTTAAGTTTCATAATTGCACCCATGTCTGATGTATCAGGATACTGCACCCTGAGAGCTCTCTGAACATCTGCTCTACAATTGTTAAATGGCACTCCATTGTGTGCTGTGTTTTGTGCCGTGACACTTGAATAGCCTGCTATCGTCCAAATGTCATCAGCTCTTTCCCCAAGAATGGCTGCTAGGAGACCCTTTATGTCCTTGCCAAAGTATTCCCCCTATCATTGTATCTAACTCATAGATCCATTTTCCTGCACCCGCTGTTAAACTAGGGAGTTTGCATCTTAAATTATCCTTATCCATCTGTGGCCACCGAATATACTGTGGTCTTGCTCCTCCTTTTTCCAATAAAGGAAACTGCTTGAACCCCAACTCGCAATCGGCTCCCATCGTCTGCCTATCCATTACGGGGACAATGGTTCCTGATCACCTTCTACCTGACAATGACCTTAATCTATTCACATATGGCGGTTACTCTCCCTTCTCGCTATATGATCGTCCTTTGGGACGCTCTGGATATGCCATAGGATCTGGCATCCAATCTTTGGGCTGCACTAGATCAGACAATCTTACTTCCTTGTCTGCCCACAGGCATCCCTCGAGGGCACATGCACTTCCTCCCTTCTCCCTACAGAAGGGTTCTCTCTTTTCGTCTGACATATCTAGCCCCCAACTGGTATGACTCGCGTCCCCTTCATCCTTATTTAAGGTCATTATTTCTAAAGACAGTGCTCTATGCTCGAGGCTGAATGGATCACTCTCTTCGCTTCGTGATTGGAGGACCAGGGATTGATCTTCCTTCCCTCGGCTTCCTGATTTGCTATCTTCTCTTAAGTCTTGATAGGCCTTATCAATCCTATCTCTGATGCTCCGTATATCAAAATTCTCTTCTAGGGCTACCCTAGATGGCCCTGGCATTATTCCCTTTAACAGAAGAAACTCCTCTATATTGCCCCATTGTATTACTGGACTCGGTTCTATCAGCTCTTTTTGAATGCAGTCTATATCGCGCTCCCGTTGTCTCCTTTTTCATTTCAATTCTTCATCTAATTCTTGTCGCTTTCTCGCATCCCATCAAACTCTTTCCTCTTCTTGTCTATTCTCCTCTCTTCTTTCCCCTGCTCTTTGTTCTTCCTCATCCCTTCGTCTCTGCATCCTTTTATCCCTTAATTTCTGCACTTCTTCCTCTTCTCTTTTCTTTTCTTGCCTATCTCGTTCTTTGATTGCTCTCTGCCTGTTGTCATACTTTCTTTGTTCCTCCGCCCTTTCTTCCTTTCTTTGCTGCTCTTCCTGATGCATCTGTTCTTGCTGCTGTCTGCTCTTTCTCTTCTTTTTATCCTCTTTTAATCTTTTTTCTCGTTCCTTGTCTTTTCTATCCTGTTTTTCTTGATCTTCCCTTTGCCTGACATCCTCAATATTTGTTCCCATCTAGCTTGAGTAATATCTGTCCTCCCCGCCATTCTTTCTGTACGAGCGCTATTGCGTCAACTCTATCCTTCTTTCCTTTCCATCTCTTAATCTCTCATTCTATGTCTCTGGCTACATGCAATCACTCACTTTTCTCCTCCTTGCTCTTCGTTTCCACTGGACAATCGTCATTAATATAAGCAGGCAGTTTGTAAATCGGATTACTATACCCCATTGCCGCTTTTGTTTCTTTTAACGGATACAATCATATGTCTTCCGTACTATCGCTGTTTACTTCTGGTGAGGTAAGGGGAGCAGAAGACGCGAAACCACCCTCCCTGCACTGGGTAAGCATCCACTCCTCCTGGTACATTTTACAGAGCTCTAAAATAGCTAAGTATGTGCTCCTGTGTTGCAATATGCTCTGACAGCGATCACCCTTGTGCCCTCGGCAAGAACATTTTGTCTGCCCTTTGCCCACTCTGCACTGTACTGTTTCAGCTTAAGCATATGTTTTGGCAATGTCTTACATAAATGCATCAAAGGAGTAATATCCCCCATTGTGACGAGTCTCAATTGACTGTCGATACTTACCAGTGTTTACACAGATACGTTTATAAAAACAACAAATATGAACGCGCTCCACCACTTACCACTCAAAACCTCTGTTTCTCAATAACCTCAGGCTACTTCTTGGACAGTGCCGATAATTACCCTAGATAGGCAGTAACTTATTTTCTTAACTTCAACTTTTACACAACTTATTCTTGTCACTCTTCGACACCCTTTTATTGGTACAAAACACACAGACAGACTAGTCCACTCTTTTACATTTAAACCATGGTACTCATCCTCAGCATCTCGCCCCTAATAATACTCTGACTAGTGTGTAGATTATCACCCAACATGAACCTGTTCATGCACCGCCTACTTTACTCTGATTGCAGTGTGAGATAATCTCTTCTAGAACTCCTTTGAGTTAGGAATCATCCTGGGCCTTCTTCTTTTTTCTCTTATTTCCAGATAAAAAACCTTCTTCTTTACTTTTTGTAATCAACCCCGTTACTTTTCTAAACAACCCTGTTACTTTTTTTCATTTTCCCCGTTACTTTTCTAAACTACCACAATCCCATCCCCTCAGTTTACCATTCTCCTCATCCTATTCCTCCATTCGCTCGTTCCGCTTGAGGCATCGACTCTCTCCTCCAATCGACCACTTTTGCCTTCCGTCCGCAAAGCGCCTGTGGAAACCAGGAGGGATTTCGTCAAAGAGGGACCCGTCCCACCGTCTCAATTTTTCTTGCAAGAATTATATACCGGCCGCTCTCCACAGGAAAACCCGCAATCTTACGAATAGATGGCGGAGGGTGTCCGATCGTCCAAAACACTGGAGTCCTACTGGTCGATGAGTCTTGCTATCAAACCATCCGACATGCTACCACATGAACCCTTATGGCCCTCTTAAATGAGGTAACCCATCGTTAGATGGAAGGGAATGCAGAATAACTCTTACACAAAATAATAAGACTGACTCAGGAAGTTGGTAAAGTATTCTGTTTTGTTCTCAATTGTCTAAAACAGGGAGTACGACCAACATCAACATACGTCGCACAGCATAATCTTGAAGCATCACCTAAAAAAACATCCTTATATACCAAATATGTGTCATTTGTGACATCATACTATGTGGCAAACTAAGAAAACCTACTTGGGATTGTGGTTGGCTTAAGGGGAGCATCTAGGCATACCTTCTATAAGGTCTTGGATTGTGATTGGATAGTCAGGTGGACAACTTATGCCCACCCCTAGTGCAAGTCATCTTCAACATTTGTTCGATACACAGTACATCATTGACTCTTGAACTATAGTTCAATACATGGACCTCTGTAATTGGTTGGCACTCTTTTACCCTTCTGGAATATTCGACTTGCTAGCAGCATGTAAGCTGGTACCTGTTACGATCACCTGATATCCATGGGGGCATCTGGAAGGCTCTGAGATCGGGAACCCTGAATGCATAGTGGGCCAGTGCTGAATAATTAATCTGCAATTACAGAAGGTAGGATTTGTGATAACTGTCTCTAATGGGTGAATCTCCCATCTCCCTCAGATCGATTCCCTTCCCACTGGGTTCTTTTCTCACCTTAGTAATTTGTACGGTGAGCTATCCATCTTGCGTTTCTTGTGCAGGGGCGCTTGACGTTTGTTGGCGAGCTGCCTGAGTTGCTTCACTGGTTCAGTACGCCTTCCTTGGGCTCAGGCCTGCTGTAACTCGAATCTGCTGGTAGGCAGGTAGGTTTGTTAATTGTACGTCTTTGTTCTGTTTGTGGTGGGAATTTGTTAATGTCTTTATCTCCTTCTTTTCAGGCGAGAAGGTCTTGATGCTGGTGTGCTGGATGAAGAGGCACGTTTCTAGGTAAGATAAAGCGCAAACCGCAGTGCCTTCATTGTCTTTTAAAGCTAACCTGTGATTTCTTCTTCTTCTCCTCACAGGCCGCTGTGGTGCTGCAAGTGGATGAGAGCATGATTAAGGTTACAGGTCATTTGGTCGAAAAAAAAAGGTCGACAGGACAAATGGTCGACGCAATTTGGTCGAAAGACAAATGGTCGAATTTTTTTTTAGTTGTATTTTCACTTTTTATTTTTTTTTTGGGGGGGTCCCCCCGAACCCCCTTTTTTTGCTAAAAAAAAACTTTTTTTTCCTAAACGAAAACCTGAAAAATAAATATAAAAATAAAAAAAAAATTTGACCATTTGTCTTTCGACCAAATTGCGTCAACCATTTGTCTGTCGACCAATTGTCTGTCGACCAAATGACTGGACAGCCATGATGAAAAAAGCCCCCTGGAATCCTTTAAGGTAAGTACAGCGCTGTGCGGTTTTTTAATATTGAAAGCGAACCTGAATATGTCACTTTTTCCTTTGCAGAGGTTGCTGTGGTGCTCCGGGTGGAAGCGCGGCGTAGCGCAATGGAATTCAGATAAGACTGATGGAATTCAATGTTTTGGAAGCGCGCGTTCTAATATTATTTTTCCTTTTCTCGTTATTGCAGGTTGTGATGTTCGAGCAGCAGCTGTGGTAGCGGTTCACTGGAAGTCCTTAAGCTAGTACTCACCGGTGAGTGATGTTTCTTCTTCTCTCGGTTTCCATAGATTGCAGCCCGGTTGAGATGCTGAGTGCTGGATTGTATTTTCTCAGGTAAAACAGTATAATCTTGTTCTTGTTCTTGCAGGACTACAGGAAGATGCTGAAGACCAGGCGCTGGACACAGTGAGCCTCACGCTGCTGGTTGCAGAATAACATGAAGCATGTTCTGCAGTCAGGGTGTGGTTTATATAGCCCAGGTAAAGTAGTACCAGGCAAAGTAGTTCCAGGCCTGCCACACCCAAAACACTAGACCGCATGGCTTGGTTCTCAGAACTAGGCTGTGTGGGTGCTTCCATGTTGGATTTAAAGGCCCATGTACATAAATGGGACATAGTTTGAACAGCCCTTCCTTCCTACATATGAGACTGGTACCAAAGGCACCAGGACTGGCTCCAGGAGCCCTTTTTCAGTGGATTTAAGGCCCTCGGGGTTCTGGTGGGAGCCTGCTTGTGGCACAACTTGTGCCCCCTCACAGTGGTCATGACAGTACCCCAGCTGTCAGTGGGTGGACTTGACCATGCTTTCCCACCCAATTAGCCCATCATCCATCATCACTCAGACCTTCTGCTATTTGAATTGTCTTTGAACTCGGCCTTGTAAAGTATCACTGCTCCTGAAAATAGAAGGGAGTGCAAGCACGTTCTTATCTTCAGGTTTTGGTGCTGCTTGCCCAGTTTCTATCTCCATATTCCCCATGTGACAGGAGACTTTGTATTATCTCCTTTTTCATATTTAATTATATTAAATGAATAAACCTTGACACACATGGTGTCTTTCCTTAGCACCTTAAAAGGGACTTGTCTCGCTTCTCATGTCCTCTGTATCTTCAAAGATAGATAACCAGTTCTTGGCTGCCCCACTCTTTGACACGGGGACAGATAGCCTTTGCGATCCTTCCTCGATCTTCAGCTGTTTTCTCTGCACGCCACACTTTCAGCCCTTCTCTTCACGGGTCCTGGCTTTCTAAAGTTGCTATATCGAAAATCCAGATTCTATATCATGTCGTCACCGCCTGCAGTCAATTCATTACGTATAGCCAGCCTTTACGATTACTAAGTCAACTCGCGTTACAGCGTTTTTACAGTTATAAAATGGCTTGCATTTTCTGCAGTGCTCTTCACATGTCTATTCATCATTCCTCACATAAAAGGTTACTTGATTCCTTATTTCGTCATCAGATTCTATACGGTATATACATTCTCTTCTTTGGCTATTCTTCTTGGTGCGTCATCTTCTCTTCGTGTGGCGTCATCAATATTCTCTTTCATTCGCCTTCATATGGCTTCAGGGATCTCCCCCAGGAGACCGTCAGTTCTCCGAGGATACATCAGATAATGTTTTCTCAATGGATACTTTGGGCTTCATTACGACCCTGGCGCTAAGTGTTTAACGGCGCCATAAAAGGCTGCGGCGCCGCTAAACACTTAGCACCTTACTACGAGGTCCCTTTGCGGGACCCGACTTTAACGGCTGGTCTACACCAAAGGGACCTTGGTGCTAAGTACGGTACCGCAATTTGCGGTACCGTACTTAGCGCCTTTCCCATTCCCATACAGCCCTATGGGGCGAAAATGGAAATGGGGAAAGGCCATGGTTCAATGGGGGATTACCGCCACGCCAACCTTGGAATGGGGTGGTAATTCCCCATTGAACCATGGCGGACCCGTTACAACACTGGCACCAACCATGGTGCTAATAGCCATGGTTTAGCGCCGGTGTTGTAATGAGGGCCTTTTGGTCTGAAGGCTTTTTGTGATATAGGCATCATTACTGGTGTTGAACATGTCGCAATTTCTGAGTCCCAACATATAGGCAAAATTGGGGCGGGACTTCTGGTAGAGGCATTCGGCTCCTCCTCTACACTGGTCATGTGGAACAGCACCCTACCGGCTTACATGACGCATCACTGAGGGCATAGGACCTGGATGTTGTGTGTGTACATGTACATATACACATGCAAGGCAGCACAGGTGACAGGCAAAGGGGGGTGGGTGGGTTAATGCCTAAAATGTATGTCCATCAATCATCCTGCACATAAGTATCAGTCACTGACCAGGCTATTTCAAACCACAAAGGACATCCACATGCATCTACTAAAGGTACCAGAATGCAACACCACCACCTCTCCAAAGCAAGTGTATCAGTAGGCTGTTCAACCTAGGGCCACGAGACATACGTCCTGTAAAGACATGTGGCATGCATGCACAGATTTACCATTGAGATTCCGCTGTCACAGGCAACACCACTGTCGAGCATCATCACTCACACATGTAAATGGAAACGTGAATGTCAATGGGTTTTGTACTACACACTGTTGCCACATGCATAGTCTCTTTGTGCTCTGGTGGGTCTGCAACGGAAGTAATGTTGAGGTGTATTTTTAGTGGCATTGAGAGGGAGCAAGAGGGCTTTGATGTGCTGTTGGCAGCATCAGTATCGTTGAACCGGTCAGCGATGGGGCCTTCTGTGCTTGGTATATGTCATGTTGTGTTGATGCATAAATGTGTATGGTGTGTCCTCATTGCAGGTGTCATGAAGTGCGTGCAGTCAAGCGTGTGGTAGAGGCACGGTTATGTTCAGTTTAGACTATGAGGGTGTGCATGCCAACTGGTGAGTCCTCACAATGGTCAGTTAGTGGCAATACATTTCCTACCCCCAGCAATCCATCTCAGGGAGCAGAACCCAGCATGATACAGATGAGACACAGTGCCTGTCTCAAGTGACAGCAGGGAGCATAAGGCACAACTATACCATTAGGCCATATGCATGATTTGGCTAACCGACATAGATGGGCAAGACATGGCAAATTAACACAGTTCTGCCACATGCAAGATAAAGATAACCTTGTGTTTTTACCCCTTGCACATGACTCTGGATACCTGCTGCTTCCGTAGCGGATGACCCCTCTGAGGGATCCCCAGAAGCAGGAGGGAATGGCATACAACAGGGTGCATGTGAGGACAGGGTGTTCCATCGAGCAGACCTGTGACCTCTTGAAGGCACGTTTTAGATGCCTACACATTCCTCCGCCAGAGGATGAGGATGATGCAGCGCCAGCCAGGTCCAGGCACGTGAGAATGGAAGCCATGGATAGGTGCATGGCCCGTCAAGAACTCATTGATAATTCTTCTGAGTAATCCTTTCACTCTGCACTTCCCTTGCACCTTACTGCATACGAGTCACACGCACAATAATTAGTTGCGCCAAAAGAAGGAATGTCTACTCATTTCTTCAAGTGAAAAGTAGAATGTATTAATCAAAAATTCAAAATGTACCACCCAGTGCCCACTATCCCTCCCCACACACCCTGCCCCACACTCCTCTTCCCTGCACACCCTGCCCCCACACACCACAAACACCCAAAAGTCCCAGTGTCAATCAAATATGTGTCACTTCTTAGGCTTCTTGGCTGCAGGGCCCTTGGCTGGCCCAGGTGTTGCTGTTAGCCACTGGGAGTGGCGCCTTGGGCTACCCTACTGCGAGCACGCTGGGATGGTCACAGTTGAGGATGGTTCAGAACCCTGGGCCCCCAAGTGTTCCAGGGTGACATGTAGGGTGTTGGAGAGGGACTCTGTCATTGCTGACACCCCTTTGTTCCCCTCCCAGACCCTTGGGGCGCGAGTGATGAGGGCAGCAGTGGTGCGAGCCAGGGCCTGTGCACACCTGTGGCTGCTGGCTTGCATGCACTCCCTCATGAGGTGAGACTTGTTCAGCTGCTGCTGTATCATCATGGCCATTTGCCTGTGCCATTCCTCCATGCCACGGATCTGTGTATCCATATCCCGGATGTTGGGCATGGGTGGTGGAGGGGGGCTGTGCAGGGTGGCCGGGCTGAACGATTTTGTTGCGTAGGGAGTGTGCTCATCTGATTCATCCTCATATTCCTCCTCCACCACCTCGCCATACCTGCCGGGTTAGGACGGTGACTGGTTTGGCATTGATGGCATGTGGCGCACATGAGGGACAGTGGGTCCACTGGAGATGTGTGCCGTCTGTTTGGCCGCTAGCAGTGGTGGTTGGGGCTGTGCAGCCGTAACCACAGGTGGGAGTTGCTGGGCTACAGGAGTTGGCTGGCCACAGCAGTTGGGTGGGCCACAGGAGTTGGCTGGGCTGCAGTTGTTGGGGTTGGTGCAGCCTTCCCGCCTGCACTTGCCCGGCCAGATGAGGTACCAGCTCTGTCGTTGTCAGAGGATGTGCCTGTTGGGGTGAGATGAGCATGTAATTAGTCTTCAGTAAGACATGTCTATGGGCATGCATTACACTGATGCTAGATTGTGTGTGTACTGCTCCTGTGATGCTGTTTGAGTGGTTGGTTTGCTGTGATGCGTGCTTCTACATGTGGATGGTGAGAGTGCATATCGACTGTTGGTCTGCCACAGTGGCTTCTTGTTGTGTCTGCATTGGGACTATGCTTCCTGTTATGTTATGTACTCCCTTGGCACACATGGGCGCTCATCTTGTGTCCATGTCCGGGGCAGTGCATGTTGACTACAGTGCTTGTGCATGGATACCTCTGCCCACAACTGCTGCCATGTGTGGGCGAGATTAGCCGATTTGCTGTGACTGACTTGTGTCTGACCCATTCCCTTGGCCATGTTTGTTTCTCAGCCAGGGATACATTTATTTGGACACATGATTGGCATTACATTCGGTTTGTCGTACTCACCAACATCGCCTTGTGGCCTGACTCCAGCCTCTGCAGCCCCAATTCTCTCCATGCACTCCATGTGCAGTATGGAGCAGCACATCTCCTCCCAGGGCATCAGGGGTTTGCAGGGCCACCATTCCCTTCTATGGGTGTCCAGGATGTTCCTCGCCCGCAGCCGCAGGTCGTCCCACTGCTTGTGGTAGTCAAGGGGTGTGAGTGGGACGGGCCCCACTGAAGTGACCTTTTCTGCCACCTCAAGCCATATGGCTGTCTTCCGCCTTTGGCTGGTGCAGCGGTTTGCAGCCCCAAATAGTGCATCGGCATGCTGCACTGCATTATTAGTCAGGTCAGTGAGTTCTGGCTCCGTGAGGGCGGCTTGCGGAGCAGGACCTCTGGCAGCCTGGTTGTGGTACTCCCTGGCATGTCTGCAGTGTTGTATTGGGTGGATGGCAGCAGGAAGTGATTGATTTTAAATGGATTGTGTTTTTCAAAATGGCCACCGGTGAGCTTCCCGTTCCAGCAATGATGCTGTTTCCGGTGTCTGGAATTCCGGCTTTGGAATTACCGGCAACAGTGATTACGCCAGTCTGGGTGCCTCTATCGGTGTTTCAGGCAGATGTTTGCTGGAATTTTGGCACGACAATAGTACCGTTTCTTGCGAGGAGGTTAGCGTGCACCCATGGACCTGGAATACGCCAGTGATTCCACTGATTGGTTTGCCGGTAACGGCATTGGCATAACAACGGAAGGGCCAGCATTTTACCGGATGACTCATAATGAGGGCCAGTCCGTCCTCACATTCCATATCTCTGCTGAATGTTATTCCCGTAACAATCGTTTTGGCTTATAGAAAGCGCTAACAGCACCATCTAATAGCCAAACTGGAAATAAGGGGAGGAGCTGGGATAAGCAGGACAATTTTCGTAAAGCACCATTACACTTTGTGTGTAGTAGTAGAAGGAGGAGATGATGGAAGTCTTCCTTCATGTTTCTGCTCTGGTGTATAGGTAATTCAGGCGTTGCTAGGGGAGGTCTGAGGGGGCTATAGCCCCTGGTCTTTTGGTGAATGTAGCCTCGGATATAATCTCAGGAGCTATAACCAAAAGGCTAGTTAGTCGCCCGGGTCCCGACTGTCCTGGCATTAGAGTAGCCCCGGATATTTTCTGGACCCTAAGCTAGACCATTCGCTCATGGATGGAAGGCTTGCTGAAAGTGAGTAGTCATCAATAATTTCAGGTGGTCTGTCTGCATCCTCGGGACAGATTTCAGGTGGTTCCAGAATCCCGAGCTCGCAGGGCCGGGGTCTCCAACGCCACATGACTTCTGCTTGAAAGAAGTTCCGGTTGTGTCTTTTGAAGCACGTGGAAGAACTCAAGGCAGTGCATGACACCGACACAGCTTCCTTAAAAGCAAAGAGCCATGAAAGCATCACACGCTGTGCCTCAAACACAGGCGGTCTCGTTGCGAGTTTGGTGGTAACACTACAACAGGCGGCATTTGCTAAATACCGCCTGTACTAGCACCCGCGTCATTACAGGTATGGGGGCGCCATTACTGCAATATCACGAACGTTCCCACTGGAGCGTTGGTAAAGCTATAATTGGGTTGATTTTCAGTAATATCACCAGCGGTGATAGGTAGTTATCACTGGCACTGGTCCTGCAAAATAATCCACTTAACTCGTAACAAAGGATTTGCTTCGCACTCTAGTTAACATCTGGGATATTAACAAAGATGAGCTTCGGAAACGTATTGCAATTCGTTTTCTTTTATTCCTTCCAATAAGTGCTTTCTCGCCAAAGGCCGAAGTGGTGGCAACATGTACCCCAATGCACAGGTCCCAATGCCCACACCCAGTGCACAAGCCCCATTGCACTGACCCAGTCCACAGGCCACAATGCACAGACCGCAATGACCCGTTTCCTTCTGCAGTGATGGCAGCATGTACACCAATGCATAGTCCCAATGCACAGACCCAGTGCACAAGCCCCATTGCACAGACCCAGTCCACATGCCGCAATGCACCGACCCAGTCCACAGGCCACAATGCACAGACCGCTATGACCCGTTTCCTTCTGCAGTGATGGCAGCATGTACACCAATGCATAGTCCCAATGCACAGACCCAATGCACAAGCCCCAATGCACAGACCCAGTCCACATGCCGCAATGCACCGACCCAGTCCACAGGCCACAATGCACAGACCGCAATGACCCGTTTCCTTCTGCATTGATGGCAGCATGTACACCAATGCATAGTCCCAATGCACAGACCCAGTCCACAGGCTGTAATGCACAGAGCGCAATCACCCATTTCCTTTTGCAACAATGACAGCATGTACCCCAGTGCACAGGTCCTAATGCACAGACCCAGTGCACAAGCCTCAATGCACAGACCCAGTCCACAGGAAACAATGCACAGACCACAATGACCCGTTTCCTTCTGCAGCAATGGGAGCATGTACCCCGATGCACATGTCTCAATGCACAGACCCAGTGCCCAACCGTCAATGCAGAGACCCAGTCCACAGGCCTCAATGCACAGACCGCAATGACCTGTTTCCTTCTGTAGCAAACACAGCATGTACCCCAATGCACAGGTCCCAATACACAGACACAGTGCACAAGCCCCAATGCATAGACCCAATGCACATACCTCAATGCACAAAGCCCAATCACCCATATCCTTCTGCAGTGATGGCAACATTTACACCAATGCATATTTCCAATACACAGATCCAGTGCACAAGCCCCAATGTAGACTCCCCAGTCCACAGGCCACAATGCACAGACCGCAATGACCCGTTTCCTTCTGCAGTGATGGCAGCATGTACACCAATGCATAGTCCCAATGCACAGACCCAGTGCACAAGCCCCAATGCACAGACCCAGTCCACATGCCGCAATGCACCGACCCAGTCCACAGGCCACAATGCACAGACCGAAATGACCCGTTTCCTTCTGCATTGATGGCAGCATGTACACCAATGCATAGTCCCAATGCACAGAACCAGTGCACAAGCCCCAATGCACAGACCCAGTCCACATGCCGCAATGCACCGACCCAGTCCACAGGCCACAATGCACAGACCGCAATGACCCGTTTCCTTCTGCAGTGATGGCAGCATGTACACCAATGCATAGCCCCAATGCACAGACCCAGTGCACAAGCCCCAATGCACAGACCCAGTCCACATGCCGCAATGCACCGACCCAGTCCACAGGCCACAATGCACAGACCGCAATGACCCGTTTCCTTCTGCATTGATGGCAGCATGTACACCAATGCATAGTCCCAATGCGCAGACCCAGTCCACAGGCTGTAATGCACAGAGCGCAATCACCCATTTCCTTTTGCAACAATGGCAGCATGTACCCCAATCCACAGGTCCTAATGCACAGACCCAGTGCACAAGCCTCAATGCACAGACCCAGTCCACAGGAAACAATGCACAGACCACAATGACCCGTTTCCTTCTGCAGCAATGGGAGCATGTACCCCGATGCACAAGTCTCAATGCACAGACCCAGTGCCCAACCGTCAATGCAGAGACCCAGTCCACAGGCCTCAATGCACAGACCGCAATGACCTGTTTCCTTCTGTAGCAAACACAGCATGTACCCCAATGCACAGGTCCCAATACACAGACACAGTGCACAAGCCCCAATGCACAGACCCAATGCACATACCTCAATGCACAAAGCCCAATCACCCATATCCTTCTGCAGTGATGGCCACATTTACACCAATGCATATTTCCAATACACAGACCCAGTGCACAAGCCCCAATGTAGACGCCCCAGTCCACAGGCTGCAATGCACAGACCACAATCACCTGTTTCCATCTTCAGGGAAGGCAGCATGTACACCAATGCATAGTCCCAATGAACACACCCAGCCCACAGGCGGCAATGCACAGACCACAATCACCCGTGTTCTTCTGCAGCAATGGTGTGCGGTACCCCAATGCACACACTGAGCCGACAGGCCACAATGCACGGAACACACTCACCCGTTTTCTTCTTTACTTTACTTCATTGCATTTGTACTGCACAGCTATAACCCGTGGGTGTGAGGGCGTGGACAGAAAAGAACATACCATAGAACAGACACAAGCTGTCTTAGGAGAGCCAGGGAGACAGAATGAAGAGAGGCAGAGAGGAAATGTTAGTTAAAAAGGAAGGTTTTTAGTCTCTTCTTGAACATGCTCAGGGACAATGAGCATCTCAGATGGGTTGGAAGGTTATTCCAGAGACTAGGGGCCGCAAAGATAACGTTGCCCGATTGGGCTTTCTTAGTTTTAGATCTGGGCTGATAAATGAGATTCTGGTTCTTGGAGCGCACGTTTCTATGACAAGGTTTTTCCACAATATGCCTTTGTAAATATGGGGGCATAGTTCCCATACGGCATTTAAAGGTGATAACCAGAAGTCTGAAGGAGATACAAGCCTTCACAGGAAGCCAATGCAATGCTCGTCGCGCTTCGGTCACATGGGACCGATATGAGAGACCAGCTACGACTCTTATCACTCAATTCTGGACTACCTGAAGTCGGCTAATGGTGGATTTGCTAGATCCTACCAACAAACTGCAGCAGTAGTCTAATTTAGCACCTATAATGGCTCCTGCTATTGACTCAGAGTTCTGTTTGGAGATGAAAGGTCTCAGATGAGCCAGTAGTTTAATGTAGTAGGAGGTGGATGCAACTCTGCAGGCCAGATAGGGCTTCTTATTAAGCGACTGGTCCAGAACCACTCCCAAGATTTTTACTTTAGGGAGGGTGGGGATTTGAACGTCCCCTAACTGAAAGTGCTTATAAGCTGGATCAATTTTGGCTATGATGCCCTCAGAGCCCACAACCATGAGTTCGGTTTTCCCCAGTTGAGTGCAAGATTGTTTTGAAAATATACAGTTAAGTTCAATTTCATTCTGGTCATGCTGTCCAGTGAGTGGGATGGCACATTGTGTGTCTTCTGCAGAGTTGGAAAAAAGTATCCTGAGTAAGATAGGCAAAGAACAGAGCCATGAAGATGTTATAAATACAGGGTGATCGGCTAGCTCCTTGCGGAACTCCAAAGAGAACCCGAAATGGCAGGCGCCATCGCCTTGTTAGCACACACCCTACTCATTCTATTGGAAAGAAAGGAGAGCAGCCATTTGGTAGCGGCCTGGGAACAGTTAGCTACAGTCATGAGCCTGTCAGCCAGAATGGAGTGATCGACCAAGTCGAATGCCTCGGATTGGTCTAAAGAGATAAGTAGCGAGATCTGCTGGTTGTCCAATCTCTTTAAGAGTTGTGATTTAAGGTCCAATAAGGAGGTCTCGGTACCGAAACCTTGTCTGAAACCCAATTCAAAAGGGTTAAGGATGGGGTGCAAGTTGAGATGTTGGGCTATTTATCCAATATTAACAGAAAGGGGGTATTAGTTATTAGCCTGTAGTTAGTAGGCACACTCTGATCCAAGTTGGGCTTTTTTAAGAGGGGTGTTACCCAGGCTTGCTTCATCTCGTCTGGAACAACACCATTGGAGAAAGAGGAGTTGACAAATTTGCAGATGGCATGCACCAGTGAGGGAGTGCAGGCTTTAATGATGGTAGAAGCACAAGGGTCTCCTGTGCAATTGGTGGCTTTATGTTTAGTGAAAAATGGGAATATCCTTGTTCCTGGAGAATTTAATGGTGTCTCTACGAGTACCACTGGTGTCAGAAGCACTCTTTTTAGTAGCTATGCCTTCCCGGATTCCTTCTAGTTTGTTTGCCATGGCATTCTGGATGTCAAGACACAAGTTATCGTCTTTAGTGATCGTAGTGGCTATGGGTTCTGGTGTAACCTCCTGTTCTTTTAGGATTTTGAATAATTCTCTAGAATTGGAGGATGCCTGAGAGATTCTAACATTATGGTAAGAGTTCATAGCTTCAATTATAGCTGTGTTGTAGGTATTGGATGCTTTTTTATCATTTAGTAATGCTAACTGGGATTGATTTGTTTTCCAGACATAAAATATCTTGAGGGAGGCTGCTTTGTTATGTTATGTTATTTTGCATTTATATAGCACTTTATGTATCATTGGTATGACGTCAAAGTGCTTTGAGGGTTTGAAGTTCAGGGGAGAACCATGAATTAGTTATTTTAGGCTTTGCAGATTTCTTTCTTTCTTTTGAGAGGTGCAAGGGAGTTAACCACCAAGTCCAAAGTGGATTTGATTTTCTTGGCTATGATGCAAGTGACATCCGTGTCAAGGCTTCAATTCTTTCCTGAGTCAGGGATTTACTATTTCGATATGAAATAGTTTGGGCATAGTGCTACTTGGCTTTGGTGACGTAGGGTACTGTGATGGAAAAATGAACAAAGGCATGGTCTGACCAAGTGCAAATAGCTACCCACACGTCATGATAAGGTGCATTGATACCAGATACCCAATCTAGGGTATTACCTAGATCATGAGTTGGAACTTGAACCATCTGATTAAAGCCCAAATTGGTAAAAGATTGAGCTAATTCCGATGCAGTATGGTCATCAGCATGTCCCAGCCAATGGTTGAAGTCACCCAGCACTAGGAAGCGGGCATGGCAGCATGTTCCCCAATTCACAGGTCCTGATGCACAGCCAAAGTGCACAAGAACCAATGCACAGACCCAATGCAAATACCTCAATGCACAAAGCCCAATCACACATATCCTTCTGCACTGATGGCAGCATGTACACCAATGCATAGTCCCAATGAACACACCCAGCCCACAGGCCGCAATGCACAGACTACAATCACCTGTTTCCTTCTTCAGGGATGGCAGTATGTACACCAATGCATAATCCAAATGCACAGACTGAGTACACAAGTCCCAATGCACAGACTGTGTGCACAGACCTCAATACACAGACCGCAATCACCAATTTCCTTCTGCATTGATGGCAGCATATACACCAATGCATAGCCCCAATGCACAGACCAAGTCCACAGGCTGGAATGCACAGACCTAGTGCACAAGCCTCTATGCACAGACCTAGTCCACAGGCCTCAATGCACAGACCCAGTGCACAGGCCCCAATGCACAGACCCAGTGCACAGGCCCCAATGCAGAGATCCAGTCCACATGCCTCAATGCACAGACCCAGTGCACTAGCCCCCATGCACAGACCCAGTCCACAGGCCTCAGTGCACAGAGCCACTCCACATGCCTCAATGCACAGGCCCAGTGCACAAGCCCCAATGCACAGAGCCAGTGCACAGGCCCCATTGCACAGACCCAGTGCACAGGCCCCAATGCAGAGATCCAGTGCACAAGCCCCCATGCACAGACCCAGTCCACAGGCCTCTATGCACAGACCCAGTGCACAGGCCCCAATGCACAGACCCAGTGCACAAGCCCCAATGCGCAGACCCATTCCACAGGCCCCAATGCACAGACCCAGTGCACAAGCCCCCATGCACAGACCCAGTCCACAGACCTCAGTGCACAGAGCCAGTCCACATGCCTCAATGCACAGGCCCAGTGCACAAGCCCCAATGCACAGAGCAGTCCACATGCCTCAATGCACAGGCCCAGTGCACAAGCCCCAATTTATAGAGCCAGTCCACAAGCCTCAATGTACAGACCCCAATCACCCGTTTCCTTCTGCCTTCCCCTTCCCGGCATGGCGACCAGGAAGGCATTTCTGCGGGAATTAGAGGGTCTTGGGTTGCAGACCTTGCTGATTAATGTAATTAAACGTGAAAGGCCTGAAGCAGCGCATTTGCTCATGTTTGAGTTTATTTTTCCTTTTCGGCCTCAGCTGGGGCTGCTGCTTTACGGCCGGATTTGTTTTTCTAAATGTATTTAAGAGAGCTTATTAGGCCCACACAGCGCTGCTGATTCAGCCCCGGGGCACTTCGCTATCATAAAGATAATGACAAGAATCGCGGACTGGAAGCATAATATGATAAATACTGGTAAGGTCGGGAAAATGCAGTGCACGGGGGTCAGCGGAGGACTGGGAAGCAGTTACTGTAAACAGAAATACATCCAAATGACATGCGAAGCTCCTGTCACAGATGGCCTCAATAACACCCCACCGGCCCCCCCAAGACAGTTCAAGGGTTTTTCGTTTATATGATTAAGGGCTGTCCCGCTCTCTCGTCTAGAGCTGGTGCGTCACTCCCACCCTAGCCCAGGTGTCACCGCTCCCCAGGTTAGCACGTCCTCAAAGGCCTTATCTATTTCAATCCCTCAGGGACCTCCTGGGTGTGGCCTACTCTACTACCTGGGTTAGTTCTAGGGATTGTGGCGGTGCCTTGCAGACACTACAGCCTCACTTAGCCCTTTCCTCTGTCGCCCTGTCATTCGTTGCCCCAGGTACTTCTGCCCCTCTCCTGCCCCCCTCGTACTCTCTGCGCTCCAACTCGACCCACCATCTCTTCTCTCTCTCCCTGTTACTTTCTCTTCTGTCCCTCCGATGCATCGCGCTCGCTCGCTAATCTTACTTTTTCCTACTCTCCCTCCTACAACCGTACCACTGCTCTGCCCTCTACTCTCCTTTCGCCACTCCACCACGAATACTCTTCCCTCTCCACACTATTCCCACTTCTCCTCCCTCTGCACCACTACTACTATCCCCTCTCCACGCTACTTTGACTTCTATCTCCTCTCCACATTACCTCTACTCCACCGTACCTTCCCCTCAGTTAGCCTACTGCCAGTCCCCAGGTCACTCAGCTTACACGCACAGTTACAATACAGCATCACTTTCTCTAACCAGCCAATACCTCACGTGCTCTGCAAATCGCCACCACCCTCCTTTCCACTGTCCTTCCTCCTTCTGGTCTCCTGGTCTGCCGCCTCTTCCTCCTCCTCTGACTTCACCAGAACAACCTACAACTTCCTGTTTCCTGTCCTTCTTTACATCTTCCTTTTGCCCCAAGTGGCTGTCCATTGCTGGTTCCCCAGGACAATCTTCCCTGCTCTGCCCAACCCGGGAGATGCTACAAACAGTGCAATTCATAAAAGGGTGGTCTAATCCCATACCCTTCTCTTTGTAACAGTAATTCCAGTGCACGTAATGTCCTACCGCGACAGTTCGTAAGCCGGCATTTTCATGAGCTGTCCTGCGGCCTGGCTCCGCAAGCTTGCATTGTTGAGGGTCTCATAATGTGAAGGCTTCACAGGTGTTCGGCTCGGTGGCACTGCGGCTCAAGGCTGTGTCTCTGTCTCTGTTCTGTAGTGTGTTGGTTATTTCAGCACTGTGCATACTTGTAGCAGTAGATGTTATACAACAAAAGAATAAGACACGGCCAACATTATGCGAGGCAGGTATGGGGTGCTTGGTAGTGCTACTGCCCACACAAGTGTAGGCATTTAAAGAGGGGATGGAAACTGGGACCTTTCCAGCTGCCATCTACCCCCTCTGCGATAGACCTGTGTCTGGTTTCCACACTGGAAGTCCTCACACACGAGTATGAGAGGGCTTCCCATCCTCTATTAATAGGGTCTGCATTCCGACCCGACCACACTGTGTAATTTAAAGTTAAGGCAGATTATACATCAATGCTCTCCATCAGGTGGCTTTTAGATTATTCATTTTCAGGTGGCAGACCTTGTCGGTAGCACCAGAACCATTCATGAATGGTGCTGTGCATCCGTCTTCCCCATTCCCATTGAGTCCAATGGGACTCAAATAGGAATGGGGAGTAATATTTTCCGGCGCAATTGGCAATTACTGGGAGCGCCGGGGCCGTAATGCCCCGGTAAGTCCCCATTGCCGGATGCCAGAAAAAAAATGACTCTGGGGGCAGCCGTGCCGTTTTTACCTGCATGGCTACCGCCGGACTCATAGGGGCTGATTCATGGAATTATTTGTGCCGAAAAACGGGGATTTGTGTGCCATTCTGCCCCCAAATCCCCATTTCTTAAACAGGGATTTGCGGGCAGAATGGCGCACAAATCCACGTTTTTCTGCGCAAACAATTCTACGAATCAGCCCCTTTATGACATTGTCTTGTATGTATCAAGTGAAGTGGTGGCACAGGTCAGAACTTACGATCCGACCATTTCGGCGGCATCGGATTTCGATGCCGGCAGAGCTCTCCTATGGATTCCTGTGCAATCCGCAAGCGTTTTGCACATACCTCAAGCAGGCAGATTCTATCGAAATGTACGTTAATGTCTACGGCAATGCACATCCTGGTCTGCCCCGATTTCCATGTAACATTTACACCCTTGTCAAAATCACATTGAAATCGCCTGGGAGGGGGGCTGCGTGCACAGAAGTGCACAAGTTTACAGGCCCCTGTCTGCAAAGTTTGGGACTTAAGAAATGACACTGATCTCCTTATTCATTCCTGGCCATAATGTCATAAAAATATTTACAAGGCCTTTACACCCAAAAAGAACGTTCTTATTACTAACTGAAGACTGTCACAGCAATATAAACTTCCAGAGACACATCTCGCTTCTAAAAAGAAAAATAATGTGCATGTAATAATATGTTAACGCCTAAGGAGTTTACTGAGGTGTAAAAGAAAACTCAAAACAAAATGTTCCCATAAGTAAACATCATAAGAAAATTACAAAATGTTCCTAAAAGAAGATGATGGGTTCAGTGCATAAAACACATCCAAATAGGACGAAAATGCAGGGGAGTTGCTAGGTCTGGAAAAGACCCGGGGCTAAGCTGATGTCGGTACTGTTGGGACTGGGGGCTAGCTAGTCTTTTGGCTGTAGCTCCTGAGATTCTATCCGGGGCTACAACCAAAAGATCAGGGGCTATAGCCCCCTTAGCCCCCCCCCCCCTAGCAACGCCCCTGCGAAAATGTATGCAGGTTCCGCAGTGCTGCTCTTGGCATGCTAAGTACTTCAAACCAGTTATCTGCTTCTTCAAGCTGTCGCAATGCTGACTTGACCCAGTGACGTGCATCGCTGCCATGACTCGACCACCAGGTCGACACTATGGAAGCACCTGACTGGTTACATCTAGAGCACTGACTCAATCCAATAAAAGCATCGTCCTGACCTGACTCAAGAGCGATCTCCACCCACTAGAATCAATTGATTCATTCATCTCTGACGGCTGACTCGACCTGTTGGAAACCATCCACACTGCCCATCTCGAACGCCGACTCGAGCCACAGAGGACCTGTTCTCAAAGAGGCCTCAACAACAACCTGCCACTGAACCATTTCAACTATCTCGACTGCTGAAATGGGAGAAGGTACCTGGCTCGACACTGTCGAGCTCCAAATACCACCCATAAAAGCTATATGCAGTGGTTAGGTCCCCAGGTCTGCCAAAAAGGGCCTTAGAGATTAATAAACAGACACTTAAATAGTTTGCCTTCAGCTATGATGCAAAGTTTGCATTTTCTGTGTTTCCTTTGCAGTGTATGGGGGACGGGGAGATCTATAGCGTTTGTAATTGCTTTATTGCAATGTTTATTTTTTAGTAAAGTTCCTATTTTTATAGAACCTGGTTGGACATTTTCATTTTATTTTGGTGCCACTGTAATATTGTTGTGTGTGTTGCATTTACACCAGCTCACACCCATCCTGAAGAGTATAGCCTGCCCTCGGCCCACGTTACCAAAAGAGCAATGGAGGTAGACGTGTGCGGCTGTGAATGATTCACCTTCATGACTGGGTCCACTGCTAGTTTAGTAGTAGTGTGGGGCTGAGTAGGCACTTTGTAGCCACTACTCACCCGGTACACCTGCAGAGCAATATTCATTTCGTCACACTGGGTTAGAAGAATCACACCAATCTGTGACCATCTGAGGCCTCCGGGCGAGCTGGCGTGTTATCAAAAATGTAAATAAATAAATAAAACAAGTCTACGCATTGACATCCTTAAAGCGGGATAACAGTGTTGAAAACGAAATGACAAAGTCGACCAAGTTGCTATGAAGTGAAACGCTTTAGATCAAGGACACTATTAGACAGTGGATTAATTTGAGTTCTTGCAAGATGTCGACAGGTGATCCGACTTTCATATTAAATGGCTATGAATCTGAATCCCTAAAAGTGAAATGTTTGTCTGTTGCCCTTGGGTTGTCTGATTTTAAGCTCAATTGGACCATTTACTGAACCACTGTTAAACTATATATTGACTATTTATGGACACCTTATGACATTAATCTTTCATTCTTATATCTGATTCAAGGCATATACTGAATAGATTGAATGATATGTGGGGTGAGATCTATTGGTTATGTGTGAAGCGTCGTCACAATACGCTTCCATAAGACAGAATGACAGTCTTTAAGCAATTAGGAATTTTATTGGGGGCCAATCTTGCAATCTATTAGGGCATAGGGAGATGGTTGTCAAGATAAATCATTTAATTTATAAATAGCTATTACATTTTGATAATTACTATTAGTAAAAAAATAAGGGAGATAGAAATAGACATCAGGTCTGCCCAAATTAAGATAATTTAATAATGTTCTTGGGGAAAAATCTCAGTTTGGTTTCACTGTAAAATGCTTTGCAAGATCAGGTGTTTGAAATGGTTAAGGTACATATAAGACTTAAAGGTGCCAAAACAGACATTGATTTGGAGGAAGTTTGTCAATAATAACAACTAAAACTTAAACTACTTTCTTACTTACCGTACTGAAAAAATAAGAAATAGAGTGTCTAGATTTTAAGATCAAGGTGACTACGACCAGGTGAATTACTTATTATCCCATCAGCTACCTTGCAAGCAAAACACGAGGCTGATGATAGATATCTTTCAAAGACAACAATCCTCTCTATATACTGCAACACACCACTCTGCGGGGGTAGGGGGCAATTTTGAAGTGCTTTTGAAGCTCTAATCAAGGAGCATGAGAAAAACTGCACCTTATCCTAAATGTACCATTAGTAGTTGCTGCTTTCTCCCTCCTTTCCTTCCCCCCTTACCTTCTGACCTCTCCTGCAAAAAAAGGTTTCTTATGTATCACCTTTCACAGTTAAAAAATAGAACTAAAAAATATAATCTTATAGACTCCATCTACTTTACATTTCTCAATAAAGTAGATAGACTCAATAAGATTCTCCTACATTTCCATTACCTTTTTTTAATGTTATGCTAATGAGAATATGGGGGCGTTCATCCCCCGTTCCAGGGGCTGGAACAGGGGATAACGGCCTGGCAGCCCAAGTTATCGGCCCAAGCGAAGCAAGGGTGGATAACGAGGGCATCGGGCCGTTATCTGCCGTTCCAGTCCCTGGAATGGGGGATCAAGGCCATTAGCACCCCGGATTGCCAAAACGGTATCCGGGATGCTAAAAAAAGGATGTTCTTTCCTATAGCACGATGCGTGCAGCTGTCGCTGCCGAAATAAGGTAAGTTGGTGGGGTGTGGGGCCACCAGGCAGCTTCGAATGCAGGCTTTTGCCAGCGGTTCAAGTCCACATTCCTAGCCACCTCATTGGCTGGCTCCCCCTCCCAGAGTCCTAATGTACAATTGTATACTAGAGAAAAATACAAAAGGTCAAAAACAATTTTCTGTCCCAAATACTTTGCTCTAGCATACAATAAGGACCATAATCGATGAACCTTTGTAACTATCCACTCTTTCCACAGTCACCTTTCCAGGCCATGGATCATTAAAAGAACTGGTTGTCAGGTGCACACCATCACACAGGGCAGCCCTTCTGTCCTTTTTAATTTTTATATTTTTAACACTTATTACTTTTCCCTTACTTACACAACAACACGTGTACACAATGCTCCTATAAATACACATATGCATTGTGCAGTGAGAGAAGTGCATAAATAGAAGGGGCCACCACTGGCTAACTACCAGAGGAGAGGAGTCCCAAGGGTGGGGTGCATCATAACCATAACATCTCTTTAACAACCTTTTTTCGGTCAATGTGAAAGGTTTTTATAAGTCCAAATGTTTCATGTTTTTACATTGCTGTATATACTTTATTAATAATTGCTCTTTTCATATATATAAAAGAACTATAAACCTCCTTTAAGAATCATATTTTTTGCAGCACATACTTATGTTTGTCATTATCAGCAGCCCATGCTGGGGATGGAAATCATCATTCAATTGCCTACTGCATAAGCCCCCCTCATAACCACAGCCAAACCAAACAACACCTATTATTCACTGTACCTACCCTGCATCCTAGTTCAGTGTCCACTATACCCTAATCATGTAACCAATGGCCAGTGCTCACGGCTTGCAGCCATGGCCAGTCTCCAAATCCATGGGGCATAGGCTTTGACCATGCCGCACTCCCTAATAAGCAAATCAGATTACACATTTGTGTTTGCTGAGAGTCAGGCCCACTACCCACACACCAAACATATATCACTAGTTTTTTTACTTACGTTCTTACACTTTAAAAAAATAAAACACAAGACATATTTCCAAAAACATGTTTTCAGGTCCTTGCTAATGCTCGTTGAGCAAGTTTGTTGTCATCTGGTCCACCACTTCAGGCTGTAAACGCAAGCAGAATATTTTTTCCCATTCACACCTACCGCTTCGGCCATGCCGAATGCCCCAATAAGTAAATGACAGTGCACGTTTCTCCTTGCTAACGGCCAGGCACTTTGCCCAGACACCAATGTTATATCACTGGGTTGTGAGCTTACATTTTACACTTTTGAAAAACACAGGACATATTTGCAAAACCATGCTTTCAAATTCTTACTAACCCTCGTAGTATATTGCTACAATCCCATCCAGCACTTCAACCTGTACCCACAAGCCGATTTGTTTTTCCCATTCAAACCTATCCCAATTTCGAAAAACGTTACCACATAGCTGGTCCCTGGTGGCCATGTCCACTTTAACCCCATTGCTGGTCCCTCGTGGACATGGCCAGTAGCCAGATTGTCTGGGTCATGGCCTTAGGCCATGCCCCGGACAATCTGGACACTGCTCCTTGCATGAGTTTGCTGCTAATCCACCCATGTTTTATTTATTCATGTGTCAAAATGTGCGTACATACAATAGTCATATAAATGAGCCCCCACTTGACAAAATCCACTCAGACTTTGCACAAACATTCAAGGTTGTGTCTATAATCTTTCTGACAACCTTTTGTCCACATTTCTCTAACGGCAACAAAGTTATGAGCCATCTAAAAATCTTAAGACCCCCCTCTAATTTTGCCCCCTCTTGTCGAAATCCCACCAAACATTCCAAAAACATTTATATCTAGATGTACAATCACTTTACAAACTAATGTGTACATTTGTCAAATGGCACCACATTTATGAGCCTTTAAAACTATTTTGGGACCCTCTAATTTTGTTCCTGCTTGGAAAAACAGCACCACACTTTGCAGAATCATTCAGAGTCAATGAATGAAATTCCAAAATGCCATGCAGTTTCATTGACTGGCGCCAAATTTATAAGCCATCCAAAAACTGATTTTAACCATCCATGTAATGCACAAATAAGTATAGATTCCCCTGAATATCTGAAATGTTTGCGAGCATGACAGGGCTGACCCCGAACTGTTTGCAGACATCAGAGAAAAAAAACACCAATTTTATGGGCTTTTTAAGGCCATATCCCATCCATCCTCATCACCCCTCACCACTCCAGATATTGTTTTATTAGTTTGACAAGTGCAGTTTTGTGTTTTTTCATATGATTTTCCGCAATGTTCGCGGACAACAGCGGCTGACAGCGAATCCAACATGACGGGCGTCTCCAAAAATCTGATGCACAACAGTCTTTTCGCCATCTTATCAGCGGACGCGTCATCACGTTGTCTTCTTGGCCAATTGGAGGCCCGTCTGCAGTCCGCACAGCGAAGTGAGTACGCGGACTGAACCCAGATATCAAAATTTCTTTTGACCTACTTTTTGGCCGTTTAAAAAAAAATGAATGGAGGGAATTACACCAAATTTACAAAAGCACGCTTTCGGGATCAAGCCGCCGCTCCTGCCACAAATTTAGTGAAAATCCGTTCAGCGGTTTGGGCTGTAGGCGTGAGCAAAATCTTTTTTCTATTGCGCCTATGGGAAAAACCACACATTTTGGGAACCCCCTAAAACTTTGCCCCCCCTGCACGAAACCTCACCAAACTTTAGAGAATCAATCTGACGGGGACATATACTTTTTGTGCAAAATTTTGTGAAGAATCGTCTTGGGTTAGGGGGGTTGGTTATAAGCCACCCAAAATGTGCTCTTCCTATGGGTTGGGCATCTTAACCATAAATACAGGGCTGCTAACGCAGGACCTGTAATATAACCACCCCAGGCATGTGAGCTGGTATCTTAAGAGCCTTTTTAAAGGAAAGCTTTCAGTGGTTCACACACACTGAATGTCCTTAAAAGTAAAGATGGCCACCTTGGACATAGAAACGGAGCTGCCCTTTTACCTTTTTAGGTCCCAGATGAATGATGCAGTGAAGGACAACCACCGAGGGAAGAAAGAAAGAGGTAAGTGAAGATTGGAGGGTGGTTGAGTGGCAGGGAGGTGGGTGTCAGGGCACCAGGCGGGTGGGCATGAGGGGAAGAAAGTCTTGGGTGGGCACATGATTGGGGGCAATTTGGGAGCAGAGTGTGGTAAGACATGGCAGCTGTGGGAGAGATGATGGTGGACTGCTTTTAATGCTGGCTTTACCCCATGGCAAAGCCTGCAATCCTGACTATCTGATTGACTGATGCCTCTCTCCTGTGTTGTAATAAACATGAAACACACATTCTAGTACTGAATCTCTGTTTGCATGTTTTCTTTTCATTTAAACACTGATGCAGCATATTTTTGTTTTTTACATCAAGTACACATATCAAACAACTTTGGTGTGAAAAATAATCCAACCAGTCAGCCCCACAGTTCTTCTACGGCTGGGAATACTAATCTTGAACTCCAGTAGTCCGCACCACCCAGAATGGTGTAGGAGGCTAGGCTACATAGCAGAAGGCATCAGAAAAGGCAATAAAGTTAAACATCCACAGAAAAGAAATAAAAGCAAATGCAATACTTCCCCTTGGATGTATTTATGTATTTATTTATGTATTTATTTATTTATTTACTTGTTTATTACGCCCCAAAAACCCACCGGCATCAGGGCGCACACAAAGTGACTCTAGACAAACCCTGAAAAACAAGACAAAAGACAAAGAAGGATCAAGCTACTAACAGAAGCTATTCAAACAGGGTTGTTTTCATATGTTTCCGGAATAAAAGCATGCTGCTTTCTTGACGTATATTTAAAGGCAGGGAGTTCTAAGCCCTAGGAGCCAGAGTTGAAAATGATCTGTCATTGCCATTAGCCCATTTTATTCTCAGGTATGAAAGAAGGGAGGCGCTGGAAGAGCTTAAATCTATTTTAGGTTCATATCTAATCAACCTTTCCTTAAGGAGAATAGGAGCGTCGCTGTATACACATTTATGGGTCAAGATATTTATCTTAAATTGGACCCGTGCCGCTACACAGAGTCAATACAGTTCCTTTCTTGTTTCTGATATTCGAGATTTCTGTGGGAAATCTGTGGCATTGCCAATAGCATCATTTTGAATGGCTTGTAATTTATGGATACTGCTTTTGTTTGCACCCCCCGCCCCCCAAAAGAGCATTACAGTAGTCCATTCTGGGGAGTATATTGGCACGCGCAAGAGTGATACAGTTCTGTTCCGAGAGGAAAGGTCTTATCTGCCTAAGGAGCTTTAGATGATAATGAGAAATGTTAGTGATGTAGTTAACATGAGACTCTGCACCCAATGAAGCTTCTAAGAAACCACCCAGTGTTTTCACTTTATCGAGAGCAGCAGGAATGGAACAGTTCGCAATAGTAAAGCTTGAGTAGTTATAGGAGAGAGTTTTCCTAGATTGAGAAGATCCTAATATCAGAAGCTCAGTTTCAGAGCTGTTTAGGCAAATCCAATGGGATGATATCCAATGTTTCATAGTTTGATATAGCTCAGTTTGTCAGCATCTGCCTTGTATCTTCCGTCCAACTCAAACAGCAATGGTGTGTCGTCAGCGTAGTTGCTAAACTTCACACCCATGTTTGAAAAAATATCAGAGAGTGGCTTAATGTAGATACTGAATAACGCCAGCGACAGAAATGCAGCCTGAGGGACTCCTTGAAAAATGGGTGCTGAAGCAGAAGTGGCGTCACCCCATTGCACAGAAGACCTATTACTCATAAATGACTGGACCCAGTGAATAACATTTTTAGAGACATGTCCTACAGTGGCAAGGACAGACAAGAGGTGATTATGGTCATGGAGGTCGAATGCCGCCGAGAGGTTGAGCAAAATGAACAGCCCAGAGTTCTATCTGTCGAAGATGTTCAGCATGTTGGACTGCAAATCCAACACGGCACTCCCAGTGCCGTGGTGAGGGTGAAAGTGGGATTGATTGGGATGCAGGATAGAGGCAGTATGCAATATGCTTGAAGTTGTATGACGGCTATCTTATAAATCACTTTAAGTAAAACATGGGAGTTAGTGATTGGTCTGAGGTTGGCTGTGTCTCTCGGATTAAGACCTATTTTCTTCACTAAAGGAGTCAATGTGACCTCCTTAATTGCGACAGATACATAGCAGTGCATGAAAGATAAATCGTGTCCAAAGCAGGAGGTGGGTGGTAGATTGTTTAGAACCTTGTCCATTTCAGTCACTGTAGTCGGAAGAAATGTACATTCTTGGTGACTCGGCATATATTTTACTTCCTGAGAGCTATTTTTGGTGTCAATATCAAATCAACTAGTTTTATGGATGAGCTAGCAGCCACGTCCTTCTTGATTTGTTCTCAGTGCGATGGTAATTTTATCCGAAACAGTTATGTCTTTATGCAATCAGTATTTGAGAAATAAAAAGGACGAACTTGAACCATAGGCTTTTCCAGTCATCTCAGAATGTCAAAATGTTTTTGTCAGTTGTTCTCTGCATTCTTTATTTGATCGCGGAAATATATATATATTTTTTTTTAGTTTCGTTAATAGCTAACGTATAAATGTTAACAGAATATTTCAAGGTTGTTTTATTAGCTTCTGTTTTCAATGTTTGCCAAGTACGTTCAGCCTGCCATTTTTTATTTTTGAGAATTTCTAAGTCTGGAGTAAACCAATTGTCATGGCAAGGACTGTCTCTAATGATTTCTCTCCTCATAGGAGACACGAGTTCAAGGGCATTAGTCAGGATAGTAGTTCTGTACAAAATGGCAATGGTGCATGGAGAATCGTTCTAACAGTGTTGTAAAGATGTTCGAGAGCGTTGTGCCCTCCAAGGTTGTGATCACAGACCGGCGCCTGGTGTGCATGTTATCTCACACTGGCCAAAGCATGACCCGGTCCATCCCCAGACGACCACGAGTTATAGCCCGCGGAATTCCATGGCACCAGATCCCCTTTGGCCACCAACCCCAAAGTAACAAGTCTTGAAATGTTCAAAGAGGACAGATAAGGCACACCGTTGAAGCAACAATTGTTTGATTTGTTTTGCGAGGTGCTGGGAGGGATACATTATAGTTCAGAGCTTCTGTTTTCAATGTTTGCCAAGTACGTTCAGCCTGCCATTTTTTATTTTTGAGAATTTCTAAGTCTGGAGTAAACCAATTGTCATGGCAAGGACTGTCTCTAATGATTTCTCTCCTCATAGGAGACACGAGTTCAAGGGCATTAGTCAGGATAGTAGTTCTGTACAAAATGGCAATGGTGCATGGAGAATCGGAGTCAGTAGTGAATCCATAACTTTATTCATACATACTGAGAGCTCACATGCTTTTATTTTCTAGTCGTTTCTGCTAAAGGTTTCTTCTATAGTATTCAATTTCCTCTCCAGTTTTCAGGAAGGTGAATATGAAATTCCACAAATGAGTGGTCCGACCAAATACATGGTCTAGTGTTGATAATAAGAATGATCAGGTTATGTATTTATTTATTTGCATTTTTAAAGCGCTCACACAGCCCACAGGCACCGAGGCGCTGTTACAGGAATTGTTTTGTTTTTAGTTGCATAATTGTTTATTTTTTATTTTTGTCTTAGTTGCGTATTTATAATGCGCTTAAATACCCAGAGCTTTCTAAGCGCAGTTCTGGGGATCGAACCTGTGTTGCTTCATGTCGTCTTGCTTCCAAGGAGAGCACGTTGCTGCTGAGCTATCCTCCTGTGACCGTTATGTGATGCAACCCAGTCCAATATTTTGCCCTTGATATGGGTTGCTTCAATGTTGTGAACAGTAAACTCTATGTATGCTGGATGTTAGATGACCGAACAAGGTGAACCATTCCATACTTCAGCAGCCCATTAGCTTGGCACACATCTCTTTAATAAAACATACAAGTCAGATGGGAGAGCATACATTTTAGCCACAAGCCTACCTTTGGTGGATTGCATTTGCAAATTCTGAATGAAAACATCCAAGGGCCAATGGCGTATACTGACCATGTCCGGTTGCGATGTAGGCCACCAATAGCTGCACAGCTTGAGTGTGGGGAGTATTGGGAAGGGGGCAGCCCCACTCCACTCCTAGGTGCTTTAAAGTGAGGCCAGATGCATTTGCAATTTGCAGCACTATGATGGGCCAGGGGTGAAGGAGGATGGTGAGAGGACCACTCCCCAATACAAAAGGACCCCCCTACAATATATTCAAATGTAATCAACCCACATAGTATAGCGATGGGCATGAGCAGCATTGCTATTTTGCGTAAATATTAGTAACCATAGGTAGAAGGGATGAACTGCATGGCGATTACAGCATTGTATGCACTAGGCACAAATTGCGAGATGATGGAAATCTCCAGCCATGCCTGAGCTCCCATGAGGACAGCCCACACCCACAACCACCACAACGCCAATTCATTGTTCTAACAGTGTTGTAAAGATGCTCGAGAGCGTTGTGCCCTCCAAGGTTGTGATCACAGACCGGCGCCTGGTGTGCATGTTATCTCACACTGGCCAAAGCATGACCCGGTCCATCCCCAGACGACCACGAGTTATAGCCCGCGGAATTCCATGGCACCAGATCCCCTTTGGCCACCAACCCCAAAGTAACAAGTCTTGAAATGTTCAAAGAGGACAGATAGGGCTCACCGTTGAAGCAACAATTGTTTGATTTGTTTTGCGAGGTGCTGGGAGGGATACATTATAGTTCAGAACGAGGGTGGAGACCTTGGAGCAGGATGGTGCGGAAGGGAGTGCATGAAATGTGTTTGTGAAGTTTGGAGTGCCCCAGAACCTCCTTTGTGCCCGTCTTAAGGCCTGCCAAGTGCACAGTATGAGTAATAAAGTAGCTGTATGTTAGGAGTATAATTAATTTGTTCTTTGACCTTTGACGTGAGAAGAAGATAATCACTGAAGCACCCACGTGACGGAAGATGTACGGATTGTGCTGGAACCAATGGCCTATATGGAGCAGGCGCATCATGTATAGGCGCACACCAACCCGCCGCTCAGGTTTTTCCCATATGTATTGTATCATATGTGACAATATTTTTCTTTATAAGATTCTGCTTGTAATACATTTTTAGCAGCAGCAGAGTTCTTTGCTGTCCTTTGCTGTTGCTCTCATCTGTGTGTGAGATTAAACCATGTTATCCTTACAAGATCGACTTCGGCCTTTCTACCCTAGCGGGTTGTATTCTCTCTGGTGTGAGCGTTCAGGGACTTGCCTTCTGGAGAATGGAGCCACGGTCAAAACACAGCCTATATGTATCCATCTGGGAAAGCCGTCCTCCCTTCTATAGTTTTCATGCATTGGCATGATATACCCAGGCATTCACATCATATGGAGCATTATAGCAGTATTGCTGTCATATTCCAGGCATTCCCATCAAATACCCAGACACTGACATCATTGGCCGCTTGTGCCCCCCAGAGTCAGATACCCTCGCCATTGCAATCTAAAGGGCGGAGACATTGTTAATATGCATGTGTGCATGGTGCTACAGTAGGACTGTTTCACCGTTTTATGCAGGGTTAAATCTCATCTTCTCAGCACTAGGTTCACTCAGTACATCACAAGCAGACATGTGCAAGCGAATGGGTTAAAACAAAGTGTTCCTCCAATAAGAAAGGGAGGCAGGGCTTTCTCGGCTGTGCATGCAATCATATCTTGAACTTACTACCATAAAGACACTTTGAAACATGGATGTTTCCCAAGTATCCAACTATATACCTCCCAGGTGTGCCACTACCTCTTCTAATCATGTTGTGCATGCCGGCTCTCCCAAGGGTACCCCCCGTTTGTATCCCACCACAAACAACACGTCCTCGGCACCTACTCCCAAATCAGATAGCCCGAGCACATCAACCATACTTAAGTGTGCCCTCATCAATGCGCGATCACTTCCTGCGCACGCTTTAGACATCCACGACCTTCTCTGTAACTCCAACCTCGACCTACTATTCGTCAGCGAGACATGGCTTCACGAAGTTTCTGGCCCAGCACTGTCCCTTGCCCTACCCGAGGGTTACACAAATTTTAGACAAGACCGGAAATCCCAATAAGGAGGGGGAGGTGCACTGATCGCCAAGCAATCCATCCCCATCAGAAGAATTCAAGGAGACATAGGCCAGAACTGCGACTACATGCTCATCAAAATTAACCCCTCGCCAAGCTGTACCATCACTGCCCATGTCACCTGCCGCCCACCAGGACCAACTACAGAATTTCAAGAAGCACTCTTGTACATCCTCGGTGACAACCTCAAGGAATCCACCATATCCATCCTCCTTGGTGACATGAATCTCGCACCCTGCATTGGATCGCCCAGCACAATTGCCCACTATCAATCGTAAGCATCACCTCCATTCCTTGGTTAGATCACGCAGCCATCCATTTCAATCTCTACTATGCCAAAGTCCCGACCACCGCCCAAGGGACACTGCCACCCGCCTGTACTAGGAGCACCAAGCAACTCACCAAGGAAAGGCTACTCCCACATCTCCGGGTTCCAGAACTTGAGCATCCATTCACTAATGATCCGGACACCCTCGCAGCCACCTACAACCTCATCATCTCCAAAGCTATAGACACCATTGCACGTCTTAAGCAAAGAAAAGCCAAACCCATCAGACAATCCAACTCCTGGTACACCCAGGATCTTCTGAAACTTTGCTCACGAAAACTATCAGCTCTCTCTGCTTGGCAATTAAAACCTAATGACGCCACCAAACTTTCCTTTAAAAAAATCACTAAACAATACAAATCCGCTTACATCACAGCCAAAGCTACTTCCTTCAACTCCAGGATACCCAACGCAAAATCTGGGCCCAGAGAAATCTTCGCAATCTTCAGAGAATTAGAAACCCCTACCCCCCCTCCAATCCCTTGAACAAAGACAAAGATTGGTGCAACGACATTCAAGAAGCCATGCTCAATAAACTAAACACCCTCCAAGAAAAAATCATCAGCCACCAAAAAGCCTTAACGTTACAACTATCCGATCTTCACCAGAACACCCCAGCCAAAATTCCAGCCTTCTCATTCCAGGAGATGACAGAAAAGGAAGTCCTATCCATACTCAACTCAATCAAGCCCTCCAACTGTAAGGGTGATTCATGCCCTGGTCAGCTCATCAAAGACAGCGCCCCTACCCTACTACCATTCTTCACTGCCTTCATCAACGCTTCATTCCATTCAAACCAAATGCCTTCCTGCCTCAAAGAAACCTGGGCGCGCCCGATGCTGAAGAAACCTACACTTGACCCAAAATCACCAGGGAACTACAGGCCCATCTCAACGGTCCCCTTCCTTCTGAAGATTCAAGACAAAGCAGCATACATCCAAATCCAGAAATACCTAGAAACTCATCATCTGCTTGGCCTCCAACAGTCGGGCTTCCGCCCCAACCATGGCACAGAGACCGCACTATTGGATCTCAAGAACCAAATTGATGACCTCAGAGATGTGGGCAAACCGGCCCTCCTATTACTCCTCGACCTCTCCGCGGCATTCGACCTGGTGAACCACGACACCTTATGCCACCACCTCTCAAAGGCTGGCAATTTCTCACCTAATGCCACTGCGTGGATCGCATCCTTTCTCAGTGGTAAAGCACTGAAAGTTTTCTCAGACCAAGCCTGCGCACAACCACATCTAATCAAGTGCGGGGTTTCACAAGGGTCCTGCATCTCACCCACCCTGTACAACCTATTCACCAGATCTCTATTCAAATGTCTCGACATGATGGGCATCACATACACCAATTATGCCGACGACACGCAGGTCCTCATCCCACTGCCGGGCGACTACGAGACCGACCAAAACACACTCAATTCCATTTACACCACCATCCAGACATGGATTGCCGAAAACTGGCTCTGCCTCAATAGTGAAAAGACAAAACTTCTTATCATCAGCTCTCCGACCACAATCAAAAAAATGGGTTCTCAATATGACTCCTTCCTCATCCACAGCTCTCGCATCCCTGTTTCCAAGGGAGTTTACCTGGATTCTAATCTCACCATGACAAGACAGGTGAACGCAATTTCATCAGCGGCAGCCTACCACTCGAAACTCATCACTGCTACCAGGCCCTTCCTTACGCAACAAAATTCCCTCACCATTGCAAGAGCAATCATAGGATCATGCTTAGACTACTGCAACGCACTCCTACTAGGCACGTCGGCAAGGAACATCAAGAAACTCCAAACAGTGCAGAACAGTGCACTCAGGGCAGCCACAGGGATCTCTATAAGAGACCACATCTCGGCTAGAAGGAAATCCGTCCACTGGCTATCCATCAAAGAACGCATCCTCTTTAAATCCCTTGCACTGACCCACAAATGTCGCCATGACACAGCACCTTCTTACCTCGCACAAAGATTCCCTGCGCCCCCATCTAGCAGACCAGCTAGATCCAGCCATACTAACGGACTGTCCATTCCTAAAAGCCTCAGTATCAGGGCAGGCGGCTCTAGCTTCCCAGTTCTAGCGGCGACCAACTGGAACCTGCTACCTCCCGCTATCAGAGGCATTGAATCCCACACAGTCTTCAGAAAAGCAATAAAAACCCTGCTGTTCATGTAATCTGCCACAATAGCTGGATGCCAACCTGTAATGCATATAACACTGTTTGTAAGCAATGTATAACATATGTATCACCCCACCTCCTGTAACTAAGTCAAATTCTTGAAACAGCGCCGCGATGCCTCCGGGCTGCCAGGCGCTTTACAAATATAAAAATAAATAAAATAAAATAAGGAGAGGCCTATGGCCACCCCTCGTCCCTTTAAACGCTGCTTTTTAGAGTGTGTGGATCCCAGCAGTGTTCTCATAAACAACCTCATCAAGAGGTCACTCTGGAGCACTTTCCATCGACCTTGGCAAGCAATGCACCCTTTCCATGAGAGGAGACCCTGTGTTTCTGCAAGTAGCTTTCGAAGCGTGTATTTGTTTGTTTTTCGCTATCGCTAATAGCCCTAAGAGAAACTAGTTTCACTCTTCTCTCCACTGCTCTTGTGCTGTGCTTTGGCCGTCCCTAACATGCCAAATGATCCACTGTCCCACTGAGCAGGCTCTGAATGCCATCCCTCAGAAGGCACAGGGCGCATGTCGCCACATGGTGATGTAGTGTGCTGTGCTTAAGCACGTGTATGCTTTTATGGGCTTCATGGCAGCTGCGTTGGTAGTTTACAGGATTGCTCTGGAATGGAGTACGCTGGGAGCTGAGTTTAAATCTCACTGCCAGTGCCTTTTTTTTTTGCACTGGCCTCAAATATTGCATGCAACTGTATTGCATATGTTATTTTTTTCTGGATGCATTCAGCCTGCCTGATTGGTAGCTGAGCTGCTCCATCTGTGTTATTTCGAGCTTTCGGTGAGCCGTGGCAGGGTAAAATAATTCTTGCCTTCGCTCAGAACACCTAGACGATCAATGGAGATTTTTTAAATTTTACTATTGTGTTTTTCCCCTTATAAACAGCAACACTCTAACTTTTGGGGTGCAACTTTATTGATATCATGTGATTTATTAGTGTTACACATCCCATAATGCAGCAAGCTCAAAACTGAAATAGCTACTGATTCATTTAAATCTGTGCTATTGTAAAATAAAAAAAATAAAACATTAAAGATATTTAGTAAAGGGTCGATTACAGGGAGATGCTAAAAGGTGTCAAAAGGGAGGAGCAAAAGTGGCCACCTGTTGTATGTAATAGCCTGCAATACACCATTTAGGGTTTACCCAGCCCACCCCACTTGCCACCAGTCTGTGTTGTCTCAGGGCTTGGTCTTCCGGCTGTGATAACGTTATTGTACGCTACTCTAATACTGGCTGGAGCTGATGTGGAGTTCTATAACATCCTCTTGCCCAGTGTCGTATACTGCATTGAAAATGTGTGCCTTCCCGTAAAATGCCTTTCCGTAAAATATGGATTTGCAATTTGTATGAAGATTTCTGGGGAGCTAGGAGGCAAAGGCCAGTTGAACTTGACTCTTATGGCACCACACAGATAGTTTATTGTATTGTAGTTGTCATTTATATAGCACCTTTTACCATTATTATAGTCTCAATGTGCTGCTGGTGGGAAAATCATCAGGGACCAAAGTCCAGATTGCTGGAGGTCACGGAGTACGATTAGACTGTGTGTGTGCATTCGGCCAAATAAGGTTTAGCAGGGCAGGCCAGACTCCGGTAGAGAGCAACCCATGAGGTCAGCCATGTGGATGGGTGCTGAGAGGAGGCAGGAGATGCTAAAGACGCGCTATGTGTTGAGCGTGCTTGAATTTGTCAGGTCTTCGGTGCATACTGCGGTCAGAGGTGTTGAGGTGTTATGTGACTTGCACGACCGAATGTTGTCATAGTCCTTGCTGTATTCTGTTGTGTATGGGTCGCCGTGCCTGCGGCCAGTATCCACTGGAGTGGTGGTTTATACGTGCCTAGCAGATTCAGTGCTGATTTGCTGCATGTGTGTCCGATCAGGTAGTGGTATCTGTTTATTCTTGCAGTTGATGTGTGCCTTCCTATACTGCGCAAGCCTTTTATAGCGCTCTTTCTGCACTATTTGCATAACGACAGTACAGAATATATCATAGATCAGCCATGCTGGTTTTGACGCTTTCTACAGTAGATATGCATTGCTGCTCTGTGCATGCTATGGCATTAATATGCTTGCTGATGGCGCATGCCATCCGATTTTACTTGTGCAGCCACCATCTGCACAAGAGCCTACCAAATTCTGCTACTCAATGCCCTTTTTCCTCTACCATAACCAAATTATGCTTATTATAGAAAGAAGGATTGTATTGTTTTAGCATAGTGGTTTTGGGGTGGGTGCGGAAGGGCTCTTGATGCACTTTATTACAATTTTCCATGTGCAGTCATGCAGCCAGAGTCATGCGGCCACTATAGACGGTGGTGTACTCAACATGTGCGCCATAGATGTTACATCCAACTTCTCCAATCTTCCCTCACCATTGACAATATTGGTTGGAGTATTCCGTAATTCCGGTATCAGCCTACTTGTTCCAATAACATTTGACTTTTTACTTTTGACCGAATTTTTGGGATTCTTTTTTTGGTCGAAATTCGGTCAAATCTAATTAAATATATATGGGGTGGGGTAAGGGAACAAGGGGGTCTTGCGGGGGTGGGTGGGGTCGCCACCTAGATTTTCGACCAAATAACTATCAAAAGATATTCGGTCAAATGTGAAAAGCTGAAATGTTTTAGGCCAAGTGTACCTAAACCGTAATTTCTCGTGCTGCGGAGGGTGTGTACAGTCCTATGTGATCATCTGCCCACAGGTTGACCAATGTACCCCTGGTGTTTAGTAATGTCAAGCGATGAGACCTATTTTGAGAGGTTTGGATCTTCTGTTTCACTATTTCGCCATGGTGTGTGATCCGGGGCAGATGGATTGATCTCACTCTGACCTGGCCGCATGAATTGGCGTCCTTGTGAGTGATTAACGGTAAGAAGGAGGGACATCCTAAGGATGAGGTAGATTCAGGGACACACTGGTGTACCCAGCTGCAACTATGTTGGTTGTCACCAATGCCACCACCAGGAATTGCATTGTTGTTGTCCTCCCTCACTCATGTGTCTCTTGATTTGACAGGCAGATATATTGTCACAGGGTTTCCTCAGGTAATCCACCACTGCTTCAGGCTGGAACACTGCAATATAAAGCACCATGTTCATTATAATATCTTATGTCCCCCTATAGTTTAGGAAAAGGTCAGTCCATTCTTTTATATAATGATCACACTCACTCGCTGCCCTCTACTAGAAGCTATCCTAAGAAAGCTCGGGTGGAGAGATTCTTGGTCTTATTGCCCTTTAGTTGCCCCAACTTTCCTTCAGCGCACAGACAACTCTTGGCTCTTAAATCTCCATCAACAGGCTCAGCATTACCAGGTTTTTTGAGTACTCCTCACAAGGGAACACATGTCTAGGCCAGCGCATACCCATAACTCAATTTTAAATGATATCAACAGCGCATTGCACTGCAAGCTGATAAGATAATCACATTGGCCCTCATTACGACCCTGGCGTAATTTCCAAAAACGAAGGCGGAAATGAAATACCGCCATCAAATACCGCTCGTTGCGATCATGACCCGTCACCGTAAAGTACGATGCCATTAGTGACACCGTAGTGAACGCCAACGCTAACTGCACCAAGCACGCGCACGCGCGCCTTGCAAAACCGTAATTTCTGCCATGGCGCAACGGTACGCGAATTCTGACCCTAGCGGACATGTACTCAACGCCATCAAGCATAGCGGAAAGTACCTTTCCGCCATGGTGAGAATTACGGCATCGCGAACCAACCGTACATGGCCCTACTGAGTGCCTTTACTCCACTCCCTGCCCACATTGCACAACTCCTCGTAGGCAAACGCGGCCAGTACAGTACCACACAACTCCACTCAGAAGCCGGAACCCAATGCAGATCATCTCACAATACATCGCGCCACAAATCGGAATATGCAACATCACTAGTAAAGAATAAGGCCACACGGTCAATATCTGAACATAATTTTAATGCACATCCAAATCACCAAGCCCATACAGCTATTCGCAAACTAACTCCCAAATGATTTCCATCACTGTGGGCTGCATCCGCAATGAATGACCAGCTTCTACTTGTGTGACGCCCTGTTCCTTCATGGTACACAGGGCCTACATTTACGACCAAAAAGGCAACACGGAAGCGCCTAGAACCGCAGGGCAGTCCCATGAAGTAGGCACTAGTCCAGCTGAAAGGTACATATGTTGCTCCTAGCCACTAGTACTGCGTAAGGGCATGTGGCCCATTGGCGATCGTCCCATAAGATCGTAATGGTGCTCCACTGATTAACTCGAAGCTGCAGGTGTTGACTGAAAAAGCCATCTGCAGGAGTGGCGTACAGATGGCAGAGGCAAAAGGGGAGGAGATACCTGTCACCCAAAAGAAAAAAATAATAGCATGGGCATCCGAACTTCATATGAATTACTCAGTTCATTCAACACACTAAATATACAACCATATGCATGCTAGCACACTCAAAAGGATTAATGTCACCAAAAAATCACTTGCGAATCATAACGACATAAATCGAGCTCAATACACTATTACTAACGAGTGTATGTGTGCATGCGTCTGTCAAAACAGAATCCATTAGATGTGATTAGTAACGTGCACAGACACAAGTGTTTGAAGGCGCGTCGAGACAGGGAGGGTTCAACAAGGGCAGACAGATGATGGACCCACTATGGCAGCTTTGCATCACATAGCGCAGGGGAAGGGGATAGATATCAAAAAGCCATGCACATGACAAACTCTCAATTAAATCATCTGTCCATGCATCCATTCATCATTCCCTCATCCCGGAATAGAAACGCCTGAATATTTACTCACATTACATTTGAAATTTCCATTGAGTCTGTGCGTAATGCAGTCTGCAAAATCCACTGTGCTCCTGCCCGGTTCACTAGTGTAGTGAAGTAACATGTATTTGGGGACGTCCTGCCTCATCGTCCACTACGCTATTGCGCATCCCATTCAATTCACATCAATCATTGCATTCTCGTCATGGGCCCTGTCCCAAGGACATTCAACAATAGAACGTTACATTTCCAGTCAGACCTGTGGGCGTCTCCTCGCCGCTAGTTGAAAAGCAAAAGTGCTGTCCTTCGAATTCCTCATTTGCAACATCACGTCGAAAAGGCATCTGTGAACGCTTGGATTCACAAATACATCTATGTAGTGCGGCTGTGTGTGAAAATGGCAACTGGCTTCAATCACTAATGGGACTCCCCGCCCGTCGGTGAACGTCGGTACAGTGCTGCATGAGGGTCCACCGTTGATCGAGTACTACATTCCACTGACCCTTCACAAGTTTGTCCGCGACTGCAAAAATAGTATGTGAAACAATGGGACCATAGCAGAATCAACATATTAACCAATATTTCACTGCCATCGGGATCATATACATGATTGTAATTGCAAGATGCCATGCGTCAAATAGCAGCGTTGTGTGCGGGACGTGCTCGCCCAAAAGTAATTGCAGCTGGCACAGGTGGAATGAATCACCACAGGTGGAGGCTATACAGCCTGAAAACACATAAATTGCACACCCAAACCCCTCCCACAACCACACCCACTCCCAAATGCTACCGACAGGACTAGCGATGTTGGGCCTGGGGGACCTGATAGCACTGCAAGTACTCCAACTTCAAGAAGAAGACGAACACCAACGACTGCAACAACCGGCCGCACAGAGGAGACGCAGGAGGAGGAGGAGGAGCAGGTCAAGGCAGGGGCAGCAAGGCCCACCAGCACAGCCACTACCACCACGCAGGCAGCCCGCAATCCCACGCCTCCATGCCAATCCGTTCAACCTCACTGCTGAGCAGATCCACACCCTCTACCGTTTGGACCGGGACACCATAACCGCCATTGTCGACATGACACACGCTGACCTTGTCAGCATGATAGATAGCCCAACCGCCATCCCACCCCTACTGAAGGTGGTGTCTGTACTCCACTTCCTGGCCACAGGCACCTACCAGCACACAGTCGGACAGTTGCATGGCATTTCACAGCCACTATTGTCACGGACACTATTCCAAGTGCTTGATGCCCTCCTGAAGCACGCAGACGACTACATCTGTTTACCACGCTCGGAGCAGGAGCTCACAAACGCAAAAGTGGGATTCCATGCACTTGGCGGCATACCGGGTTGCATTGGTGCCATCGACTGCACCCATGTGGAATTGGTTGTCCCACATGCCATGGAGGTCCAGTACCGCAACCGGAAACAATATCATTCTATCAATGTACAAATGGTGTGTGACTCCAACAGGATCTTTACACATTGTTGTGCCCGATTTCCAGGATCAACCCATGACTCTATGGTCTTGAGGAACTCTACAGTACCACGCTACATGGAGCGACACGCAGGGCACCGATCCTGGCTACTCGGTGAGTCTCATTTAATGCATGTGAATGTGGGGTAGGTGATGCGTCAATGATGTGGCAGGAAGGGGGGGATGCGTACGTAGCAATGTTATTCCACAAACATCCTTCTTTGTCCACATACAGGTGATGCCGGGTATCCACTGAAGAGATGGCTCCTTACACCAATCCGGAACCCACAGAACCAGCATGAGGAGGACTACAACCATGCCCACTCACGTACCCGTGTAGTCATAGAACAGGCATTCGGCCTACTGAAGGCTCGTTTCCGCTGCCTCAGCAGGTCTGGCGGGGCACTCCTGTACCGCCATGAGAAGGTTGCAAAGATGGTCATGGCATGTGTAATGCTACACAACATGTGCGTACGTAGAAATGTGGCCATGCCCCCTGACGCAGAACTGCAAGCACCTGAAGATGGTCATGATGAGGGTGGGGATGTGGCAGCACCTCAAGGAGTCCGCGAGGCACAGGAGGCCCGTGAGATTCGTCAGAATATCATAGATGTATGCTTCTAGTACTCACGCCTGGTGGCTGTTACATGGACACGGGACTTGTGGCACTGTGTGTGTCGGGAACATGCACAATGTGGCCTGTACGCCAAGAAAGGCCTCGTACACAAAGATCAATGTCCACACATCTCATTGGATTAATGTGTATATATGTATTGCAAATGTGAAATGGTATTACACACCCAATCGACCCGCCACCCGGTAGAACCCTACACACCCCCTCCACCCTCCTACCTCCCCCCAGAACACCAGTGTCCAGAGATGCTCATTGTCATTGGTCAGACGCTATTGCAAGCCCCCTCTCCGGGTATCAGGGGCACCCCTGCCTGTGGAGCGCAGGTTCCTCCCACATCTGCGTTGGGGGCTGCCCTGGACGGAACTTGCAACGGATGATGTCTCTGCCTGCTCACGTCCATGCATGTCCCTAAGGGTTTGTGAGAGCTCAGTGAGCACACGGCGCACAGCGGCAAGTTCAACACATACATCTTTGGACGTCGCATGCAGTTCCCCCCTCAGGCTCTCGGTGCTTCTCTCCATTTGTCCCCTCAGGCTCTCGGTGCTTCTCTCCATTTGTCCCCTCAGGCTCTCGGTGCTTCCCTCAATTTGTGCCTTTAGTGTCTCTGTACTTCGCTCCATTTCTGCCCTAAGTGCGCCGTAGATGTTTCAATGGCTGCCTTAGAACCCCCACATTCATCAGCATGCTCCTTGAGGAGCGTGGCCAGTTGCTGCTGTTGCACTATCATCTGCTCGAGGGACTGTTGCCTCTGTTGGGCCATGCCCATTTCCGGTGGTGTCACAGAGGGGCTGATCACCTCATGTTGCCTTGCCACAGGCCTTGTGGGGGTTGGCCAGTCGTCGTCTTGTGGGTGCCCCTCGTGGTGTCCTCATGGTGTACGGGATGAAACATACAAGGGGATTGGGACAGGTCATGGATGGATCCTACATCTACAGCACCTTTTTCTGTGTCGGAGCATGCTGGCATGAAAGCAGTGTCACCTATGGTGCTGCTGCCACCAGAAGCAGTGCCTTCTGTGGCATCCATTGGGGGGACCTGTGGTGCTGCTGTTGTGGACATGCTGGCTGCTGGGGTGCCTGTTGATGTCCCCTCCAGTGTGCTGCCACTCGATTCGTGCTGCTGACGTGTCTTGATCCGTGCAGCTGAGGTGGAGGGTCTTTGGCCGTTGGTCTTGGCCCTCTTTGCAGGTGTGCTGGTAGGGGTGTCCTGAAGCTCGTCGTTTGATTCGGACCCTGTGGTGGAGTAAAGGAGGGCAAGCGTTATTTATGGGTCTGTTGTAATTGGAATGGCAATGTATCACATGCATTGGGGTGGTACCTGAGAGTGATTTGGGTCAGGGCCTTGGGGGAGGTCTCATTTTCGTGTGGATTGAGGGTGCAGTTATTTTGCAGCCTGCAGTTAGGGTGTGCATGCTGCACATGCAGAGGGTGTTTTTAGGATTTTTACTTATTTATGTATTTAATCTGACTTTTACAGGGCGCTATCATGGCAATGTATGTGGACGTTCTCCTGGACATGTGTTTCTATTGCACTATGGGGACACATGGTGCTTCACATGATTGGACTTTGTGGATTTAGCGTTGTTTAATTTGGCCCACCTACCTGATTCTTCGGATGTCTGCACTCCTTTCTCCATCCCTCCGACTCCCTCTATGCTCTCCATTCCAATGGTGGAGGCACAGATTTCTTCCCAGGGGGTCAACTTGATGGGTGAATCAGATCCTCCCCCGGTAGCTGTGGCAATGTTGTGGTTGGCTGAAAGTATGCTCCGGACGCGTATCCGCAAGTCGTCCCATCGCTTCCTGCATTGCTGTGGGTTGCGGGGTGCGGTCCCCACCGCTCTTACCCGCTGTGCCACCAGGGCCCATATGTCCTTCTTGTTCGCAAGTGCCGTCCTGGTCATTTGCGTCGAGAAGACGACGGCAGCGTTCTCCTGGAGGGTCTCTGTGAGCACGGTGAGTTCCTCATGGGAGAAGTGGACCTGCCGCTTGCGATCGCACGCTTTTTTAGCAACTTTTCCCATTTTTCTTTTTTATTATGGGGTGGCTAACGGGTTGGGATGTGTCTCAGGGTCGGTTTTTTATGGTTGTGTTGGGATTCTGATTTTATAGGTGTACGGCGTCCTGTTTCCCGTTCCGGCCCCATGTTTTTACTTCCGTTTCCGTATATTTACGGTGACCGTAATTTGCGCTGACCGCTCATTACGGTGACCGCTAAGATGGGTGGCGGAATTGCACCTAGGGCGCCGTACGACGGCGGTATGGGCCGTTTTGGGGTCATTTCCGCCATCGCGGACTTTGCACTTCCGCCATGGCGTGGTGCTCGTGCCCGATGGGTCGGAATTGGCCGCACTTTGCTCCATCGTGCAATGGCGGAAACGCTATTTACGCTATGGCGGTCATGTCAGTTACTTTCCGCCAGGGTCGTAATGAGGCCCATTGTTCAATGTGGATATTTCTTGATTCTTTTAATAACGTCTTTTGGTCTAAAACCATATTGTTATACATACATCCCAGCAATCACCATCACTCCAACCTATGTCATCTTTCCCTTTTTGTTGTGAACGATGTCTATCTGTTTTGTCCTCCAACTTTCGCCCTCTTGGCCATGTCCCACCTAGCTTTTCCCCATTGCTTTTTAGCCACACAGTTTGCACCCTGGGTGGGGTCACAGTTCGCCCATGCAGACATGGTTGTGGCGCTTTAAGACCACTACAGTGATGATCTGCAGAGTATGAAAGCCAACTAACATAGCATAGCATATAGATTCAACAGGAATTGTGTTATTAATACATGCATCCATCTGAAAAAAGGTCTAATGTCACAGATGGCTCAAAGAACACTCCAACTACCAGAAAAGGTTCAAGGGGATTTTACTGATTTCTTTAGCAGGTTGCTAGTGTCATCCCTCGCTCTCGTGTCTCCCACATTAGCTAAGATGTCCCTAGTTCCCGGGTTAGTTAGTAGAGACTATAGCGCCCTACTACCTATAGTGTAGATGGTTGCCAGGGATAACATATAGGGCCTCATTACGACCCTGGCGGTAAGGGGTTTACGCCAGCGTTAGCTGCGCCGACCCCTTGCCGCCAATTACGAGGTCCCTTAGCGCCATGGCGCTTTTAACACCTGCTTTTAGCAGGTGTTAAAATCCATGGCGCTAAGGGACCATGGAGTTAATTACGCCACCGTAATTTACGGTGGCGTAATTAACGCCTTCCCCACTCCCATTATGCCCTATGGGGCAAAAATGGGAATGGGGAAGGGTAAATGGGGATTGGGGACTTACCGCCCCGCCAACCTCGGAATGGGGCGGTAAGTCCGCCAACCACCATGGCGTAAACGTAGTTTACGCCATGGTGGTAAAGTCACGGCCCAGGCGGTAACTTACCGCCTGGGTCGTAATGAGGCCCATAGACAATTGCCTTCTCCATCTAAACTCCCTCGGGACTCTGGGACTTTCTATACTATCCCTACAGATGTTGTTAGTCACTCAAAGGATTTTAGGGTTGTGCCTTTAGGACAGTCACGCTCTGATATGCCTCTCCCTGTCTCTGACTGCTGCTCTGTGCTCGCTACTTCTTCCCTGCGTCCGACTACATCCACCGTCTCTTTCTCTTCTCCCTATGATGTCTTCCTCTGTCCCTGGGAGTCTCTCGCTCCTTCTACCTGACTCCCCCCTTTGATTTTACTACTCCCGCCTCTCCCTCCTCCACACTTCTGCTCCCTTCTCACCACTACTCCCTCCTCCCCACCTTCTTCCTAGTCACCCTTCTTTCACTCTACCACTCACTTTTCACTCACACTTTACACTCCTGAGAAAAATCAGAAAGACGCTCCTTTGCCACAACTTCCATATCTCTCTTGCTGCCTCTTTCTCCTGTGATGCGTCCCACAGAATACAGCGGAGTGCCACGATAAATGTGGTCTATCTGTACAGATAGTTTTTTCAGTTCTCCAGTCTTTGATCTTCTGTCTTCTTCACTTTCAGCTTTTCAGTCTTCCCTTCCTTCATTTTCCGGACTCCTTTAGCCCCATATCTATGCTCTCCCCCAACCTGAACTGTACACAATATTTGGCTACCCCCTACTGTTTGCACGCTCCTTCCTGCCCCTCCGCTGACCTCTGGGACACGCACAGTGCTTCAGCGCCATGAATTATGGCAGAAGGCGCTACGCAAAGGCAGGTTAACATAACATATCTCCCTAAACACTGTCTCATTCCCCTGGCAAGTACACTCACCGCAGTGTAACTTGCTGTCACTAACAAATATTTCACATTTTCTCCAAATCCCCTCCACACTCCTTTCACTGTCCTTCCTCCTGCTGGTTACTTCGTATGCCACCTCTTCCTCCTCTGACCTCACCCAAACAACCCACAACATACTGTTTCCTATTGCCCCTTTTTTCTGCCCCCACTGGATTACTGGCCATAGACAATCTGGTCTTGCCACCGCCAGGGACGTGTAACAATTATAGAGCATTAAAAAAAGCAGGTTAAAACCTACCATGTTCCTCCATGCAGGCCTGCCATGCTGCAACACTGGCGGTCCGCGATGCAAAGTGTTCTAGTTTGAGTTAGTGTCACGCCACTTTTGGGGAGACCGGGGTCCGTTTCACCCGCTCCCTCTCCCACCTCCTGGCGGATCTACCTGCGCTTTCGCGCTTGGGCGTTTGCCGGGGGAGAGGTGCTGGGGCCGCTGCTAGAGGGCTGCGACGCATGCGCGGGAAACCACTGTCTTGGTTCCGCGCATGCGCCGTAGATTGGGCCTCCGCACTGGGAAGGGCTTGCCTTCGAAGCCTCGTTCTGGGTCCGCCGGCGCTCGGAGACGAAACGGCTTGCGTTTCAGGCCTCGCGAGTGCCGACGGCCCATAAGAGGAACCGCGAGCAGTAGCAATTCGCGTCTCAACGCGGTTGCTACGGTCGTGTTGCTCGCTCCTGCTTCTTGTGGTTCCTGTTCCCTGTGCCTGGTCTTGCTTCAGCTCCAGCCTTCTCTTTGGTCTCCCTGCCTTGCTGGTCCCCAGCCTGCCTGGTTCCCTGTCTCCTGTTACCTACTTGGGTTCTCCTTGGCTCCTGTCTGCTCCACGAGCCTCCCTGGGATCCAGTTCCCAGTCCCCTTCTTTTCCCTGGGGACCCCTGCTCCTTGTCCTGGGTTCTCCCTGGGTCTTTCTGGGCTTAGCCTCTCCTCCAGCTTTCCTGGGGCCCTCGTTCACTGTCCTTGGATTTACCTTAGGGATCCCAACTCTTGGTGGTCTCCCCTCCCAATCTGGTTCCCTCTTCCTGTCTGGACCTGCCTGGTGCCTCATCCTTTGGACCTACTGTACCTCGAGCAGATCAGTCATCCCAGACCTGTTACGTGAAGCTGCTTGAACTTGTCTCCCTGTGGACTGGGGGCCTTACCTTGTATTCATCTGAGAGGTTCCTGGACTATCTTACTCATCACCGGATCACGTACCTTTGGAATAGACTCTTTTGGACTTCACCCGTAGACAGTAACTTTCCATCAGACTGTGGCCTCTCCTGCCTGTGCTTGCACAGTCCCTTCGTCACGTTAATCAGGAGAGTGCTTTCCGCGACGCTGGGAGTTGGTCCATTCACCACCCTGTGTCATTAGGGTGGTGGAGAGGCTGGTTCCCCGAGTCACATGCTCGTCATTTCACTGGATGCAGCCTGGCGGTCCCAACTAGATCCACTGTCAAGAAAACAGGTACACAGTTCTCACGCACTTCTCTGCTTGACAGTTAGAGGGGCATTGTGGGATTAGCCACAAGGTAAGTGAAGACTCGTTAAGTGACCACCCCTCCGTAACTAGTTCTTGGTGGAATATGCCTGGCGCAGCAATTCAGCTACTGCGTGTGCCAGTGATGGGGAACGGCAGCCTCGTAAGCTCTATGTTACTTTGTTCGCTCTCTGTCACCCAGCTGGTCCAGGGGCACAGATGACTGTAGGCAGATAGTGTGGGGTGCTTATTGGTTGCAGTCATGTGGGGTACGATCTGTCCATGGTGCTGCTGCCTTATTTATAGCTCTGGGAAAGGTAAACCTTGGACAGAATTTTCTTCGAGAGGTATGGCGCCATGCAAGTTGGCGCTGTACATATATAAACAGGCACTTAGGAAGGGAAGAGGAATTGGGTCCCTCTGAACTGCCACCACCCTCTGTGGGCAGGACTTGCTCTGGCTTCCAAACCCAGGCTGAGAGGGCTTCCTAGCCCCTCGTGACAAGGTCATCTTAACCTTAACACACAAGACATGTACAATCCAAAGAATTGGAGTATGAAATACACGCTCAAGTAACAAATGTACTGGTGACATGGCCACATGTTTTTTGTATTCAAACTAACGTCTCTTCCATAGGACTTTGCAACGCTTATAACTATCAAAATAATTTATGTTTTGCCGATTAAGTAAGTAGTCCACCCTTTGCAGAAAATAATCACACAAATAGACACTTCAACATATTTTTGATCTGCAATTTTTCACAAAGGTTACTTACGTGCTTTGTTTAGAAAATGGTACTTCTTGAATTATTGAATAAGCAATCAAGGTAACGCAGGCCAACAATTGTCACATTTGTTTACCTGCATGTCAACATATGTGTGTAGAATATATTTGTTAGAATTATTTTTCTTTACAAATAAAAATCAAAACTACATTTAGCAGCCAGAGGGTGGTGTGTTCACTGAGAATGGCATCCACTTGGGAGTAAGGGTGCAAATTATTCAAGATGCTAGAGTAATGTCCTCAAAATGCAGTTTTACATGGACAGTAGGAACATTCTGTGCAAGGTGGAAATGAATGGGAACGGGTGGGGTTGTGCAGACAGGCCATATATTGTGATAGGAATTATATTTCCTTTGTCCTGGCACAGGAATAGTGATAGAATTCATAGGGCATCATTCAACACTCACTTTAAAACACATGTCACTTTAGGCCTGAGTAAGTGCTCCTAGGCTGCTGATGCTGCTTTGATTTGCTGACTCAGCTGTTTTTAATAGCTTTTGTATCCTCAATCACTGTAAAGGAACCCTGTTTTACATTAGTATGAAAAAACATTTACAAAAAAAAAAACTGCTTTCCAAGACTTAATGTGGACCCTGGGATTGAAACTGACCTCACCGGGGTGAAGCTGATGGAGTGTTTCCCAGGAGTGCATCGTATCCTAGAAACCATCCTCAAGACTGGAAGGCCATGCCGCCTGAAGGCCTAAATACCTAGAAAAGGTGTCCTGAGGTGTGTTGTGGGCAAGGCATGCAGGTGCAGGAGCCTCGACAAAATATATTACACAAATTCATCTAGGAGAGCGCTTTGGGTGCTGTATATGGAAGACCTTCAATGGAATAGAGGCCCATGTTTACATCATGTATGGTTGTAGGAGTTGATATTGCAAAATATGTATATTTGAAAAAACATGTAAATGTTAAAAAGCCTGGGCAGCAGAAGTGGGCAGTTCTCGATGAGAGTGGAATCTAAGTATTTCGAGGATCGAGAAGAGGAGGAGGAGGAGGAGGAGGCGTAGGCGGCCCTAGATGCTGAACCTGATGCTCGTAGCGTTCTTTCTCGTGCACCAGCGGAGCGGTGGCGGGCAGCAGAGGCGGGTAGTTCCAGCAGTTCCCCGCACTTGCCTGCACTTGTTTGCTGCAAATCTCTTTGCTTGGTGACCTCTGATACCTCCCACTTTGGAAGCATTATAAGATGCAAGGACTCCACAGCGAGGACCACAAACCCGGCGAGGAGCACAGAGTAACCTACAAGAACGCAGCCAGTATTGCTCCACCCCGCTCCACCCTTTTATAAAATGCTTATTTCAAGCATATTTACTTTTGGCTGGTGGTTTCTCTGGCCATAAACTATAGAGTCAACGATTTTATTTTACTTTTATGTTATTGTTTAAAGCGCAGACCTACCTCGAGAGCAGGGCAACGTTGTACAAGGTTTGGGTAGCCAGAGTTTGGGTGGTATCTTATATCAGTAAAGCAGTACTGTGAGTTGCGTTCTGGGTGTCCATTGGGATAAGTCCATGGTCAGGTTCTGCTGAAAAAGCCATGTTTTGAGAGATTTACGAAATTGGAGAATTCTGGGGTCATCCTAAGTCGATACTGGGGTCGACTTCTAGGCGGTGTGAGCAGGACAAGAGAAGGATTGTTTGTGGGCCCTCTCTTTTCAGACTAGTGCTGTTACGAGCCAGTTGATCTGTGCAAGGAGCGTGTGCCACAAGATGTGTGGAGCATAGCTGTCAGGTCCGCGTGTGCGCTACTCTTGGCTACTTTGAAGTCCCTACTAATGATTAAGGGGCCGATTCATGGAACAAACGTGCGCCGAAAATCTTCGCGCAAGCATGCGCAAGCGGAAAAAAACAGGAAGTCCCTGCGCGTGTTCACCGCGGGATGGCGCCAAACCCGTGCATGGCGCACAAGTCACTGCAACATCGCGAAAGGCGTGCGTGACGCGCACAGTGAAAGCGCACAACCTCAGCGCACACACCAGAAAGTGGGCGGGACATGGGGCGTAACGCGCGGAATGGGGAACAACACGCGAAAATAAGGGCGTAACTGACGCTGCTGCAGGGTCGCTGCGCCACTCTGCGCCACGGCTGGTTGTGGATGTTGGAATCCATGAATACGCTGTGCGCCTGAATGTGTTTCGGCGCACGCGGCTGGCGCAGACTACCGCACGCGCACACTGTGCGCCAGCCGCGTGCGCCACTTGTGCGCCGAATTCTATGAATTGGCCCCTAAGTTATATGTTTTTATTACAATTCAATGAAGCAAATGAAAAACTAGTTACAGAGAGTAACTTGGAATAACCTGCAGAAATGTTTTGGACCTTCTGCATTGATTTCACTTTAAATCTTTTGCACTTTCTGTACTGGGGGGAAGTTTCTGCCAAAAAGTAAAGAATTTCAGATAATATATTTTGGTTCGTTAGCTGATTTATGCTGAAGACAGAAGCCACTGGGTGATACTGATTATCCAGTTTATTTTTTTGCACCGGCTAAGACTTCTCGGATCCACTTTTCTGAACAATTTAAACATATCGTTAGTCCTCTCTTTGGTCAAGTTTAGTATTATTCAGAGCATTTTTTATACATTTGTATATGACCGGGTGAGTGTATATTGTAATTGATATTTGAGTGCTTTTATTTGCACTTGCATTTTATTGTAGCCTTGTGATAAAGTCCACGCAAAAATGTCGTCATGCAAAAACACCCCCGCAACCACCTCTCCACCTGTCCCTATATATATGGTCAACTACATAATGTTGCCACAAACGTTTCCTGGCAACATTATGTACGGCAACCACATATATAGGGACATTATTACCTGATACCCTTGTGGGGGTGGGAGATGGACTCAAGCACACCTGACAAGCCAGTCTAGTGTTCTCCAAGGTACTATTACATATGAATTAAGAACTCAATTACTACTTAAAATCATACAAATGGAAAAAGCCTGTATCTACCTCCATCTACCTGTTTCCTGTGTTATATCTCTACCATAATTGCAAAGCTTTTGAGCATCAGGCTATTGGTGGTGGTGGCCACAGGGTAGTATTGACGGACTGGAGTACTCCTGTCGAGCCATTTGGGCGTACCCTGCGGCCTAAAGGAGATATTGAGGTCCTTTTTTCTCTTTTTGATTTAGTTTTTTTTTAACTTTGTTGCATCTTTGAACAAGGATTTCTCAATGCATGGCAGTGGGTAGTTTGTATTCGATTTCCAAATCTAAAACAAGCATGGGCAAAGCCAATAGTTTGTGTGTTTGTAGTTTATTGCATTTTGCATTTAGCATGGAGGGAAGGAATGAGGAATGACAGCACAGAGAGGAAGAAATGACAGCATGGGAGGGAATTAAGGGTAGCACTGGGGAAGAAACTGTGGGGGAGGAATAGACAATAAATAGCAACACAAACAATTGAATAGATACAATGTAGGCCATTAACAGTACACAGGAGAATCGTACAACATTTGGAGGGAGAAGTGATAGTGCAAATGGGGGGTAGGAGTACAAGGCAAAGGGGGAGCAGAGCAACAGCACAAGGGGGTGCTGATTGACAACTTAAAGGTAAACAGAGCAACAGCGCTAGTGCGGGAAGGATCGATAGTGCAAGGGGGGAGAGTAACCGTGCAAGTGGGGTGGATCGACAGCACAAGGTGGGAGGAGTGATAGCGCACGGAGTGGGGTGGAGCAACCGCACAAGGGGGAATGAACAACACTGCAAGGAGGGAAGGAGGGACAATGCAATTGAGGAAGGAGGGACAGCGCAAGGGGGAAGTAGGGACAGTGAAAAAGGGAGGAGAGACAGTGCAAGGGGAGGAAGGAGAGCATAAGTGGGAAGAAGGGACAACCCAAAGGGAGGTGGAGGAAAAGCGCAAGGCGAGACAGTGAATTGGGGAGGAGGGACAGCGGGAGGGAAGAGGTTCAGTGCAAGGGCGATGAGGGATAGCTCAAAGGGTGGAAGGAGCAACCATGCATGGCGGTAACAAGAGTGCAAGGAGGAAAGAATGGCAGTGCAAGGGGGAAGGAGTGGCAGTGCAAGGCATGGGGAAGAGGGCACCGCACAATGGGGATGAGGGACAGTGCAAGTGGGGAGGAGGTTCAGCACATGGGGGATGAGGGTCAGCGCAAGTTAGGAGTGACATATATTAGTTATATGTATAATTGCAGCCTTAGGTCATAGTTGTCCTATATTGTAATTTTGATCTCAATGTCATTTCTTACAAGGATACTTGTATATTGTCAGTGGTACTGCCCCAATCCAATGAACTGCAACCTGCAGATGTGCTCACAACTTCTTTTATTGGATAGGTGCAGTACCACTGACAACATACAGATTTCTAATGTGATTTCTCATCTATATGTTGCCAGTGGTACTGCATATCTCCAAAAAACAATCGCTTGTCTCGCATCATCACTAAAAACATACAATGGATGACAGACCACTGGCCAGACACACCCTGCTAGCTCAATCCTTTTTCTCCAACTTTCAATCCTGTAATCTTCACTCACATACACACCAGGTCTCCACACTGACATAGCCACACACGCCCACACACGCCCATGGTTCCACACTGACATAGCCACACACGCCCAGGGTTCCACACTGACATAGTCACACACACACATGGTTCCCCACTGACATAGCGACACACACCCAGAGTTCCATACTGACGTAACCACACACACACAGGGTTCCACACTGACATAGCCACACGCACCCAGGGTTCCACACTGACACACACTCACACACACAGGGTTCCACGCTCACACAGACTCACACAGCCAGAGTTCCATACTGACATAGCTACACACACCCGCTATATAGCACTGACATAGCCACACACACCCGGTATATAGCACTGACATAGCTACACACACCCGGTATATAGCAATGACATAGCTACACACACCCGGTATATAGCAATGACATAGCTACACACACCCGGTATATAGCACTGACATAGCTACACACACCCGGTATATAGCACTGACATAGCTACACACACCCGGTATATAGCACTGACATAGCCACACACATCCAGGGTTTCATGACATTACAGGCACAGCTCATCAACTCAACACATCAAATCACTACATGGTACTTTTTAAGCTCAGGGATGACTTTTATGTTCACTTTACGTTATTGGATAGCTTTAGTGAAAATCAGTCTACACTAATGCCTGAACCCCTCAATGACCTTAGTGTTTTTTAACATGGTGCAGCCGTAGAGTTGGGCAGATAGACATCTATCAAAATAAGAGCTTAGTAATTTTGTGAACCAGATGGTTGTCTAGTAGTCATGGACTTCACCCTTACCAATTGTCTCTGTAATGTAATCACTTCTGCTTTTGCTGGCTGGGTCACATCTGGAAGTGCTACATCGGCCTTTCATCGTGACTGTTATTTCCCTGTCTGGGAGAGCGAGGGCTTGCTAGTTTGCACTCTACACTTTTGGTGCCTCTAAGGCGTCCTTCCCATAGTGTGCTAACGGTACAGTTTATAACTAAGTCGACCTATAAGACTAAATGTGGCTACAAACAGAAATCATAAAAACAATTGCTTAAATGTTCATGGCCGGACAGAGTTATCTCTATATCAGATTCTAGCGCTTGGCTTCAGAAGGATGGCGGCTTGAGATGAAAGCACCCTCTCCTGTGAAGGTTTGTGTGGCCTTGATTGAGCTACTGAGCAGGACCTAAACACGGAAGGCCCACAGCATGCCCTGCCATGATGACTGTCTCACATTCCGCTGGTCTTCTTTTCCTCCTCCGACACCGAATCCTCTGCTCTTATCCTCATTTGTTCCTGTCTGTCTTGAGCGCTCTGAGGCCCTCAGGCATGTGGTGCGGTATATACACATTTTAAATAAATAAATAAACAATATGAGAGTTAGTCTTATGTCTCAAACAAGAACAGGAAGCCTCAGCCATCAACAGATTCTAACCTGATGGAGGTGGATGACTCTTAGTCAACATAAGGTCTGAGTTGCTACAAACGCAGAGCAAGATTCTGCCAGATGTGGGTGACGTCAATGTTACCGTGGGGGGCTTCAGTGAGGAGGTTACGACTGTAAATGTTGAAGTCCAAGAGATGGAGGGTCGGTTCACAAGCTAGCGGGTTGAAGATTAGCTATGGAGTCTACATAGAACTGTGGGAGGAGACAGAAGTAAGCAAAGAGCTCTGTTTAAAAGGAAAGGATAAGGAGAGGCAGAAAATCCTAAGGGAGGGTGTTGTCCCAGAGTGTTTAGGGGATAGAATCCAGGTGGAGATGCTGATAGGCCTTTTCGGGACTCTACTTGAAACAAATCCAAAGGCTGTCAGAGTGGGGAGATGAAGACAGGGTATTGTTAGACATATTTTAAGAAGATAGTGTTTTTGAAAATTCCATCAAGCATGTGGTCTTCTCCTGGTAAGCCAGCAGTACTGCATTCTATTACGATTCTGTTAAGGGAGAAGAGGAGGAGCGGCACACCTACAACGAAGCAAGAACATACGCTAGAGATTTGAATATCAAAACGATCTCCACCTCCCCTCAGCACGTAAAACGTATATGCACAACAGTATTGAGGTGGGTCAGACTCCCCACAATATTCACAAAGCAACCGAAAAATGAAGTCTCTCAACAAAAGGAAGAGCATGCAATATGGCGTAGTGGATGGTTAGTTAAGCCCGCTCCCTTCCCTGAGGAGGTCAGATGTTTGCATCTGTTATGTTCAGAATATCTGTTGGGTTTGGATATGCTGTATGACTGTGTTTATAATCTCAATACTGGACTTGGCAGGGTTAGATCTTTGGTGATTTGGTTATTCATGTCTGGATATTTATTTATTTATTTATTTGTAATGCGCTGGTAACTCGCAAGTTTCGGGGCGCAGAGATATGGGATGTATTTGATGATGTACCCCTTATAAGGACCTTGCAAGTCACTGAGGTGTTCTATAACCAACTAGAGGAATAAGGCTGAAGACCGAATCAAGGTCACAGAATTCCAGGTGAGTTGCAATATCCTTATAATGTATGGAAAGGGTTATTGTATTCCTTCTAATACACGGCCACACACGGTTCTGCCCTTTAATGCAGGGCCTCTTTGTCTAAAGTTGTAGGCACATATATAATGAATGCAGAATCTTATTGGACTTAAAAAAATAATGTGCAGCTTCTATGGTGTTGCGTGAAAATAGCTTATGCAGTTTAATAAAATGCATTAAACAATGTGCTTCAAAATAAGAAATAACTTGCAGAAAGATTCTATCTCTCAAGAAAAGACACTACCATAAACAGTTCCTTATGAATGAATGGCTGCGCCTTGTCACAGGGATATATTTAACAAGAAAGAAATGTGAAACTTTTAACTTAGTGCTGCAATGGTAGCTGTAATTCTGCTCTGTGCGCGCTCAAGCAGCAGGCATTGTGACGTCTCAATACAAATGTAGTAACTGATGGAAGTGCAGTTGGAATGGCCTTTTTTTATTCTAGGTCAGATGTGATGTCACAATAATCCTGTAATAAGAAAATGAGGTGCTGTCTTTTTATACGGCTATAGAACGGTATAATGGGCCTCATTACAAGTTTGCCGGTATTCCGGCAGCAAAATTAAATACTGGCAAACGGAATGGCCATTACCGGCACTTGGTTTGCTGGAATAACCATCAGATTACAAGCACCAGTAAGGATGGTAAATCCCCATTCCATGGAGTCCTACCCCATCAGGGAATTTTGCTGCAATTACCGGCCGTGCCAGTAATAAAGACAGGCTTTTTGCCAGTAGGGATCGAATTTACCCCCAGTTATCCTTAGCCCCTACTGGCAAATTTGTAGTTGGCTGGTCCAGTAAAAGTACTGGTAAACATTAATACTAGCACTTCAATCATATACCGGCCAACTCGGAATGAGGCCCAATGCATTGTATTCAATATTACACCATAGTTGCTTATTGTCATGATTTCAATAGCTGTTAGACATTCATTTCCATGAAAGGACCTCAACACCATCCTCAATTCTGCCCGCAATCGACTTCCAGGAAATATATTTTGTTTTAACTCAACTTGGCAAGTGAATCATCGGCCCCCAAGGTTGCCTAAATGGCAGTTGGAGGAATTAACTTTAAATGCAGAAGTATAATCTCCGGGTTTGGGCCCACGTGATCACATGTGCCGGCGCCTGTGCCGATCGCAAACAACAGAGCTGGAGTGTGGTTTGAGTGGATGCACGACACCATGACGTTACTTTCTAAAATGACAGTTCACATCAAAGACCGCCAGTCCTATTACACACTGTCCAGGCCAGGGGGGCCACTATGGGATAGAGGGTGTGACTATTGAGGTGAAAACTCTGGAAGCTACATGCTGGAGGCGGTCATCAGCGGTCCGTGGTAGGTCAGTTAAACATGGTCAGAGCGCGTCAACTAACGTAGCCTTGCACACTGAAGCAGAGGTCATTATCGCAGGATAATTATCCACCCCCATAAGTTGGGAAAGGGTAATTACCCCTAGAAATATATACCCCTCCCAAGGTGTATAAGGTGACCATGTGCTGGAAAAATAAATATGGTTTCATTATATTTTTATATTTAAATAATAAGGTTGTTTTGACAAAGTAAGAATTTTAATTGCTATCTTGGTGGAGCTGGAGCAGTTTGACCATGTACATGATTGGAAGATGGACCAGCATTGCTACATGAAAGAGGAAGCATGTATCATGTTTTAGCTTTCGCTTTGGTGCGTGAAATTAACTGTTGACGTTGAAGTTGCAGTGGAAAAAAAATTCTATCACAAAGAGGGAGTGTCTTTTTGCGAGAAATCTTAGAAGATAAATTGCATTACTATTTCTAAAATGCAGAAACATGCTTTCTATTGTTTCTCTGCTTGCTTCTGAAGTCAGAATGTTCAGAATTCAGATAATGACTGTAGTTATTAACTGAATACCGCAATCTGATTGGCTCAGTGGTGGTCACTAATGACTTCCATGTGCTGATCAAGATTAATCGAGATTACACATATATGTGTTTCTTATATTTCTGATAGATACAGTAGGCCCGATTCATGGAAGAGTGTGCATTTCTCCTGCAATTGCCGCCTGCTGAGAATGACACTGCGCGAGCCTGTGTGCAGAATAAAAAATGCGTACCCCACGTATTCATGGAATTGTCTGCACAAAATAACATTATACGCAAGTCGTGCCCGGAACGCCCCCAACACACCCCCACGCAAAGCAAAAACAGCCAGAACAGCTACCTTTGCGTGTGAATACAAGCACCCTTGAAACAGTGTGTGGGGTCCCACGTAAGCGAGCCTGCATCTCGGGGAGACTCGCTGGGGCCCCTGTAACTGTAACCGACACCCCGAGGACAAGCGTAAAGTTTCACGGAAAACATATATATACCCGTTCAAACTGCTTGTGAGCCCCTAAGTATGATCGGAACCCTGCCTGCGTGCACGCACCCCTAAATCTGACATGCAAATTCACCTCCAGAGTTGCGATTCCTCCACGCAAGTCCACATGCATGCTGCCGGGTGACAGAAATTTGGAGGACACTGCATGGGCATTTCGCAGGCGAGAGGTTGCACGGTCACGTCCATGAATATGCTTTTTCGTGCGCATTTGTGGGCGTGGAATGGACTGGCTGCGGTCCGTCCTTCATAACGCCCACTTTTATGACTTGTTCTTCCCCATTTTGCATGTTACACCCCCTATTTTGGCCCATGTGCAGGTCCATGTCTGATTTTACGCGCAAATAATTCCATGAATCGGATTAGAATAGATTTTGAATGTACTTTAAATGCAATGCAGGACTTTTTGATTTTCTCCACCTTAAGAACTAACCTTAATCAGCTGATCGCCATTTTCAATTCTAGTCTCTCTATCAAAGGTCTCTAGTTTTATAATTAGTCAGGTTAGAGCTAATAGTCCTGTTTCTTCTGCGAGAATGAATAACATGGCAATGTTTTCTATTTCAACATAGGCTTGCCGCAGCAGCCATCAGAGCATCTGCCAGCAGTTCCCCAGCAAACCGTCACAGTGCATGTCTCTCTGACCAACCTCAATGCATATTTTTCTTTCAGTGAAAGTATACGTGCTTATTTACCTAAACGCAGTCTGTGCTTTGCTATTTAGAGCTTAATGAGAGTATTTTTTATGACACCTGCCCTATATCTGCTAGGGTGTTACGTTACCATAAAATAATATTTTATCTCTGAGCAATGATACGTGAGCAGCAAATAATGTGCCCAGCCAACCCTCCTTTAATGTGCCAGATTTAGGCCGCTTTTTTAACCAGATGTGCTCTCTCTCTCTCTCTCTCTCTCTCTCTCTCTATCTCTCTCTCTCTCCCTATATAGATATATTATAGAGCGGCTACAGTCGTCCTATAGTTAAGCTGAGTCGGACTCGCATAGGAACCCCTCAACATTCTATTGTTAATAACTTTTGATTTGGTTAACAGATTTGACCAAAGTTTCAAAGGTGATTAAGGACCCGTGGGCACCCCCAGACTGCAAAGTTCCATAAAGATTTGTTGAAAAATAAAAAATGTATTGAGCGTCCAATGTTTTTTTTCCAAAAGTGTGGCCTACTTGATGAGTGGACAGGAGTTTGATGGTGGGCGGAAGGCTGTTCCACAGCAATGCTGCTGACACAGAAAAAGCACAGCCGCCCATACAGGAGCGGCAATAGAGAGGCACGCAGAGCATACCAGAGGAGGCTGATAGAAGAGGGCGATTGGGGGCATATCGCTCAAATATGCCGGACAGGTACTCCGGGCCTATACTGTGAACAGCCCTATGGACAAAACACAGAGACTTAAACATAATGCGCTGAGCCATGGGCAGGCAGTGAAGGGAGCGCAGCACAGGAGTAATATGAGATCCATAGGGGGTGCCTGTAGATAGTCTCGCAGCCAAGTTCTGAAGACGTTGTAGCCTACCATTCAGCCCCTTGGGTTGCGCCAAATACAGAGAGTTGCAATAGTCCAGCCTGCTAAGGATCATGGCTGCCACTACAGGAGGACGAAGTGACGCTGGGATCAGGTGGAGAACTTTCTTCAGTATTTTAAGCTGACAGTTACCCTGCTGACATACCAAAGCTACTTGGGCCGTCAGTGAAAGATCAGCTGACATAATCATTCCATGATTTTTTACCTTAGGGGAAGGCACAGTGAGAGCACCAAGAGAAGATGGCCAGAAGGAAGCAATCCACAGTGAAGGATCAGGAGGAGAACCCACCACCAGCACCTCAGTCTTGTCCCCATTCAATTTCGGCCAGTTATGGCCCATCCACTCACCAACGGCAGTCAGGCCCTTATTGAGACACGTAGACACCTCAGCTGGATTGAGATCTAAACGGATCAAATCTGGGTGTCGTCTGCATATGAACAGCAGCAGATACCGAGGGAGGGAAAAAGGCGAACCAGCAAAAAGATGTAAATATTGAAAATGATGGTGGACAAGGCTGATCCCTGAGGGACACCATAGCTAAAATGTGAAGGCTTATAGAGGAAAGGTGGTAGGGAAAGAGTCTGCGATCTGTCAGCCAAGATGGAGCCAAACCAGTTCAGAACCTGACCCGAGACACCGATCTGGGCCAGTCGCATGAGCAGGATGGTATGGCCGATGGTGTAGAACACTGCTGAAAGATCAAGAAGAATCAGGGCACCGACACCGCTCCGATTAACCAACCTGGCCATATCGTCCTGCACAGAGACAAGAACACTTTCTGTTCCCCTGCCAGGACAAAAACCAGACTCGGCCGGGTCAAGCATCCTGGATGACTCCAAAAAGGAGTACAGTAACAGAGAAACAAGTGACTCAAGAAGTTTCATAGGGCAGGGAAGGTGGGAGATAGGACGGAAATTAGAGGGGAGAGATGGATCCAAGGAAGGTTTCTTAAGAAGAGGAATGGCAAGGGAGGCTTTGAGTTCAGCAGGGATAGATCCTGATTGACAAGCGAAATTTACGGCCGTAGTAATTTCACCTTGAAGATTGTTTCATAACTCCAAGTGGGAGTGGATCCACAGGGGAGCAGGACCTAATTTTAAGCAGAGCTTTAGAAACCATATCTTCAGAGAAGGGAGGAAAAAGTGACCAAGACAGACCACTGCGAGCAGTAGCTTCATGAGTATGCAAATTGTCAGGAGGGGAAGTGTGGGTCAAAGAAGCAAGGGCATTAGTGATGTTGACACGAATGGTCTCAACTTTCTCAATAAAAAAGGTAGCTAGGGAGTCGCACAACTCCTGAGTTGGTTTTATCGACTGGAGTGTATTTAGAAGGAGAAGACAGAGACTAAATGATTGAAAATAAGGTCTTGGGCTGATTAAGTGCAGACTCAATCTTCTCAGCAAAATACATTTTTTTGCAGTGAGAATGGACCTTGCATAGGCCAACAGATCAGCTTTATAATGAAGTTTAGTATCAGAGTCATAGCTGTGTCACCACTTCTGCTCCAGCTGTCTAACCTGCAGACGCTCCCGTCTAAGGTGGTCAGTAAACCACGGTTCAGATGGGAGTCTGCGAGGCTGGAAGTGACAAAGAGGAGCTACCTCTTTAGCAGCACTCAACAGCAAGGTACTCGTAAGAGACATGGAGGGGAGTGGGGCCACTAACCATTTATTCTTAACTGAGCAGACTAAGTTCTGCAGATTGGCAGTACCCCAACATCGCCAAAAGATGGGTTTGGGCATAATTTTAAGAGGGACGAGCTTTCGCAACAGACTACAGATGACCAAATAGTGGTCAGTCCAGACCATGGGTTCAGTAGAGTGAAAAGAGACCAGGGCTTTATTGGCGAGCACCACATCAAGGGTGTTGTCTGATTTATGAGTGGGTCCTGACACCAGTTGAGGCAGGTCTAAGTCAAGCAGACTATCGTCCTGGGAGAATTAAATTTCAGATTCAGGTCACCAAGAATAATAAGATTTGTGTATTGTGCCTGAAGCCCTGCAATAAAATCAGCGAGAGGTTCCAGTAAGCTGCCAGAACAGCAGGAGGGCGGTAGATGACCACAATATGACAGATCAAAGAGGAATAGATAACACAGAGGAGTAATAAAGATTCAATGTTAAGTCTGTGTGGGCAGTCAAGTTGAGAATATTGAAGGTCAACTTTAAAAATAATAGCAACCCCCTGCCATGATGAGGGCCTGGGCAGTCGCAATGAATAATATTATAGCCCTCAGGAACAATCTGAGCCAGGACCGGGGCCGAATTGGTCTGGAGCAATGTCTCAGTAAGTACTAATAGAGCCGGGTGGAGATCAGTTATAAGGGAAGTTACTTTTGTGGCGTGCGCCGTAAGAGAGCAGGAGTTCAATAGTAGTAGAGGCAGAGACAGCGATAATACCTCAGCCTGCTGATCACTGTCAGGAGAGGGGAGAGGCATCTGGGCCATTGCCCAACCACAAGCGAGTCAGTGGTGGGGCAAGCAACAGCAAGTTTGAGAGAGACCCGCCAAATGTGAAACAGAAAGAGGATTAGCCTCTACACTGTTTCAGCCCTTCCGTATAGTGGTCGACAAATAGGCAATCACAGAATGCTACAGACCACAATGCGGCACGCAGAGGAAGGATGCAGCAACAGCACAAAATAATTAAAAACAATTGGGGAATATTTTATAAAAACAGACAATCAAATTAGGCACAATAAAAAACACAAGTGGCTTTATAGTGGCTTCCTCTAAGGAGCGGCCTCACCTCTCGACTGCGGGTGGACAGCGCAGCACATAAATGCCAGGGCCGGTCTCAGAGAGAGGGGTAGATCCGCCTAATGTGAAACAGAAAGAGGACTAGTCTCTACCCTGTTTCAGCCCTTCTGTACGGTGGGCACAAATAGGCAATCACAGAATGCTACAGACGGCAATGCGGTACGCAGAGGAAGAATGCTGCAACAACACTAAATAATTAAAAACAATTGGGGAATATCTACCCGAAACCAGAGTTTTTCAGAAATGAAACAACTGCCCATATTCCCTGCACTATTTCAGGTTATAAAAAACTATGGATAGGCAAGAATATGAGTTCAGTACGGTTACAGTTTTTTTTTAAGCTATAAAATCTCTGGCTATGGCCAGTGACAGGATTGCCATCCAGGTCTCCCATCCATATAGTAACCAAGACAGACCCTTTAAACTTTTTTAAGCTATAGTGACTTCAGGGGTGCACAATCTTTGGCTATGGCCAGTGACAGGATTGCCAGCCAGGTCTCCCATCCATATAGTAACCAGGACAGACCCTGCTTAGCCACAAAGTGAGGAAGGGGCGAGCCTCCTCAGGCCATGTTTGAGGATAAATGAGCTAAACTTACAAGACTACTTAGATAAATGGGCTGGCCCTTTCCTTGCTTTGAAGCTAAACAGGTTCAGTCCCAGTTACTGCATGTATGGGCCTACAAATTCCTTTCTTTTTTAAAACTGTGCTACTGCCAGTGCTTGAATGTTTTGCACTCAGAGACCATTTTTTGCTTTTTGCTGACTTGCATTCTGTTATTTGTAGTCAATGTGGTCCGTAGGGTGACCAAAAGAGAGGTGTTTTTTGAACGCAGTGTTCTATGGGCAGGCAACCATAAGAGGCATTTGGCCAGACACTGAGAACCTTGAACACAGAGGCATTGATGTGTTATACAGTGTACATGAAACAGTATATGGCTGCTCACAGGGAGCCAATGCAAGGCTCTTCTGGCCAAAGAGACAGGTCGTCTCTGAGCAACCCCTTCATGATGAGTACCGCATTGTTCTGAATGACCTGCAACCGGAAGAGTTCCCCTTTAGCAATCCCTAGCAGAAGACTGGCACAATAATCCAGCTTGGCTCCAATAATGGCGCGTGCAATCATGGAACAGTTGGAGGTGTTCAGAAAAGGAAGAAGCTGAGATAATAGTTTCAGATAGTATGATCTACAGGAAACCAGACTTCTCACTTGCACTTTCATAGACAGGTCTTGATCCAAGGTGACTCCCAGAGTCTTAAATGTGGATTGTGTTTTAATGGAGCAACCTGCAATATCAAACTGGCAATACTTTTGGATTAACTTCCGCAATTAGGGGGCTGTGCCTACAACCATGAGCTTGGTCTTAGGGTCATTGAGTGCAAGCCTATTGAATTGCATCCAAGTTTGAATCCGACCGTAGGCGAGGTTCAGGGAGGTGGAGTCGAGGGCATAGTCTCCTGAAAGCGGCATGAGTCACTGAGTGTCATCAGCGTAGTTTGCAAAGATAATCCATGCTGCACCAAACTATTTGAATAATGGGAGCCTTGCTGTATAGAAAGGATTGAACCTATCCAGCAGCTCAGGCAGAGTTGTGTCCTGTGCTACATAGTCTGTCCACAAGGATGGAGTCATCCACCAGATAAAATGCCATTTACAGATCTAGTAGCACCAACAAGGCTGAGTTCCCCTTGTAAAAGATTTTCAAATAAATCTGTTTTAGATCAAGAAGAGTTGATTCTGTGCTTTAGCCCTGTCGGAAACCACATTGTTTTTGTCCCAGAATATTGAATTGAAGCATGTACTCTTCGGTCTGCAGCTGTGCCACTTTGTCCAATATTTTCACCAAATAGGGAACATTTGTGATGGGCAGATAATTGCCTGCCACACTCTGATCGAAAGTGGGTTTTTGGATCATAGGGGAATTCCAGACTTTTTTGTTGTTAGCAGGGACATTGCTTTCCCTAAAGGAAGCATTTATACATTTGGAAATCATAGGGGCAAGCTGGACGCCACACTCTTTCACTGTGTGAGTGGGACAGACTTCAACCCTACAGTCTGTCGGTTTTAGCTGCCTAAGGACTTGAATCATATGTTGCTCAGTAATGGGCTGGAATTAAAATTTGTGACAATCACCATTAGTGCTCGGGGTGGAGGGTTTACGTTAGCTCCTCCTACCAGATTCGGTTTGGTGGAGAAATCTTTTTGAATGTTCTTTAGTTTGTTAGTCATTGCATTTTGAATAGAAGAACACCAATTAGCGTCTTTTCTAACCTGTGAGGAAAGTGGGCACGGGTCCTCCAGTTCTTTGAGTATTCTAAATAGTTCCCCAGAATTGGAGGTTGCGCAAGCGATTCTTTGATTATAGTACCATTTTTTAGCAGCCAAAATGTTTTTTTTGTGCTCTCGTCACAGTTAATCAAAGAGTTTTGTTTTCTGCAGAATGTGTTTTTTTCCCCATTGTTTCAAGGCCCTGATCTTGGATGTTCTTAGGGTCTGACTGTCTGGGGTATACCATTTTTTATTAGGATTGGATTTAGACATCTATGTTTTCATCAGGGCCAGATGATTAATGGCCCTTTTGAGGGTACCACGGAAAGCCTCTGTCAGCTCTTCAGCTGTGCTCATACTGTCTAGGTTGTTGGTGACGGCTGATATAAAAGGAGACAAAGTGTTGGGGACAGACCCCCAGGTATGCCAGAGGGACATTGGAAGTCCGCGGACTTGGAGGGCCCAACACTATCCCCCAGGATACACGGAGGACTCAGTCACCAGCAAATTTACACTGCGGTTTATTACAGACAACACCAACGTTGATCACCAGAGGAACCAGAAATATTCATGCACATCTTCCTCTTCGTCAGCTCGCAGGACAGTTTTACTTCCGAATGGTGACAGCACTTGGTCAAAACTTAAGCCCCTCTCCAGAAAAACTATTGGGGCAAGTGATTGGTATTGAGTATTCTATTACCTATATAGGACATTATAGATGTTATTCTACTGAACCTCGAATTTCAGGCGCCTAGCCTGTTCCATCGCCAAGTCACTGACATAACATTGTTGCAGTGTTGTGGACTTACCATTGTTTCTTGCCCATTGCTAACTACCCCTAGGGTACTAAACTGAGATTGGCTAGAGCTGACATCCCCAGGCCTGGGATCTGCAAAGGTTCTCAGCTCTCTGTGTACCTCTTCAAGGCAATGAGAATTAGTATGTGTCTGTATTGTAACTTATGTGTACCACCTTTGCTTATGAGAGTGTTCTCCTGATCGGCCGAACATGTGTTACATATTGTTGCTTACTTGTTGTAGTCTGTGTCTGGCAGTCTTGGACCTGCTCTCCATTCCCACTGTCAATCACAGTCAGTTGTCTGCTTCAGACGTGTCACGTGTTCAGAGATCACAAATTTGAGCTGTGCAGCTCTGAAATATGATGATTTATTAATATATTTTGCAGCTTGTCCCTTTGTCATCTGGGGATTGTAATGTCACGTGTATCTGTTCTGAGGGTCCTGTCTCGCATGTCTTGCTCTCTGTCCTGCCTGAATCAGCTCAGCTTGTCTCTTGCTCAGAGGCCTGAGGCCTGTTGTAATTTTCCTAAACCTTATAACGCGGTTTCTACAGTGTCCCTGCTTTGCTACTCTTCCATTGGTTAGTCACACTTGGCTCTGTCAGGTCCTGTAGGTGCTCTTGCAGTTCCATGGGGTTATTCACATGTAAGCATCTGGAAGCTCTACTCGGGATCTATCTCACCTTGTGGTATCCGCGTTGCTGCATTTGGCTAATGGCAAAAATAATAAAAACAATGCCAGTATGTATATTTATCTGCCCTCTAACTATAGAACTGTATGCTCGTGTTCTTTATGTATTTGAGTGCGTGTGTATGTCCCGAAGTGCAGATGGCATGTGTGCTTCATGTCTAATGCTGGTATGTCGTGGTGTCTCTAACGACGTCAGCGACACAGCTTCTTGGGGTTTAGTCGAAGCTGTCCATACAGGTGTGTCTAATCATGGCCTGTGGCTCTTCATCCACGCAAGGATAGATCTGTATTTCCCTTGGTCGGTATGGCTGGCTGAGGGGATACCTCTCAACGTACTTGTCAATCATGAGTCTGGTGGGAATCCATCCAAAATAGAATGGGTGATTGTGGTGTTTCCTGGCCTTCTTCTTTGTCATGTGGTGGCAGGCTTCCCCATCCCCCTTAAGTACCCCCTCTGGTCGACCTGTCAGCCATATCCTTATACCACAGTCCTTTTGCTCTTAGCTGCCATATCTTTGTTATTCCTCCGAGATGCCCATAGTAGTTTGTGTAACAGCACACTCTTTCTAGGTTACACCAAACCCACTTCCCTTCATAGTACTTTGCATCAAATGGGTTGTCCAGCTTCATTGCTCCAAGTGGGAACAGTTCGCATTGTGCAAATTCTTTCTCTTACCTTGTTCCTTTCTGGCACAATCCCGTCCTTTGCTCCTCCTATATTTACATCCATCAGGACCTGCATCCCAATAGCTTCCTCTGCTGTTTTCTTGCATCTTTCCATGCAGATTTTTTAATCCCACACATCAATGTTGCTGCCAGCACCAGTGCTCACATTATCACTTTTCATGCATCTGACAGCCATGACGGCTTCCATGACCATATGTACGCTGTCCAACTCTAGTTCTTTCCTGTCCCCTTGCTTCCATTTTGGCATGCATTCGCTCCAGCTGAGCCACTGCATCTGATAGTGTTCCGTTATCTTCATCATAGGCAGGTATGTATATGCGACCACAAAAGTGATGGGTGGAAGGTTTTGAATGAATCTGTACCACTGGCATTGCTCTAGGCAACCTTCCACGTCACCATTTTTTAGCCCGTCTGCGCCATTGCAAAAGGGGTCCAGCCATATGCAAATCAGTCAGATACTGCCACCAATGGTAGCAGCCCAGCCCGAAATGCTGGCAGCCCAGCCCAAATGCTAGGGCAGGTCCCCTCTGCACGGAAACACAAGCAACCCCAGACATGTTTCGGCCTTGTTTGGCCTCCTCAGTGAGGTGCAGCTTGGTTCCCTATGGCGCAGCGAGCAAGGGACCCACGTCTGGGCATACCCTCTCTTACATAGTGAGACAAACTGTGACCACAAAAGTAATGGGTGGAAGGTTTTGAATGAATCTGTACCACTGGCCTTGCTCTGGGCAACCTTCCACGCCACCATTTTTTAGCCCATCTGCGCCATTGAAAAAGCAGTCCAGGCATATGCAAATCAGTCAATCAGTCAATCAAATCAATCATGTCTGGGGATGCTTGTGGTCTCGTGCAGAAGGGATGTGACATAGCAGTTCGGGCTGGACTGCCTCTTTTAGGGTAGGACCAGGCCTAATTTGCATATGGTTTTTCCAATACTGTAATGGCTTGGCAGGCTGAAAAATGATGGTCTGGAGGGTTGCCCAGAGCTTTGCCCGTGGTTATGATTAATACAAAACCTTCCAGCGATCACCTTTCTGTTTTACTAAAGTCACCCCAAGTGGGATGGGTCTGCCCAGACGTGGGTCCCGAGTCTGCCGGGCCTAGAGACACAAGCTACTCCTCACTGATAATGCCCAACAAGGCTGAAACATGTATGGGGATGCTTGTGGTCTCATGCAGAAGGGATGTGACCTAGCAGTTCGGGATGGACTGCCTCTTTTGGGGTAGGACCAGGCCTGATTTGGGTATGGTTTTTTCCCCTTCTGTAATGGCTTGGCAGGCTGAAAAATGATGGTCTGGAGGGTTGCCCAGAGCTTTGCCCGTGGTTATGATGAATTCAAAACCTTCTAGCGATCACCTTTCTGTTTTGCTAAAGTCACAGCGAGTGGGAAGGGTATGCCCAGACGTGGGTCCCGAGTTTGCCGGGCCTATAGACCCAAGCTACTCCTCACTGATGATGCCCAACAAGGCTGAAACATGTCTGGGGATGCTTGTGGTCTTGTGCAGAATGGATGTGACCTAGCAGTTTGGGTTTGACTGCCTCTTTTGGGATAGGACCAGGCCTGATTTGCATATGGTTTTTCCCCTTCTGTAATGGCTTGGCAGGCTGAAGAATGATGGTCTGGAGGGTTGCCCAGACCTTTGCCCGTGGTTATGATTAATTCAAAACCTTCCAGCGATCACCTTTCTGTTTTGCTAAGTCACCCCGAGTGGGACGGGTATGCCGAGGCGTGGGTCCCGAGTCTGCCGGGCCTAGAGACCCAAGCTACTCCTCACTGATAACGCCCAACAAGGCTGAATCATGTCTGAAGATGCTTGTGGTCTCATGCAGAAGGGATGTGACCTAGCAGTTCGGGATGGACTGCCTCTTTGGGTGTAGGACCAGGCCTGATTTGGTTATGGTTTTTCCCCTTCTGTAATGGCTTGGCAGGCTGAAAAATGATGGTCTGGAGGGTTGCCTAGAGCTTTGCCTGTGGTTATGATGAATTCAAAACCTTCCAGCGATCACCTTTCTGTTTTGCTAAAGTCACAGCGAGTGGGACGGGTATGCCCAGACGTTGGTCCCGAGTTTGCCGGGCCTAGAGACCCAAGCTACTCCTCACTGATGACGCCCAGCAAGGCTGAAACATGTCTGGGGATGCTTGTGGTCTTGTGCAGAATGGATGTGACCTAGCAGTTCGGGTTGGACTGCCTCTTTTGGGGTAGGACCAGGCCTGATTTGCATATGGTTTTTCCCCTTCTGTAATGGTTTAGGAGGCTGAAAAATGATGGTCTGTAGGGTTGCCCAGAGCTTTGCCCGTGGTTAAGATTAATTCAAAACCTTCCAGCAATCACCTTTCTGTTTTGCTAAAGGCACCCCGAGTGGGACGGGTATGCCCAGACGTGGGTCCCAAGCCTGCCGGGCCTACAACCCAAGCTACTCCTCACTGATGATGCCCAACAAGGCTGACACATGTCTGGGGATGCTTGTGGTCTCACGCAGAAGGGATGTGACCTAGCAGTTCGGCTGGACTGCCTCTTTTGGGGTAGGACCAGGCCTGATTTGCATATGGTTTTCCCCTTCTGTAATGGCTTGGCAGGCTGAAAAATGATGGTCTAGAGGGTTGCCCAGAGCTTTGCATATGGTTATGATTAATTCAAAACCTTCAAGCAATCACATTTCCGTTTTGCTAAATTCACCCAGATTGGGATGGGTATGCCCAGACGTGGGTCCAGAGTCTGCCGGGCCTGGAGACCCAAGCTACTCCTCACTGATGACGCCCAACAAGGTTGAAACATGTCTGGGGATGCTTGTGGTCTCGTGCAGGAGGGATGTGACCTAGCAGTTTGGGCTGGACTGCCTCTTTTGTGTAAGACCAGGCCTCATTTGCATATGGTTTTTCCCCTTCTGTAATGGTTTGGGAGGCTGAAAAATGATGGTCTGGAGGGTTGCCCAGAGCTTTGCCTGTGGTTGTGATTAATTCAAAACCTTCCAGCCATCCCCTTTCTGTTTTTGCTAAAGTTACCCCGAGTGGGACGGGTATACCCAGATGTGGGTCCCGAGTCTGCCGGGCCTAGAGACCCAAGCTACTCCGCACTGATGACGCCCAACAAGGCTGAATCATGTCTGGGGATGCTTGTGGTCTTGTGCAGAATGGATGTGACCTAGCAGTTCGGGTTGGACTGCCTCTTTTGGGGTAGAACCAGGCCTGATTTGCCTATGGGTTTTTCCCCTTCTGTAATGGCTTGGCAGGCTAAAGAATGATGGTCTGGAGGGTTGCCCAGAGCTTTGCCCGTATTATGATTAATTCAAAACCTTCCAACGATCACCTATCTGTTTTGCTAAGTCACCCCGAGTGGGATGGGTATGCCCAGATGTGGGTCCCGAGCCTGCCGGGCCTAGAGACCCAAGCTACTCCTCACTGAAGACGCCCAACAAGGCTGAAACATGTCTGGGGATGCTTGTGGTTCGTGCAGAAGGGATGTGACCTAGCACTTCGGGCTTGACTGCCTCTTTTGGGGTAGGACCAGGACTCATTTGCATATGGTTTTTGCCCTTCTGTAATGGCTTGGCAGGCTGAAAAATGATGGTCTGGAGGGTTGCCCAGAGCTTTGCCTGTGGTTGTGATTAATTCAAAACCTTCCAGCGATCACCTTTCTGTTTTTGCTAAAGTCACCCCAAGTGGGATGGGTCTGCCAGACGTGGGTCCCGAGTCTGCCGGGCCTAGAGACCCAAGCTACTCCTCACTGATAATGCCCAACAAGGCTGAAACATGTCTGGGGATGCTTGTGGTCTCGTGCAGAAGGGATGTGACCTAGCAGTTTGGGTTGGACTGCCTCTTTTGGGGTAGGACCAGGCCTGATTTGCATATGGTTTTTTCCCCTTCTGTAATGGCTTGGCAGGCTGAAGAATGATGGTCTGGAGGGTTGCCCAGACATTTGCCCGTGGTTATGATTAATTCAAAACCTTCCAGCGATCACCTTTCTGTTTTGCTAAGTCACCCCGAGTGGGACGGGTATGCCGAGGCGTGGGTCCCGAGTCTGCCAGGCCTAGAGACCCAAGCTACTCCTCACTGATGACGCCCAACAAGGCTGAATCATGTCTGGGGATGCTTGTGGTCTCATGCAGAAGGAATGTGACCTAGCAGTTTGGGATGTACTCCCTCTTTGGGGGTAGGACCAGGCCTGATTTGGTTATGGTTTTTCCCCTTCTGTAATGGCTTGGCAGGCTGAAAAATGATGGTCTGGAGGGTTGCCCAGAGCTTTGCCCGTGGTTATGATGAATTCAAAACCTTCCAGTGATCACCTTTCTGTTTTGCTAAAGTCACAGCGAGTGGGACGGGTATGCCCAGACGTTGGTCCCGAGTTTGCCGGGCCTAGAGACCCAAGCTACTCCTCACTGATGACGCCCAGCAAGGCTGAAACATGTCTGGGGATGCTTGTGGTCTTGTGCAGAATGGATGTGACCTAGCAGTTCGGGTTGGACTGCCTCTTTTGGGGTAGGACCAGGCCTGATTTGCATATGGTTTTTCCCCTTCTGTAATGGTTTGGGAGGCTGAAAAATGATGGTCTGTAGGGTTGCCCAGAGCTTTGCCCGTGGTTAAGATTAATTCAAAACCTTCCAGCGATCACCTTTCTGTTTTGCTAAAGGCACCCCGAGTGGGACGGGTATGCCCAGACGTGGGTCCCAAGCCTGCCGGGCCTACAACCCAAGCTACTCCTCACTGATGATGCCCAACAAGGCTGACACATGTCTGGGGATGCTTGTGGTCTCACGCAGAAGGGATGTGACCTAGCAGTTCGGGTTGGACTGCCTCTTTTGGGGTAGGACCAGGCCTGGTTTGCATATGGTTTTTCCCCTTCTGTAATGGCTTGGCAGGCTGAAAAATGATGGTCTAGAGGGTTGCCCAGAGCTTTGCATATGGTTATGATTAATTCAAAACCTTCCAGCGATCACATTTCCGTTTTGCTAAATTCACCCAGATTGGGATGGGTATGCCCAGACGTGGGTCCAGAGTCTGCCGGGCCTGCAGACCCAAGCTACTCCTCACTGATGACGCCCAACAAGGTTGAAACATGTCTGGGGATGCTTGTGGTCTCGTGCAGGAGGGATGTGACCTAGCAGTTTGGGCTGGACTGCCTCTTTTGTGTAAGACCAGGCCTCATTTGCATATGGTTTTTCCCCTTCTGTAATGGTTTGGGAGGCTGAAAAATGATGGTCTGGAGGGTTGCCCAGAGCTTTGCCTGTGGTTGTGATTAATTCAAAACCTTCCAGCGATCCCCTTTCCGTTTTGCTAAAGTTACCCCGAGTGGGACGGGTATACCCAGATGTGGGTCCCGAGTCTGCCGGGCCTAGAGACCCAAGCTACTCCGCACTGATGACGCCCAACAAGGCTGAATCATGTCTGGGGATGCTTGTGGTCTCATGCAGAAGGGATGTGACCTAGCAGTTCAGGATGGACTGCCTCTTTTGGGGTAGGACAAGGCCTGATTTGGTTATGGTTTTTCCCCTTCTGTAATGGCTTGGCAGGCTGAAAAATGATGGTCTGGAGGGTTGCCAAGAGTTTTGCCAGTGGTTATGATGAATTCAAAACCTTCCAGCGATCACCTTTCTGTTTTGCTAAAGTCACAGCGAGTGGGACGGGTATGCCCAGACGTGGGTCCCGAGTTTGACGGGCCTAGAGACCCAAGCTACTCCTCACTGATGACGCCCAACAAGGCTGAAACATGTCTGGGGATGCTTGTGGTCTTGTGCAGAATGGATGTGACCTAGCAGTTCGGGTTCGACTGTACCAAGTACAGGACAAGTACTGTTTGCTGTTGCTGCCTCGTCTCTCTACTCGTGACTTTATTCATCCTGGACACATTTTGGATTGCGTACGGAATTGCCCAACGCCTTTGTCACGTCCTGGAGGACGTCCTTTAAGGGTGCACCAACGTGCCTGACCCAAAGGTCTTTCCTGTTGTGGTGGCCATGCCCCCTCTATCGTGTCACGCCTGCAACCTGCGTCCTCAAGTACTGGTTGCCACGCGCACCTGCGCCGCGCACCAAGTACAGGACAAGTACTGCCTCGTCTCTCTACTCGTGACTTTATTCATCCTGGACACATTTTGGATTGTGTACGGAATTGCCCAACGCCTTTGTCACGTCTTGGAGGACGTCCTTTAAGGGTGCACCAACGTGCCTGACCCAAAGGTGACTGTTTGCCTAAATTAGTGTTACACACAGATGGCTCTCTGTGTTGCTCCACAACTCGAGCATTGCACAACTGTGCCTTTCACAACTGTGCCCCTTACAAATTGTGTGCTGTAAGCAGTGTTGCTTTACGGCTTGTGCATGGTAGTTTTTTCTTTTGTGCTCCTTTACTAAAAATCGCCTTTTCTGCTTTCATCTGCAAAGGTCTTTCCTGTTGTGGTGGCCACGCCCCCTCTATCGTGTCACGCCCTGCAACCTGCGTCCTCAAGTACTGGTTGCCTCGCGCACCTGCGCCGCGCACCAAGTTCAGGACAAGTACTGTTTGCTGTTTGCGGCGCGGGTCGCGGGGCCTCCTAATATTGGTTTCTTTGTTGACAGAGGAGTATTAGCTACTGTGTGGTGTAGGCTTTAATAATGGTGGTTAGTCTGCGAAGCAGTAAGAGTCTTGCTGAAGGCAACTCTCACGTAGGGATGAATGCCTCTAATCCAGTGCTACTACATGACTCTGATATAGAGCCAAATTCAATTGCAGCGGTTGGTGAAGATGGTTTAAATGATATAAAAAACATCCCGTATAGCCTGCAACCATTAGCAGTAGAACCAAACGACGATGAATGCAATCAATTACTATCTTGCATATCTAAAGCTCCTCCTGCAGATGGTGAATCAAATAAAAAGTCCACCATTAGTAATACTGATGATATAGCAAATTCAGAGGAGTTAGCAGGGAATTTGGCAGCTGCTAAGCAAGATGTCAAAACATATGTGGCATCTAATATTATTTCTGATGTTTCTTTTCTGGGCCCCGCATTGATTGGCGAATGGGAGAAACGTTGCCGGATTTCAATGGCTCCGAATTCACCTGTTGTATTTTTGCCTTCGGAGGTCGAACGTATCTGTTTGCATAATCTTCACGATGGGTCCTCTATCCATTCATCTGCATGTATTGATTCTTACCATCATGAACGTGCAGAGACCTTCCTGCAGCTCGCCTATATTCTGTAAAACTTCTACTGCTCCAGGCCCCATTTCAGCCCCTACACAAATGGTGAATGAGACCTTTGATGAAGATTTGTGCTACGAGGTAGGGGCACGATCACTACCAGTCAAACTCCAACAATCTCATTCCAAGGATCTAAATAAAGATGATGATCTAAGTAATTTTCCGGTGATTTCATCTCTCTTAAATCTCTTGGATAAGGGTCATGATTTAACTCACATGCAAATCAACTCCCTAAAAGAAATAGTGTTAACTCTCACTAATAAGATTTCCAAAATTGAGGGTATGCTGACTTCGCAATCTGCTGTTCAATCAGAGAAACAGGCACTTATAGATGCATGCTTACTGAAAGCTCTGTCAATTAACGACCAAACGCGCATGAATCAATATACACAAACGGATGATTCTTCTGTAATTGTGGCATGTGACTCACGCACGTATGCAAGAGCTGTAGTGGAAGGACCAAAGGAGGTATGTTCCTCTGTGACTTATGCTGGTTCTACTGCTTTAGTGGATGAAGTGAAACAGAACTCTCGGATACTAGATGAGTTAGTTTGTTTATTAACAAGGCAACATTTAGATTTAAAATTTGGTGGGGGACGTCTTGAAGAGTATGCTGATGCTATTGGTTCTATGTCAATTCCAAAAGAGAACACACCTAATAGCCCCTCTCCCCTGGTAAATGTCATAATTGAAGCCGAAGAAGAACAACGGAGAAACAAATCTATTCTCGCTGAAAATCTGGTGAAATTTAGTGAGAAGGGAGATATAGTGAGTACTGAGTGTGAGGATATTGATCCTGAAGGGTCACAGTTACCTTTTATGTCACGCAAAATGAAGCGAGCTCATATTAGGGCAATTAAAAGAGAAAACAAACTGAAAAAAAAGCTATCAACACTGGATGCAAAAAAAACGAGCCAGGTTGATAGCAAAAAAAATAAAAAAAATAAAAAGAGAGAGACTATTGCTGTTGACTTGGATGAGTTGCAGTCTTCAAATTCAAACGTAGGCTCTGCAAACGTTTCAAAGATTGACTTGACTCAACTGAATGATGAATCAAAGTTAGTCTTAAATGTGGATCCTGCAACTGCTTCCCATTCCCAAACAAAAAAAACGGGAACTGTTGTGAAGTCATCTGTGGTTGAGTTGGGATTGGTTAATTCGGGACAGATGGCACAAGGCAGGCTTTCGTCTTTCTATCCTATCATTGAAAAAAAAAACACGGTTTAGGGACGAATGAAGGATTTTTCTCCAGATAAGTTTACGGGGGCAGTCCCCAAACAAAAAAAGGCCTGCGCTATGATGACGAAAAAAAGTTGTGCAAGGAACACATATAATCCCCGATCTGACGAGGAATCTGAAAAAAACGACAATTGTCCAGCAAGCCAAATAGATTCAAACGATTTTGAGGGGGCATTTATAAATGCAGCAATGGAAGCTATTGACACTAGAGAATCAGTTGAGAATAAGCCTCCGCCACCAGGCAGCAATTAAAAAGAAGAAATCAATTATGTTTTTGAAAGAAATGTAAGATATTTTCTAGGCTGGTCTAGTGATCAGGCAATTAATGGTAAGCAAAGGTTGAACAGATCGTTTTTGTTTAATATCTTTAGAGAGAGCCCTAATCTAAGAACCCTCCGCATGGATGATATTGAGTGGTTAAGGCTGGCAAACCATAATAATCTCAGAATGATTTGTGCCCCACATTCAGCGATGATACTCCGGTTATTGTGGGACCATAGAGAGGATTTCAATTCCCGTGGGCTAACCCTACATCTATTTAGAACGATTGAAGAAGCTGAGATATTTCTGAATGAAATGTTAGAACCTGAGGTTGTGAGTGGTTCCACTCAAGCAAATTCATCAGCTGGTTCCGAACATACTGTTGAATTAATTACAAAAATTTCTGAGCTGGTGGCAGCCACTTCGAACATTTCTTGGCTAGCTCCCCTTATGTCTTCTATTCTTGATTTCTCTAACAAGCAAAACAAACAATAGACAAATAATGTTACAGCTCAGAAGGTTCAGAATCTTAAAATAATATCTTGGAATTGTTGTGGGAAATGAAACCTAGAGAAATGGTCATCTCATTTTGTTTCAATGGGTCCTCACACTATTATATTCTTACAAGAAACTATGGGGCCAATTCATAGAATTCGGCGCACAAGTGGCGCACGCGGCTGGCGCACAGTGTGCGCGTGCGGTAGTCTGCGCCAGCCGCGTGCGCCGAAACACATTCAGGCGCACAGCGTATTCATGGATTCCAACATCCACAACCAGCCGTGGCGCAGAGTGGCGCAGCGACCCTGCAGCAGCGTCAGTTACGCCCCCAAGAACGCCCCTCGCGCAGGGAAAAGCCATCAAAATCCCCAATCCAGCGCAAAGGGCAGCAGCAAACACAGAGCGGGGAGCGTGTATTTCAGGGGTGTGCGGGTGTTCCCACACGCGATAGGCCTGGGTACGTGTATTACAGGGGTGCGCGAGAAATTCTACACGCGATTGGCCTGGGTACGTGGATTTCAGGGGTGCACGAGAAATTCTACACGCGATTGGCCTGGGTACGTGGATTTCAGGGGTGCGCGAGAAATTCTACACGCGATTGGCCTGGGTACGTGGATTACAGGGGTGCGTGAGAAATTCTACACGCGATTGGCCTGGGTACGTGTATTACAGGGGTGCGCGAGAAAATCTACACGCGATTGGCCTGGGTACGTGGATTTCAGGGGTGCGCGAGAAATTCTACATGCGATTGGCCTGGGTACGTGTATTACAGGGGTGCGCGAGAAAATCTACACGCGATTGGGCTGGGTACGTGGATTTCAGGGGTGCGCGAGAAATTCTACACGCGATTGGCCTGGGTACGTGGATTTCAGGGGTGCGCGAGAAAATCTACACGCGATTGGCCTGGGTACGTGTATTACAGGGGTGCGCGAGAAAATCTACACGCGATTGGCCTGGGTACGTGTATTCCGGGGGTGCTCGAGAAATTCTACACGCGATTGGGCCTGTGCGAGTGAGGCAGTGTATTACGTGGCTGTGCGGGAAGTTGAAGAGGTGAATTGCCAGTGTGGGTCCTCCCAGGTCTCCCCTCTACCCCCTCCACGACCTCTGCAGGCAGCCCACACCACAGGGGACTACCCTGCACCCCTGGTCATGTCCCACAGGCAGCCCATCCACCATGGGCATGCCCCCCAGCCAAGCCACAAGTCCCCTTGCACCCCCACCCCCCAGCACCGTGGGGCACCTGCCAGCAGGCCCCCAACCATGTCCCACTCATGTCCCCTTGAACCCCCACCCCCCAGCACTGTGGGGCACCTGCCAGCAGGCCCCCAACCATGTCCCCTTGCACCCCCACCCCCCAGCTGGCCCCCACTCATGTCCCCCTGCACCCCCACCCCCCAGCACTGTGGGGCACCTGCCAGCAGGCCCCCAACCATGTCCCACTCATGTCCCCTTGCACCCCCACCCCCCAGCAGGCCCCCACTCATGTCCCCTTGCACCCCCACGCCCCCAGCACTGTGGGGCACCTGCCAGCAGGCCCCCAACCATGTCCCCTTGCACCCCCACCCCCCAGCAGGCCCCCACTCATGTCCCCCTTCACCCCCACCCCCCAGCACTGTGGGGCACCTGCCAGCAGGCCCCCAACCATGTCCCCTTGCACCCCCCAGCAGGCCCCCACTCATGTCCCCCTGCATCCCCACCCCCCAGCACTGTGGGGCACCTGCCAGCAGGCCCCCAACCATGTCCCACTCATGTCCCCTTGCACCCCCACCCCCCAGCACTGTGGGGCACCTGCCAGCAGGCCCCCAACCATGTCCCCTTGCACCCCCACCCCCCAGCAGGCCCCCACTCATGTCCCCCTGCACCCCCACCCCCCAGCACTGTGGGGCACCTGCCAGCAGGCCCCCAACCATGTCCCACTCATGTCCCCTTGCACCCCCACCCACCAGCAGGCCCCCACTCATGTCCCCTTGCACCCCCACCCCCCAGCACTGTTGGGCACCTGCCAGGAGGCCCCCAACCATGTCCCCTTGCACCCCCACCCCCCAGCAGGCCCCCACTCATGTCCCCCTGCACCCCCACCCCCCAGCACTGTGGGGCACCTGCCAGCAGGCCCCCGACCATGTCCCACTCATGTCCCCTTGCACCCCCACCCCCCAGCAGGCCCCCACTCATGTCCCCCTGCACCCCCAGCCCCCAGCACTGTGGGGCACCTGCCAGCAGGCCCCCAACCATGTCCCACTCATGTCCCCTTGCACCCCCACCCCCCAGCAGGCCCCCACTCATGTCCCCTTGCACCCCCACCCCCCAGCACTGTGGGGCACCTGCCAGCAGGCCCCCAACCATGTCCCACTCATGTCCCCTTGCACCCCCACCCCCCAGCAGGCCCCCACTCATGTCCCCTTGCACCCCCACCCCCCTGCAGGCCCCCACTCATGTCCCCCTGGCCCCAGGTCCTGACGAAACGCAATCATGGCAGTAATGGGCAGCATACCCAGCACAAACACCCAGCCAAGGATTGCATCCACCCACATAGTAGATGCAATTACATGATACAACCCCAATGGCAAGTATGTAAATGAACACATGTCCGTCACACACACATACACAATGGGTGCAAGTGAATGTCAAAACCCATATCATGACATGCATGAAACCAATGAGAAAATACCACAAATGTAAGTAATAAATATATATATTAAAGATGAAAATGAAGTAAAGAAATAAAACACACAACAATGGGGATGACAAAACAAATGGTCCATGTCCGAGAACTAATAGAAAAAATCAAAAAACAAAGGAATCCAAAAACTAATGTAGTCCAAAGCAAAATAATGGGGGGAAAAAATAAGGAAAAACCATTGCCTCATGGTGAACACAAATATAAATCCAACAAATGTTTTCCAAACATCAAACTATGTACAAGAATATCCCAGGGTCCATGAGCCCAACACCATAAATGAAACCTAATACTACTAACTAATAAAAAAAATATATACAGAAAAGTGGCCATTGTCCGAGCGGTCCAAAAAAAACTTAAAAAATAAAGGAAACCTAACACTAACTAACTAAAGAACTATATACAATGGCAGCGGGCAAGTCCTGCGGCTCACTCTGTGATGTTGCCGGCCAGGGCATCATCGAACTCCATGTCGATGTCCTGGAGGCGGGACTCTGTCCTGGCCCCGAGGTCTCGCAGGGATAACCCCATGTCCAGCTCAAACTCCCTGCGAGCTTCCTCGAGGCACTCAGCCCGCCTCAACGCCCGATGCATGGAGAACTCCGCCCTGACCATGGTGAGCCGCTCCTCTTCCGCCCGCTGCCGCTCCGCACCTATCCGCTGGACCAACTGCTCCTACACGGAAGACACTACCATCCCAGGGTTCTCCTGCCCTCCGGCCGATGCCTGCCCCTCTGATCTTGATGGCCCCGAGCCATGATGCCTCCCACGTCGAGCCTGCTGCTGCCTCCGACGCCACTGCCTCTGCCAGCACGACGGCATCCAGGATGATGGAAACCACCGACGCCGTCGTGCACGTGCCCTGCCCGATGATGCCGTCACATCCTCCATCTGCTGGGGTCCAGTTGCTGTGTTGTCCACCCCTGCTGGACCTCTGACTCCCGACTGTGGCAGGGATGGGATCCCCACCGAGCTGGCTGCATTGGTCAGGGCAGGTCCACAGGGGGCCCTGGTGGCATCTGGGCCGGAAGACGGCAAGGAGAACGACTGGCGTATAGTCTCCACAGAGGAGGAGTGGGCCGCCAGATTGGCCGACACATGCAGGAAACCCCCGAACAGGGCCGATCCCAATTGGGCCACGTCGGCACGGTGCTCTTCGTGATGACGTGCGTGCTCCTCCTGGAAAGCACGCACGGCATCACGAATCACAGCCGTGCGCATTGCGACCCCAATCAGGACCTTCTCCACACGGCCAGGGGTCCCCTCGTCCGCAGGTGGAGGGGAGTCAGATGACATGGACATCCCCTCTACCTGCGGACGGGCCTGGGACGGGGCATCCCTGCTGGTGCAAGGTGGTGCACCCACAGGTTCAGGGACAGCGACATGCACAGGCCCCTCCACGGTGACCTGTGCTGTCTCCTGCCCCTGCCCCTGGACTGCACCACTTGCACCAGCAGGGATGCCCCCACCAGGCCCCATGTGCGCCTCAGTGGCGGCCTCCTCCTCCTCTGTGGAAACCACGAACCTGGATGGCTCCTCGCCGTCTACCGCCGTAGCAGGCCCCTGTGGGGGCTCACCCCCCCTTCCACTGCAGCCGTGGGGGCATCCCAGCCGCCTTGCTCCACAGCGCCGTCTCCGCCCTCTCCTTCACTAGCCGCTGCGTAGAGGGAGACATAGAACACAAGCATCAGGGTACTGTACAATGGTCCCCTAGACAGGAAGCAATAGCAGATGAGTGCCACTGTCAAAGTACACTTCCATCATGTCACACCACAACACATGTGTCAGTCCAGGCAAAACACACACAGTGACAGTCATGGTGCGTGCCATGGACATTTCAATGCATGTCCAATGGACTCTCGAATCATACAATGTAATGGGACTCACATGCATCATGGGTCATGCCTATCACATGCACACACTTCACCTCAGTCACATCCATCTGGCCCCGTACACCCGAATCACAGTGCATACAAGGATGACTAGGCTGCATCAGTGAATCTGTACATTGTCACAGACATGTGTCATGCATCCATGGCACTCACAAGTCACAGACACGCAGGTCAGGCACACAGACATGGATACCACATATGTATCTGGCATCAGCACCCATCCCTCGCCCCCACCCATGTCCAGGAACAGAGACTGCCATGCTCTCATGTGTGCAATCTGCACAGGGCTCCCCATGTCGCATTCAAACACATGCAACAACCGTGCGGTTCACACATTACAGGTCGCACATGCATTCCCATGATGTCCCTGCACACATACATGCGTACATGGCCTATGTCACACATGCAGGCAAGTATCAGACAACCAGCACACTGCAACATGCCCTGTCTCACACAGCAATGCTTGGCCACTTACCTCTCAACTCCAAACGGGTCTCCCTCTCAAGGACCTGGGCGTGGAGCGCTGGGTGTGCGCGTTCCAGGACCCTCAACTGGATGGAACTCATGCGGCCCGGCCCCCCTCCACGAGGCGCCGGGCCTTCATGAGGATCCTGGACCTCAAGTCCTCCCAGCGCTTCTTGACCTTCAGGATGGTGCGGGTTGCCACCCCCTCCGCGTTGATGGCAACCACACAGTCGGCCCAGATCCTATCCCGTCCTTCTCTGTTGGCGCGGGACGATCCGAAGAGGGCATCATACTGCCCCAGGACTTGCTCCACCAGGACACCAACTTCGGTGGCAGTGAAGCTGGTGCCCCTCTGCCCCTCTGGCCGGGGGTTGCCACTGGGGTCAGATGTGGATGTGCCCGACATGGCAACCCCAGGGGCAGGAGTGGGTGGGCAACTGGGTCCTGGGGCTGGGCTGTGGAGCGATGTTATTCGAGTCGGGAGTCTTCTGTACCAGCAGGGGTGGACACAGCAACTGGACCCCTGCAGATGGCTGATGTGCAGGCACCAAATGGCCGGGCACGGTGGCAGCAGGCAGGCAGGCAGGCAGGCAGCAGCAGATGGCACGTGGGAGGCTGCTCGGGGCACTGGGGGGCAGTGATTCGGCCTTCTGGGCAGGAGCGTGGTCTTCCGTGTGTTTTCGCGTGGCCAGCTTGATACGGAGTGATTTGGCACGTGAAAAATCTGCACGTCAGCGTGTAATTCGAGGAAAGGCCCTTAGCGCGTAAGCGCGTCAGCACGCGTACGCGATTTCATTGGACCAAAGGCCCTTACAGCGTAAGCGCGTCTGTGACGTTTTGCGCACGGGCGTTGCCCTGGCAGGGCTTGGAGATCCCGCGTGCCTTTATGTTCTGTACGTGCTTTTCGTGCGGTGCGTGTGTTTTCCATCCATTGGGGTTCACACGCTATTACTTCACAGCGGGTGTTGGCTACGCGTTCTACTACACGCAAGGCAGACGGTGAGTGGTACCCCGCTCCCCCAGGCTATTCGCGTGTAAAACTTCCCGCACACCCCTGAAATACACGTAGCCTGCTCCCCCAGGCCCGATCGCGTGAGAAACTTCCCGCGAACCCCTGAAATACACGCGCCCAGGCTATTTGCGTGTAAAACTTCCTGCGCACCCCTGAAATACACGCGCCCAGGCTATTCGCGTGTAAAACTTCCCGCGCACCCCTGAAATACACGCGCCCAGGCTATTCGCGTGTAAAACTTCACGCGAACCCCTGAAATACACGCGCCCAGGCTATTCGCGTGTAAAACTTCCCGCGCACCCCTGAAATACACGCGCCCAGGCTATTCGCGTGTAAAACTTCACGCGAACCCCTGAAATACACGTAGCCCGCTCCCCCAGGCCCGATCGCGTGAGAAACTTCCCGCGAACCCCTGAAATACACGCGCCCAGGCTATTCGCGTGTAAAACTTCCCGCGCACCCCTGAAATACACGCGCCCAGGCTATTCGCGTGTAAAACTTCCCGCACACCCCTGAAATACACGCGCCCAGGCTATTCGCGTGTAAAACTTCACGCAAACCCCTGAAATACACGCGCCCAGGCTATTCGCGTGAAAACTTCCCGCGCACCCCTGAAATACACGCGCCCAGGCTATTCGCGTGTAAAACTTCACGCGAACCCCTGAAATACACGTAGCCCGCTCCCCCAGGCCCGATCGCGTGAGAAACTTCATGCGAACCCCTGAAATACACGTAGCCCGCTCCCCCAGGCCCGATCGCGTGGAAAACTTCACGCGAACCCCTGAAATACACGTAGCCCACTCCCCCAGGCCCGATCACGTGAGAACGCAAACCCCTGAAATACACGTACCCCGCTCAATCGCGTGTGTAACTTCCCGCGCAACCCCGAAATACACGTGCCCCGCTCGCACAGGCACTATTGCTGTATGTTGCCACTTTTGTAAAGCGCAGGGACGCTACCGCCTGCCTTCGTGTGGCGGACGTGTATCGGCTTGTGCGTGTCTTTCGCTGTGCGTGGCTTTGCCCTATTCGGTTCCATGAATACGTGTGGTTCGTGTGCGTGTGGGCGTTCCCTCTGCTTCCCTGCAGTACATCCCCAGTTACGCCCTTGTTTTCGCAAGTTGTTCCCCATTCCGCGCGTTATGCCCCGTGTTCCGCCCACTTTCTAGTGTATGCGCAGAGGTTGTGCGCTTTCACTGTGCGCGTCGCGCACGTCTTTCGGGATGTTGCAGTGACGTGTGCGCCATGCACGGGTTTGGCGCACATCCCGAGGAAGACACGCGCAGGGACTTCCATGAATCGCACTCTCTTTTTTTCCGCTTGCGCCTGCTTGCGCGTAGATTTTCGGCGCACGTTTGTTCCATGAATCGGCCCCTTAGTGTGTTAACGAATTGAATATTGAGGGTTACTCCAATTTTTGTGTACCTGCTGTGAGAGGTGTAATTGGTCGACCGCTTGGAGGTATTGGTATACTCAATAACAACAACATGAATCACATTTCAAAGGTTATGTTCGCAAAACACGGAGTGTTGGCAGTTGAGTCTTTACAGGTGTAATGTCCAATGTACTGTTATTGGTATGTGTGTACCACAACCCTGCCAACTTATCGATTGATGCTGCATTGGATAACATGGATGAGCTACTCGAGGAAGCTATGGTTAGAAACCCAAAATACACGATTGTTATTGGGGGTGACTTTAATGCTGTCTGCCTATCGACTTCATCTAAGTTACTTCACAAGTGAAAGTCTTCTTCGAGTGCCTCGGAATCTATGGGGAAGCGTTGGGTCTCATATTTTAAAGATTGGAATATCCAATTGCTGGAATTTCTTACTGGTGACCATAAAGGAACATGGAAGAGGGGGACTCACTCCACATATATAGACTACTTTTTTGTCTCATCCGTATGCATGCCTTTGGCAAATAATGTTTTAATTCACAATCAAACTATGAGTGACCATTTTCCAATAAGTACAAGTATTAGATGTGATCTGGCATCTTTAAACAAAGAAGTAGCGTTGGGATTGGTGACCCTCCATCGACCACAGAATTCTGTAGGCTGGTCTCCTAAAATGTGTGGAGAGCTTTCCTTTTTGGTTCATAGAGATGTGATTCGGTTTTATAACAGGGTTGAATTGTCTTTTGATGCACATAGAAGAGAGGATTGGAATTCCTTTATAATCAAAAAACACATTGACTATCTAGTCCAAAAAGTTCAATCACTTAACCCAACAGGTGAGAGTGGGTACAATTTGGAAATAGCAGCAATTAAGAGGGAAAAAAATCGATCTATACGTGCATTAAAGCAAAAAAATCTACAGTTTTATCTGTATCACTCCACAAAAATGGGAATCTTAAAAGAATATAGGCATAAAACTGCATCTATAAAGTTTAATGTAAAACTATCGGCCAATCAGCAAATGATGAAGTGTCTCATCACTCATGATACCAGGAACATTTGGGCAATACTCAACAACAAAAAGGGGGCGCTGTTGCATGATTTTGCCTCCCCAATTGCTTCAAGTACATGGATCGACTATTTTAAATGCAAATATAGTTTGCCTGTCCAATTTAAGATACACAACTCTGGTATACTTGAGCATTATTGTAAGGATCTTATTTTCTTCTCTATGAATGAAATTGTTGAGGCCATTAATCTGCTCAATTATTCCAAAGCTGCTGGGCCTGATGGTCTGCCTGCCTGTATTCTAAAAGATGACCCATATTTTTGGGGTGCGATTCTCTATACCAAATTTGCATTTATTCTATCTACCAATCTCATCCCAAAATCTTGGCTTAACGCCATAATAATTCCTCTATATAAGAAAGGGAATCCTAATTTACCCTCGAATTTCAGGCCAATTGCATTAATGGATGCCTCTGAAAAGGTTTTTTCTATAATTTTTCTTCAACGACTCCAAAGTTTTATTAAGAATATATTCTCAAAGTTTCAAACGGGGTTTCGTAAGTATATGGGGACTTCGTTAAACGCTCTCATTATCTCCCACATATTTGCTCAAACTAAAATATTAGATTCTGGTACAGTCTATATGGCTGCACTTGATATGAGCAGTGCTTTTGACTCAGTCATAAGAGAGGTTTTATGGTCAAAACTCTTAAAACTTGGTTTTCCAAAAAGAATGATTCAACTAGTTGCAATGCTACACAACCACACGACATATCAAATTAGGGTAACCAGAGATGGCGCCTTAACAGCTCCTATTTTGACTATGACAGGGGTTAAACAAGGTTGTAATATGGCTGCCACTTTATTTAACCTATACCTTTGTGATATGGATATGTTGTGGAATGAATCTGGTATGTTTCCTGTGAAACTAAGGGAACTGAAAATTTCATGGTTATGTTTTGCAGATGACATCTTATTATTTGATCGCACTCCTAGTGGACTACAGTTAAAACTGAATCGATTTGCTAAATATGCAGCATCTCGCAATCTATCACCCAATTCTTCAAAATCACAAATTGTGGTATTCCGAAATTTTAGAAAAATTAAATCGTACAAGTGGCAACTCAATGGCATTGATATCGAATGCGAAAACTCAATTCGTTATCTGGGGTATCCCCTAAATGTCCAGTACTCTCTCAAATTTTGGCAGAAATATCTAAAGATGAAGGTCCGTCCACTAGTATCGATGATGAAGATCATGCTGAGAACAATCTGTGAATTTTTGTTGCAACCACTGATTGACTTTTATTTGTTGAAAGTGGAACCGATCCTTTTATATGGGTTAGATATATGTCTTCATGACGTAGGGGTCATATTGAATCAAATTCAGGGTAGTGTGTGGAAAAGCGTTTTGGGGCTATCTATATCAGTTCCCAATTCTATAATTAGGCACAAACTTGGTCTAGTATCTCTAGCAGCTAGATGGGTTTGGAGAAAACTATCACGCTATGCTGATATTATGGCACCTTACAAGTATTCTCTATATGAGGACGTATATGGGTTGGTTGTGCTGTCCGAATTAAAATCCATGTGTGCTTTTGTTAATCAAATTAATCTAATCCTCGTTGATTGTGACTGCACAATTTCTGACCTAGTAATGAAACTCCCCAAAGTTAAAAGAAATCTTTTTGATCGGGACTGGTCAACCACCTTAGATTGTAACAATTCATATCATCTGTATGTGGAATATGCTAAAAGGCCACGTAGTAGAGATATGAGATCGTCGTATTTGGTGTTATGTCCATCAAGTAAGATACGGAGAGCATATTTAAGGTTCAAATTAAATCAATATCATACACTTGAAAGAATCTACCTGTGGCGTATCTATAAAGGTGCTTTTTCAAATCAACACTGTCGCTTTTGCGATTATGACATCAATGAAACCATGAAACATCTTGTTATTGAATGCATTTTTTTTTAACAGGATAGAAAAAACTTATTGGGGAAATTTGCTCCGAAAGATACCGATATCTCCAAAACATCCCTATGGGACAGTTGTATGTATGGAGGGAGCATGGTACTTGTCATTTCGTTAACTCGCTTGCTGAGTAAAATTGAAAATGCGTTAGAAAGTGTAAATGTCTATTCTAACCCTACAAGCTAAATCTGTGCATTTCAAGGTGTGGTCTATCGAAATTTCTGGTATGTTTGGGGCAGGCCAATCTTAATATGGGTATGAGAAGGTTGCGCAAAGTAACAATCATAAAGATACAATGTAATTTTCTGAATTAGCAATGCTAAATTTTAAGTTGCAAAAGAAATGGTTGATGATCTAATTGTCTGTCATTCGAAATTTTAATGAATAATATATGAAATTTTCAAAAGTTGTGTAAAAGTTTTCTTTTTGTAAAACTATAAGCAAAACGCAAATGTCTTTTAAATAAAAAAAATAAATAAAAAAAACTGCCTCTTTTGGGGTAGGACCAGGCCTGATTTGCCTATGGTTTTTTCCCCTTCTGTAATGGCTTGGCAGGCTGAAGAATGATGGTCTGGAGGGTTGCCCAGAGCTTTGCCCGTATTATGATTAATTCAAAACCTTCCAACGATCACCTATCTGTTTTGCTAAGTCACCCAGAGTGGGACGGGTATGCCCAGATGTGGGTCCCGAGCCTGCCGGGCCTAGAGACCCAAGCTACTCCTCACTGAAGACGCCCAACAAGGCTGAAACATGTCTGGGGATGCTTGTGGTTCGTGCAGAAGGGATGTGACCTAGCACTTCTGGCTTGACTGCCTCTTTTGGGGTAGGACCAGGCGTGATTTGCATATGGTTTTTGCCCTTCTTTAATGGCTTGGCTGGCTGAAAAACGATGGTCTGGAGGGTTGCCCAGAGCTTTGCCCATGGTTATGATTAATTCAAAACCTTCCAGGATCACCTTTCTGTTTTGCTAAAGTCACCCCGAGTGGGATGGGTCTGACCAGACGAGGGTCCCGAGTCTGCCGGGCCTAGAGACCCAAGCTACTCCTCACTGATGATGCCCAACAAGGCTGAAACATGTCTGGGGATGCTTGTGGTCTTGTGCAGAATGGATGTGACCTAGCAGTTCGTGCTTGACTGCCTCTTTTGGGGTAGGACCAGGCCTGATTTGCATATGGGTTTTTCCCCTTCTGTAATGGTTTGGGAGGCTGAAAAATGATGGTCTGTAGGGTTGCCCAGACCTTTGCCAGTGGTTATGATGAATTCAAAACCTTCCAGCGATCCCCTTTCTGTTTTGGTAAAGTCACAGCGAGTGGGACGGGTATGCCCAGACATGGGTCCCGAGTCTGCCGGGCCTAGAGACCCAAGCTACTCCGCACTGATGACGCCCAACAAGGCTGAATCATGTCTGGGGATGCTCGTGGTCTCATGCAGAAGGGATGTGACCTAGCAGTTCGGGATGGACTGCCTCTTTTGGGGTAGGACCAGGCGTGATTTGCATATGGTTTTTGCCCTTCTTTAATGGCTTGGCTGGCTGAAAAACGATGGTCTGGAGGGTTGCCCAGAGCTTTGCCCATGGTTATGATTAATTCAAAACCTTCCAGGATCACCTTTCTGTTTTGCTAAAGTCACCCCGAGTGGGATGGGTCTGACCAGACGAGGGTCCCGAGTCTGCCGGGCCTAGAGACCCAAGCTACTCCTCACTGATGATGCCCAACAAGGCTGAAACATGTCTGGGGATGCTTGTGGTCTTGTGCAGAATGGATGTGACCTAGCAGTTCGTGCTTGACTGCCTCTTTTGGGGTAGGACAAGGCCTGATTTGGTTATGGTTTTTCCCCTTCTGTAATGGCTTGGCAGGCTGAAAAATGATGGTCTGGAGGGTTGCCCAGAGTTTTGCCAGTGGTTATGATGAATTCAAAACCTTCCAGCGATCACCTTTCTGTTTTGCTAAAGTCACAGCGAGTGGGACGGGTATACCCAGACGTGGGTCCCGAGTATGCCGGGCTTAGGGACCCAAGCTACTCCTCACTGATGATGCCCAACAAGGCTGAAACATGTCTGGGGATGCTTGTGGTCTTGTGCAGAATGGATGTGACCTAGCAGTTCGGGCTGGACTGCCTCTTTTGGGGTAGGACCAGGCCTGATTTGCATATGGTTTTTCCCCTTCTGTAATGGCTTGGCAGGCTGAAAAATGATGGTCTAGAGGGTTGCCCAGAGCTTTGCATATGGTTATGATTAATTCAAAACCTTACAGCGATCACCTTTCCGTTTTGCTAAATTCACCCAGATTGGGATGGGTATGCCCAGACATGGGTCCAGAGTCTGCCGGGCCTGGAGACCCAAGCTACTCCTCACTGATGACGCCCAACAAGGTTGAAACATGTCTGGGGATGCTTGTGGTCTCGTGCAGGAGGGATGTGACCTAGCAGTTTGGGCTGGACTGCCTCTTTTGTGTAAGACCAGGCCTAATTTGCATATGGTTTTTCCCCTTCTGTAATGGTTTGGGAGGCTGAAAAATGATGGTCTGGAGGGTTGCCCAGAGCTTTGCCTGTGGTTGTGATTAATTCAAAACCTTCCAGCGATCCCCTTTCCGTTTTGCTAAAGTTACGCCGAGTGGGACGGGTATACCCAGATGTGGGTCCCGAGTCTGCCGGGCCTAGAGACCCAAGCTGCTCCGCACTGATGACGCCCAACAAGGCTGAATCATGTCTGGGGATGCTCGTGGTCTCATGCAGAAGGGATGTGACCTAGCAGTTCGGGATGGACTGCCTCTTTTGGGGTAGGACAAGGCCTGATTTGGTTATGGTTTTTCCCCTTTTGTAATGGCTTGGCAGGCTGAAAAATGATGGTCTGGAGGGTTGCCCAGAGTTTTGCCAGTGGTTGTGATGAATTCAAAACCTTCCAGCGATCACCTTTCTGTTTTGCTAAAGTCACAGCGAGTGGGACGGGTATGCCCAGACGTGGGTCCCGAGTTTGCCGGGCCTAGAGACCCAAGCTACTCCTCACTGATGACGCCCAACAAGGCTGAAACATGTCTGGGGATGCTTGTGGTCTTGTGCAGAATGGATTTGACCTAGCAGTTCGGGTTGGACTGCCTCTTTTGGGGTAGGACCAGGCCTGATTTGCATATGGTTTTTTCCCTTTCTGTAATGGCTTGGCAGGCTGAAGAATGATGGTCTGGAGGGTTGCCCAGAGCTTTGCCCGTAATATGATTAATTCAAAACCTTCCAACGATCACCTATCTGTTTTGCTAAGTCACCCCGAGTGGGACGGGTATGCCCAGATGTGGGTCCCGAGCCTGCCGGGCCTAGAGACCCAAGCTACTCCTCACTGAAGACGCCCATCAAGGCTGAAACATGTCTGCGGATGCTTGTGGTTCGTGCAGAAGGGATGTGACCTAGCACTTCGGGCTTGACTGCCTGTTTTGGGGTAGGACCAGGCCTGATTTGCATATGGTTTTTTCCCTTTCTGTAATGGCTTGGCAGGCTGAAGAATGATGGTCTGGAGGGTTGCCCAGAGCTTTGCCCGTAATATGATTAATTCAAAACCTTCCAACGATCACCTATCTGTTTTGCTAAGTCACCCCGAGTGGGACGGGTATGCCCAGATGTGGGTCCCGAGCCTGCCGGGCCTAGAGACCCAAGCTACTCCTCACTGAAGACGCCCATCAAGGCTGAAACATGTCTGCGGATGCTTGTGGTTCGTGCAGAAGGGATGTGACCTAGCACTTCGGGCTTGACTGCCTGTTTTGGGGTAGGACCAGGCCTCATTTGCATATGGTTTTTGCCCTTCTGTAATGGCTTGGCTGGCTGAAAAATGATGGGCTGGAGGGTTGCCCAGAGCTTTGCCGATGGTTATGATTAATGTAAAACCTTCCAGCTATCACCTTTCTGTTTTTCTAAAGGCACCCCCAGTGGGACGGGTATGCCCAGACGTGGGTCCCAAGTCTTCCGGGCCTACAGACCCAAGCTACTCCTCACTGATGATGCCCAACAAGGCTGACACATGTCTGGGGATGCTTGTGGTCTCCTGCAGAAGGGATGTGACCTAGCAGTTCGGGCTGGACTGCCTCTTTTGGGGTAGGACCACGCCTGATTTGCATATGGTTTGTCCCCTTTTGTAATGGCTTGACAGGCTGAAAAAAGATGGTCTGGAGGGTTGCCCAGAGCTTTGCCCGTGGTTATGATTAATTCAAAACTTTCCAGCGATCACCTTTCTGTTTTGCTAAAGTCACCTTGAGTGGGACGGGTATACCCAGACGTGGGTCCTGAGTCTTCCGGGCCTAGAGACCCAAGCTACTCCTCACTGATGACGCCCAACAAGGTTGAAACATGTCTGGGGATGCTTGTGGTCTCGTGCAGGAGGTATGTGACCTAGCAGTTTGGGCTGGACTGCCTATTTTGCGTAGGACCAGGCCTCATTTGCATATGGTTTTTCCCCTTCTTTAATGGTTTGGGAGGCTGAAAAATGATGGTCTGGAGGGTTGCCCAGAGCTTTGCCTGTGGTTGTGATTAATTCAAAACCTTCCAGCGATCCCCTTTCCGTTTTGCTAAAGTTACCCCGAGTGGGACGGGCATGCCCAGACGTGGGTCCCGAGTCCGCTGGGCCTAGAGACCCAAGCTACTCCTCACTGATGACGCCCAACAAGGCAGAATCATGTCTGGGGATGCTTGTGGTCTCATGCAGAAGGGATGTGACCTAGCAGTTCGGGATGTACTGCCTCTTTTGGGGTAGGACCAGGCCTGATTTGCCTATGGTTTTTTCCCCTTCTGTAATGGCTTTGCAGGCTGAAGAATGATGGTCTGGAGGGTTGCCCAGAGCTTTGCCCGTATTATGATTAATTCAAAACCTTCCAACGATCACCTATCTGTTTTGCTAAGTCACCCCGAGTGGGATGGGTATGCCCAGATGTGGGTCCCGAGCCTGCCTGGCCTAGAGACCCAAGCTACTCCTCACTGAAGACGCCCAACAAGGCTGAAACATGTCTGGGGATGCTTGTGGTTCGTGCAGAAGGGATGTGACCTAGCACTTCGGGCTTGACTGCCTCTTTTGGGGTAGGACCAGGCCTCATTTGCATATGGTTTTTGCCCTTCTGTAATGGCTTGGCTGGCTGAAAAATGATGGTCTGGAGGGTTGCCCAGAGCGTTGCCCATGGTTATGATTAATTCAAAACCTTCCAGGATCACCTTTCTGTTTTGCTAAAGTCACCCCGAGTGGGATGGGTCTGACCAGACGAGGGTCGCGAGTCTGCCGGGCCTAGAGACCCAAGCTACTCCTCACTGATGATGCCCAACAAGTCTGAAACATGTCTGGGGATGCTTGTGGTCTTGTGCAGAATGGATGTGACCTAGCAGTTCGGGCTTGACTGCCTCTTTTGGGGTAGGACCAGGCCTGATTTGCATATGGGTGTTCCCCTTCTGTAATGGTTTGGAAGGCTGAAAAATGATGGTCTGTAGGGTTGCCCAGAGCTTTGCCCGTGGTTAAGATTAATTCCAAACCTTCCAGCGATCACCTTTCTGTTTTGCTAAAGGCACCCCGAGTGGGACGTGTATGCCCAGACATGGGTCCCAAGCCTGCCGGGCCTACAGACCCAAGCTACTCCTCACTGATGATGCCCAACAAGGCTGAAACATGTCTGGGGATGCTTGTGGTCTTGTGCAGAATGGATGTGACCTAGCAGTTCGGGCTGGACTGCCTCTTTTGGGGTAGGACCAGGCCTGATTTGCATATGGTTTTTCCCCTTCTGTAATGGCCTGGCAGGCTGAAAAATGATGGTCTAGAGGGTTGCCCAGAGCTTTGCATATGGTTATGTTTAATTCAAAACCTTACAGCGATCACCTTTCCGTTTTGCTAAATTCACCCAGATTGGGATGGGTATGCCCAGACATGGGTCCAGAGTCTGCCGGGCCTGGAGACCCAAGCTACTCCTCACTGATGACGCCCAACAAGGTTGAAACATGTCTGGGGATGCTTGTGGTCTCGTGCAGGAGGGATGTGACCTAGCAGTTTGGGCTGGACTGCCTCTTTTGTGTAAGACCAGGCCTAATTTGCATATGGTTTTTCCCCTTCTGTAATGGTTTGGGAGGCTGAAAAATGATGGTCTGGAGGGTTGCCCAGAGCTTTGCCTGTGGTTGTGATTAATTCAAAACCTTCCAGCGATCCCCTTTCCGTTTTGCTAAAGTTACGCCGAGTGGGACGGGTATACCCAGATGTGGGTCCCGAGTCTGCCGGGCCTAGAGACCCAAGCTACTCCGCACTGATGACGCCCAACAAGGCTGAATCATGTCTGGGGATGCTCGTGGTCTCATGCAGAAGGGATGTGACCTAGCAGTTCGGGATGGACTGCCTCTTTTGGGGTAGGACAAGGCCTGATTTGGTTATGGTTTTTCCCCTTTTGTAATGGCTTGGCAGGCTGAAAAATGATGGTCTGGAGGGTTGCCCAGAGTTTTGCCAGTGGTTATGATGAATTCAAAACCTTCCAGCGATCACCTTTCTGTTTTGCTAAAGTCACAGCGAGTGGGACGGGTATGCCCAGACGTGGGTCCCGAGTTTGCCGGGCCTAGAGACCCAAGCTACTCCTCACTGATGACGCCCAACAAGGCTGAAACATGTCTGGGGATGCTTGTGGTCTTGTGCAGAATGGATTTGACCTAGCAGTTCGGGTTGGACTGCCTCTTTTGCGGTAGGACCAGGCCTGATTTGCATATGGTTTTTGCCCTTCTGTAATGGCTTGACAGGCTGAAAAATGATGGTCTGAAGGGTTGCCCAGAGCTTTGCCCGTGGTTATGATGAATTCAAAACCTTCCAGCGATCACCTTTCTGTTTTGCTAAAGTCACAGCGAGTGGGATGGGTGGGTCCCGAGTTTGCCGGGCCTATAGACCCAAGTTACTCCTCACTGATGACGCCCAACAAGGCTGAAACATGTCTGGGGATGCTTGTGGTCTTGTGCAGAATGGATGTGACCTAGCAGTTCGGGTTGGACTGCCTCTTTTGGGGTAGGACCAGGCCTGATTTGCATATGGTTTTTTCCCTTTCTGTAATGGCTTGGCAGGCTGAAGAATGATGGTCTGGAGGGTTGCCCAGAGCTTTGCCCGTAATATGATTAATTCAAAACCTTCCAACGATCACCTATCTGTTTTGCTAAGTCACCCCGAGTGGGACGGGTATGCCAAGATGTGGGTCCCGAGCCTTCCGGGCCTAGAGACCCAAGCTACTCCTCACTGAAGACGCCCAATAAGGCTGAAACATGTCTGGGGATGCTTGTGGTTCGTGCAGAAGGGATGTGACCTAGCACTTCGGGCTTGACTGCCTGTTTTGGGGTAGGACCAGGCCTCATTTGCATATGGTTTTTGCCCTTCTGTAATGGCTTGGCTGGCTGAAAAATGATGGGCTGGAGGGTTGCCCAGAGCTTTGCCGATGGTTATGATTAATGTAAAACCTTCCAGCTATCACCTTTCTGTTTTTCTAAAGGCACCCCCAGTGGGACGGGTATGCCCAGACGTGGGTCCCAAGTCTTCCGGGCCTACAGACCCAAGCTACTCCTCACTGATGATGCCCAACAAGGCTGACACATGTCTGGGGATGCTTGTGGTCTCCTGCAGAAGGGATGTGACCTAGCAGTTCGGGCTGGACTGCCTCTTTTGGGGTAGGACCACGCCTGATTTGCATATGGTTTGTCCCCTTTTGTAATGGCTTGACAGGCTGAAAAAAGATGGTCTGGAGGGTTGCCCAGAGCTTTGCCCGTGGTTATGATTAATTCAAAACTTTCCAGCGATCACCTTTCTGTTTTGCTAAAGTCACCTTGAGTGGGACGGGTATACCCAGACGTGGGTCCTGAGTCTTCCGGGTCTAGAGACCCAAGCTACTCCTCACTGATGACGCCCAACAAGGTTGAAACATGTCTGGGGATGCTTGTGGTCTCGTGCAGGAGGTATGTGACCTAGCAGTTTGGGCTGGACTGCCTATTTTGCGTAGGACCAGGCCTCATTTGCATATGGTTTTTCCCCTTCTGTAATGGTTTGGGAGGCTGAAAAATGATGGTCTGGCGGGTTGCCCAGAGCTTTGCCTGTGGTTGTGATTAATTCAAAACCTTCCAGCGATCACCTTTCCGTTTTGTTAAAGTTACCCCGAGTGTGACGGGTATGCCCAGACGTGGGTCCAGAGTCTGCCGGGCCTAGAGACACAAGCTACTCCTCACTGATGATGCCCAACAAGGCAGAATCATGTCTGGGGATGCTTGCGGTCTCATGCAGAAGGGATTTGACCTAGCAGTTTGGGATGTACTGCCTCTTTTGGGGTAGGACAAGGCCTGATTTGTTTATGGTTTTTCCTTTCTGTAATGGCTTGGCAGGCTGAAAAATGATGGTCTGGAGGGTTGCCCAGAGCTTTGCCCGTGGTTATGATGAACTCAAAACCTTCCAGCAATCACCTTTCTGTTTTGCTAAAGTCACAGCGAGTGGGACGGGTATGCTCAGACGTGGGTCCCGAGTTTGCCGGGCCTACAGACCCAGGCTACTCCTCACTGATGACACCCAACAAGGCTGAAACATGTCTGGGGATGCTTGTGGTCTTGTGCAGAATGGATGTGACCTAGCAGTTTGGGTTGGACTGCCTGTTTTGGGGTAGGACCAGGCGTGATTTGCATATGGTTTTTGCCCTTCTGTAATGGCTTGGCAGGCTGAAAAATGATGTTCTGTAGTGTTACCCATAGCTTTGCCCGTGGTTATGATTAATTCAAAACCTTCCAGCGATCACCTTTCTGTTTTGCTAAAGTCACCCCGAGTGGGATGGGTCTGCCCAGACGTGGGTCCCAAGTTTGCCGGGCCTAGAGACCCAAGCTACTCCTCACTGATGACACCCAACAAGGCTGAAACATGTCTGGGGATGCTTGTGGTCTTGTGCAGAAGGGATGTGACCTAGCAGTTTGGGCTGGACTGCCTCTTTTGGGGTAGGACCAGGCCTCATTTGCATAAGGTTTCTGCCCTTCTGTAATGGTTTGGCAGTCTGAAAAATGATGGTCTGGAGGGTTTCCCAGAGCTTTGCCTATGGTTATGATTAATTCAAAACCTTCCAGCGATCACCTTTCCGTTTTGCTAAATTCACCCAGATTGGGGTGGGTATGCCCAGACGTGGGTCCAGAGTCTGCCGGGCCTGGAGACCCAAGCTACTCCTCACTGATGACGCCCAACAATGTTGAAACATGTCTGGGGATGCTTGTGGTCTCATGCAGAAGGGATGTGACCTAGCAGTTCGGGATGTACTGCCTCTTTTGGGGTAGGACAAGGCCTGATTTGGTTATGGTTTTTCCCCTTCTGTAATGGCTTGGCAGGCTGAAAAATGATGGTCGGGAGGGTTGCCCAGAGTTTTGCCAGTGGTTATGATGAATTCAAAACCTTCCAGCGATCCCCTTTCTGTTTTGGTAAAGTCACAGCGAGTGGGACGGGTATGCCCAGACATGGGTCTCGAGTTTGCCGGGCCTAGAGACCCAAGCTACTCCTCACTGATGACGCCCAACAAGGCTGAAACATGTTTGGGGATGCTTGTGGTCTTGTGCAGAATGGATGTGACCTAGCAGTTCGGGCTGGACTGCCTCTTTTGGGGTAGGACCAGGCCTGATTTGCATATGGTTTTTCCCCTTCTGTAATGGTTTGGGAGGCTGAAAAATGATGGTCTGGAAGGTTGCCCAGAGCTTTGCATATGGTTATGATTAATTCAAAACCTTACAGCGATCACCTTTCCGTTTTGCTAAAGTTACCCCGAGTGGGATGGGTATACCCAGATGTGGGTCCCGAGTCTGCCGGGCTTAGAGACCCAAGCTACTCCGCACTGATGACGCCCAACAAGGCTGAATCATGTCTGGGGATGCTCGTGGTCTCATGCAGAAGGGATGTGACCTAGCAGTTCGGGATGGACTGCCTCTTTTGGGGTAGGACAAGGCGTGATTTGCATATGGTTTTTGCCCTTCTTTAATGGCTTGGCTGGCTGAAATACGATGGTCTGGAGGGTTGCCCAGAGCTTTGCCCATGGTTATGATTAATTCAAAACCTTACAGCGATCACCTTTCCGTTTTGCTAAATTCACCCAGATTGGGATGGGTATACCCAGACGTGGGTCCCGAGTATGCCGGGCCTACAGACCCAAGCTACTCCTCACTGATGATGCCCAACAAGGCTGAAACATGTCTGGGGATGCTTGTGGTCTTGTGCAGAATGGATGTGACCTAGCAGTTCGGGCTGGACTGCCTCTTTTGGGGTAGGACCAGGCCTGATTTGCATATGGTTTTTCCCCTTCTGTAATGGCTTGGCAGGCTGAAAAATGATGGTCTAGAGGGTTGCCCAGAGCTTTGCATATGGTTATGATTAATTCAAAACCTTACAGCGATCACCTTTCCGTTTTGCTAAATTCACCCAGATTGGGATGGGTATGCCCAGACGTGGGTCCAGAGTCTGCCGGGCCTGGAGACCCAAGCTACTCCTCACTGATGACGCCCAACAAGGTTGAAACATGTCTGGGGATGCTTGTGGTCTCGTGCAGGAGGGATGTGACCTAGCAGTTTGGGCTGGACTGCCTCTTTTGTGTAAGACCAGGCCTGATTTGGTTATGGTTTTTCCCCTTCTGTAATGGCTTGGCAGGCTGAAAAATGATGGTCTGGAGGGTTGCCCAGAGTTTTGCCAGTGGTTATGATGAATTCAAAACCTTCCAGCGATCACCTTTCTGTTTGCTAAAGTCACAGCGAGTGGGACGGGTATGCCCAGATGTAGGTCCCGAGTTTGCCAGGCCTAGAGACCCAAGCTACTCCTCACTGATGACGCCCAACAAGGCTGAAACATGTCTGGGGATGCTTGTGGTCTCATGCAGAAGGGATGTGACCTAGCAGTTCGGGATGGACTGCCTCTTTTGGGGTAGGACCAGGCCTGATTTGCATATGGTTTTCCCCTTCTGTAATGGCTTGGCAGGCTGAAAAATGATGGTCTGGAGATTTTCCCAGAGCTTTGCCCGTGGTTATGATTAATTCAAAACCTTCCAGCGATCACCTTTCTGTTTTGCTAAAGTCACCTTGAGTGGGAAGGGTATGCCCAGACATGGGTCCCGAGTCTTCCGGGCCTAGAGACCCAAACTACTCCTCACTGATGATACCCAACAAGGCTGAATCATATCTGTGGATGCTTGTGGTCTCAAGCAGAAGGGATGTGACCTAGCAGTTCGGGATGGACTGCCTCTTTTGGGGTAGGACAAGGCCTGATTTGGTTATGGTTTTTCCCCTTCTGTGATGGCTTGGCAGGCTGAAAAATGATGGTCTGGAGGGTTGCCCAGAGTTTTGCCAGTGGTTATGATGAATTCAAAACCTTCCAGCGATCACCTTTCTGTTTGCTAAAGTCACAGCGAGTGGAACGGGTATGCCCAGACGTGGGTCCCGAGTTTGCCGGGCCTAGAGACCCAAGCTACTCCTCACTGATGACGCCCAACAAGGCTGAAACATGTCTGGGGATGCTTGTGGTCTTGTGCAGAATGGATGTGACCTAGCAGTTCGGGTTGGACTGCCTCTTTTGGGGAAGGACCATGCCTGATTTGCATATGGTTTTTGCCCTTCTGTAATGGCTTGGCAGGCTGAAAATGATGGTCTGGAGGGTTGCCCAGAGTTTTGCCCGTGGTTATGATGAATTCAAAACCTTCCAGCGATCACCATTCTGTTTTGCTAAGTCACCCCGAGTGGGACGGGTATGCCCAGGCGTGGGTCCCGAGTGTGACGGGCTTAGAGACCCAAGCTACTCCTCACTGATGACGCCCAACAAGGCAGAATCATGTCTGGGGATGCTTGTGGTTTCATGCAGAAGGGATGTGACCTAGCAGTTCGGGCTGGACTGCCTCTTTTGGGGTAGGACCAGGCCTGATTTGCATATAGTTTTTCCCCCTTCTGTAATGGCTTGGCAGGCTGAAAAATGATCTGGAGGGCTGCTCAGAGCTTTGCCCGTGGTTATGATGAATTCAAAACCTTCGAGCTATCACCTTTCTGTTTGCTGAAGTCACAGCGAGTGGGACGGGTATGCCCAGATGTAGGTCCCGAGTTTGCCAGGCCTAGAGACCTAAGCTACTCCTCACTGATGACGCCCAACAAGGCTGAAACATGTCTGGGGATGCTTGTGGTCTTGTGCAGAATGGATTTGACCTAGCAGTTCGGGTTGGACTGCCTCTTTTGCGGTAGGACCAGGCGTGATTTGCATATGGTTTTTGCCCTTCTGTAATGGCTTGACAGGCTGAAAAATGATGGTCTGAAGGGTTGCCCAGAGCTTTGCCCGTGGTTATGATGAATTCAAAACCTTCCAGCAATCACCTTTCTGTTTTGCTAAAGTCACAGCGAGTGGGATGGGTATGCCCAGACGTGGGTCCCGAGTTTGCCGGGCCTATAGACCCACGCTACTCCTCACTGATGACGCCCAACAAGGCTGAAACATGTCTGGGGATGCTTGTGGTCTTGTGCAGAATGGATGTGACCTAGCAGTTCGGCTTGGACTGCCTCTTTTGGGGTAGGACCAGGCCTGATTTGCATATGGTTTTTTCCCCTTCTGTAATGGCTTGGCAGGCTGAAGAATGATGGTCTGGAGGGTTACCCAGAGCTTTGTCCGTATTATGATTAATTCAAAACCTTCCAACGATCACCTATCTGTTTTGCTAAGTCACCCCGAGTGGGACGGGTATGCCCAGATGTGGGTCCCGAGCCTGCCGGGCCTAGAGACCCAAGCTACTCCTCACTGAAGACGCCCAACAAGGCTGAAACATGTCTGGGGATGCTTGTGGTTCGTGCAGAAGGGATGTGACCTAGCACTTCGGGCTTGACTGCCTCTTTTGGGGTAGGACCAGGCCTCATTTGCATATGGTTTTTGCCCTTCTGTAATGGCTTGGCTGGCTGAAAAATGATGGTCTGGAGGGTTGCCCAGAGCTTTGCCGATGGTTATGATTAATGTAAAACCTTCCAGCTATCACCTTTCTGTTTTTCTAAAGGCACCCCGAGTGGGACGGGTATGCCCAGACGTGGGTCCCAAGTCTTCCGGGCCTACAGACCCAAGCTACTCCTCACTGATGATGCCTAACAAGGCTGACACATGTCTGGGGATGCTTGTGGTCTCCTGCAGAAGGGATGTGACCTAGCAGTTCGGGCTGGACTGCCTCTTTTGGGGTAGAACCACGCCTGATTTGCATATGGTTTTTCCCCTTCTGTAATGGCTTGGCAGGCTGAAGAATGATGGTCTGGAGGGTTACCCAGAGCTTTGTCCGTATTATGATTAATTCAAAACCTTCCAACGATCACCTATCTGTTTTGCTAAGTCACCCCGAGTGGGACGGGTATGCCCAGATGTGGGTCCCGAGCCTGCCGGGCCTAGAGACCCAAGCTACTCCTCACTGAAGACGCCCAACAAGGCTGAAACATGTCTGGGGATGCTTGTGGTTCGTGCAGAAGGGATGTGACCTAGCACTTCGGGCTTGACTGCCTCTTTTGGGGTAGGACCAGGCCTCATTTGCATATGGTTTTTGCCCTTCTGTAATGGCTTGGCTGGCTGAAAAATGATGGTCTGGAGGGTTGCCCAGAGCTTTGCCGATGGTTATGATTAATGTAAAACCTTCCAGCTATCACCTTTCTGTTTTTCTAAAGGCACCCCGAGTGGGACGGGTATGCCCAGACGTGGGTCCCAAGTCTTCTGGGCCTACAGACCCAAGCTACTCCTCACTGATGATGCCTAACAAGGCTGACACATGTCTGGGGATGCTTGTGGTCTCCTGCAGAAGGGATGTGACCTAGCAGTTCGGGCTGGACTGCCTCTTTTGGGGTAGGACCACGCCTGATTTGCATATGGTTTTTCCCCTTTTGTAATGGCTTGACAGGCTGAAAAAAGATGGTCTGGAGGGTTGCTCAGAGCTTTGCCCGTGGTTATGATTAATTCAAAACTTTCCAGCGATCACCTTTCTGTTTTGCTAAAGTCACCTTGAGTGGGACGGGTATACCCAGAAGTGGGTCCTGAGTCTTCCGGGCCTAGAGACCCAAGCTACTCCTCACTGATGACGCCCAACAAGGTTGAAACATGTCTGGGGATGCTTGTGGTCTCGTGCAGGAGGGATGTGACCTAGCAGTTTGGGCTGGACTGCCTATTTTGTGTAGGACCAGGCCTCATTTGCATATGGTTTTTCCCCTTCTGTAATGGTTTGGGAGGCTGAAAAATGATGGTCTGGCGGGTTCCCCAGAGCTTTGCCTGTGGTTGTGATTAATTCAAAACCATCCAGCGATCACCTTTCCGTTTTGTTAAAGTTACCCCGAGTGGGACGGGTATGCTCAGAGGTGGGTCCCGAATCTGCCGGGCCTAGAGACACAAGCTACTCCTCACTGATGACGCCCAACAAGGCTGAATCATGTCTGGGGATGCTTGCGGTTTCATGCAGAAGGGATTTGACCTAGCAGTTCGGGATGGACTGCCTCTTTTGGGGTAGGACCAGGCCTGATTTGGTTATGGTTTTTCCCCTTCTGTAATGGCTTGGCAGGCTGAAAAATGATGGTCTGGAGGGTTGCTCAGAGCTTTGCCCGTGGTTATGATGAATTCAAAACCTTCCAGCAATCACCTTTCTGTTTTGCTAAAGTCACAGCGAGTGGGACGGGTATGCTCAGACGTGGGTCCCGAGTTTGCCGGGCCTAGAGACCCAAGCTACTCCTCACTGATGACACCCAACAAGGCTGAAACATGTCTGGGGATGCTTGTGGTCTTGTGCAGAATGGATGTGACCTAGCAGTTTGGGTTGGACTGCCTCTTTTGGGGTAGGACCAGGCGTGATTTGCATATGGTTTTTGCCCTTCTGTAATGGCTTGGCAGGCTGAAAAATGATGGTCTGGAGGGTTTCCCAGAGCTTTGCCTATGGTTATGATTAATTCAAAACCTTCCAGCGATCACCTTTCCGTTTTGCTAAATTCACCCAGATTGGGGTGGGTATGCCCAGACGTGGGTCCAGAGTCTGCTGGGCCTAGAGACCCAAGCTACTCCTCACTGATGACGCCCAACAAGGCAGAATCATGTCTGGGGATGCTTGTGGTCTCATGCAGAAGGGATGTGACCTAGCAGTTTGGGATGTACTGCCTCTTTTGGGGTAGGACAAGGCCTGATTTGGTTATGGGTTTTCCCCTTCTGTAATGGCTTGGCAGGCTGAAAAATGATGGTCTGGAGGGTTGCCCAGAGTTTTGCCAGTGGTTATGATGAATTCAAAACCTTCCAGCGATCACCTTTCTGTTTTGGTAAAGTCACAGCGAGTGGGACGGGTATGCCCAGACATGGGTCTCGAGTTTGCCGGGCCTAGAGACCCAAGCTACTCCTCACTGATGACGCCCAACAAGGCTGAAACATGTTTGGGGATGCTTGTGGTCTTGTGCAGAATGGATGATACCTAGCAGTTCGGGTTGGACTGCCTCTTTTGGGGTAGGACCAGGCGTGATTTGCATATGGTTTTTGCCCTTCTGTAATGGCTTGGCAGGCTGAAAAATGATGGTCTGTAGGGTTGCCCAGAGCTTTGCCCGTGGTTATGATTAATTCAACGTCTTCCAGCGATCACCTTTCTGTTTGCTAAAGTCACAGCGAGTGGGACGGGTATGCCCAGACGTGGGTCCCGAGTTTGCCGGGCCTAGAGACCCAAGCTACTCCTCACTGATGACGCCCAACAAGGCTGAAACATGTCTGGGGATGCTTGTGGTCTTGTGCAGAATGGATGTGACCTAGCAGGTCGGGTTGGATTGCCTCTTTTGGGGAAGGACCATGCCTGAATTGCATATGGTTTTTGCCCTTCTGTAATGGCTTGGCAGGCTGAAAAATGATCTGGAGGGTTGCTCAGAGCTTTGCCCGTGGTTATGATGAATTCAAAACCTTCCAGCTATCACCTTTCTGTTTGCTGAAGTCACAGCGAGTGGGACGGGTATGCCCAGATGTAGGTCCCGAGTTTGCCAGGCCTAGAGACCCAAGCTACTCCTCACTGATGACGCCCAACAAGGCTGAAACATGTCTGGGGATGCTTGTGGTCTCATGCAGAAGGGATGTGACCTAGCAGTTCGGGCTGGACTGCCTCTTTTGGGGTAGGACCAGGCCTGATTTGCATATGGTTTTTCCCCTTCTGTAATGGCTTGGCAGGCTGAAAAATGATGGTCTGGAGATTTTCCCAGAGCTTTGCCCGTGGTTATGATTAATTCAAAACCTTCCAGCGATCACCTTTCTGTTTTGCTAAAGTCACCTTGAGTGGGAAAGGTATGCCCAGACGTGGGTCCCGAGTCTGCCGGGCCTAGAGACCCAAGCTACTCCTCACTGATGATGCCCAACAAGGCTGAATCATGTCTGGGGATGTTTGTGGTCTCATGCAGAAGGGATGTGACCTAGCAGTTCAGGATGGACTGCCTCTTTTGGTGTAGGACAAGGCCTGATTTCGTTATGGTTTTTCCCCTTCTGTAATGGCTTGGCAGGCTGAAAAATGATGGTCTGGAGGGTTGCCCAGAGTTTTGCCAGTGGTTATGATGAATTCAAAACCTTCCAGCGATCACTTTTCTGTTTGCTAAAGTCACAGCGAGTGGGACGGGTATGCCCAGACGTGGGTCCCGAGTCTGCCGGACCTAGAGACCCAAGCCACTCCTCACTGATGACGCCCAACAAGGCTGAAACATGTCTGGGGATGCTTGTGGTCTCATGCAGAAGGGATGTGACCTAGCAGTTCGGGATGGACTGCCTCTTTTGGGGTAGGACCAGGCCTGATTTGCATATGGTTTTCCCCTTCTGTAATGGCTTGGCAGGCTGAAAAATGATGGTCTGGAGATTTTCCCAGAGCTTTGCCCGTGGTTATGATTAATTCAAAACCTTCCAGCGATCACCTTTCTGTTTTGCTAAAGTCACCTTGAGTGGGAAGGGTATGCCCAGACATGGGTCCCGAGTCTTCCGGGCCTAGAGACCCAAACTACTCCTCACTGATGATACCCAACAAGGCTGAATCATATCTGTGGATGCTTGTGGTCTCAAGCAGAAGGGATGTGACCTAGCAGTTCGGGTTGGACTGCCTCTTTTGCGGTAGGACCAGGCGTGATTTGCATATGGTTTTTGCCCTTCTGTAATGGCTTGACAGGCTGAAAAATGATGGTCTGAAGGGTTGCCCAGAGCTTTGCCCGTGGTTATGATGAATTCAAAACCTTCCAGCAATCACCTTTCTGTTTTGCTAAAGTCACAGCGAGTGGGATGGGTATGCCCAGACGTGGGTCCCGAGTTTGCCGGGCCTATAGACCCAAGCTACTCCTCACTGATGACGCCCAACAAGGCTGAAACATGTCTGGGGATGCTTGTGGTCTTGTGCAGAATGGATGTGACCTAGCAGTTCGGGTTGGACTGCCTCTTTTGGGGTAGGACCAGGCCTGATTTGCATATGGTTTTTTCCCCTTCTGTGATGGCTTGGCAGGCTGAAGAATGATGGTCTGGAGGGTTGCCCAGAGCTTTGCCCGTATTATGATTAATTCAAAACCTTCCAACGATCACCTATCTGTTTTGCTAAGTCACCCCGAGTGGGACGGGTATGCCCAGATGTGGGTCCCGAGCCTGCCGGGCCTAGAGACCCAAGCTACTCCTCACTGAAGACGCCCAACAAGGCTGAAACATGTCTGGGGATGCTTGTGGTTCGTGCAGAAAGGATGTGACCTAGCAGTTCGGGTTGGACTGCCTCTTTTGGGGTAGGACCAGGCCTCATTTGCATATGGTTTTTGCCCTTCTGTAATGGCTTGGCTGGCTGAAAAATGATGGTCTGGAGGGTTGCCCAGAGCTTTGCCGATGGTTATGATTAATGTAAAACCTTCCAGCTATCACCTTTCTGTTTTTCTAAAGGCACCCCGAGTGGGACCGGTATGCCCAGACGTGGGTCCCAAGTCTTCCGGGCCTACAGACCCAAACTACTCCTCACTGATGATGCCTAACAAGGCTGACACATGTCTGGGGATGCTTGTGGTCTCAAGCAGAAGGGATGTGACCTAGCAGTTCGGGCTGGACTGCCTCTTTTGGGGTAGGACCACGCCTGATTTGCATATGGTTTTTCCCCTTTTGTAATGGCTTGACAGGCTGAAAAAAGATGGTCTGGAGGGTTGCCCAGAGCTTTGCCCGTGGTTATGATTAATTCAAAACTTTCCAGCGATCACCTTTCTGTTTTGCTAAAGTCACCTTGAGTGGGACGGGTATACCCAGAAGTGGGTCCTGAGTCTTCCGGGCCTAGAGACCCAAGCTACTCCTCACTGATGACGCCCAACAAGGTTGAAACATGTCTGGGGATGCTTGTGGTCTCGTGCAGGAGGGATGTGACCTAGCAGTTTGGGCTGGACTGCCTATTTTGTGTAGGACCAGGCCTTATTTGCATATGGTTTTTCCCCTTCTGTAATGGTTTGGGAGGCTGAAAAATGATGGTCTGGCGGGTTGCCCAGAGCTTTGCCTGTGGTTGTGATTAATTCAAAACCTTCCAGCGATCACCTTTCCGTTTTGTTAAAGTTACCCCGAGTGGGACGGGTATGCTCAGACGTGGGTCCCGAGTCTGCCGGGCCTAGAGACACAAGCTACTCCTCACTGATGACGCCCAACAAGGCTGAATCATGTCTGGGGATGCTTGCGGTCTCATGCAGAAGGGATTTGACCTAGCAGTTCGGGATGGACTGCCTCTTTTGGGGTAGGACCAGGCCTGATTTGCATATGGTTTTTGCCCTTCTGTAATGGCTTGACAGGCTGAAAAATGATGGTCTGGAGGGTTGCCCAGAGCTTTGCCCGTGGTTATGATGAATTCAAAACCTTCCAGCAATCCCCTTTCTGTTTTGCTAAAGTCACAGCGAGTGGGACGGGTATGCTCAGACGTGGGTCCCGAGTTTGCCGGGCCTAGAGACCCAAGCTACTCCTCACTGATGACGCCCAACAAGGCAGAATCATGTCTGGGGATGCTTGTGGTCTCATGCAGAAGGGATGTGACCTAGCAGTTTGGGATGTACTGCCTCTTTTGGGGTATGACAAGGCCTGATTTGGTTATGGGTTTTCCCCTTCTGTAATGGCTTGGCAGGCTGAAAAATGATGGTCTGGAGGGTTGCCCAGAGTTTTGCCAGTGGTTATGATGAATTCAAAACCTTCCAGCGATCACCATTCTGTTTTGCTAAGTCACCCCGAGTGGGACGGGTATGCCCAGGCGTGGGTCCCGAGTGTGCCGGGCTTAGAGACCCAAGCTACTCCTCACTGATGACGCCCAACAAGGCAGAATCATGTCTGGGGAGGCTTGTGGTCTCATGCAGAAGGGATGTGACCTAGCAGTTCGGGCTGGACTGCCTCTTTTGGGGTAGGACCAGGCCTGATTTGCATATAGTTTTTCCCCTTCTGTAATGGCTTGGCAGGCTGAAAAATGATGGTCTGGAGGGTTTCCCAGAGCTTTGCCTATGGTTATGATTAATTCAAAACCTTCCAGCGATCACCTTTCCGTTTTGCTAAATTCACCCAGATTGGGGTGGGTATGCCCAGACGTGGGTCCAGAGTCTGCTGGGCCTAGAGACCCAAGCTACTCCTCACTGATGACGCCCAACAAGGCAGAATCATGTCTGGGGATGCTTGTGGTCTTGTGCAGAATGGAAGTGACCTAGCAGTTTGGGTTGGACTGCCTCTTTTGGGGTAGGACCAGGCGTGATTTGCATATGGTTTTTGCCCTTCTGTAATGGCTTGGCAGGCTGAAAAATGATGGTCTGGAGGGTTTCCCAGAGCTTTGCCTATGGTTATGATTAATTCAAAACCTTCCAGCGATCAGCTTTCCGTTTTGCTAAATTCACCCAGATTGGGGTGGGTATGCCCAGACGTGGGTCCAGAGTCTGCTGGGCCTAGAGACCCAAGCTACTCCTCACTGATGACGCCCAACAAGGCAGAATCATGTCTGGGGATGCTTGTGGTCTCATGCAGAAGGGATGTGACCTAGCAGTTTGGGATGTACTGCCTCTTTTGGGGTAGGACAAGGCCTGATTTGGTTATGGGTTTTCCCCTTCTGTAATGGCTTGGCAGGCTGAAAAATGATGGTCTGGAGGGTTGCCCAGAGTTTTGCCAGTGGTTATGATGAATTCAAAACCTTCCAGCGATCACCTTTCTGTTTTGGTAAAGTCACAGCGAGTGGGACGGGTATGCCCAGACATGGGTCTCGAGTTTGCCGGGCCTAGAGACCCAAGCTACTCCTCACTGATGACGCCCAACAAGGCTGAAACATGTTTGGGGATGCTTGTGGTCTTGTGCAGAATGGATGATACCTAGCAGTTCGGGTTGGACTGCCTCTTTTGGGGTAGGACCAGGCGTGATTTGCATATGGTTTTTGCCCTTCTGTAATGGCTTGGCAGGCTGAAAAATGATGGTCTGTAGGGTTGCCCAGAGCTTTGCCCGTGGTTATGATTAATTCAACGTCTTCCAGCGATCACCTTTCTGTTTGCTAAAGTCACAGCGAGTGGGACGGGTATGCCCAGACGTGGGTCCCGAGTTTGCCGGGCCTAGAGACCCAAGCTACTCCTCACTGATGACGCCCAACAAGGCTGAAACATGTCTGGGGATGCTTGTGGTCTTGTGCAGAATGGATGTGACCTAGCAGGTCGGGTTGGATTGCCTCTTTTGGGGAAGGACCATGCCTGAATTGCATATGGTTTTTGCCCTTCTGTAATGGCTTGGCAGGCTGAAAAATGATCTGGAGGGTTGCTCAGAGCTTTGCCCGTGGTTATGATGAATTCAAAACCTTCCAGCTATCACCTTTCTGTTTGCTGAAGTCACAGCGAGTGGGACGGGTATGCCCAGATGTAGGTCCCGAGTTTGCCAGGCCTAGAGACCCAAGCTACTCCTCACTGATGACGCCCAACAAGGCTGAAACATGTCTGGGGATGCTTGTGGTCTCATGCAGAAGGGATGTGACCTAGCAGTTCGGGCTGGACTGCCTCTTTTGGGGTAGGACCAGGCCTGATTTGCATATGGTTTTTCCCCTTCTGTAATGGCTTGGCAGGCTGAAAAATGATGGTCTGGAGATTTTCCCAGAGCTTTGCCCGTGGTTATGATTAATTCAAAACCTTCCAGCGATCACCTTTCTGTTTTGCTAAAGTCACCTTGAGTGGGAAAGGTATGCCCAGACGTGGGTCCCGAGTCTGCCGGGCCTAGAGACCCAAGCTACTCCTCACTGATGATGCCCAACAAGGCTGAATCATGTCTGGGGATGTTTGTGGTCTCATGCAGAAGGGATGTGACCTAGCAGTTCAGGATGGACTGCCTCTTTTGGTGTAGGACAAGGCCTGATTTCGTTATGGTTTTTCCCCTTCTGTAATGGCTTGGCAGGCTGAAAAATGATGGTCTGGAGGGTTGCCCAGAGTTTTGCCAGTGGTTATGATGAATTCAAAACCTTCCAGCGATCACTTTTCTGTTTGCTAAAGTCACAGCGAGTGGGACGGGTATGCCCAGACGTGGGTCCCGAGTCTGCCGGACCTAGAGACCCAAGCCACTCCTCACTGATGACGCCCAACAAGGCTGAAACATGTCTGGGGATGCTTGTGGTCTCATGCAGAAGGGATGTGACCTAGCAGTTCGGGATGGACTGCCTCTTTTGGGGTAGGACCAGGCCTGATTTGCATATGGTTTTCCCCTTCTGTAATGGCTTGGCAGGCTGAAAAATGATGGTCTGGAGATTTTCCCAGAGCTTTGCCCGTGGTTATGATTAATTCAAAACCTTCCAGCGATCACCTTTCTGTTTTGCTAAAGTCACCTTGAGTGGGAAGGGTATGCCCAGACATGGGTCCCGAGTCTTCCGGGCCTAGAGACCCAAACTACTCCTCACTGATGATACCCAACAAGGCTGAATCATATCTGTGGATGCTTGTGGTCTCAAGCAGAAGGGATGTGACCTAGCAGTTCGGGATGGACTGCCTCTTTTGGGGTAGGACAAGGCCTGATTTGGTTATGGTTTTTCCCCTTCTGTAATGGCTTGGCAGGCTGAAAAATGATGGTCTGGAGGGTTGCCCAGAGTTTTGCCAGTGGTTATGATGAATTCAAAACCTTCCAGCGATCACCTTTCTGTTTGCTAAAGTCACAGCGAGTGGAACGGGTATGCCCAGACGTGGGTCCCCAGTTTGCCGGGCCTAGAGACCCAAGCTACTCCTCACTGATGACGCCCAACAAGGCTGAAACATGTCTGGGGATGCTTGTGGTCTTGTGCAGAATGGATGTGACCTAGCAGTTCGGGTTGGACTGCCTCTTTTGGGGAAGGACCATGCCTGATTTGCATATGGTTTTTGCCCTTCTGTAATGGCTTGGCAGGCTGAAAATGATGGTCTGGAGGGTTGCCCAGAGTTTTGCCCGTGGTTATGATGAATTCAAAACCTTCCAGCGATCACCATTCTGTTTTGCTAAGTCACCCCGAGTGTGACGGGTATGCCCAGGCGTGGGTCCCGAGTGTGCCGGGCTTAGAGACCCAAGCTACTCCTCACTGATGACGCCCAACAAGGCAGAATCATGTCTGGGGATGCTTGTGGTCTCATGCAGAAGGGATGTGACCTAGCAGTTCGGGCTGGACTGCCTCTTTTGGGGTAGGACCAGGCCTGATTTGCATATAGTTTTTCCCCTTCTGTAATGGCTTGGCAGGCTGAAAAATGATGGTCTGGAGGGTTTCCCAGAGCTTTGCCTATGGTTATGATTAATTCAAAACCTTCCAGCGATCACCTTTCCGTTTTGCTAAATTCACCCAGATTGGGGTGGGTATGCCCAGACGTGGGTCCAAGGTCTGCTGGGCCTAGAGACCCAAGCTACTCCTCACTGATGACGCCCAACAAGGCAGAATCATGTCTGGGGATGCTTGTGGTCTTGTGCAGAATGGAAGTGACCTAGCAGTTTGGGTTGGACTGCCTCTTTTGGGGTAGGACCAGGCGTGATTTGCATATGGTTTTTGCCCTTCTGTAATGGCTTGGCAGGCTGAAAAATGATGGTCTGGAGGGTTTCCCAGAGCTTTGCCTATGGTTATGATTAATTCAAAACCTTCCAGCGATCACCTTTCCGTTTTGCTAAATTCACCCAGATTGGGGTGGGTATGCCCAGACGTGGGTCCAGAGTCTGCTGGGCCTAGAGACCCAAGCTACTCCTCACTGATGACGCCCAACAAGGCAGAATCATGTCTGGGGATGCTTGTGGTCTCATGCAGAAGGGATGTGACCTAGCAGTTTGGGATGTAGTGCCTCTTTTGGGGTAGGACAAGGCCTGATTTGGTTATGGGTTTTCCCCTTCTGTAATGGCTTGGCAGGCTGAAAAATGATGGTCTGGAGGGTTGCCCAGAGTTTTGCCAGTGGTTATGATGAATTCAAAACCTTCCAGCGATCCCCTTTCTGTTTTGGTAAAGTCACAGCGAGTGGGACGGGTATGCCCAGACATGGGTCTCGAGTTTGCCGGGCCTAGAGACCCAAGCTACTCCTCACTGATGACGCCCAACAAGGCTGAAACATGTTTGGGGATGCTTGTGGTCTTGTGCAGAATGGATGATACCTAGCAGTTCGGGTTGGACTGCCTCTTTTGGGGTAGGACCAGGCGTGATTTGCATATGGTTTTTGCCCTTCTATAATGGCTTGGCAGGCTGAAAAATGATGGTCTGTAGGGTTGCCCAGAGCTTTGCCCGTGGTTATGATTAATTCAACGTCTTCCAGCGATCACCTTTCTGTTTTGCTAAAGTCACACGGAGTGGGATGGGTCTGCCCAGACGTGGGTCCCGATTCTGCCAGGCCTAGAGACCCAACTCCTCACTGAAGATGCCCAACAAGGCTGAAACATGTCTGGGTATGCTTGTGGTCTCGTGCAGAAGGGATGTGAACTAGCAGTTCGGGATGGACTGCCTCTTTTGGGGTAGGACCAGGCCTGATTTGGTTATGGTTTTTCCCCTTCTGTAATGGCTTGGCAGACCCGTGGTTATGATAAATTCAAAACCTTCCAGCGATCACCTTTCTGTTTTGCTAAATCACCCCGAGTGGGACGGGTATGCCCAGGCGTGGGTCCCGAGTGTGCCGGGCCTAGAGACCCAAGCTACTCCTCACTGATGACGCCCAACAAGGCAGAATCATGTCTGGGGATGCTTGTGGTCTCATGCAGAAGGGATGTGACCTAGCAGTTCGGGCTGGACTGCCTCTTTTGGGGTAGGACGAGGCTTCATTTGCATATGGTTTTTGCCCTTCTGTAATGGCTTGGCAGGCTGAAAAATGATGGTCTGGAGGGTTGCCCAGAGCTTTGCCCATGGTTATGATTAATTCAAAACCTTCCAGCGATCCCCTTTCCGTTTTGCTAAAGTTACCCCGAGTGGGACGGGTATGCCCAGACGTGGGTCCCGAGTCTGCCGGACCTAGAGACCCAAGCTACTCCTCACTGATGACGCCCAACAAGGCTGAAACATGTCTGGGGATGCTTGTGGTCTCATGCAGACGGGATATGACCTAGCAGTTCGGGCTGGACTGCCTCTTTTGGGGTAGGACCAGGCCTGATTTGCGTATGGTTTTTCCCCTTCTGTAATGGCTTGGCAGGCTGAAAAATGATGGTCTGGAGATTTTCCCAGAGCTTTGCCCGTGGTTATGATTAATTCAAAACCTTCCAGCGATCACCTTTCTGTTTTGCTAAAGTCACCTTGAGTGGGAAGGGTATGCCCAGACGTGGGTCCCGAGTCTGCCGGACCATATCTGTGGATGCTTGTGGTCTCAAGCAGAAGGGATGTGACCTAGCAGTTCGGGATGGACTGCCTCTTTTGGGGTAGGACAAGGCCTGATTTGGTTATGGTTTTTCCCCTTCTGTAATGGCTTGGCAGGCTGAAAAATGATGGTCTGGAGGGTTGCCCAGAGTTTTGCCAGTGGTTATGATGAATTCAAAACCTTCCAGCGATCACCTTTCTGTTTGCTAAAGTCACAGCGAGTGGGACGGGTATGCCTAGACCTGGGTCCCGAGTTTGCCGGGCCTAGAGACCCAAGCTACTCCTCACTGATGACGCCCAACAAGGCTGAAACATGTCTGGGGATGCTTGTGGTCTCGTGCAGAAGGGATGTGACCTAGCACTTCGGGCTTGACTGCCTCTTTTGGGGAAGGACCATGCCTGATTTGCATATGGTTTTTGCCCTTCTGTAATGGCTTGGCAGGCTGAAAATGATGGTCTGGAGGGTTGCCCAGAGCTTTGCCCGTGGTTATGATGAATTCAAAACCTTCCAGCGATCACCATTCTGTTTTGCTAAGTCACCCCGAGTGGGACGGGTATGCCCAGGCGTGGGTCCCGAGTGTGCCGGGCTTAGAGACCCAAGCTACTCCTCACTGATGACGCCCAACAAGGCAGAATCATGTCTGGGGATGCTTGTGGTCTCCTGCAGAAGGGATGTGACCTAGCAGTTCGGGCTGGACTGCCTCTTTTGGGGTAGGACCACGCCTGATTTGCATATGGTTTTTCCCCTTTTGTAATGGCTTGACAGGCTGAAAAAAGATGGTCTGGAGGGTTGCTCAGAGCTTTGCCCGTGGTTATGATTAATTCAAAACTTTCCAGCGATCACCTTTCTGTTTTGCTAAAGTCACCTTGAGTGGGACGGGTATACCCAGAAGTGGGTCCTGAGTCTTCCGGGCCTAGAGACCCAAGCTACTCCTCACTGATGACGCCCAACAAGGTTGAAACATGTCTGGGGATGCTTGTGGTCTCGTGCAGGAGGGATGTGACCTAGCAGTTTGGGCTGGACTGCCTATTTTGTGTAGGACCAGGCCTCATTTGCATATGGTTTTTCCCCTTCTGTAATGGTTTGGGAGGCTAAAAAATGATGGTCTGGCGGGTTGCCCAGAGCTTTGCCTGTGGTTGTGATTAATTCAAAACCTTCCAGCGATCACCTTTCCGTTTTGTTAAAGTTACCCCGAGTGGGACGGGTATGCTCAGAGGTGGGTCCCGAATCTGCCGGGCCTAGAGACACAAGCTACTCCTCACTGATGACGCCCAACAAGGCTGAATCATGTCTGGGGATGCTTGCGGTTTCATGCAGAAGGGATTTGACCTAGCAGTTCGGGATGGACTGCCTCTTTTGGGGTAGGACCAGGCCTGATTTGGTTATGGTTTTTCCCCTTCTGTAATGGCTTGGCAGGCTGAAAAATGATGGTCTGGAGGGTTGCTCAGAGCTTTGCCCGTGGTTATGATGAATTCAAAACCTTCCAGCAATCACCTTTCTGTTTTGCTAAAGTCACAGCGAGTGGGACGGGTATGCTCAGACGTGGGTCCCGAGTTTGCCGGGCCTAGAGACCCAAGCTACTCCTCACTGATGACACCCAACAAGGCTGAAACATGTCTGGGGATGCTTGTGGTCTTGTGCAGAATGGAAGTGACCTAGCAGTTTGGGTTGGACTGCCTCTTTTGGGGTAGGACCAGGCGTGATTTGCATATGGTTTTTGCCCTTCTGTAATGGCTTGGCAGGCTGAAAAATGATGGTCTGGAGGGTTTCCCAGAGCTTTGCCTATGGTTATGATTAATTCAAAACCTTCCAGCGATCACCTTTCCGTTTTGCTAAATTCACCCAGATTGGGGTGGGTATGCCCAGACGTGGGTCCAGAGTCTGCTGGGCCTAGAGACCCAAGCTACTCCTCACTGATGACGCCCAACAAGGCAGAATCATGTCTGGGGATGCTGGTGGTCTCATGCAGAAGGGATGTGACCTAGCAGTTTGGGATGTACTGCCTCTTTTGGGGTAGGACAAGGCCTGATTTGGTTATGGGTTTTCCCCTTCTGTAATGGCTTGGCAGGCTGAAAAATGATGGTCTGGAGGGTTGCCCAGAGTTTTGCCAGTGGTTATGATGAATTCAAAACCTTCCAGCGATCCCCTTTCTGTTTTGGTAAAGTCACAGCGAGTGGGACGGGTATGCCCAGACATGGGTCTCGAGTTTGCCGGGCCTAGAGACCCAAGCTACTCCTCACTGATGACGCCCAACAAGGCTGAAACATGTTTGGGGATGCTTGTGGTCTTGTGCAGAATGGATGATACCTAGCAGTTCGGGTTGGACTGCCTCTTTTGGGGTAGGACCAGGCGTGATTTGCATATGGTTTTTGCCCTTCTGTAATGGCTTGGCAGGCTGAAAAATGATGGTCTGTAGGGTTGCCCAGAGCTTTGCCCGTGGTTATGATTAATTCAACGTCTTCCAGCGATCACCTTTCTGTTTTGCTAAAGTCACACGGAGTGGGATGGGTCTGCCCAGACGTGGGTCCCGATTCTGCCAGGCCTAGAGACCCAACTCCTCACTGAAGATGCCCAACAAGGCTGAAACATGTCTGGGTATGCTTGTGGTCTCGTGCAGAAGGGATGTGAACTAGCAGTTCGGGATGGACTGCCTCTTTTGGGGTAGGACCAGGCCTGATTTGGTTATGGTTTTTCCCCTTCTGTAATGGCTTGGCAGACCCGTGGTTATGATAAATTCAAAACCTTCCAGCGATCACCTTTCTGTTTTGCTAAATCACCCCGAGTGGGACGGGTATGCCCAGGCGTGGGTCCCGAGTGTGCCGGGCCTAGAGACCCAAGCTACTCCTCACTGATGACGCCCAACAAGGCAGAATCATGTCTGGGGATGCTTGTGGTCTCATGCAGAAGGGATGTGACCTAGCAGTTCGGGCTGGACTGCCTCTTTTGGGGTAGGACCAGGCCTGATTTGCATATGGTTTTTCCCCTTCTGTAATGGCTTGGCAGGCTGAAAAACGATGGTCTGAAGGTTTGCCCAGAGCTTTGCCCGTGATTATGATTAATTCAAAACCTTCCAGCGATCACCTTTCTGTTTTGCTAAAGTCACCCTGAGTGGGAGGGGTATGCCCAGATGTGGGTCCCGAGCTTGCCGGGCCTAGAGACCCAAGCTACTCCTCACTGAAGATGCCAAAAAACAAGGCTGAAACATGTCTCGGAATGCTTGTCGTTCGTGCAGAAGGGATGTGACCTAGCAGTTCGGGCTGGACTGCCTCTTTTGGGGTAGGACGAGGCTTCATTTGCATATGGTTTTTGCCCTTCTGTAATGGCTTGGCAGGCTGAAAAATGATGGTCTGGAGGGTTGCCCAGAGCTTTGCCCATGGTTATGATTAATTCAAAACCTTCCAGCGATCCCCTTTCCGTTTTGCTAAAGTTACCCCGAGTGGGACGGGTATGCCCAGACGTGGGTCCCGAGTCTGCCGGGCCTAGAGACCCAAGCTACTCCTCACTGATGATGCCCAACAAGGCTGAATCATGTCTGGGGATGCTTGTGGTCTCATGCAGAAGGGATGTGACCTAGTAGTTCGTGATGGACTGGCTCTTTTGGGGTAGGACAAGGCCTGATTTGGTTATGGTTTTTCCCCTTCTGTAATGGCTTGTCAGGCTGAAAAATGATGGTCTGGAGGGTTGCCCAGAGTTTTGCCAGTGGTTATGATGAATTCAAAACCTTCCAGCGATCACCTTTCTGTTTGCTAAAGTCACAGCGAGTGGGATGGGTATGCCCAGACGTGGGTCCCGAGTTTGCCGGGCCTAGAGACCCAAGCTACTCCTCACTGATGATGCCCAACAAGGCTGAGACATGTCTGGGGATGCTTGTGGTCTTGTGCAGAATGGATGTGACCTAGCAGTTCGGGTTGGACTGCCTCTTTTGGGGAATGACCATGCGTGATTTGCATATGGTTTTTGCCCTTCTGTAATGGCTTGGCAGGCTGAAAAATGATGGTCTGGAGGGTTGCCCAGAGCTTTGCCCGTGGTTATGATGAATTCAAAACCTTCCAGCGATCACCTTTCTGTTTTGCTAAAGTCACAGCGAGTGGGACGGGTATGCCCAGATGTGGGTCCCGAGTTTGCCGGGCCTAGAGACCCAGGCTACTCCTCACTGATGACGCCCAACAAGGCAGAATCATGTCTGGGGATGCTTGTGGTCTCATGCAGACGGGATATGACCTAGCAGTTCGGGCTGGACTGCCTCTTTTGGGGTAGGACCAGGCCTGATTTGCGTATGGTTTTTCCCCTTCTGTAATGGCTTGGCAGGCTGAAAAATGATGGTCTGGAGATTTTCCCAGAGCTTTGCCCGTGGTTATGATTAATTCAAAACCTTCCAGCGATCACCTTTCTGTTTTGCTAAAGTCACCTTGAGTGGGAAGGGTATGCCCAGACGTGGGTCCCGAGTCTGCCGGACCTAGAGACCCAAGCTACTCCTCACTGATGATGCCCAACAAGGCTGAATCATATCTGTGGATGCTTGTGGTCTCAAGCAGAAGGGATGTGACCTAGCAGTTCGGGATGGACTGCCTCTTTTGGGGTAGGACAAGGCCTGATTTGGTTATGGTTTTTCCCCTTCTGTAATGGCTTGGCAGGCTGAAAAATGATGGTCTGGAGGGTTGCCCAGAGTTTTGCCAGTGGTTATGATGAATTCAAAACCTTCCAGCGATCACCTTTCTGTTTGCTAAAGTCACAGCGAGTGGGACGGGTATGCCTAGACGTGGGTCCCGAGTTTGCCGGGCCTAGAGACCCAAGCTACTCCTCACTGATGACGCCCAACAAGGCTGAAACATGTCTGGGGATGCTTGTGGTCTCGTGCAGAAGGGATGTGACCTAGCACTTCGGGCTTGACTGCCTCTTTTGGGGAAGGACCATGCCTGATTTGCATATGGTTTTTGCCCTTCTGTAATGGCTTGGCAGGCTGAAAATGATGGTCTGGAGGGTTGCCCAGAGCTTTGCCCGTGGTTATGATGAATTCAAAACCTTCCAGCGATCACCATTCTGTTTTGCTAAGTCACCCCGAGTGGGACGGGTATGCCCAGGCGTGGGTCCCGAGTGTGCCGGGCTTAGAGACCCAAGCTACTCCTCACTGATGACGCCCAACAAGGCAGAATCATGTCTGGGGATGCTTGTGGTCTCCTGCAGAAGGGATGTGACCTAGCAGTTCGGGCTGGACTGCCTCTTTTGGGGTAGGACCACGCCTGATTTGCATATGGTTTTTCCCCTTTTGTAATGGCTTGACAGGCTGAAAAAAGATGGTCTGGAGGGTTGCTCAGAGCTTTGCCCGTGGTTATGATTAATTCAAAACTTTCCAGCGATCACCTTTCTGTTTTGCTAAAGTCACCTTGAGTGGGACGGGTATACCCAGAAGTGGGTCCTGAGTCTTCCGGGCCTAGAGACCCAAGCTACTCCTCACTGATGACGCCCAACAAGGTTGAAACATGTCTGGGGATGCTTGTGGTCTCGTGCAGGAGGGATGTGACCTAGCAGTTTGGGCTGGACTGCCTATTTTGTGTAGGACCAGGCCTCATTTGCATATGGTTTTTCCCCTTCTGTAATGGTTTGGGAGGCTGAAAAATGATGGTCTGGCGGGTTGCCCAGAGCTTTGCCTGTGGTTGTGATTAATTCAAAACCTTCCAGCGATCACCTTTCCGTTTTGTTAAAGTTACCCCGAGTGGGACGGGTATGCTCAGAGGTGGGTCCCGAATCTGCCGGGCCTAGAGACACAAGCTACTCCTCACTGATGACGCCCAACAAGGCTGAATCATGTCTGGGGATGCTTGCGGTTTCATGCAGAAGGGATTTGACCTAGCAGTTCGGGATGGACTGCCTCTTTTGGGGTAGGACCAGGCCTGATTTGGTTATGGTTTTTCCCCTTCTGTAATGGCTTGGCAGGCTGAAAAATGATGGTCTGGAGGGTTGCTCAGAGCTTTGCCCGTGGTTATGATGAATTCAAAACCTTCCAGCAATCACCTTTCTGTTTTGCTAAAGTCACAGCGAGTGGGACGGGTATGCTCAGACGTGGGTCCCGAGTTTGCCGGGCCTAGAGACCCAAGCTACTCCTCACTGATGACACCCAACAAGGCTGAAACATGTCTGGGGATGCTTGTGGTCTTGTGCAGAATGGAAGTGACCTAGCAGTTTGGGTTGGACTGCCTCTTTTGGGGTAGGACCAGGCGTGATTTGCATATGGTTTTTGCCCTTCTGTAATGGCTTGGCAGGCTGAAAAATGATGGTCTGGAGGGTTTCCCAGAGCTTTGCCTATGGTTATGATTAATTCAAAACCTTCCAGCGATCACCTTTCCGTTTTGCTAAATTCACCCAGATTGGGGTGGGTATGCCCAGACGTGGGTCCAGAGTCTGCTGGGCCTAGAGACCCAAGCTACTCCTCACTGATGACGCCCAACAAGGCAGAATCATGTCTGGGGATGCTTGTGGTCTCATGCAGAAGGGATGTGACCTAGCAGTTTGGGATGTACTGCCTCTTTTGGGGTAGGACAAGGCCTGATTTGGTTATGGGTTTTCCCCTTCTGTAATGGCTTGGCAGGCTGAAAAATGATGGTCTGGAGGGTTGCCCAGAGTTTTGCCAGTGGTTATGATGAATTCAAAACCTTCCAGCGATCCCCTTTCTGTTTTGGTAAAGTCACAGCGAGTGGGACGGGTATGCCCAGACATGGGTCTCGAGTTTGCCGGGCCTAGAGACCCAAGCTACTCCTCACTGATGACGCCCAACAAGGCTGAAACATGTTTGGGGATGCTTGTGGTCTTGTGCAGAATGGATGATACCTAGCAGTTCGGGTTGGACTGCCTCTTTTGGGGTAGGACCAGGCGTGATTTGCATATGGTTTTTGCCCTTCTGTAATGGCTTGGCAGGCTGAAAAATGATGGTCTGTAGGGTTGCCCAGAGCTTTGCCCGTGGTTATGATTAATTCAACGTCTTCCAGCGATCACCTTTCTGTTTTGCTAAAGTCACACGGAGTGGGATGGGTCTGCCCAGACGTGGGTCCCGATTCTGCCAGGCCTAGAGACCCAACTCCTCACTGAAGATGCCCAACAAGGCTGAAACATGTCTGGGTATGCTTGTGGTCTCGTGCAGAAGGGATGTGAGCTAGCAGTTCGGGATGGACTGCCTCTTTTGGGGTAGGACCAGGCCTGATTTGGTTATGGTTTTTCCCCTTCTGTAATGGCTTGGCAGACCCGTGGTTATGATAAATTCAAAACCTTCCAGCGATCACCTTTCTGTTTTGCTAAATCACCCCGAGTGGGACGGGTATGCCCAGGCGTGGGTCCCGAGTGTGCCGGGCCTAGAGACCCAAGCTACTCCTCACTGATGACGCCCAACAAGGCAGAATCATGTCTGGGGATGCTTGTGGTCTCATGCAGAAGGGATGTGACCTAGCAGTTCGGGCTGGACTGCCTCTTTTGGGGTAGGACCAGGCCTGATTTGCATATGGTTTTTCCCCTTCTGTAATGGCTTGGCAGGCTGAAAAACGATGGTCTGAAGGTTTGCCCAGAGCTTTGCCCGTGATTATGATTAATTCAAAACCTTCCAGCGATCACCTTTCTGTTTTGCTAAAGTCACCCTGAGTGGGAGGGGTATGCCCAGATGTGGGTCCCGAGCTTGCCGGGCCTAGAGACCCAAGCTACTCCTCACTGAAGATGCCAAAAAACAAGGCTGAAACATGTCTCGGAATGCTTGTCGTTCGTGCAGAAGGGATGTGACCTAGCAGTTCGGGCTGGACTGCCTCTTTTGGGGTAGGACGAGGCTTCATTTGCATATGGTTTTTGCCCTTCTGTAATGGCTTGGCAGGCTGAAAAATGATGGTCTGGAGGGTTGCCCAGAGCTTTGCCCATGGTTATGATTAATTCAAAACCTTCCAGCGATCCCCTTTCCGTTTTGCTAAAGTTACCCCGAGTGGGACGGGTATGCCCAGACGTGGGTCCCGAGTCTGCCGGGCCTAGAGACCCAAGCTACTCCTCACTGATGATGCCCAACAAGGCTGAATCATGTCTGGGGATGCTTGTGGTCTCATGCAGAAGGGATGTGACCTAGTAGTTCGTGATGGACTGGCTCTTTTGGGGTAGGACAAGGCCTGATTTGGTTATGGTTTTTCCCCTTCTGTAATGGCTTGTCAGGCTGAAAAATGATGGTCTGGAGGGTTGCCCAGAGTTTTGCCAGTGGTTATGATGAATTCAAAACCTTCCAGCGATCACCTTTCTGTTTGCTAAAGTCACAGCGAGTGGGATGGGTATGCCCAGACGTGGGTCCCGAGTTTGCCGGGCCTAGAGACCCAAGCTACTCCTCACTGATGACGCCCAACAAGGCTGAAACATGTCTGGGGATGCTTGTGGTCTTGTGCAGAATGGATGTGACCTAGCAGTTCGGGTTGGACTGCCTCTTTTGGGGAAGGACCATGCGTGATTTGCATATGGTTTTTGCCCTTCTGTAATGGCTTGGCAGGCTGAAAAATGATGGTCTGGAGGGTTGCCCAGAGCTTTGCCCGTGGTTATGATGAATTCAAAACCTTCCAGCGATCACCTTTCTGTTTTGCTAAAGTCACAGCGAGTGGGACGGGTATGCCCAGATGTGGGTCCCGAGTTTGCCGGGCCTAGAGACCCAGGCTACTCCTCACTGATGACGCCCAACAAGGCAGAATCATGTCTGGGGATGCTTGTGGTCTCATGCAGACGGGATATGACCTAGCAGTTCGGGCTGGACTGCCTCTTTTGGGGTAGGACCAGGCCTGATTTGCGTATGGTTTTTCCCCTTCTGTAATGGCTTGGCAGGCTGAAAAATGATGGTCTGGAGATTTTCCCAGAGCTTTGCCCGTGGTTATGATTAATTCAAAACCTTCCAGCGATCACCTTTCTGTTTTGCTAAAGTCACCTTGAGTGGGAAGGGTATGCCCAGACGTGGGTCCCGAGTCTGCCGGACCTAGAGACCCAAGCTACTCCTCACTGATGATGCCCAACAAGGCTGAATCATATCTGTGGATGCTTGTGGTCTCAAGCAGAAGGGATGTGACCTAGCAGTTCGGGATGGACTGCCTCTTTTGGGGTAGGACAAGGCCTGATTTGGTTATGGTTTTTCCCCTTCTGTAATGGCTTGGCAGGCTGAAAAATGATGGTCTGGAGGGTTGCCCAGAGTTTTGCCAGTGGTTATGATGAATTCAAAACCTTCCAGCGATCACCTTTCTGTTTGCTAAAGTCACAGCGAGTGGGACGGGTATGCCTAGACGTGGGTCCCGAGTTTGCCGGGCCTAGAGACCCAAGCTACTCCTCACTGATGACGCCCAACAAGGCTGAAACATGTCTGGGGATGCTTGTGGTCTCGTGCAGAAGGGATGTGACCTAGCACTTCGGGCTTGACTGCCTCTTTTGGGGAAGGACCATGCCTGATTTGCATATGGTTTTTGCCCTTCTGTAATGGCTTGGCAGGCTGAAAATGATGGTCTGGAGGGTTGCCCAGAGCTTTGCCCGTGGTTATGATGAATTCAAAACCTTCCAGCGATCACCATTCTGTTTTGCTAAGTCACCCCGAGTGGGACGGGTATGCCCAGGCGTGGGTCCCGAGTGTGCTGGGCTTAGAGACCCAAGCTACTCCTCACTGATGACGCCCAACAAGGCAGAATCATTTCTGGGGATGCTTGTGGTCTCATGCAGAAGGGATGTGACCTAGCAGTTCGGGCTGGACTGCCTCTTTTGGGGCAGGACCAGGCCTGATTTGCATATGGTTTTTCCCCTTCTGTAATGGCTTGGCAGGCTGAAAAATGATGGTCTGGAGATTTTCCCAGAGCTTTGCCCGTGGTTATGATTAATTCAAAACCTTCCAGCGATCACCTTTCTGTTTTGCTAAAGTCACCTTGAGTGGGAAAGGTATGCCCAGACGTGGGTCCCGAGTCTGCCGGGCCCAGAGACCCAAGCTACTCCTCACTGATGATGCCCAACAAGGCTGAATCATGTCTGGGGATGTTTGTGGTCTCATGCAGAAGGGATGTGACCTAGCAGTTCAGGATGGACTGCCTCTTTTGGTGTAGGACAAGGCCTGATTTGGTTATGGTTTTTCCCCTTCTGTAATGGCTTGGCAGGCTGAAAAATGATGGTCTGGAGGGTTTGCCCAGAGTTTTGCCAGTGGTTATGATGAATTCAAAACCTTCCAGCGATCACTTTTCTGTTTGCTAAAGTCACAGCGAGTGGGACGGGTATGCCCAGACGTGGGTCCCGAGTCTGCCGGACCTAGAGACCCAAGCCACTCCTCACTGATGACGCCCAACAAGGCTGAAACATGTCTGGGGATGCTTGTGGTCTCATGCAGAAGGGATGTGACCTAGCAGTTCGGGCTGGACTGCCTCTTTTGGGGTAGGACCAGGCCTGATTTGCATATGGTTTTTCCCCTTCTGTAATGGCTTGGCAGGCTGAAAAATGATGGTCTGGAGATTTTCCCAGAGCTTTGCCCGTGGTTATGATGAATTCAAAACCTTCCAGCGATCACCATTCTGTTTTGCTAAGTCACCCCGAGTGGGACGGGTATGCCCAGGCGTGGGTCCCGAGTGTGCCGGGCTTAGAGACCCAAGCTACTCCTCACTGATGACGCCCAACAAGGCAGAATCATGTCTGGGGATGCTTGTGGTCTCATGCAGAAGGGATGTGACCTAGCAGTTCGGGCTGGACTGCCTCTTTTGGGGTAGGACCAGGCCTGATTTGCATATAGTTTTTCCCCTTCTGTAATGGCTTGGCAGGCTGAAAAATGATCTGGAGGGTTGCTCAGAGCTTTGCCCGTGGTTATGATGAATTCAAAACCTTCCAGCTATCACCTTTCTGTTTGCTGAAGTCGCAGCGAGTGGGATGGGTATGCCCAGGTGTAGGTCCCGAGTTTGCCAGGCCTAGAGACCCAAGCTACTCCTCACTGATGACGCCCAACAAGGCTGAAACATGTCTGGGGATGCTTGTGGTCTCATGCAGAAGGGATGTGACCTAGCAGTTCGGGCTGGACTGCCTCTTTTGGGGTAGGACCAGGCCTGATTTGCATATGGTTTTTCCCCTTCTGTAATGGCTTGGCAGGCTGAAAAATGATGGTCTGGAGATTTTCCCAGAGCTTTGCCCGTGGTTATGATTAATTCAAAACCTTCCAGCGATCACCTTTCTGTTTTGCTAAAGTCACCTTGAGTAGGAAGGGTATGCCCAGACGTGGGTCCCGAGTCTTCCGGGCCTAGAGACCCAAGCTACTCCTCACTGATGATGCCCAACAAGGCTGAATCATATCTGTGGATGCTTGTGGTCTCAAGCAGAAGGCATGTGACCTAGCAGTTCGGGATGGACTGCCTCTTTTGGGGTAGGACAATGCCTGATTTGGTTATGGTTTTTCCCCTTCTGTAATGGCTTGGCAGGCTGAAAAATGATGGTCTGGAGGGTTGCCCAGAGTTTTGCCAGTGGTTATGATGAATTCAAAACCTTCCAGCGATCACCTTTATGTTTGCTAAAGTCACAGCGAGTGGGACGGGTATGCCCAGACGTGGGTCCCGAGTTTGCCTGGCCTAGAGACCCAAGCTACTCCTCACTGATGACGCCCAACAAGGCTGAAACATGTCTGGGGATGCTTGTGGTCTTGTGCAGAATGGATGTGACCTAGCAGTTCGGGTTGGACTGCCTCTTTTGGGGAAGGACCATGCCTGATTTGCATATGGTTTTTCCCCTTCTGTAATGGTTTGTCAGGCTGAAATTTATGGTCTGGAGGGTTGCCCAGAGCTTTGCCCGTGGTTATGATTAATTCAAAACCTTCCAGCGATCACCTTTCTATTTTGCTGAAGTCACCCTGAGTGGGACGGGTATGACCAGATGTGGGTCCCGAGCCTGCCGGGCCTAGAGACCCAAGCTACTCCTCACTGAAGATGCCCAACAACAAGGCTGAAACATGTCTGGGGATGCTTGTGGTTCGTGCAGAAAGGATGTGACCTAGCAGTTCGGGCTGGACTGCCTCTTTTGGGGTAGGACGAGGCTTCATTTGCATATGGTTTTTGCCCTTCTGTAATGGCTTGGCAGGCTGAAAAATGATGGTCTGGAGGGTTGCCCAGAGCTTTGCCCGTGGTTATGATTAATTTAAAACCTTCCAGGGATCACCTTTCTGTTTTTGTAAAGGCACCCCGATGGGACGGGTATGCCCAGACGTGGGTCCCAAGTCTGCCGGGCCGACAGACCCAAGCTACTCCTCACTGATGATGCCCAACAAGGCTGACACATGTCTGGGGATGCTTGTGGTCTCATGCAGAAGGGATATGACCTAGCAGTTCGGGCTGGACTGCCTCTTTTGGGGTAGGACCAGGCCTGATTTGCATATGGTTTTTCCCCTTCTGTAATGGCTTGGCAGGCTGAAAAATGATGGTCTAGAGGGTTGCCCAGAGCTTTGCCAATGGTTATGATTAGTTCAAACCCTTCCAGCGATCACCTTTCCGTTTTGCTATAGTCACCCAGATTGGGCTGGGTATGCCCAGACGTGGGTCCAGAGTCTGCGAGGCCTAGAGACCCAAGCTACTCCTCACTGATAACGCCCAACAAGGCTGAAACATGTCTGGGGATGCTTGTGGTCTCGTGCAGAAGGGATGTAACCTAGCAGTTCGGGCTGGATGCCTCTTTTAGGGTAGGACCAGGCCTGATTTGGTTATGGTTTTTCCCCTTCTGTAATGGCTTGACAGGCTGAAAAAAGATGGTCTCGAGGGTTGCCCAGAGCTTTGCCCGTGGTTATGATTAATTCAAAACCTTCCTGCGATCACCTTTCCGTTTTGCTAAAGTTGCCCCAAGTGGGACGGGTATGCCCAGACGTGGGTCCCGAGTCTGCCGGGCCTAGAGACCCAAGCTACTCTTCACTGATGATGCCCAACAAGGCTGAAACATGTCTGGGGATGCTTGTGGTCTTGTGCAGAATGGATGTGACCTAGCAGTTCGGGTTGGACTGCCTCTTTTGGGGAAGGACCATGCCTGATTTGCATATGGTTTTTGCCCTTTTGTAATGGCTTGGCAGGCTGAAAATGATGGTCTGGAGGGTTGCCCAGAGCTTTGCCCGTGTTTATGATTAATTCAAAACCTTCCAGCGATCACCTTTCTGTTTTGCTAAAGTCACCCTGAGTGGGATGGGTATACCCAGACGTGGGTCCCGAGCCTGCCGGGCCTAGAGATCCAAGCTACTCCTCACTGATGACGCCCAACAAGGCTTAAACATGTCTGGGGATGCTTGTGGTCTCTTGCAGAAGGGATGTGAACTAGCAGTTCGGGATGGACTGCCTCTTTTGGGGTAGCCCCAGGCCTGATTTGGTTATGGTTTTTCCCCTTCTCTAATGGCTTGGCAGGCTGAAAAATGATGGTCTGGAGGGTTGCCCAGAGCTTTGCCCGTGGTTATGATGAATACAAAACCTTCCAGCGATCACCTTTCTGTTTTGCTAAAGTCACAGTGAGTGGGACGGGTATGCCTAGATGTGGGTCCCGAGTTTGCCGGGCCTAGAGACCCAGGCTACTCCTCATTGATGACGCCCAACAAGGCTGAAATATGTCTGGGATGCATGTTTTCTTGTGCAGAATGGATGTGACCTAGCAGTTCGGGTTGGACTGCCTCTTTTGGCGTAGGACCAGGCCTGATTTGCATATGGTTTTTCCCCTTCTGTAATGGCTTGGCAGGCTGAAAAATGATGGTCTGGAGGGTTGCCCAGAGCTTTGCCCGTGGTTATGATTAATTCAAAACCTTCCAGCGATCACCTTTCTGTTTTGCTAAAGTCACCTTGAGTAGGAAGGGTATGCCCAGACGTGGGTCCCGAGTCTTCCGGGCCTAGAGATCCAAGCTACTCCTCACTGATGATGCCCAACAAGGCTGAATCATATCTGTGGATGCTTGTGGTCTCAAGCAGAAGGGATGTGACCTAGCAGTTCGGGATGGACTGCCTCTTTTGGGGTAGGACAATGCCTGATTTGGTTATGGTTTTTCCCCTTCTGTAATGGCTTGGCAGGCTGAAAAATGATGGTCTGGAGGGTTGCCCAGAGTTTTGCCAGTGGTTATGATGAATTCAAAACCTTCCAGCGATCACCTTTCTGTTTGCTAAAGTCACAGCGAGTGGGACGGGTATGCCCAGACGTGGGTCCCGAGTTTGCCGGGCCTAGAGACCCAAGCTACTCCTCACTGATGACGCCCAACAAGGCTGAAACATGTCTGGGGATGCTTGTGGTCTTGTGCAGAATGGATGTGACCTAGCAGTTCGGGTTGGACTGCCTCTTTTGGGGAAGGACCATGCCTGATTTGCATATGGTTTTTGCCCTTCTGTAATGGCTTGGCAGGCTGAAAATGATGGTCTGGAGGGTTGCCCAGAGCTTTGCCTGTGGTTATGATTAATTCAAAACCTTCCAGCGATCACCTTTCTGTATTGCTAAAGTCACAGCGAATGGGATGGGTCTGACCAGACGTGAGTCCCGATTCTGCCCCCGCCTAGAGACCCAAGCTACTCCTCACTGATGATGCCCAACAAGGCTGAAACATGTCAGGGGATTCTTGTGGTCTCGTGCAGAAGGGGATGTGACCTATCAGTTCGGGTTAGAATGCCTCTTTTGGGGTAGGACCAGGCCTGTTTTGCATATGGTTTTTCCCCTTCTGTAATGGCTTGTCAGGCTGAAATTTATGGTCTGGAGGGTTGCCCAGAGCTTTGCCCGTGGTTATGATTAATTCAAAACCTTCCAGCGATCACCTTTCTATTTTGCTAAAGTCACCCTGAGTGGGACGGGTATGACCAGATGTGGGTCCCGAGCCTGCCGGGCCTAGAGACCCAAGCTACTCCTCACTGAAGATGCCCAAAAACAAGGCTGAAACATGTCTGGGGATGCTTGTGGTTCGTGCAGAAAGGATGAGGATGTGATCTAGCAGTTCGGGCTGGACTGGCAGGCTGAAAAATGATGGTCTGGAAGGTTGCCCAGAGCTTTGCCCGTGGTTATGATTAATACAAAACCTTCCAGCGATCACCTTTCTGTTTTACTAAAGTCACCCCAAGTGGGATGGGTCTGCCCAGACGTGGGTCCCGAGTCTGCCAGGCCTAGAGATCCAAGCTACTCCTCACTGATGACGCCCAACAAGGCTTAAACATGTCTGGGGATGCTTGTGGTCTCTTGCAGAAGGGATGTGAACTAGCAGTTTTGGATGGACTGCCTCTTTTGGGGTAGGACCAGGCCTGATTTGCTTATGGTTTTTCCCCTTCTGTATTGGCTTGGCAGGCTGAAAAATGATGGTCTGGAGGGTTGCCCAGAGCTTTGCCCGTGGTTATGATGAATTCAAAACCTTCCAGCGATCACCTTTCTGTTTTGCTAAAGTCACAGTGAGTGGGACGGGTATGCCTAGATGTGGGTCCCGAGTTTGCCGGGCCTAGAGACCCAGGCTACTCCTCATTGATGACGCCCAACAAGGCTGAAATATGTCTGGGGATGCTTGTTTTCTTGTGCAGAATGGATGTGACCTAGCAGTTCGGGTTGGACTGCCTCTTTTGGCGTAGGACCAGGCCTGATTTGCATATGGTTTTTCCCCTTCTGTAATGGCTTGGCAGGCTGAAAAATGATGGTCTGGAGGGTTGCCCAGAGCTTTGCCCGTGGTTATGATTAATTCAAAACCTTCCAGCGATCACCTTTCTGTTTTGCTAATTCACCCCGAGTGGGACGGGTATGCCCAGGCGTGGGTCCCGAGTTTGCTGGGACTCACTGATGACGCCCAACAAGGCAGAATCATGTCTGGGGATGCTTGTGGTCTCATGCAGAAGGGATGTGACCTAGCAGTTCGGGCTGGACTGCCTCTTTTGGGGTGGGACCAGGCCTGATTTGCATATGGTTTTTCCCCTTCTGTAATGGCTTGGCAGGCTGAAAAATGATGGTCTGGAGATTTTCCCAGAGCATTGCCCGTGGTTATGATTAATTCAAAACCTTCCAGCGATCACCTTTCGGTTTTGCTAAAGTCACCCCGAGTGGGACGGGTATGCCCAGGCCTGGGTCCCGAGTTTGCCAGGCTTAGAGACCCAAGCTACTCCTCACTGATGACGCCCAACAAGGCTGAATCATGTCTGGGGATGCTTGTGGTCTCGTGCAGAACGGGATGTGACCTAGCAGTTCGGGTTGGACTGTCTCTTTTTGGGTAGGACCAGGCCTGATTTGCATATGGTTTTTCCCCTTCTGTAATGACCCGGGAGGATAGCTCAGCGGCAGCGTGCGCGTCTTGGAAGCAAGACGACACGAAGCAGCAACAGGTTCGATCCCCGGGTCCGCGCTTAGAAACCTCCGGGTGTTTAAGCGCGTTATAAATACGTAACTAAGACAAACAAACACAATTACGCAACTAAGAAAAACAAACAATTCCTGTAACAGCGCCTCGATGCCTGCGGGCTGTGTGAGCGCTTTATAAATGTAAATAAATAAATAAAATAAATAAATAATGGCTTGGCACGCTGAAAAATGATTATCTGGAGGGTTGCCCAGAGCTTTTCCCGTGGTTATGATGAATTCAAAACCTTCCAGCGATCACCTTTCTGTTTTGCTAAAGACACAGCGAGTGGGACGGTTATGTGCAGACGTGCGTCCCGAGTTGCTGATGCCCAACAAGGCTGAAACATGTCTGGGGATTCTTGTGGTCTCGTGCAGAACGGGATGTGACCTAGCAGTTCGGGTTGGACTGTCTCTTTTTGGGTAGGACCAGGCCTGATTTGCATATGGTTTTTCCCCTTCTGTAATGGCTTGTCAGGCTGAAATTTATGGTCTGGAGGGTTGCCCAGAGCTTTGCCCGTGGTTATGATTAATTCAAAACCTTCCAGCGATCACCTTTCTGTTTTGCTAAAGTCACCCTGAGTGGGACGGGTATGCCCATATTTGGGTCCCGAGCCTGCCGGGCCTAGAGACCCAAGCTACTCCTCACTGATGCCGTCCAACAAGGCAGAATCATGTCTGGGTATGCTAGTGGTCTCGTGCAGAAGGGATGTGAACTAGCAGTTCGGGATGGACTGCCTCTTTTGGGGTAGGACGAGGCCTGATTTGGTTATGGTTTTTCCCCTTCTGTAATGGCTTGGCAGACCCCTGGTTATGATAAATTCAAAACCTTCCAGCGATCACCTTTCTGGTTTGCTAAATCACCCCGAGTGGGACGGGTATTCCCAGGCGTGGGTCCCGAGTGTGCCGGGCCTAGAGACCCAAGCTACTCCTCACTGATGACGCCCAACAAGGTAGAATCATGTTTGGGGATGCTTGTGGTCTCATGCAGAAGGGATGTGACCTAGCAGTTCGGGCTGGACTGCCTCTTTTGGGGTAGGACCAGGCCTGATTTGCATATGGTTTTTCCCCTTCTGTAATGGCTTGGCAGGCTGAAAAATGATGGTCTGGAGGTTTGCCCAGAGCTTTGCCCGTGGTTATGATTAATTCAAAATCTTCCAGCGATCACCTTTCTGTTTTGCTAAAGTCACCCTGAGTGGGATGGGTATGCCCAGATGTGGGTCCCGAGCTTTCCGGGCCTAGAGACCCAAACTACTCCTCACTGAAGACGTTCAAAAACAAGGCTGAAACATGTCTGGGGATGCTTGTGGTTCATGCAGAAGGGATGTGACCTAGCAGTTCGGGCTGGACTGCCTCTTTTGGGGTAGGATCAGGCCTCATTTGCGTATGGTTTTTGCCCTTCTGTAATGGCTTGGCAGAATGAAAAATGATGGTCTGGAGGGTTGCCCAGAGCTTTGCCCATGGTTATGATTAATTCAAAACCTTCCAGCGATCCCCTTTCCGTTTTGTTAAAGTTACCCCGAGTGGGACGGGTATGCCCAGACCTCTGTCCCGAGTCTGCCGGGCCTAGAGACCCAAGCTACTCCTCACTGATGATGCCCAACAAGGCTGAATCATGTCTGGGGATGCTTGTGGTCTTGTGCAGAATGCATGTGACCTAGCAGTTCGGGTTGGACTGACTCTTTTGGGGAAGGACCATGCGTGATTTGCATATGGTTTTTGCCCTTCTGTAATGGCTTGGCAGGCTGAAAAATGATGGTCTGGAGATTTTCCCAGAGCTTTGCCCGTGGATATGATTAATTCAAAACCTTCCAGCGATCACCTTTCTGTTTTGCTAAAGTCACCTTGAGTGGGAAGGGTATGCCCAGAAGTGGGTCCCGAGTCTGCCGGACCTAGAGACCCAAGCTACTCCTCACTGATGATGCCCAACAAGGCTGAATCATATCTGTGGATGCTTGTGGTCTCAAGCAGAAGGGATGTGACCTAGCAGTTCGGGATGGACTGCCACTTTTGGGGTAGGACAAGGCCTGATTTGGTTATGGTTTTTCCCCTTCTGTAATGGCTTGGCAGGCTGAAAAATGATGGTCTGGAGGGTTGCCCAGAGTTTTGCCAGTGGTTATGATGAATTCAAAACCTTCCAGCGATCACCTTTCTGTTTGCTAAAGTCACAGCGAGTGGGACGGGTATGCCCAGACGTGGGTCCCGAGTTTGCCGGGCCTAGAGACCCAAGCTACTCCTCACTGATGACGCCCAACAAGGCTGAAACATGTCTGGGGATGCTTGTGGTCTTGTGCAGAATGGATGTGACCTAGCAGTTCGGGTTGGACTGCCTCTTTTGGGGAAGGACCATGCCTGATTTGCATATGGTTTTTGCCCTTTTGTAATGGCTTGGCAGGCTGAAAATGATGGTCTGGAGGGTTGCCCAGAGCTTTGCCCGTGGTTATGATGAATACAAAACCTTCCAGCGATCACCATTCTGTTTTGCTAAGTCACCCCGAGTGGGACGGGTATGCCCAGGCGTGGGTCCCGAGTGTGGCGGGCTTAGAGACCCAAGCTACTCCTCACTGATGACGCCCAACAAGGCAGAATCATGGCTGGGGATGCTTGTGGTCTCATGCAGAAGGGATGTGACCTAGCAGTTCGGGCTGGACTGCCTCTTTTGGGGTAGGACCAGGCCTGATTTGGATATGGTTTTTCCCCTTCTGTAATGGCTTGGCAGGCTGAAAAATGATGGTCTGGAGATTTTCCCAGAGTTTTGCCAGTGGTTATGATGAATTCAAAACCTTCCAGCGATCACCTTTCTGTTTGCTAAAGTCACAGCGAGTGGGACGGGTATGCCCAGACGTGGGTCCCGAGTTTGCCGGGCCTAGAGACCCAAGCTACTCCTCACTGATGACGCCCAACAAGGCTGAAACATGTCTGGGGATGCTTGTGGTCTTGTGCAGAATGGATGTAACCTAGCAGTTCGGGTTGGACTGCCTCTTTTGGGGAAGGACCATGCGTGATTTGCATATGGTTTTTGCCCTTCTGTAATGGCTTGGCAGGCTGAAAAATGATGGTCTGGAGGGTTGCCCAGAGCTTTGCCCGTGGTTATGATGAATTCAAAACCTTCCAGCGATCACCTTTCTGTTTTGCTAAAGTCACAGCGAGTGGGACGGGTATGCCCAGATGTGGGTCCCGAGTTTGCCGGGCCTAGAGACCCAGGCTACTCCTCACTGATGACGCCCAACAAGGCAGAATCATGTCTGGGGATGCTTGTGGTCTCATGCAGAAAGGATGTGACCTAGCAGTTCGGGCTGGACTGCCTCTTTTGGGGTAGGACCAGGCCTGATTTGCATATGGTTTTTCCCCTTCTGTAATGGCTTGGCAGGCTGAAAAATGATGGTCTGGAGATTTTCCCAGAGCTTTGCCCGTGGTTATGATTAATTCAAAACCTTCCAGCGATCACCTTTCTGTTTTGCTAAAGTCACCTTGAGTGGGAAGGGTATGCCCAGAAGTGGGTCCCGAGTCTGCCGGACCTAGAGACCCAAGCTACTCCTCACTGATGATGCCCAACAAGGCTGAATCATATCTGTGGATGCTTGTGGTCTCAAGCAGAAGGGATGTGACCTAGCAGTTCGGGATGGACTGCCACTTTTGGGGTAGGACAAGGCCTGATTTGGTTATGGTTTTTCCCCTTCTGTAATGGCTTGGCAGGCTGAAAAATGATGGTCTGGAGGGTTGCCTAGAGTTTTGCCAGTGGTTATGATGAATTCAAAACCTTCCAGCGATCACCTTTCTGTTTGCTAAAGTCACAGCGAGTGGGACGGGTATGCCCAGACGTGGGTCCCGAGTTTGCCGGGCCTAGAGACCCAAGCTACTCCTCACTGATGACGCCCAACAAGGCTGAAACATGTCTGGGGATGCTTGTGGTCTTGTGCAGAATGGATGTGACCTAGCAGTTCGGGTTGGACTGCCTCTTTTGGGGAAGGACCATGCCTGATTTGCATATGGTTTTTGCCCTTTTGTAATGGCTTGGCAGGCTGAAAATGATGGTCTGGAGGGTTGCACAGAGCTTTGCCCGTGGTTATGATGAATACAAAACCTTCCAGCGATCACCATTCTGTTTTGCTAAGTCACCCCGAGTGGGACGGGTATGCCCAGGCGTGGGTCCCGAGTGTGCCGGGCTTAGAGACCCAAGCTACTCCTCATTGATGACGCCCAACAAGGCAGAATCATGGCTGGGGATGCTTGTGGTCTCATGCAGAAGGGATGTGACCTAGCAGTTCGGGCTGGACTGCCTCTTTTGGGGTAGGACCAGGCCTGATTTGCATATGGTTTTTACCCTTCTGTAATGGCTTGGCAGGCCGAAAAATGATGGTCTGGAGATTTTCCCAGAGTTTTGCCAGTGGTTATGATGAATTCAAAACCTTCCAGCGATCACCTTTCTGTTTGCTAAAGTCACAGCGAGTGGGACGGGTATGCCCAGACGTGGGTCCCGAGTTTGCCGGGCCTAGAGACCCAAGCTACTCCTCACTGATGACGCCCAACAAGGCTGAAACATGTCTGGGGATGCTTGTGGTCTTGTGCAGAATGGATGTAACCTAGCAGTTCGGGTTGGACTGCCTCTTTTGGGGAAGGACCATGCGTGATTTGCATATGGTTTTTGCCCTTCTGTAATGGCTTTGTAGGCTGAAAAATGATGGTCTGGAGGGTTGCCCAGAGCTTTGCCCGTGGTTATGATGAATTCAAAACCTTCCAGCGATCACCTTTCTGTTTTGCTAAAGTCACAGCGAGTGGGACGGGTATGCCCAGATGTGGGTCCCGAGTTTGCCGGGCCTAGAGACCCAGGCTACTCCTCACTGATGACGCCCAACAAGGCATAATCATGTTTGGGGATGCTTGTGGTCTCATGCAGAAGGGATGTGACCTAGCAGTTCGGGCTGGACTGCCTCTTTTGGGGTAGGACCATGCCTGATTTGCATATGGTTTTTCCCCTTCTGTAATGGCTTGGCAGGCTGAAAAATTATGGTCTGGAGATTTTCACAGAGCTTTGCCCGTGGTCATGATTAATTCAAAACCTTCCAGTGATCACCTTTCTGTTTTGCTAAAGTCACCTTGAGTGGGAAGGGTATGCCTAGAAGTGGGTCCTGAGTCTGCCGGACCTAGAGACCCAAGCTACTCCTCACTGATGATGCCCAACAAGGCTGAATCATATCTGTGGATGCTTGTGGTCTCAAGCAGAAGGGTTGTGACCTAGCAGTTCGGGATGGATTGCCACTTTTGGGGTAGGACAAGGCCTGATTTGGTTATGGTTTTTCCCCTTCTGTAATGGCTTGGCAGGCTGAAAAATGATGGTCTGGAGGGTTGCCCAGAGTTTTGCCAGTGGTTATGATGAATTCAAAACCTTCCAGCGATCACCTTTCTGTTTTGCTAAGTCACCCCGAGTGGGACGGGTATGCCCAGGCGTGGGTCCCGAGTGTGCCGGGCTTAGAGACCCAAGCTACTCCTGACTGATGACGCCCAACAAGGCAGAAACATGTCTGGGGATGCTTGTGGTCTCATGCAGAAGGGATGTGACCTAGCAGTTCGGGCTGGACTGCCTCTTTTGGGGTAGGACCAGGCCTGATTTGCATATGGTTTTTCCTCTTCTATAATGGCTTGGGAGGCTGAAAAATGATGGTCTGGAGATTTTCCCAGAGCTTTTCACGTGGTTATGATTAATTCAAAACCTTCCAGCGATCACCTTTCTGTTTTGCTAAACTCACCTTGAGTGGGAAGGGTATGCCCAGACGTGGGTCCCGAGTCTGCCGGGCCTAGAGACCCAAGCTACTCCTCACTGATGATGCCCAACAAGGCTGAATCATGTCTGGGGATGCTTGTGGTCTCATGCAGAAGGGATGTGACCTAGCAGTTCAGGATGGACTGCCTCTTTTGGTGTAGGACAAAGCCTGATTTGGTTATGGTTTTTCCCCTTCTGTAATGGCTTGGCAGGCTGAAAAATGATGGTCTGGAGGGTTTGCCCAGAGTTTTGCCAGTGGTTATGATGAAGTCAAAACCTTCCAGCGATCACTTTTCTATTTGCTAAAGTCACAGCGAGTGGGACGGGTATGCCCAGACGTGGGTCCCGAGTTTGCCGGGCCTAGAGACCCAAGCTACTCCTCACTGATGACGCCCAACAAGGCTGAAACATGTCTGGGGATGCTTGTGGTCTCATGCAGAAGGGATGTGACCTAGCAGTTCGGGCTGGACTGCCTCTTTTGGGGTAGGACCAGGCCTGATTTGCATATGGTTTTTCCCCTTCTGTAATGGCTTGGCAGGCTGAAAAATGATGGTCTGGAGATTTTCCCAGAGCTTTGCCCGTGGTTATGATTAATTCAAAACCTTCCAGCGATCACCTTTCTGTTTTGCTAAACTCACCTTGAGTGGGAAGGGTATGCCCAGACGTGGGTCCCGAGTCTGCCGGGCCTAGAGACCCAAGCTACTCCTCACTGATGATGCCCAACAAGGCTGAATCATGTCTGGGGATGCTTGTGGTCTCATGCAGAAGGGATGTGACCTAGCAGTTCGGGCTGGACTGCCTCTTTTGGGGTAGGACCAGGCCTGATTTGCATATGGTTTTTCCCCTTCTGTAATGGCTTGGCAGGCTGAAAAATGATGGTCTGGAGATTTTCCCAGAGCTTTGCCCGTGGTTATGATTAATTCAAAACCTTCCAGCGATCACCTTTCTGTTTTGCTAAAGTCACCTTGAGTGGGAAGGGTATGCCCAGACGTGGGTCCCGAGTCTTCCGGGCCTAGAACCCAAGCTACTCCTCACTTATGATGCCCAACAAGGCTGAATCATATCTGTGGATGCTTGTGGTCTCAAGCAGAAGGGATGTGACCTAGCAGTTCGGGTTGGACTGCCTCTTTTGGGGAAGGACCAGGCCTGATTTGCATATGGTTTTTGCCCTTCTGTAATGGATTGGCAGGCTGAAAAATGATGGTCTGGAGGGTTGCCCAGAGCTTTGCCGGTGGTTATGATTAATTCAATACCTTCCAGCGATCACCTTTCCGTTTTTGCTAAAGTTGCCCCGAGTGGGACGGGTATGCCCAGACGTGAGTCCCGAGTCTGCCGGGCCTAGAGACCCAAGCTACTCCTCACTGATGATGCCCAACAAGGCTGAAACATGTCTGGGGATGCTTGTGGTCTCACGCAGAAGGGGTGTGACCTAGCAGTTCGGGCTGGACTGCCTCTTTTAGAGTAGGACCAGCCCTGATTTGCATATGGTTTTTCCCCTTCTGTAATGGCTTGGCAGGCTGAAAAATGATGGTCTGGGGATTTTCCCAGAGCTTTGCCCGTGGTTATGATTAATTCAAAACCTTCCAGCGATCACCTTTCTGTTTTGCTAAAGTCACAGCGAGTGGGATGAGTCTGACCAGACGTGAGTCCCGATTCTGCCGGGCCTAGAGACCCAAGCTACTCCTCACTGATGATGCCCAACAAGGCTGAAACATGTCTGGGGATGCTTGTGGTCTCTTGCAGAAGGGATGTGAACTAGCAGTTTTGGATGGACTGCCTCTTTTGGGGTAGGACCAGGCCTGATTTGCTTATGGTTTTTCCCCTTCTGTATTGGCTTGGCAGGCTGAAAAATGATGGTCTGGAGGGTTGCCCAGAGCTTTGCCCGTGGTTATGATGAATTCAAAACCTTCCAGCGATCACCTTTCTGTTTTGCTAAAGTCACAGTGAGTGGGACGGGTATGCCTAGATGTGGGTCCCGAGTTTGCCGGGCCTAGAGACCCAGGCTACTCCTCATTGATGACGCCCAACAAGGCTGAAATATGTCTGGGGATGCTTGTTTTCTTGTGCAGAATGGATGTGACCTAGCAGTTCGGGTTGGACTGCCTCTTTTGGCGTAGGACCAGGCCTGATTTGCATATGGTTTTTCCCCTTCTGTAATGGCTTGGCAGGCTGAAAAATGATGGTCTGGAGGGTTGCCCAGAGCTTTGCCCGTGGTTATGATTAATTCAAAACCTTCCAGCGATCACCTTTCTGTTTTGCTAATTCACCCCGAGTGGGACGGGTATGCCCAGGCGTGGGTCCCGAGTTTGCTGGGACTCACTGATGACGCCCAACAAGGCAGAATCATGTCTGGGGATGCTTGTGGTCTCATGCAGAAGGGATGTGACCTAGCAGTTCGGGCTGGACTGCCTCTTTTGGGGTGGGACCAGGCCTGATTTGCATATGGTTTTTCCCCTTCTGTAATGGCTTGGCAGGCTGAAAAATGATGGTCTGGAGATTTTCCCAGAGCATTGCCCGTGGTTATGATTAATTCAAAACCTTCCAGCGATCACCTTTCGGTTTTGCTAAAGTCACCCCGAGTGGGACGGGTATGCCCAGGCCTGGGTCCCGAGTTTGCCAGGCTTAGAGACCCAAGCTACTCCTCACTGATGACGCCCAACAAGGCTGAATCATGTCTGGGGATGCTTGTGGTCTCGTGCAGAACGGGATGTGACCTAGCAGTTCGGGTTGGACTGTCTCTTTTTGGGTAGGACCAGGCCTGATTTGCATATGGTTTTTCCCCTTCTGTAATGACCCGGGAGGATAGCTCAGCGGCAGCGTGCGCGTCTTGGAAGCAAGACGACACGAAGCAGCAACAGGTTCGATCCCCGGGTCCGCGCTTAGAAACCTCCGGGTGTTTAAGCGCGTTATAAATACGTAACTAAGACAAACAAACACAATTACGCAACTAAGAAAAACAAACAATTCCTGTAACAGCGCCTCGATGCCTGCGGGCTGTGTGAGCGCTTTATAAATGTAAATAAATAAATAAAATAAATAAATAATGGCTTGGCACGCTGAAAAATGATTATCTGGAGGGTTGCCCAGAGCTTTTCCCGTGGTTATGATGAATTCAAAACCTTCCAGCGATCACCTTTCTGTTTTGCTAAAGACACAGCGAGTGGGACGGTTATGTGCAGACGTGGGTCCCGAGTTGCTGATGCCCAACAAGGCTGAAACATGTCTGGGGATTCTTGTGGTCTCGTGCAGAACGGGATGTGACCTAGCAGTTCGGGTTGGACTGTCTCTTTTTGGGTAGGACCAGGCCTGATTTGCATATGGTTTTTCCCCTTCTGTAATGGCTTGTCAGGCTGAAATTTATGGTCTGGAGGGTTGCCCAGAGCTTTGCCCGTGGTTATGATTAATTCAAAACCTTCCAGCGATCACCTTTCTGTTTTGCTAAAGTCACCCTGAGTGGGACGGGTATGCCCATATTTGGGTCCCGAGCCTGCCGGGCCTAGAGACCCAAGCTACTCCTCACTGATGCCGTCCAACAAGGCAGAATCATGTCTGGGTATGCTAGTGGTCTCGTGCAGAAGGGATGTGAACTAGCAGTTCGGGATGGACTGCCTCTTTTGGGGTAGGACGAGGCCTGATTTGGTTATGGTTTTTCCCCTTCTGTAATGGCTTGGCAGACCCCTGGTTGAGATAAATTCAAAACCTTCCAGCGATCACCTTTCTGGTTTGCTAAATCACCCCGAGTGGGACGGGTATTCCCAGGCGTGGGTCCCGAGTGTGCCGGGCCTAGAGACCCAAGCTACTCCTCACTGATGACGCCCAACAAGGTAGAATCATGTTTGGGGATGCTTGTGGTCTCATGCAGAAGGGATGTGACCTAGCAGTTCGGGCTGGACTGCCTCTTTTGGGGTAGGACCAGGCCTGATTTGCATATGGTTTTTCCCCTTCTGTAATGGCTTGGCAGGCTGAAAAATGATGGTCTGGAGGTTTGCCCAGAGCTTTGCCCGTGGTTATGATTAATTCAAAATCTTCCAGCGATCACCTTTCTGTTTTGCTAAAGTCACCCTGAGTGGGATGGGTATGCCCAGATGTGGGTCCCGAGCTTTCCGGGCCTAGAGACCCAAACTACTCCTCACTGAAGACGTTCAAAAACAAGGCTGAAACATGTCTGGGGATGCTTGTGGTTCATGCAGAAGGGATGTGACCTAGCAGTTCGGGCTGGACTGCCTCTTTTGGGGTAGGATCAGGCCTCATTTGCGTATGGTTTTTGCCCTTCTGTAATAGCTTGGCAGAATGAAAAATGATGGTCTGGAGGGTTGCCCAGAGCTTTGCCCATGGTTATGATTAATTCAAAACCTTCCAGCGATCCCCTTTCCGTTTTGTTAAAGTTACCCCGAGTGGGACGGGTATGCCCAGACCTCTGTCCCGAGTCTGCCGGGCCTAGAGACCCAAGCTACTCCTCACTGATGATGCCCAACAAGGCTGAATCATGTCTGGGGATGCTTGTGGTCTTGTGCAGAATGCATGTGACCTAGCAGTTCGGGTTGGACTGCCTCTTTTGGGGAAGGACCATGCGTGATTTGCATATGGTTTTTGCCCTTCTGTAATGGCTTGGCAGGCTGAAAAATGATGGTCTGGAGATTTTCCCAGAGCTTTGCCCGTGGATATGATTAATTCAAAACCTTCCAGCGATCACCTTTCTGTTTTGCTAAAGTCACCTTGAGTGGGAAGGGTATGCCCAGAAGTGGGTCCCGAGTCTGCCGGACCTAGAGACCCAAGCTACTCCTCACTGATGATGCCCAACAAGGCTGAATCATATCTGTGGATGCTTGTGGTCTCAAGCAGAAGGGATGTGACCTAGCAGTTCGGGATGGACTGCCACTTTTGGGGTAGGACAAGGCCTGATTTGGTTATGGTTTTTCCCCTTCTGTAATGGCTTGGCAGGCTGAAAAATGATGGTCTGGAGGGTTGCCCAGAGTTTTGCCAGTGGTTATGATGAATTCAAAACCTTCCAGCGATCACCTTTCTGTTTGCTAAAGTCACAGCGAGTGGGACGGGTATGCCCAGACGTGGGTCCCGAGTTTGCCGGGCCTAGAGACCCAAGCTACTCCTCACTGATGACGCCCAACAAGGCTGAAACATGTCTGGGGATGCTTGTGGTCTTGTGCAGAATGGATGTGACCTAGCAGTTCGGGTTGGACTGCCTCTTTTGGGGAAGGACCATGCCTGATTTGCATATGGTTTTTGCCCTTTTGTAATGGCTTGGCAGGCTGAAAATGATGGTCTGGAGGGTTGCCCAGAGCTTTGCCCGTGGTTATGATGAATACAAAACCTTCCAGCGATCACCATTCTGTTTTGCTAAGTCACCCCGAGTGGGACGGGTATGCCCAGGCGTGGGTCCCGAGTGTGGCGGGCTTAGAGACCCAAGCTACTCCTCACTGATGACGCCCAACAAGGCAGAATCATGGCTGGGGATGCTTGTGGTCTCATGCAGAAGGGATGTGACCTAGCAGTTCGGGCTGGACTGCCTCTTTTGGGGTAGGACCAGGCCTGATTTGGATATGGTTTTTCCCCTTCTGTAATGGCTTGGCAGGCTGAAAAATGATGGTCTGGAGATTTTCCCAGAGTTTTGCCAGTGGTTATGATGAATTCAAAACCTTCCAGCGATCACCTTTCTGTTTGCTAAAGTCACAGCGAGTGGGACGGGTATGCCCAGACGTGGGTCCCGAGTTTGCCGGGCCTAGAGACCCAAGCTACTCCTCACTGATGACGCCCAACAAGGCTGAAACATGTCTGGGGATGCTTGTGGTCTTGTGCAGAATGGATGTAACCTAGCAGTTCGGGTTGGACTGCCTCTTTTGGGGAAGGACCATGCGTGATTTGCATATGGTTTTTGCCCTTCTGTAATGGCTTGGCAGGCTGAAAAATGATGGTCTGGAGGGTTGCCCAGAGCTTTGCCCGTGGTTATGATGAATTCAAAACCTTCCAGCGATCACCTTTCTGTTTTGCTAAAGTCACAGCGAGTGGGACGGGTATGCCCAGATGTGGGTCCCGAGTTTGCCGGGCCTAGAGACCCAGGCTACTCCTCACTGATGACGCCCAACAAGGCAGAATCATGTCTGGGGATGCTTGTGGTCTCATGCAGAAAGGATGTGACCTAGCAGTTCGGGCTGGACTGCCTCTTTTGGGGTAGGACCAGGCCTGATTTGCATATGGTTTTTCCCCTTCTGTAATGGCTTGGCAGGCTGAAAAATGATGGTCTGGAGATTTTCCCAGAGCTTTGCCCGTGGTTATGATTAATTCAAAACCTTCCAGCGATCACCTTTCTGTTTTGCTAAAGTCACCTTGAGTGGGAAGGGTATGCCCAGAAGTGGGTCCCGAGTCTGCCGGACCTAGAGACCCAAGCTACTCCTCACTGATGATGCCCAACAAGGCTGAATCATATCTGTGGATGCTTGTGGTCTCAAGCAGAAGGGATGTGACCTAGCAGTTCGGGATGGACTGCCACTTTTGGGGTAGGACAAGGCCTGATTTGGTTATGGTTTTTCCCCTTCTGTAATGGCTTGGCAGGCTGAAAAATGATGGTCTGGAGGGTTGCCCAGAGTTTTGCCAGTGGTTATGATGAATTCAAAACCTTCCAGCGATCACCTTTCTGTTTGCTAAAGTCACAGCGAGTGGGACGGGTATGCCCAGACGTGGGTCCCGAGTTTGCCGGGCCTAGAGACCCAAGCTACTCCTCACTGATGACGCCCAACAAGGCTGAAACATGTCTGGGGATGCTTGTGGTCTTGTGCAGAATGGATGTGACCTAGCAGTTCGGGTTGGACTGCCTCTTTTGGGGAAGGACCATGCCTGATTTGCATATGGTTTTTGCCCTTTTGTAATGGCTTGGCAGGCTGAAAATGATGGTCTGGAGGGTTGCCCAGAGCTTTGCCCGTGGTTATGATGAATACAAAACCTTCCAGCGATCACCATTCTGTTTTGCTAAGTCACCCCGAGTGGGACGGGTATGCCCAGGCGTGGGTCCCGAGTGTGCCGGGCTTAGAGACCCAAGCTACTCCTCATTGATGACGCCCAACAAGGCAGAATCATGGCTGGGGATGCTTGTGGTCTCATGCAGAAGGGATGTGACCTAGCAGTTCGGGCTGGACTGCCTCTTTTGGGGTAGGACCAGGCCTGATTTGCATATGGTTTTTCCCCTTCTGTAATGGCTTGGCAGGCCGAAAAATGATGGTCTGGAGATTTTCCCAGAGTTTTGCCAGTGGTTATGATGAATTCAAAACCTTCCAGCGATCACCTTTCTGTTTGCTAAAGTCACAGCGAGTGGGACGGGTATGCCCAGACGTGGGTCCCGAGTTTGCCGGGCCTAGAGACCCAAGCTACTCCTCACTGATGACGCCCAACAAGGCTGAAACATGTCTGGGGATGCTTGTGGTCTTGTGCAGAATGGATGTAACCTAGCAGTTCGGGTTGGACTGCCTCTTTTGGGGAAGGACCATGCGTGATTTGCATATGGTTTTTGCCCTTCTGTAATGGCTTGGCAGGCTGAAAAATGATGGTCTGGAGGGTTGCCCAGAGCTTTGCCCGTGGTTATGATGAATTCAAAACCTTCCAGCGATCACCTTTCTGTTTTGCTAAAGTCACAGCGAGTGGGACGGGTATGCCCAGATGTGGGTCCCGAGTTTGCCGGGCCTAGAGACCCAGGCTACTCCTCACTGATGACGCCCAACAAGGCATAATCATGTCTGGGGATGCTTGTGGTCTCATGCAGAAGGGATGTGACCTAGCAGTTCGGGCTGGACTGCCTCTTTTGGGGTAGGACCATGCCTGATTTGCATATGGTTTTTCCCCTTCTGTAATGGCTTGGCAGGCTGAAAAATTATGGTCTGGAGATTTTCACAGAGCTTTGCCCGTGGTCATGATTAATTCAAAACCTTCCAGTGATCACCTTTCTGTTTTGCTAAAGTCACCTTGAGTGGGAAGGGTATGCCTAGAAGTGGGTCCTGAGTCTGCCGGACCTAGAGACCCAAGCTACTCCTCACTGATGATGCCCAACAAGGCTGAATCATATCTGTGGATGCTTGTGGTCTCAAGCAGAAGGGTTGTGACCTAGCAGTTCGGGATGGATTGCCACTTTTGGGGTAGGACAAGGCCTGATTTGGTTATGGTTTTTCCCCTTCTGTAATGGCTTGGCAGGCTGAAAAATGATGGTCTGGAGGGTTGCCCAGAGTTTTGCCAGTGGTTATGATGAATTCAAAACCTTCCAGCGATCACCTTTCTGTTTTGCTAAGTCACCCCGAGTGGGACGGGTATGCCCAGGCGTGGGTCCCGAGTGTGCCGGGCTTAGAGACCCAAGCTACTCCTGACTGATGACGCCCAACAAGGCAGAAACATGTCTGGGGATGCTTGTGGTCTCATGCAGAAGGGATGTGACCTAGCAGTTCGGGCTGGACTGCCTCTTTTGGGGTAGGACCAGGCCTGATTTGCATATGGTTTTTCCTCTTCTATAATGACTTGGGAGGCTGAAAAATGATGGTCTGGAGATTTTCCCAGAGCTTTTCACGTGGTTATGATTAATTCAAAACCTTCCAGCGATCACCTTTCTGTTTTGCTAAACTCACCTTGAGTGGGAAGGGTATGCCCAGACGTGGGTCCCGAGTCTGCCGGGCCTAGAGACCCAAGCTACTCCTCACTGATGATGCCCAACAAGGCTGAATCATGTCTGGGGATGCTTGTGGTCTCATGCAGAAGGGATGTGACCTAGCAGTTCAGGATGGACTGCCTCTTTTGGTGTAGGACAAAGCCTGATTTGGTTATGGTTTTTCCCCTTCTGTAATGGCTTGGCAGGCTGAAAAATGATGGTCTGGAGGGTTTGCCCAGAGTTTTGCCAGTGGTTATGATGAAGTCAAAACCTTCCAGCGATCACTTTTCTATTTGCTAAAGTCACAGCGAGTGGGACGGGTATGCCCAGACGTGGGTCCCGAGTTTGCCGGGCCTAGAGACCCAAGCTACTCCTCACTGATGACGCCCAACAAGGCTGAAACATGTCTGGGGATGCTTGTGGTCTCATGCAGAAGGGATGTGACCTAGCAGTTCGGGCTGGACTGCCTCTTTTGGGGTAGGACCAGGCCTGATTTGCATATGGTTTTTCCCCTTCTGTAATGGCTTGGCAGGCTGAAAAATGATGGTCTGGAGATTTTCCCAGAGCTTTGCCCGTGGTTATGATTAATTCAAAACCTTCCAGCGATCACCTTTCTGTTTTGCTAAAGTCACCTTGAGTGGGAAGGGTATGCCCAGACGTGGGTCCCGAGTCTTCCGGGCCTAGAACCCAAGCTACTCCTCACTTATGATGCCCAACAAGGCTGAATCATATCTGTGGATGCTTGTGGTCTCAAGCAGAAGGGATGTGACCTAGCAGTTCGGGTTGGACTGCCTCTTTTGGGGAAGGACCAGGCCTGATTTGCATATGGTTTTTGCCCTTCTGTAATGGATTGGCAGGCTGAAAAATGATGGTCTGGAGGGTTGCCCAGAGCTTTGCCGGTGGTTATGATTAATTCAATACCTTCCAGCGATCACCTTTCCGTTTTTGCTAAAGTTGCCCCGAGTGGGACGGGTATGCCCAGACGTGAGTCCAGAGTCTGCCGGGCCTAGAGACCCAAGCTACTCCTCACTGATGATGCCCAACAAGGCTGAAACATGTCTGGGGATGCTTGTGGTCTCACGCAGAAGGGGTGTGACCTAGCAGTTCGGGCTGGACTGCCTCTTTTAGAGTAGGACCAGCCCTGATTTGCATATGGTTTTTCCCCTTCTGTAATGGCTTGGCAGGCTGAAAAATGATGGTCTGGGGATTTTCCCAGAGCTTTGCCCGTGGTTATGATTAATTCAAAACCTTCCAGCGATCACCTTTCTGTTTTGCTAAAGTCACAGCGAGTGGGATGAGTCTGACCAGACGTGAGTCCCGATTCTGCCGGGCCTAGAGACCCAAGCTACTCCTCACTGATGATGCCCAACAAGGCTGAAACATGTCTGGGGATTCTTGTGGTCTCGTGCAGAAGGGGATGTGACTTATCAGTTCGGGTTAGACTGCCTCTTTTGGGGTAGGACCAGGCCTGTTTTGCATATGCTTTTTCCCCTTCTGTAATGGCTTGTCAGGCTGAAATTTATGGTCTGGAGGGTTGCCCAGAGCTTTGCCCGTGGTTATGATTAATTCAAAACCTTCCAGCGATCACCTTTCTATTTTGCTAAAGTCACCCTGAGTGGGACGGGTATGACCAGATGTGGGTCCCGAGCCTGCCGGGCCTAGAGACCCAAGCTACTCCTCACTGAAGATGCCCAAAAACAAGGCTGAAACATGTCTGGGGATGCTTGTGGTTCGTGCAGAAAGGATGTGACCTAGCAGTTCGGGCTGGACTGCCTCTTTTGGGGTAGGACCAGGCCTGATTTGCATATGGTTTTTCCCCTTCTGTAATGGCTTGGCAGGCTGAAAAATGATGTTCTAGAGGGTTGCCCAGAGCTTTGCCAATGGTTATGATTAGTTCAAACCCTTCCAGCGATCACCTTTCTGTTTTGCTATAGTCACCCAGATTGGACTGGGTATGCCCAGACATGGGTCCAGAGTCTGCCGGGCCTATAGACCCAAGCTACTCCTCACTGATAACGCCCAACAAGGCTGAAACATGTCTGGGGATGCTTGTGGTTCATGCAGAAGGGATGTGACCTAGCAGTCCGGGCTGGATGCCTCTTTTGGGCTAGGACCAGGCCTGATTTGCATATGGTTTTTCCCCTTCTGTAATGGCTTGACAGGCTGAAAAAAGATGGTCTGGAGGGTTGCCCAGAGCTTTGCCCGTGGTTATGATTAATTCAAAACCTTCCCGCGATCACCTTTCCGTTTTGCTAAAGTTGCCCCGAGTGGGACGGGTATGCCCAGACGTGGGTCCCGAGTCTGCCGGGCCTAGAGACCCAAGCTACTCCTCACTGATGATGCCCAACAAGGCTGAAACATGTCTGGGGATGCTTGTGGTCTCATGAAGAAGGGATGTTACCTAGCAGTTCGGGCTGGACTGCCTCTTTTAGGGTAGGACCAGGCCTGATTTGCATATGGTTTTTCCCCTTCTGTAATGGCGTGGCAGGCTGAATAATGATGGACTGGAGGGTTGCCCAGAGCTTTGCCCGTGGTTATGATTAATTCAAAACCTTCCAGCGATCACCTTTCTGTTTTCCTAAAGTCACCCTGAGTGGGATGGGTATCCCCAGACGTGGGTCCCGAGCCTGCCGGGCCTAGAGATCCAAGCTACTCCTCACTGATGATGCCCAACAAGGCTTAAACATGTCTGGGGATGCTTGTGGTCTCTTGCAGAAGGGATGTGAACTAGCAGTTCGGGATGGACTGCCTCTTTTGGGGTAGGACCAGGCCTGATTTGGTTATGGTTTTTCCCCTTCTGTAATGGCTTGGCAAGCTGAAAAATGATGGTCTGGAGGGTTGCCCAGAGCTTTGCCCGTGGTTATGATGAATTCAAAACCTTCCAGCGATCACCTTTCTGTTTTGCTAAAGTCACAGTGAGTGGGACGGGTATGCCTAGATGTGGGTCCCGAGTTTGCCGGGCCTAGAGACCCAGGCTACTTCTCATTGATGACGCCCAACAAGGCTGAAATATGTCTGGGGATGCTTGTTTTCTTGTGCAGAATGGATGTGACCTTGCAGTTCGGGTTGGACTGCCTCTTTTGGCGTAGGACCAGGTCTGATTTGCATATGGTTTTTCCCCTTCTGTAATGGCTTGGCAGGCTGAAAAATGATTGTCTGGAGATTTGCCCAGAGCATTGCCCGTGGTTATGATTAATTCAAAACCTTCCAGCGATCACCTTTCTGTTTGCTAAAGTCACAGCGAGTGGGACGGGTATGCCCAGACGTGGGTCCCGAGTTTGCCGGGCCTAGAGACCCAAGCTACTCCTCACTGATGACGCCCAACAAGGCTGAAACATGTCTGGGGATGCTTGTGGTCTTGTGCAGAATGGATGTGACCTAGCAGTTCGGGTTGGACTGCCTCTTTTGGGGAAGGACCATGCGTGATTTGCATATGGTTTTTGCCCTTCTGTAATGGCTTGGCAGGCTGAAAAATGATTGTCTGGAGGGTTGCCCAGAGCTTTGCCCGGGGTTATGATGAATTCAAAACCTTCCAGCGATCACCTTTCTGTTTTGCTAAAGTCACAGCGAGTGGGACGGGTATGCCCAGATGTGGGTCCCGAGTTTGCCGGGCCTAGAGACCCAGGCTACTCCTCACTGATGACGCCCAACAAGGCAGAATCATGTCTGGGGATGCTTGTGGTCTCATGCAGAAGGGATGTGACCTAGCAGTTCGGGCTGGACTGCCTCTTTTGGGGTAGGACCAGGCCTGATTTGCATATGGTTTTTCCCCTTCTGTAATGGCTTGGCAGGCTGAAAAATGATGGCCTGGACATTTTCCCAGAGCTTTGCCCGTGGTTATGATTAATTCAAAACCTTCCAGCGATCACCTTTCTGTTTTGCTAAAGTCACCTTGAGTGGGACGGGTATGCCCAGATGTGGGTCCCGAGTTTGCCGGGCCTAGAGACCCAGGCTACTCCTCACTGATGACGCCCAACAAGGCAGAATCATGTCTGGGGATGCTTGTGGTCTCAAGCAGAAGGGATGTGACCTAGCAGTTCGGGATGGACTGCCACTTTTGGGGTAGGACAAGGCCTGATTTGGTTATGGTTTTTCCCCTTCTGTAATGGCTTGGCAGGCTGAAAAATGATGGTCTGGAGGGTTGCCCAGAGTTTTGCCAGTGGTTATGATGAATTCAAAACCTTCCAGCGATCACCTTTCTGTTTGCTAAAGTCACAGCGAGTGGGACGGGTATGCCCAGACGTGGGTCCCGAGTTTGCCGGGCCTAGAGACCCAAGCTACTCCTCACTGATGACGCCCAACAAGGCTGAAACATGTCTGGGGATGCTTGTGGTCTTGTGCAGAATGGATCTGACCTAGCAGTTCGGGTTGGACTGCCTCTTTTGGGGAAGGACCATGCCTGATTTGCATATGGTTTTTGCCCTTCTGTAATGGCTTGGCAGGCTGAAAATGATGGTCTGGAGGGTTGCCCAGAGCTTTGCCCGTGGTTATGATGAATTCAAAACCTTCCAGCGATCACCATTCTGTTTTGCTAAGTCACCCCGAGTGGGACGGGTATGCCCAGGCGTGGGTCCCGAGTGTGGCGGGCTTAGAGACCCAAGCTACTCCTCACTGATGATGCCAAACAAGGCAGAATCATGTCTGGGGATGCTTGTGGTTTCATGCACAAGGGATGTGACCTAGCAGTTCGGGCTGGACTGCCTCTTTTGGGGTAGGACCAGGCCTGATTTGCATATGGTTTTTCCCCTTCTATAATGGCTTGGCAGGCTGAAAAATGATGGTCTGGAGATTTTCCCAGAGCTTTGCCCGTGGTTATGATTAATTCAAAACCTTCCAGCGATCACCTTTCTGTTTTGCTAAAGTCACCTTGAGTGGGAAGGGTATGCCCAGACGTGGGTCCTGAGTGTGCCGGGCCTAGAGACCCAAGCTACTCCTCACTGATGATGCCCAACAAGGCTGAATCATGTCTGGGGATGCTAGTGGTCTCATGCAGAAGGGATGTGACCTAGCAGTTCAGGATGGACTGCCTCTTTTGGTGTAGGACAAAGCCTGATTTGGTTATGGTTTTTCCCCTTCTGTAATGGCTTGGCAGGCTGAAAAATGATGGTCTGGAGGGTTTGCCCAGAGTTTTGCCAGTGGTTATGATGAATTCAAAACCTTCCAGCGATCACTTTTCTATTTGCTAAAGTCACAGCGAGTGGGACGGGTATGCCCAGACGTGGGTCCCGAGTTTGCCGGGCCTAGAGACCCAAGCTACTCCTCACTGATGACGCCCAACAAGGCTGAAACATGTCTGGGGATGCTTGTGGTCTCATGCAGAAGGGATGTGACCTAGCAGTTCGGGCTGGACTGCCTCTTTTGGGGTAGGACCAGGTCTGATTTGCATATGGTTTTTCCCCTTCTGTAATGGCTTGGCAGGCTGAAAAATGATGGTCTGGAGATTTTCCCAGAGCTTTGCCCGTGGTTATGATTAATTCAAAACCTTCCAGCGATCACCTTTCTGTTTTGCTAAAGTCACCTTGAGTGGGAAGGGTATGCCCAGACGTGGGTCCCGAGTCTTCCGGGCCTAGAACCCAAGCTACTCCTCACTGATGATGCCCAACAAGGCTGAATCATATCTGTGGATGCTTGTGGTCTCAAGCAGAAGGGATGTGACCTAGCAGTTTGGGATGGACTGCCTCTTTTGGGGTAGGACAAGGCCTGATTTGGTTATGGTTTTTCCCCTTCTGTAATGGCTTGGCAGGCTGAAAAATGATGGTCTGGAGGGTTGCCCAGAGTTTTGCCAGTGGTTATGATGAATTCAAAACCTTCCAGCGATCACCTTTCTGTTTGCTAAAGTCACAGCGAGTGGGATGGGTATGCCCAGACGTGGGTCCCGAGTTTGCCGGGCCTAGAGACCCAAGCTACTCCTCACTGATGACGCCCAACAAGGCTGAAACATGTCTGGGGATGCTTGTGGTCTTGTGCAGAATGGATGTGACCTAGCAGTTCGGGATGGACTGCCTCTTTTGGGGAAGGACCATGCCTGATTTGCATATGGTTTTTGCCCTTCTGTAATGGCTTGGCAGGCTGAAAATGATGGTCTGGAGGGTTTCACAGAGCTTTGCCCGTGGTTCTGATGAATTCAAAACCTTCCAGCGATCACCATTCTGTTTTGCTAAGTCACCCCGAGTGGGACGGGTATGCCCAGGCGTGGGTCCCGAGTGTGCCAGGCTTAGAGACCCAAGCTACTCCTCACTGATGATGCCCAACCAGGCAGAATCATGTCTGGGGATGCTTGTGGTCTCATGCAGAAGGGATGTGACCTAGCAGTTCGGGCTGGACTGCCTCTTTTGGGGTAGGACCAGGCCTGGTTTGCATATGGTTTTTTCCCCTTCTGTAATGGCTTGGCAGGCTGAAAAATGATGGTCTGGAGGTTTTCCCAGAGCTTTGCCCGTGGTTATGATTAATTAAAAACCTTCCAGCGATCACCTTTCTGTTTTGCTATAGTCACCTTGAGTGGGAAGGGTATGCCCAGACGTGGGTCCCGAGTCTGCCGGACCTAGAGACCCAAGCTACTCCTCACTGATGATGCCCAACAAGGCTGAATCATATCTGTGGATGCTTGTGGTCTCAAGCAGAAGGGATGTGACCTAGCAGTTCGGGATGGACTGCCTCTTTTGGGGTAGGACAAGGCCTGATTTGGTTATGGTTTTTCCCCTTCTGTAATGGCTTGGCAGGCTGAAAAATGATGGTCTGGAGGGTTGCCCAGAGTTTTGCCAGTGGCTATGATGAATTCAAAACCTTCCAGCGATCTCCTTTCTGTTTGCTAAAGTCACAGCGAGTGGGACGGGTATGCCCAGACGTGGGTCCCGAGTTTGCCGGGCCTAGAGACCCAAGCTACTCCTCACTGATGACGCCCAACAAGGCTGAAACATGTCTGGGGATGCTTGTGGTCTTGTGCAGAATGGATGTGACCTAGCAGTTCGGGTTGGACTGCCTCTTTTGGGGAAGGACCATGCCTGATTTGCATATGGTTTTTGCCCTTCTGTAATGGCTTGGCAGGCTGAAAATGATGGTCTGGAGGGTTTCCCAGAGCTTTGCCCGTGGTTATGATGAATTCAAAACCTTCCAGCGATCACCATTCTGTTTTGCTAAGTCACCCCGAGTGGGACGGGTATGCCCAGGCATGGGTCCCGAGTGTGCCGGGCTTAGAGACACAAGCTACTCCCCACTAATGACGCCCAACAAGGCAGAATCATGTCTGGGGATGCTTGTAGTCTCATACAGAAGGGATGTGACCTAGCAGTTCGGGCTGGACTGCTTCTTTTGGGGTAGGACCAGGCCTGATTTGCATATGGATTTTTCCCCTTCTGTAATGGCTTGGCAGGCTGAAAAATGATGGTCTGAAGCTTTTCCCAGAGCTTTGCCCGTGGTTATGATGAATTCAAAACCTTCCAGCGATCACCTTTCTGTTTTGCTAAAGTCACCTTGAGTGGGAAGGGTATGCCCAGACGTGGGTCCCGAGTTTGCCGGGCCAAGAGACCCAAGCTACTCCTCACTGATGACGCCCAACAAGGCTGAAACATGTCTGGGGATGCTTGTGGTCTTGTGCAGAATGGATGTGAACCTAGCAGTTCGGGTTGGACTGCCTCTTTTGGGGAAGGACCATGCGTGATTTGCATATGGTTTTTGCCCTTCTGTAATGGCTTGGCAGGCTGAAAAATGATGGTCTGGAGGGCTGCCCAGAGCTTTGCCCGTGGTTATGATTAATTCAATACCTTCCAGCGATCACCTTTCCGTTTTGCTAAAGTTGCCCCGAGTGGGACGGGTATGCCCAGACGTGAGTCCCAAGTCTGCCTGGCCTAGAGACCCAAGCTACTCCTCACTGATGATGCCCAACAAGGCTGAAACATGTCTGGGGATTCATGTGTCGTGCAGAAGGGGATGTGACCTATCAGTTCGGGTTAGACTGCCTCTTTTGGGGTAGGACCAGGCCTGTTTTGCATATGGTTTTTCCCCTTCTGTAATGGCTTGTCAGGCTGAAATTTATGGTCTGGAGCGTTGCCCAGAGCTTTGTCCGTGGTTCTGATTAATTCAAAACCTTCCAGCGATCACCTTTCTATTTTGCTAAAGTCACCCTGAGTGGGACGGGTATGACCAGATGTGGGTCCCGAGCCTGCCGGGCCTAGAGACCCAAGCTACTCCTCACTGAAGATGCCCAAAAACAAGGCTGTAACATGTCTGGGGATGCTTGTGGTTCGTGCAGAAAGGATGTGACCTAGCAGTTCGGGCTGGACTGCCTCTTTTGGGGTAGGACCAGGCCTGATTTGCATATGGTTTTTCCCGTTCTGTAATGGCTTGGCAGGCTGAAAAATGATGGTCTAGAGGGTTGCCCAGAGCTTTGCCAATGGTTATGATTAGTTCAAACCCTTCCAGCGATCACCTTTCCGTTTTGCTATAGTCACCCAGATTGGGCTGGGTATGCCCAGATGTGGGTCCAGAGTCTGCCGGGCCTATAGACCCGAGCTACTCCTCACTGATAATGCCCAACAAGGCTGAAACATGTCTGGGGATGCTTGTGGTCTTGTGCAGAATGGATGTGACCTAGCAGTTCGGGTTGGACTGCCTCTTTTGGGGAAGGACCATGCGTGATTTGCATATGGTTTTTGCCCTTCTGTAATGGCTTGGCAGGCTGAAAAATGATGGTCTGGAGGGTTGCCCAGAGCTTTGCCCGTGGTTATGATTAATTCAATACCTTCCAGCGATCACCTTTCCGTTTTGCTAAAGTTGCCCCGAGTGGGACGCGTATGCCCAGACGTGAGTCCCGAGTCTGCCGGGCCTAGAGACCCAAGCTACCCCTCACTGATGATGCCCAACAAGGCTGAAACATGTCTGGGGATGCTTGTGGTCTCACGCAGAAGGGATGTGACCTAGCAGTTCGGGCTGGACTGCCTCTTTTAGAGTAGGACCAGGCCTGATTTGCATATGGATTTTTCCCCTTCTATAATGGCTTGGCAGGCCTAAAAATGATGGTCTGAAGCTTTTCCCAGAGCTTTGCCCGTGGTTATGATGAATTCAAAACCTTCCAGCGATCACCTTTCTGTTTTGCTAAAGTCACCTTGAGTGGGAAGGGTATGCCCAGACGTGGGTCCCGAGCTTGCCGGGCCAAGAGACCAAAGCTACTCCTCACTGATGACGCCAAACAAGGCTGAAACATGTCTGGGGATTCTTGTGGTCTTGTGCAGAATGGATGTGACCTAGCAGTTCGGGTTGGACTGCCTCTTTTGGGGAAGGACCATGCGTGATTTGCATATGGTTTTTGCCCTTCTGTAATGGCTTGGCAGGCTGAAAAATGATGGTCGGGAGGGCTGCCCAGAGCTTTGCCCGTGGTTATGATTAATTCAATACCTTCCAGCGATCACCTTTCCGTTTTGCTAAAGTTGCCCCGAGTGGGACGGGTATGCCCAGACGTGAGTCCCAAGTCTGCCTGGCCTAGAGACCCAAGCTACTCCTCACTGATGATGCCCAACAAGGCTGAAACATGTCTGGGGATTCTTGTGGTCTCGTGCAGAAGGGGATGTGACCTATCAGTTCGGGTTAGACTGCCTCTTTTGGGGTAGGACCAGGCCTGTTTTGCATATGGTTTTTCCCTTTCTGTAATGGCTTGTCAGGCTGAAATTTATGGTCTGGAGGGTTGCCCAGAGCTTTGCCCCTGGTTCTGATTAATTCAAAACCTTCCAGCGATCACCTTTCTATTTTGCTAAAGTCACCCTGAGTGGGAAGGGTATGACCAGATGTGGGTCCCGAGCCTGCCGGGCCTAGAGACCCAAGCTACTCCTCACTGAAGATGCCCAAAAACAAGGCTGAAACATGTCTGGGGATGCTTGTGGTTCATGCAGAAAGGATGTGACCTAGCAGTTCGGGCTGGACTGCATCTTTTGGGGTAGGACCAGGCCTGATTTGCATATGGTTTTTCCCCTTCTGTAATGGCTTGGCAGGCTGAAAAATGATGGTCTAGAGGGTTGCCCAGAGCTTTGCCAATGGTTATGATTAGTTCAAACCCTTCCAGCGATCACCTTTCCGTTTTGCTATAGTCACCCAGATTGGGCTGGGTATGCCCAGACGTGGGTCCAGAGTCTGCCGGGCCTATAGACCCGAGCTACTCCTCACTGATAACGCCCAACAAGGCTGAAACATGTCTGGGGATGCTTGTGGTCTTGTGCAGAATGGATGTGACCTAGCAGTTCGGGTTGGACTGCCTCTTTTGGGGAAGGACCATGCGTGATTTGCATATGGTTTTTGCCCTTCTGTAATGGCTTGGCAGGCTGAAAAATGATGGTCTGGAGGGTTGCCCAGAGCTTTGCCCGTGGTTATGATTAATTCAATACCTTCCAGCGATCAATTTTCCGTTTTGCTAAAGTTGCCCCGAGTGGGACGCGTATGCCCAGACGTGAGTCCCGAGTCTGCCGGGCCTAGAGACCCAAGCTACTCCTCACTGATGATGCCCAACAAGGCTGAAACATGTCTGGGGATGCTTGTGGTCTCACGCAGAAGGGATGTGACCTAGCAGTTCGGGCTGGACTGCCTCTTTTAGAGTAGGACCAGGCCTGATTTGCATATGGTTTTTCCCCTTCTGTAATGGCTTGGCAGGCTGAAAAATGATGGTCTGGAGGGTTGCCCAGAGCTTTGCCCGTGGTTATGATTAATTCAATACCTTCCAGCGATCACCTTTCCGTTTTGCTAAAGTTGCCCCGAGTGGGACGCGTATGCCCAGACGTGAGTCCCGAGTCTGCCGGGCCTAGAGACCCAAGCTACCCCTCACTGATGATGCCCAACAAGGCTGAAACATGTCTGGGGATGCTTGTGGTCTCACGCAGAAGGGATGTGACCTAGCAGTTCGGGCTGGACTGCCTCTTTTAGAGTAGGACCAGGCCTGATTTGCATATGGATTTTTCCCCTTCTATAATGGCTTGGCAGGCCTAAAAATGATGGTCTGAAGCTTTTCCCAGAGCTTTGCCCGTGGTTATGATGAATTCAAAACCTTCCAGCGATCACCTTTCTGTTTTGCTAAAGTCACCTTGAGTGGGAAGGGTATGCCCAGACGTGGGTCCCGAGCTTGCCGGGCCAAGAGACCAAAGCTACTCCTCACTGATGACGCCAAACAAGGCTGAAACATGTCTGGGGATTCTTGTGGTCTTGTGCAGAATGGATGTGACCTAGCAGTTCGGGTTGGACTGCCTCTTTTGGGGAAGGACCATGCGTGATTTGCATATGGTTTTTGCCCTTCTGTAATGGCTTGGCAGGCTGAAAAATGATGGTCGGGAGGGCTGCCCAGAGCTTTGCCCGTGGTTATGATTAATTCAATACCTTCCAGCGATCACCTTTCCGTTTTGCTAAAGTTGCCCCGAGTGGGACGGGTATGCCCAGACGTGAGTCCCAAGTCTGCCTGGCCTAGAGACCCAAGCTACTCCTCACTGATGATGCCCAACAAGGCTGAAACATGTCTGGGGATTCTTGTGGTCTCGTGCAGAAGGGGATGTGACCTATCAGTTCGGGTTAGACTGCCTCTTTTGGGGTAGGACCAGGCCTGTTTTGCATATGGTTTTTCCCTTTCTGTAATGGCTTGTCAGGCTGAAATTTATGGTCTGGAGGGTTGCCCAGAGCTTTGCCCCTGGTTCTGATTAATTCAAAACCTTCCAGCGATCACCTTTCTATTTTGCTAAAGTCACCCTGAGTGGGAAGGGTATGACCAGATGTGGGTCCCGAGCCTGCCGGGCCTAGAGACCCAAGCTACTCCTCACTGAAGATGCCCAAAAACAAGGCTGAAACATGTCTGGGGATGCTTGTGGTTCATGCAGAAAGGATGTGACCTAGCAGTTCGGGCTGGACTGCATCTTTTGGGGTAGGACCAGGCCTGATTTGCATATGGTTTTTTCCCCTTCTGTAATGGCTTGGCAGGCTGAAAAATGATGGTCTAGAGGGTTGCCCAGAGCTTTGCCAATGGTTATGATTAGTTCAAACCCTTCCAGCGATCACCTTTCCGTTTTGCTATAGTCACCCAGATTGGGCTGGGTATGCCCAGACGTGGGTCCAGAGTCTGCCGGGCCTATAGACCCGAGCTACTCCTCACTGATAACGCCCAACAAGGCTGAAACATGTCTGGGGATGCTTGTGGTTCATGCAGAATGGATGTGACCTAGCAGTTCGGGTTGGACTGCCTCTTTTGGGGAAGGACCATGCGTGATTTGCATATGGTTTTTGCCCTTCTGTAATGGCTTGGCAGGCTGAAAAATGATGGTCTGGAGGGTTGCCCAGAGCTTTGCCCGTGGTTATGATTAATTCAATACCTTCCAGCGATCACCTTTCCGTTTTGCTAAAGTTGCCCCGAGTGGGACGCGTATGCCCAGACGTGAGTCCCGAGTCTGCCGGGCCTAGAGACCCAAGCTACTCCTCACTGATGATGCCCAACAAGGCTGAAACATGTCTGGGGATGCTTGTGGTCTCACGCAGAAGGGATGTGACCTAGCAGTTCGGGCTGGACTGCCTCTTTTAGAGTAGGACCAGGCCTGATTTGCATATGGTTTTTCCCCTTCTGTAATGGCTTGGCAGGCTGAAAAATGATGGTCTGGGGATTTTCCCAGAGCTTTGCCCGTGGTTATGATTAATTCAAAACCTTCCAGCGATCACCTTTCTGTTTTGCTAAAGTCACAGCGAGTGGGATGGGTCTGACCAGACGTGAGTCCCGATTCTGCCGGGCCAAGAGACCCAAGCTACTCCTCACTGATGACGCCCAACAAGGCTGAAACATGTCTGGGGATGCTTGTGGTCTTGTGCAGAATGGATGTGACCTAGCAGTTCGGGTTGGACTGCCTCTTTTGGGGAAGGACCATGCGTGATTTGCATATGGTTTTTGCCCTTCTGTAATGGCTTGGCAGGCTGAAAAATGATGGTCTGGAGGGCTGCCCAGAGCTTTGCCCGTGGTTATGATTAATTCAAAACCTTCCAGCGATCACCTTTCTATTTTGCTAAAGTCACCCTGAGTGGGACGGGTATGACCAGATGTGGGTCCCGAGCCTGCCGGGCCTAGAGACCCAAGCTACTCCTCACTGAAGATGCCCAAAAACAAGGCTGAAACATGTCTGGGGATGCTTGTGGTTCGTGCAGAAAGGATGTGACCTAGCAGTTCGGGCTGGACTGCCTCTTTTGGGGTAGGACCATGCGTGATTTGCATATGGTTTTTGCCCTTCTGTAATGGCTTGGCAGGCTGAAAAATGATGGTCTGGAGGGCTGCCCAGAGCTTTGCCCGTGGTTATGATTAATTCAATACCTTCCAGCGATCACCTTTCCGTTTTGCTAAAGTTGCCCCGAGTGGGACGGGTATGCCCAGACGTGAGTCCCAAGTCTGCCTGGCCTAGAGACCCAAGCTACTCCTCACTGATGATGCCCAACAAGGCTGAAACATGTCTGGGGATTCTTGTGGTCTCGTGCAGAAGGGGATGTGACCTATCAGTTCGGGTTAGACTGCCTCTTTTGGGGTAGGACCAGGCCTGTTTTGCATATGGTTTTTCCCTTTCTGTAATGGCTTGTCAGGCTGAAATTTATGGTCTGGAGGGTTGCCCAGAGCTTTGCCCCTGGTTCTGATTAATTCAAAACCTTCCAGCGATCGCCTTTCTATTTTGCTAAAGTCACCCTGAGTGGGAAGGGTATGACCAGATGTGGGTCCCGAGCCTGCCGGGCCTAGAGACCCAAGCTACTCCTCACTGAAGATGCCCAAAAACAAGGCTGAAACATGTCTGGGGATGCTTGTGGTTAATGCAGAAAGGATGTGACCTAGCAGTTCGGGCTGGACTGCCTCTTTTGGGGTAGGACCAGGCCTGATTTGCATATGGTTTTTCCCCTTCTGTAATGGCTTGGCAGGCTGAAAAATGATGGTCTAGAGGGTTGCCCAGAGCTTTGCCAATGGTTATGATTAGTTCAAACCCTTCCAGCGATCACCTTTCCGTTTTGCTATAGTCTCCCAGATTGGGCTGGGTATGCCCAGACGTGGGTCCAGAGTCTGCCGGGCCTATAGACCCGAGCTACTCCTCACTGATAACGCCCAACAAGGCTGAAACATGTCTGGGGATGCTTGTGGTCTTGTGCAGAATGGATGTGACCTAGCAGTTCGGGTTGGACTGCCTCTTTTGGGGAAGGACCATGCGTGATTTGCATATGGTTTTTGCCCTTCTGTAATGGCTTGGCAGGCTGAAAAATGATGGTCTGGAGGGTTGCCCAGAGCTTTGCCCGTGGTTATGATTAATTCAATACCTTCCAGCGATCACCTTTCCGTTTTGCTAAAGTTGCCCCGAGTGGGACGCGTATGCCCAGACGTGAGTCCCGAGTCTGCCGGGCCTAGAGACCCAAGCTACTCCTCACTGATGATGCCCAACAAGGCTGAAACATGTCTGGGGATGCTTGTGGTCTCACGCAGAAGGGATGTGACCTAGCAGTTCGGGCTGGACTGCCTCTTTTAGAGTAGGACCAGGCCTGATTTGCATATGGTTTTTCCCCTTCTGTAATGGCTTGGCAGGCTGAAAAATGATGGTCTGGGGATTTTCCCAGAGCTTTGCCCGTGGTTATGATTAATTCAAAACCTTCCAGCGATCACCTTTCTGTTTTGCTAAAGTCACAGCGAGTGGGATGGGTCTGACCAGACGTGAGTCCCGATTCTGCCGGGCCAAGAGACCCAAGCTACTCCTCACTGATGACGCCCAACAAGGCTGAAACATGTCTGGGGATGCTTGTGGTCTTGTGCAGAATGGATGTGACCTAGCAGTTCGGGTTGGACTGCCTCTTTTGGGGAAGGACCATGCGTGATTTGCATATGGTTTTTGCCCTTCTGTAATGGCTTGGCAGGCTGAAAAATGATGGTCTGGAGGGCTGCCCAGAGCTTTGCCCGTGGTTATGATTAATTCAATACCTTCCAGCGATCACCTTTCCGTTTTGCTAAAGTTGCCCCGAGTGGGACGGGTATGCCCAGACGTGAGTCCCAAGTCTGCCTGGCCTAGAGACCCAAGCTACTCCTCACTGATGATGCCCAACAAGGCTGAAACATGTCTGGGGATTCTTGTGGTCTCGTGCAGAAGGGGATGTGACCTATCAGTTCGGGTTAGACTGCCTCTTTTGGGGTAGGACCAGGCCTGTTTTGCATATGGTTTTTCCCCTTCTATAATGGCTTGTCAGGCTGAAATTTATGGTCTGGAGGGTTGCCCAGAGCTTTGCCCGTGGTTATGATTAATTCAAAACCTTCCAGCGATCACCTTTCTATTTTGCTAAAGTCACCCTGAGTGGGACGGGTATGACCAGATGTGGGTCCCGAGCCTGCCGGGCCTAGAGACCCAAGCTACTCCTCACTGAAGATGCCCAAAAACAAGGCTGAAACATGTCTGGGGATGCTTGTGGTTTGTGCAGAAAGGATGTGACCTAGCAGTTCGGGCTGGACTGCCTCTTTTGGGGTAGGACCAGGTCTGATTTGCATATGGTTTTTCCCCTTCTGTAATGGCTTGGCAGGCTGAAAAATGATGGTCTAGAGGGTTGCCCAGAGCTTTGCCAATGGTTATGATTAGTTCAAACCCTTCCAGCGATCACCTTTCCGTTTTGCTATAGTCACCCAGATTGGGCTGGGTATGCCCAGACGTGGGTCCAGAGTCTGCCGGGCCTATAGACCCGAGCTAATCCTCACTGATAACGCCCAACAAGGCTGAAACATGTCTGGGGATGCTTGTGGTCTTGTGCAGAATGGATGTGACCTAGCAGTTCGGGTTGGACTGCCTCTTTTGGGGAAGGACCATGCGTGATTTGCATATGGTTTTTGCCCTTCTGTAATGGCTTGGCAGGCTGAAAAATGATGGTCTGGAGGGTTGCCCAGAGCTTTGCCCGTGGTTATGATTAATTCAATACCTTCCAGCGATCACCTTTCCGTTTTGCTAAAGTTGCCCCGAGTGGGACGCGTATGCCCAGACGTGAGTCCCGAGTCTGCCGGGCCTAGAGACCCAAGCTACCCCTCACTGATGATGCCCAACAAGGCTGAAACATGTCTGGGGATGCTTGTGGTCTCACGCAGAAGGGATGTGACCTAGCAGTTCGGGCTGGACTGCCTCTTTTAGAGTAGGACCAGGCCTGATTTGCATATGGTTTTTCCCCTTCTGTAATGGCTTGGCAGGCTGAAAAATGATGGTCTGGGGATTTTCCCAGAGCTTTGCCCGTGGTAATGATTAATTCAAAACCTTCCAGCGATCACCTTTCTGTTTTGCTAAAGTCACAGCGAGTGGGATGGGTCTGACCAGACGTGAGTCCCGATTCTGCCGGGCCTAGAGACCCAAGCTACTCCTCACTGATGATGCCCAACAAGGCTGAAACATGTCTGGGGATTCTTGTGGTCTCGTGCAGAGGGGATGTGACCTATCAGTTCGGGTTAGACTGCCTCTTTTGGGGTAGAACCAGGCCTGTTTTGCATATGGTTTTTCCCCTTCTGTAATGGCTTGTCAGGCTGAAATTTATGGTCTGGAGGGTTGCCCAGAGCTTTGCCCGTGGTTATGATTAATTCAAAACCTTCCAGCGATCACCTTTCTATTTTGCTAAAGTCACCCTGAGTGGTACGGGTATGACCAGATGTGGGTCCCGAGCCTGCCGGGCCTAGAGACCCAAGCTACTCCTCACTGAAGATGCCCAAAAACAAGGCTGAAATATGTCTGGGGATGCTTGTGGTTCGTGCAGAAAGGATGTGACCTAGCAGTTCGGGCTGGACTGCCTCTTTTGGGGTAGGACCATGCCTGATTTGCATATGGTTTTTCCCCTTCTGTGATGGCTTGGCAGGCTGAAAAATGATGGTCTGGAGGGTTGCCCAGAGCTTTGCCCATGGTTATGATTAATTCAAAACCTTCCCGCGATCACCTTTCCGTTTTGCTAAAGTTGCCCCGAGTGGGACGGGTATGCCCAGACGTGGGTCCCGAGTCTGCCGGGCCTAGAGACCCAAGCTACTCTTCACTGATGATGCCCAACAAGGCTGAAACATGTCTGGGGATGCTTGTCGTCTCATGAAGAAGGGATGTTACCTAGCAGTTCGGGCTGGACTGCCTCTTTTAGGGTAGGACCAGGCCTGATTTGCATATGGTTTTTCCCCTTCTGTAATGGTGTGGCAGGCTGAATAATGATGGACTGGAGGGTTGCCCAGAGCTTTGCCCGTGGTTATGATTAATTCAAAACCTTCCAGCGATCACCTTTCTGTTTTGCTAAAGTCACCCTGAGTGGGATGGGTATCCCCAGACGTGGGTCCCGAGCCTGCCGGGCCTAGAGATCCAAGCTACTCCTCACTGATGACGCCCAACAAGGCTTAAACATGTCTGGGGATGCTTGTGGTCTCTTGCAGAAGGGATGTGAACTAGCAGTTCGGGATGGACTGCCTCTTTTGGGGTAGGACCAGGCCTGATTTGGTTATGGTTTTTCCATTTCTGTATTGGCTTGGCAGGCTGAAAAATGATGGTCTGGAGGGTTGCCCAGAGCTTTACCCGTGGTTATGATGAATTCAAAACCTTCCAGCGATCACCTTTCTGTTTTGCTAAAGTCACAGTGAGTGGGACGGGTATGCACATATTTGGGTCCCGAGCCTGCCGGGCCTAGAGACCCAAGCTACTCCTCACTGATGCCGTCCAACAAGGCTTAAACATGTCTGGGGATGCTTGTGGTCTCGTGCAGAAAGGATGTGAACTAGCAGATCGGGCTGGACTGCCTCTTTTGGGGTAGGACCAGGCATGCTTTGCATATGGTTTTTCCCCCTTCTGTAATGGCTTGTCAGGCTGAAATTTATGGTCTGGAGGGTTGCCCAGAGCTTTGCCCGTGGTTATGATTAATTCAAAACCTTCCAGCGATCACCTTTCTGTTTTGCTAAAGTCACCCCGAGTGGGACGGGTTTGCCCAGGCGTGGGTCCCGAGTGTGCCGGGCTTAGAGACCCAAGCTACTCCTCACTGATGACGCCCAAAAAGGCAGAATCATGTCTGGGGATGCTCGTGGTCTCATGCAGAAGGGATATGACCTAGCAGTTCGGGCTGGACTGCCTCTTTTGGGGTAGGACCAGGCCTGATTTGCGTATGGTTTTTCCCCTTCTGTAATGGCTTGGCAGGCTGAAAAATGATGGTCTGGAGATTTTCCCAGAGCTTTGCCCGTGGTTATGATTAATGCAAAACCTTCCAGCGAACACCTTTCTGTTTTGCTAAAGTCACCTTGAGTGGGACGGGTATGCCCAGACGTGGGTCCCGGGTTTTCCGGGCCTAGAGACCCAAGCTACTCCTCACTGATAATGCCAAACAAGGCTGAAACATGTCTGGGTATGCTTGTGGTCTTGTGCAGAAGGGATATGACCTAGCAGTTCGGGATGGACTGCCTCTTTTGGGGTAGGACCAGGCCTGATTTGGTTATGGTTTTTCCCCTTCTGTAATGGCTTGGCACGCTGAAAAATGATTATCTGGAGGGTTGCCCAGAGCTTTTCCCGTGGTTATGATGAATTCAAAACCTTCCAGCGATCACCTTTCTGTTTTGCTAAAGTCACTGCGAGTGGGACGGTTATGCCCAGACGTGGGTCCCGAGTTGCTGGGCCTAGAGACCCCAGCTACTCCTCACTGATGACGCCCAACAAGGCCGAAACATGTCTGGGGATTCTTGTGGTCTCGTGCAGAACGGGATGTGACCCAGCAGTTCGGGTTGGACTGCCTCTTTTTGGGGTAGGACCAGGCCTGATTTGCATATGGTTTTTCGCCTTCTGTAATGGCTTGTCAGGCTGAAATTTATGGTCTGGAGGGTTGCCCAGAGCATTGCCCGTGGTTATGATTAATTCAAAACCTTCCAGCGATCACCTTTCTGTTTTGCTAAAGTCACCCTGAGTGGGACGGGTATGCCCATATTTGGGTCCCGAGCCTGCCGGGCCTAGAGACCCAAGCTACTCCTCACTGATGCCGTCCAACAAGGCTTAAACATGTCTGGGGATGCTTGTGGCCTCGTGCAGAAGGGATGTGAGCTAGCAGATCGGGCTGGACTGCCTCTTTTGGGGTAGGACCAGGCATGCTTTGCATATGGTTTTTCCCCTTCTGTAATGGCTTGTCAGGCTGAAATTTATGGGCTGGAGGGTTGCCCAGAGCTTTGCCCGTGGTTATGATTAATTCAAAACCTTCCAGCGATCACCTTTCTATTTTGCTAAAGTCACCCTGAGTGGGACGGGTATGACCAGATGTGGGTCCTGAGCCTGCCGGGCCTAGAGACCCAAGCTACTCCTCACTGAAGATGCCCAAAAACAAGGCTGAAACATGTCTGGGGATGCTTGTGGTTCGTGCAGAAAGGATGTGACCTAGCAGTTTGGGCTGGACTGTCTCTTTTGGGGTAGGACCAGGCCTGATTTTCATATGGTTTTTCCCCTTCTGTAATGGCTTGGCAGGCTGAAAAATGATGGTCTGGAGATTTTCCCAGAGCTTTGCCCGTGGTTATGATTAATTCAAAACCTTCCAGCAATCACCTTTCTGTTTTGCTAAAGTCACCTTGACAGGTATGCCCAGACGTGGGTCCCGAGTCTTCCGGGCTTAGAGACCCAAGCTACTCCTCACTGATAATGCCAAACAAGGCTGAAACATGTCTGGGTATGCTTGTGGTCTTGTGCAGAAGGGATATGACCTAGCAGTTCGGGATGGACTGCCTCTTTTGGGGTAGGACCAGGCCTGATTTGGTTATGGTTTTTCCCCTTCTGTAATGGCTTGGCACACTGAAAAATGATTATCTGGAGGGTTGCCCAGAGCTTTTCCCGTGGTTATGATGAATTCAAAACCTTCCAGCGATCACCTTTCTGTTTTGCTAAAGTCACCTTGACGGTTATGCCCAGACGTGGGTCCCGAGTTGCTGGGCCTAGAGACCCCAGCTACTCCTCACTGATGACGCCCAACAAGGCTGAAACATGTCTGGGGATTCTTGTGGTCTCGTGCAGAACGGGATGTGACCTAGCAGTTCGGGTTGGACTGTCTCTTTTTGGGTAGGACCAGGCCTGATTTGCATATGGTTTTTCCCCTTCTGTAATGGCTTGGCAGGCTGAAAAATGATGGTCTGGAGGGTTGCCCAGAGCTTTGCCCGTGGTTATGATTAATTCAAAACCTTCCAGGGATCACCTTTCTGTTTTACTAAGTCACCCCGAGTGCGACGGGTATGCCCAGGCCTGGGTCCCGAGTTTGCCGTGCCTAGAGACCCAAGCTACTCCTCATTGATGACGTCCAACAAGGCTGAATCATGTCTGGGGATGCTTGTGGTCTCATGCAGAAGGGATGTGACCTAGCAGTTCGGGCTGGATTGCCTCTTTTGGGGTAGGACCAGGCCTGATTTGCATAGGGTTTTTCCCCTTCTGTAATGGCTTGGCAGGCTGAAAAATGATGGTCTGGAGATTTTCCCAGAGCTTTGCCCGTGGTTATGATTAATTCAAAACCTTCCAGCAATTAGCTTTCTGTTTTGCTAAAGTCACCTTGAGTGGGACGGGTATGCCCAGACGTGGGTCCCGAGTCTTCCGGGCCTAGAGACCCAAGCTACTCCTCACTGATGATGCCCAACAAGGCTGAAACATGTCTGGGGATGCTTGTGGTCTCATGCAGAAGGGATGTGACCTATCAGTTCGGGTTAGACTGCCTCTTTTGGGGAAGGACCATGCGTGATTTGCATATGGTTTTTCCCCTTCTGTAATGGCTTGGCAGGCTGAAAAATGATGGTCTGGAGGGTTGCCCAGAGCTTTGCCTGTGGTTATGATTAATTCAAAACCTTCCAGCGATCACCTTTCTGTTTTGGTAAAGTCACCCCGAGTGGGATGGGTCTGCCCAGACGTGAGTCCCGATTCTGCCGGGCCTAAAGATCCCAGCTACTCTTCACTGATGACGCCCAACAAGGCTGAAACATGTCTGGGGATTCTTGTGGTCTCGTGCGGAAGGGGATGTGACCTATCAGTTCGGGTTAGACTGCCTCTTTTTGGGTAGGACCAGGCCTGATTTGCATGTGGTTTTTGCCCTTCTGTAATGGCTTGGCAGGCTGAAAAATGATGGTCGGGAGGGCTGCCCAGAGCTTTGCCCGTGGTTATGATTAATTCAATACCTTCCAGCGATCACCTTTCCGTTTTGCTAAAGTTGCCCCGAGTGGGACGGGTATGCCCAGACGTGAGTCCCAAGTCTGCCTGGCCTAGAGACCCAAGCTACTCCTCACTGATGATGCCCAACAAGGCTGAAACATGTCTGGGGATTCTTGTGGTCTCGTGCAGAAGGGGATGTGACCTATCAGTTCGGGTTAGACTGCCTCTTTTGGGGTAGGACCAGGCCTGTTTTGCATATGGTTTTTCCCTTTCTGTAATGGCTTGTCAGGCTGAAATTTATGGTCTGGAGGGTTGCCCAGAGCTTTGCCCCTGGTTCTGATTAATTCAAAACCTTCCAGCGATCACCTTTCTATTTTGCTAAAGTCACCCTGAGTGGGAAGGGTATGACCAGATGTGGGTCCCGAGCCTGCCGGGCCTAGAGACCCAAGCTACTCCTCACTGAAGATGCCCAAAAACAAGGCTGAAACATGTCTGGGGATGCTTGTGGTTCATGCAGAAAGGATGTGACCTAGCAGTTCGGGCTGGACTGCATCTTTTGGGGTAGGACCAGGCCTGATTTGCATATGGTTTTTTCCCCTTCTGTAATGGCTTGGCAGGCTGAAAAATGATGGTCTAGAGGGTTGCCCAGAGCTTTGCCAATGGTTATGATTAGTTCAAACCCTTCCAGCGATCACCTTTCCGTTTTGCTATAGTCACCCAGATTGGGCTGGGTATGCCCAGACGTGGGTCCAGAGTCTGCCGGGCCTATAGACCCGAGCTACTCCTCACTGATAACGCCCAACAAGGCTGAAACATGTCTGGGGATGCTTGTGGTTCATGCAGAATGGATGTGACCTAGCAGTTCGGGTTGGACTGCCTCTTTTGGGGAAGGACCATGCGTGATTTGCATATGGTTTTTGCCCTTCTGTAATGGCTTGGCAGGCTGAAAAATGATGGTCTGGAGGGTTGCCCAGAGCTTTGCCCGTGGTTATGATTAATTCAATACCTTCCAGCGATCACCTTTCCGTTTTGCTAAAGTTGCCCCGAGTGGGACGCGTATGCCCAGACGTGAGTCCCGAGTCTGCCGGGCCTAGAGACCCAAGCTACTCCTCACTGATGATGCCCAACAAGGCTGAAACATGTCTGGGGATGCTTGTGGTCTCACGCAGAAGGGATGTGACCTAGCAGTTCGGGCTGGACTGCCTCTTTTAGAGTAGGACCAGGCCTGATTTGCATATGGTTTTTCCCCTTCTGTAATGGCTTGGCAGGCTGAAAAATGATGGTCTGGGGATTTTCCCAGAGCTTTGCCCGTGGTTATGATTAATTCAAAACCTTCCAGCGATCACCTTTCTGTTTTGCTAAAGTCACAGCGAGTGGGATGGGTCTGACCAGACGTGAGTCCCGATTCTGCCGGGCCAAGAGACCCAAGCTACTCCTCACTGATGACGCCCAACAAGGCTGAAACATGTCTGGGGATGCTTGTGGTCTTGTGCAGAATGGATGTGACCTAGCAGTTCGGGTTGGACTGCCTCTTTTGGGGAAGGACCATGCGTGATTTGCATATGGTTTTTGCCCTTCTGTAATGGCTTGGCAGGCTGAAAAATGATGGTCTGGAGGGCTGCCCAGAGCTTTGCCCGTGGTTATGATTAATTCAAAACCTTCCAGCGATCACCTTTCTATTTTGCTAAAGTCACCCTGAGTGGGACGGGTATGACCAGATGTGGGTCCCGAGCCTGCCGGGCCTAGAGACCCAAGCTACTCCTCACTGAAGATGCCCAAAAACAAGGCTGAAACATGTCTGGGGATGCTTGTGGTTCGTGCAGAAAGGATGTGACCTAGCAGTTCGGGCTGGACTGCCTCTTTTGGGGTAGGACCATGCGTGATTTGCATATGGTTTTTGCCCTTCTGTAATGGCTTGGCAGGCTGAAAAATGATGGTCTGGAGGGCTGCCCAGAGCTTTGCCCGTGGTTATGATTAATTCAATACCTTCCAGCGATCACCTTTCCGTTTTGCTAAAGTTGCCCCGAGTGGGACGGGTATGCCCAGACGTGAGTCCCAAGTCTGCCTGGCCTAGAGACCCAAGCTACTCCTCACTGATGATGCCCAACAAGGCTGAAACATGTCTGGGGATTCTTGTGGTCTCGTGCAGAAGGGGATGTGACCTATCAGTTCGGGTTAGACTGCCTCTTTTGGGGTAGGACCAGGCCTGTTTTGCATATGGTTTTTCCCTTTCTGTAATGGCTTGTCAGGCTGAAATTTATGGTCTGGAGGGTTGCCCAGAGCTTTGCCCCTGGTTCTGATTAATTCAAAACCTTCCAGCGATCGCCTTTCTATTTTGCTAAAGTCACCCTGAGTGGGAAGGGTATGACCAGATGTGGGTCCCGAGCCTGCCGGGCCTAGAGACCCAAGCTACTCCTCACTGAAGATGCCCAAAAACAAGGCTGAAACATGTCTGGGGATGCTTGTGGTTCATGCAGAAAGGATGTGACCTAGCAGTTCGGGCTGGACTGCCTCTTTTGGGGTAGGACCAGGCCTGATTTGCATATGGTTTTTCCCCTTCTGTAATGGCTTGGCAGGCTGAAAAATGATGGTCTAGAGGGTTGCCCAGAGCTTTGCCAATGGTTATGATTAGTTCAAACCCTTCCAGCGATCACCTTTCCGTTTTGCTATAGTCTCCCAGATTGGGCTGGGTATGCCCAGACGTGGGTCCAGAGTCTGCCGGGCCTATAGACCCGAGCTACTCCTCACTGATAACGCCCAACAAGGCTGAAACATGTCTGGGGATGCTTGTGGTCTTGTGCAGAATGGATGTGACCTAGCAGTTCGGGTTGGACTGCCTCTTTTGGGGAAGGACCATGCGTGATTTGCATATGGTTTTTGCCCTTCTGTAATGGCTTGGCAGGCTGAAAAATGATGGTCTGGAGGGTTGCCCAGAGCTTTGCCCGTGGTTATGATTAATTCAATACCTTCCAGCGATCACCTTTCCGTTTTGCTAAAGTTGCCCCGAGTGGGACGCGTATGCCCAGACGTGAGTCCCGAGTCTGCCGGGCCTAGAGACCCAAGCTACTCCTCACTGATGATGCCCAACAAGGCTGAAACATGTCTGGGGATGCTTGTGGTCTCACGCAGAAGGGATGTGACCTAGCAGTTCGGGCTGGACTGCCTCTTTTAGAGTAGGACCAGGCCTGATTTGCATATGGTTTTTCCCCTTCTGTAATGGCTTGGCAGGCTGAAAAATGATGGTCTGGGGATTTTCCCAGAGCTTTGCCCGTGGTTATGATTAATTCAAAACCTTCCAGCGATCACCTTTCTGTTTTGCTAAAGTCACAGCGAGTGGGATGGGTCTGACCAGACGTGAGTCCCGATTCTGCCGGGCCAAGAGACCCAAGCTACTCCTCACTGATGACGCCCAACAAGGCTGAAACATGTCTGGGGATGCTTGTGGTCTTGTGCAGAATGGATGTGACCTAGCAGTTCGGGTTGGACTGCCTCTTTTGGGGAAGGACCATGCGTGATTTGCATATGGTTTTTGCCCTTCTGTAATGGCTTGGCAGGCTGAAAAATGATGGTCTGGAGGGCTGCCCAGAGCTTTGCCCGTGGTTATGATTAATTCAATACCTTCCAGCGATCACCTTTCCGTTTTGCTAAAGTTGCCCCGAGTGGGACGGGTATGCCCAGACGTGAGTCCCAAGTCTGCCTGGCCTAGAGACCCAAGCTACTCCTCACTGATGATGCCCAACAAGGCTGAAACATGTCTGGGGATTCTTGTGGTCTCGTGCAGAAGGGGATGTGACCTATCAGTTCGGGTTAGACTGCCTCTTTTGGGGTAGGACCAGGCCTGTTTTGCATATGGTTTTTCACCTTCTATAATGGCTTGTCAGGCTGAAATTTATGGTCTGGAGGGTTGCCCAGAGCTTTGCCCGTGGTTATGATTAATTCAAAACCTTCCAGCGATCACCTTTCTATTTTGCTAAAGTCACCCTGAGTGGGACGGGTATGACCAGATGTGGGTCCCGAGCCTGCCGGGCCTAGAGACCCAAGCTACTCCTCACTGAAGATGCCCAAAAACAAGGCTGAAACATGTCTGGGGATGCTTGTGGTTTGTGCAGAAAGGATGTGACCTAGCAGTTCGGGCTGGACTGCCTCTTTTGGGGTAGGACCAGGTCTGATTTGCATATGGTTTTTCCCCTTCTGTAATGGTTTGGCAGGCTGAAAAATGATGGTCTAGAGGGTTGCCCAGAGCTTTGCCAATGGTTATGATTAGTTCAAACCCTTCCAGCGATCACCTTTCCGTTTTGCTATAGTCACCCAGATTGGGCTGGGTATGCCCAGACGTGGGTCCAGAGTCTGCCGGGCCTATAGACCCGAGCTAATCCTCACTGATAACGCCCAACAAGGCTGAAACATGTCTGGGGATGCTTGTGGTCTTGTGCAGAATGGATGTGACCTAGCAGTTCGGGTTGGACTGCCTCTTTTGGGGAAGGACCATGCGTGATTTGCATATGGTTTTTGCCCTTCTGTAATGGCTTGGCAGGCTGAAAAATGATGGTCTGGAGGGTTGCCCAGAGCTTTGCCCGTGGTTATGATTAATTCAATACCTTCCAGCGATCACCTTTCCGTTTTGCTAAAGTTGCCCCGAGTGGGACGCGTATGCCCAGACGTGAGTCCCGAGTCTGCCGGGCCTAGAGACCCAAGCTACCCCTCACTGATGATGCCCAACAAGGCTGAAACATGTCTGGGGATGCTTGTGGTCTCACGCAGAAGGGATGTGACCTAGCAGTTCGGGCTGGACTGCCTCTTTTAGAGTAGGACCAGGCCTGATTTGCATATGGTTTTTCCCCTTCTGTAATGGCTTGGCAGGCTGAAAAATGATGGTCTGGGGATTTTCCCAGAGCTTTGCCCGTGGTAATGATTAATTCAAAACCTTCCAGCGATCACCTTTCTGTTTTGCTAAAGTCACAGCGAGTGGGATGGGTCTGACCAGACGTGAGTCCCGATTCTGCCGGGCCTAGAGACCCAAGCTACTCCTCACTGATGATGCCCAACAAGGCTGAAACATGTCTGGGGATTCTTGTGGTCTCGTGCAGAGGGGATGTGACCTATCAGTTCGGGTTAGACTGCCTCTTTTGGGGTAGAACCAGGCCTGTTTTGCATATGGTTTTTCCCCTTCTGTAATGGCTTGTCAGGCTGAAATTTATGGTCTGGAGGGTTGCCCAGAGCTTTGCCCGTGGTTATGATTAATTCAAAACCTTCCAGCGATCACCTTTCTATTTTGCTAAAGTCACCCTGAGTGGTACGGGTATGACCAGATGTGGGTCCCGAGCCTGCCGGGCCTAGAGACCCAAGCTACTCCTCACTGAAGATGCCCAAAAACAAGGCTGAAATATGTCTGGGGATGCTTGTGGTTCGTGCAGAAAGGATGTGACCTAGCAGTTCGGGCTGGACTGCCTCTTTTGGGGTAGGACCATGCCTGATTTGCATATGGTTTTTCCCCTTCTGTGATGGCTTGGCAGGCTGAAAAATGATGGTCTGGAGGGTTGCCCAGAGCTTTGCCCATGGTTATGATTAATTCAAAACCTTCCCGCGATCACCTTTCCGTTTTGCTAAAGTTGCCCCGAGTGGGACGGGTATGCCCAGACGTGGGTCCCGAGTCTGCCGGGCCTAGAGACCCAAGCTACTCTTCACTGATGATGCCCAACAAGGCTGAAACATGTCTGGGGATGCTTGTCGTCTCATGAAGAAGGGATGTTACCTAGCAGTTCGGGCTGGACTGCCTCTTTTAGGGTAGGACCAGGCCTGATTTGCATATGGTTTTTCCCCTTCTGTAATGGTGTGGCAGGCTGAATAATGATGGACTGGAGGGTTGCCCAGAGCTTTGCCCGTGGTTATGATTAATTCAAAACCTTCCAGCGATCACCTTTCTGTTTTGCTAAAGTCACCCTGAGTGGGATGGGTATCCCCAGACGTGGGTCCCGAGCCTGCCGGGCCTAGAGATCCAAGCTACTCCTCACTGATGACGCCCAACAAGGCTTAAACATGTCTGGGGATGCTTGTGGTCTCTTGCAGAAGGGATGTGAACTAGCAGTTCGGGATGGACTGCCTCTTTTGGGGTAGGACCAGGCCTGATTTGGTTATGGTTTTTCCATTTCTGTATTGGCTTGGCAGGCTGAAAAATGATGGTCTGGAGGGTTGCCCAGAGCTTTACCCGTGGTTATGATGAATTCAAAACCTTCCAGCGATCACCTTTCTGTTTTGCTAAAGTCACAGTGAGTGGGACGGGTATGCACATATTTGGGTCCCGAGCCTGCCGGGCCTAGAGACCCAAGCTACTCCTCACTGATGCCGTCCAACAAGGCTTAAACATGTCTGGGGATGCTTGTGGTCTCGTGCAGAAAGGATGTGAACTAGCAGATCGGGCTGGACTGCCTCTTTTGGGGTAGGACCAGGCATGCTTTGCATATGGTTTTTCCCCCTTCTGTAATGGCTTGTCAGGCTGAAATTTATGGTCTGGAGGGTTGCCCAGAGCTTTGCCCGTGGTTATGATTAATTCAAAACCTTCCAGCGATCACCTTTCTGTTTTGCTAAAGTCACCCCGAGTGGGACGGGTATGCCCAGGCGTGGGTCCCGAGTGTGCCGGGCTTAGAGACCCAAGCTACTCCTCACTGATGACGCCCAAAAAGGCAGAATCATGTCTGGGGATGCTCGTGGTCTCATGCAGAAGGGATATGACCTAGCAGTTCGGGCTGGACTGCCTCTTTTGGGGTAGGACCAGGCCTGATTTGCGTATGGTTTTTCCCCTTCTGTAATGGCTTGGCAGGCTGAAAAATGATGGTCTGGAGATTTTCCCAGAGCTTTGCCCGTGGTTATGATTAATTCAAAACCTTCCAGCGAACACCTTTCTGTTTTGCTAAAGTCACCTTGAGTGGGACGGGTATGCCCAGACGTGGGTCCCGGGTTTTCCGGGCCTAGAGACCCAAGCTACTCCTCACTGATAATGCCAAACAAGGCTGAAACATGTCTGGGTATGCTTGTGGTCTTGTGCAGAAGGGATATGACCTAGCAGTTCGGGATGGACTGCCTCTTTTGGGGTAGGACCAGGCCTGATTTGGTTATGGTTTTTCCCCTTCTGTAATGGCTTGGCACGCTGAAAAATGATTATCTGGAGGGTTGCCCAGAGCTTTTCCCGTGGTTATGATGAATTCAAAACCTTCCAGCGATCACCTTTCTGTTTTGCTAAAGTCACTGCGAGTGGGACGGTTATGCCCAGACGTGGGTCCCGAGTTGCTGGGCCTAGAGACCCCAGCTACTCCTCACTGATGACGCCCAACAAGGCCGAAACATGTCTGGGGATTCTTGTGGTCTCGTGCAGAACGGGATGTGACCCAGCAGTTCGGGTTGGACTGCCTCTTTTTGGGGTAGGACCAGGCCTGATTTGCATATGGTTTTTCGCCTTCTGTAATGGCTTGTCAGGCTGAAATTTATGGTCTGGAGGGTTGCCCAGAGCATTGCCCGTGGTTATGATTAATTCAAAACCTTCCAGCGATCACCTTTCTGTTTTGCTAAAGTCACCCTGAGTGGGACGGGTATGCCCATATTTGGGTCCCGAGCCTGCCGGGCCTAGAGACCCAAGCTACTCCTCACTGATGCCGTCCAACAAGGCTTAAACATGTCTGGGGATGCTTGTGGCCTCGTGCAGAAGGGATGTGAGCTAGCAGATCGGGCTGGACTGCCTCTTTTGGGGTAGGACCAGGCATGCTTTGCATATGGTTTTTCCCCTTCTGTAATGGCTTGTCAGGCTGAAATTTATGGGCTGGAGGGTTGCCCAGAGCTTTGCCCGTGGTTATGATTAATTCAAAACCTTCCAGCGATCACCTTTCTATTTTGCTAAAGTCACCCTGAGTGGGACGGGTATGACCAGATGTGGGTCCTGAGCCTGCCGGGCCTAGAGACCCAAGCTACTCCTCACTGAAGATGCCCAAAAACAAGGCTGAAACATGTCTGGGGATGCTTGTGGTTCGTGCAGAAAGGATGTGACCTAGCAGTTTGGGCTGGACTGTCTCTTTTGGGGTAGGACCAGGCCTGATTTTCATATGGTTTTTCCCCTTCTGTAATGGCTTGGCAGGCTGAAAAATGATGGTCTGGAGATTTTCCCAGAGCTTTGCCCGTGGTTATGATTAATTCAAAACCTTCCAGCAATCACCTTTCTGTTTTGCTAAAGTCACCTTGACAGGTATGCCCAGACGTGGGTCCCGAGTCTTCCGGGCTTAGAGACCCAAGCTACTCCTCACTGATAATGCCAAACAAGGCTGAAACATGTCTGGGTATGCTTGTGGTCTTGTGCAGAAGGGATATGACCTAGCAGTTCGGGATGGACTGCCTCTTTTGGGGTAGGACCAGGCCTGATTTGGTTATGGTTTTTCCCCTTCTGTAATGGCTAGGCACACTGAAAAATGATTATCTGGAGGGTTGCCCAGAGCTTTTCCCGTGGTTATGATGAATTCAAAACCTTCCAGCGATCACCTTTCTGTTTTGCTAAAGTCACCTTGACGGTTATGCCCAGACGTGGGTCCCGAGTTGCTGGGCCTAGAGACCCCAGCTACTCCTCACTGATGACGCCCAACAAGGCTGAAACATGTCTGGGGATTCTTGTGGTCTCGTGCAGAACGGGATGTGACCTAGCAGTTCGGGTTGGACTGTCTCTTTTTGGGTAGGACCAGGCCTGATTTGCATATGGTTTTTCCCCTTCTGTAATGGCTTGGCAGGCTGAAAAATGATGGTCTGGAGGGTTGCCCAGAGCTTTGCCCGTGGTTATGATTAATTCAAAACCTTCCAGGGATCACCTTTCTGTTTTACTAAGTCACCCCGAGTGCGACGGGTATGCCCAGGCCTGGGTCCCGAGTTTGCCGTGCCTAGAGACCCAAGCTACTCCTCATTGATGACGTCCAACAAGGCTGAATCATGTCTGGGGATGCTTGTGGTCTCATGCAGAAGGGATGTGACCTAGCAGTTCGGGCTGGATTGCCTCTTTTGGGGTAGGACCAGGCCTGATTTGCATAGGGTTTTTCCCCTTCTGTAATGGCTTGGCAGGCTGAAAAATGATGGTCTGGAGATTTTCCCAGAGCTTTGCCCGTGGTTATGATTAATTCAAAACCTTCCAGCAATTAGCTTTCTGTTTTGCTAAAGTCACCTTGAGTGGGACGGGTATGCCCAGACGTGGGTCCCGAGTCTTCCGGGCCTAGAGACCCAAGCTACTCCTCACTGATGATGCCCAACAAGGCTGAAACATGTCTGGGGATGCTTGTGGTCTCATGCAGAAGGGATGTGACCTATCAGTTCGGGTTAGACTGCCTCTTTTGGGGAAGGACCATGCGTGATTTGCATATGGTTTTTCCCCTTCTGTAATGGCTTGGCAGGCTGAAAAATGATGGTCTGGAGGGTTGCCCAGAGCTTTGCCTGTGGTTATGATTAATTCAAAACCTTCCAGCGATCACCTTTCTGTTTTGGTAAAGTCACCCCGAGTGGGATGGGTCTGCCCAGACGTGAGTCCCGATTCTGCCGGGCCTAAAGATCCCAGCTACTCTTCACTGATGACGCCCAACAAGGCTGAAACATGTCTGGGGATTCTTGTGGTCTCGTGCGGAAGGGGATGTGACCTATCAGTTCGGGTTAGACTGCCTCTTTTTGGGTAGGACCAGGCCTGATTTGCATGTGGTTTTTCCCCTTCTGTAATGGCTTGGCAGGCTGAAAAATGATGGTCTGGAGGGTTGCCCAGAGCTTTGCCCGTGGTTATGATTAATTCAAAACCTTCCGATACCTTTCTGTTTTGCTAAGTCACCCCGAGTGGGACGGGTATGCCCAGGCGTGGGTCCCGAGTTTGCCGGGCCTAGAGACCCAAGTTACTCCTCATTGATGACGCCCAACAAGGCAGAATCATGTCTGGGGATGCTTGTGGTCTCATGCAGAAGGGATGTGACCTAGAAGTTCGGGCTGGACTGCCTCTTTTGGGGTAGGATCAGGCCTGTTTTGCATATGGTTTTTCCCCTTCTGTAATGGCTTGTCAGGCTGAAATTTATGGTCTGGAGGGTTGCTCAGAGCTTTGCCCGTGGTTATGATTAATTCAAAACCTTCCAGCGATCACCTTTCTGTTTTGCTAAAGTCACCCTGAGTGGGACGGGTATGCCCAGATGTGGGTCCCGAGCCTGCTGGGCCTAGAGACCCAAGCTACTCCTCACTGAAGACACCCGAAAACAAGGCTCAAACATGTCTGGGGATGCTTGTGGTTCGTGCAGAAAGGATGTGACCTAGCAGTTCGGGCTGGACTGCCTCTTTTGGGGTAGGACCAGGCCTCATTTGCATATGGTTTTGCCCTTCTTTAATGGCTTGGCAGGCTGAAAAATGATGGTCTGGAGGGTTGCCCAGAGTTTTGCCCATGGTTATGATTAATTTAAAACCTTCCAGCGATCACCTTTCTGTTTTTGTAAAGGCACCCCGAGTGGGACGGGTATGCCCAGACGTGGGTCCCAAGACTGCCGGCCCTACAGACCCAAGCTACTCCTCACTGATGATGCCTAACAAGGCTGACACATGTCTGGGGATGCTTGTGGTCTCATGCAGAAGGGATGTTACCTAGCAGTTCGGGCTGGACTGCCTCTTTTATGGTAGGACCAGGCCTGATTTGCATATGGTTTTTCCCCCTCTGTAATGGCGTGGCAGGCTGAATAATGATGAACTGGAGGGTTGCCCAGAGCTTTGCCCGTGGTTATGATTAATTCAAAACCTTCCAGCGATCACCTTTCTGTTTTGCTAAAGTCACCCTGAGTGGGATGGTTATCCCGAGACTGCCGGGCCTAGAGACCCAGGCTACTACTCACTGATGACGCACAACAAGGCTGAAATATGTCTGGGGATGCTTGTTTTCTTGTGCAGAATGGATGTGACCTAGCAGTTCGGGTTGGACTGCCTCTTTTGGCGTAGGACCAGGCCTGATTTGCATATGGTTTTTCCCCTTCTGTAATGGCTTGGCAGGCTGAAAAATGATGGTCTGGAGGGTTGCCCAGAGCTTTGCCCGTGGTTATGATTAATTCAAAACCTTCCAGCGATCACCTTTCCGTTTTGCTAAAGTTGCCCCGAGTGGGATGGGTATGCCCAGAGGTGGGTCCGAGTCTGCCGGGCCTAGAGACCCAAGCTACTCCTCACTGATGATGCCCAACAAGGCTGAAACATGTCTGGGGATGCTTGTGGTCTCATGCAGAAGGGATGTTACCTAGCAGTTCGGGCTGGACTGCCTCTTTTATGGTAGGGCCAGGCCTGATTTGCATATGGTTTTTCCCCTTCTGTAATGGGGTGGCAGGCTGAATAATGATGAACTGGAGGGTTGCCCAGAGCTTTGCCCGTGGTTATGATTAATTCAAAACCTTCCAGGGATCACCTTTCTGTTTTACTAAGTCACCCCGAGTGCGACGGGTATGCCCAGGCGTGGGTCCCTAGTTTGCCGTGCCTAGAGACCCAAGCTACTCCTCATTGATGACGTCCAACAAGGCTGAATCATGTCTGGGTATGCTTGTGGTCTCATGCAGAAGGGATGTGACCTAGCAGTTCGGGCTGGATTGCCTCTTTTGGGGTAGGACCAGGCCTGATTTGCATATGGTTTTTCCCCTTCTGTAATGGCTAGTCAGGCTGAAATTTATGGTCTGGAGGGTTGCCCAGAGCTTTGCCCGTGGTTATGATTAATTCAAAACCTTGCAGCGATCACCTTTCTGTTTTGCTAAAGTCACCCTGAGTGGGATGGGTATGCCCATATTTGGGTCCCGAGCCTGCCGGGCCTAGAGACCCAAGCTACTCCTCACTGATGCCGTCCAACAAGGCTTAAACATGTCTGGGGATGCTTGTGGTCTCGTGCAGAAGGGATGTGAACTAGCAGTTCGGGCTGGACTGCCTCTTTTGGGGTAGGACCAGGCCTGATTTGCATATGGTTTTTCCCCTTCTGTATTGGCTTGGCAGGCTGAAAAATGATGGTCTGGAGATTTTCCCAGAGCTTTGCCCGTGGTTATGATTAATTCAAAACCTTCCAGCAATTACCTTTCTGTTTTGCTAAAGTAACCTTGAGTGGGACGGGTATGCCCAGACGTGGGTCCCGAGTCTTCCGGGCCTAGAGACCCAAGCTACTCCTCACTGATGATGCCCAACAAGGCTGAAACATGTCTGGGGATGCTTGTGGTCTCATGCAGAAGGGATGTTACCTAGCAGTTCGGGCTGGACTGCCTCTTTTATGGTAGGGCCAGGCCTGATTTGCATATGGTTTTTCCCCTTCTGTAATGGCGTGGCAGGCTGAATAATGATGAACTGGAGGGTTGCCCAGAGCTTTGCCAGTGGTTATGATTAATTCAAAACCTTCCAGCGATCACCTTTCTGTTTTGCTAAAGTCACCCTGAGTGGGATGGTTATCCCCAGACGTGGGTCCCGAGACTGCCGGGCCTAGAGATCCAAGCTACTCCTCACTGATGACGCCCAACAAGGCTTAAACATGTCTGGGGATGCTTGTGGTCTCTTGCAGAAGGGATGTGAACTAGCAGTTCGGGATGGACTGCCTCTTTTGGGGTAGGACCAGGCCTTATTTGGTTATGGTTTTTCCCCTTCTGTAATGGCTTGGCAGGCTGAAAAATGATGGTCTGGAGGGTTGCCCAGAGCTTTGCCCGTGGTTATGATGAATTCAAAACCTTCAAGCGATCACCTTTCTGTTTTGCTAAAGTCACAGCGAGTGGGACGGGTATGCCCAGATGTGGGTCCCGAGTTTGCCGGGCCTAGAGACCCAGGCTACTCCTCACTGATGAGCCCAACAAGGCTGAAATATGTCTGGGGATGCTTGTTTTCTTGTGCAGAATGGATGTGACCTAGCAGTTCGTGTTGGACTGCCTCTTTTGGCGTAGGACCAGGCCTGATTTGCATATGGTTTTTCCCCTTCTGTAATGGCTTGGCAGGCTGAAAAATGATGGTCTGGAGGGTTGCCCAGAGCTTTGCCCGTGGTTATAATTAATTCAAAACCTTCCAGCGATCACCTTTCTGTTTTGCTAAGTCACCCCGAGTGGGACGGGTATGCCCAGGCGTGAGTCCCGAGTTTGCCGGGCTTAGAGACCCAAGCTACTCCTCACTGATGGCGCCCAACAAGGCTGAATCATGTCTGGGGATGCTTGTGGTTTCATGCAGAAGGGATGTGACCTAGCAGTTCGGGCTGGACTGCCTCTTTAAGGGTAGGACCAGGCCTGATTTGCATATGGTTTTTCCCCTTCTGTAATGGCTTGGCAGGCTGAAAAATGATGGTCTGGAGGGTTGCCCAGAGCTTTGCCTGTGGTTATGATTAATTCAAAACCTTCCAGCAATCACCTTTCTGTTTTGCTAAAGTCACCCTGAGTGGGATGGGTCTGCCCAGACGTGAGTCCCGAGTCTGCCAGGCCTAGAGACCCAAGCTACTCCTCATTGATGACGCCCAACAAGGCAGAATCATGTCTGGGGATGCTTGTGGTCTCATGCAGAAGGGATGTGACCTAGCAGTTCAGGCTGGACTGCCTCTTTTGGGGTAGGACCAGGCCTGATTTGCATATGTTTTTTCCCCTTCTGTAATGGCTTGTCAAGCTGAAATTTATGGTCTGGAGGGTTGCCCAGAGCTTTGCCCGTGGTTATGATAAATTCAAAACCTTCCAGCGATCACCTTTCTGTTTTGCTAAAGTCACCTTGAGTGGGACGGGTATGCCCAGACGTGGGTCCCGAGTCTTTTGGGCCTAGAGACTCAAGCTATTCCTCACTGATGATGCCCAACAAGGCTGAAACATGTCTGGGGATGCTTGTGGTTCGTGCAGAAGGGATGTGAACTAGCAGTTCGGGCTGGATTGCCTCTTTTGGGGTAGGACCAGGCCTGTTTTGCATATGGTTTTTCCCCTTCTGTAATGGCTTGTCAGGCTGAAATTTATGGTCTGGAGGGTTGCCCAGAGCTTTGCCCGTGGTTATGATTAATTCAAAACCTTCCAGCGATCACCTTTCTGTTTTGCTAAAGTCACCCTGAGTGGGACGGGTATGCCCAGATGTGGGTCCCGAGCCTGCCGGGCCTAGAGACCCAAGCTACTCCTCACTGAAGATGCCCAAAAACAAGGCTGAAACATGTCTGGGGATGCTTGTTGTTCGTGCAGAAAGGATGTGAACTAGCAGTTCGGGCTGGACTGCCTCTTTTGGGGTAGGACCAGGCCTGATTTGCATATTGCTTTTCCCCTTCTGTAATGGCTTGGCAGGCTGAAAAATGATGGTCTAGAGGGTTGCCCAGAGCTTTGCCAATGGTTATGATTAGTTCAAACCCTTCCAGCGATCACCTTTCCGTTTTGCTATAGTCACCCAGATTGGGATGGGTATGCCCAGACGTGGGTCCAGAGTCTGCCGGGCCTATAGACCCAAGCTACTCCTCACTGATAACGCCCAACAAGGCTGAAACATGTCTGGGGATGCTTGTGGGCTAGTGCAGAATGGATGTGACCTAGCAGTCCGGGCTGGATGCCTCTTTTGGGGTAGGCCCAGGCCTGATTTGGTTATGGTTTTTCCCCTTCTGTAATGGCTTGACAGGCTGAATAAAGATGGTCTGGAGGGTTTCCCAGAGCTTTGCCCGTGGTTATGATTAATTCAAAACCTTCCAGCGATCACCTTTCCGTTTTGCTAAAGTTGCCCCGAGTGGGACGGGTATGCCCAGACGTGGGTCCCGAGTCTGCCGGGCCTAGAGACCCAAGCTACTCCTCACTGATGATGCCCAACAAGGCTGAAACATGTCTGGGGATGCTTGTAGTCTCATGCAGAAGGGAGGTTACCTAGCAGTTCGGGCTGGACTGCCTCTTTTAGGGTAGGACCAGGCCTGATTTGCATATGGTTTTTCCCCTTCTGTAATGGCGTGGCAGGCTGAATAATGATGGACTGGAGGGTTGCCCAGAGCTTTGCCCGTGGTTATGATTAATTCAAAACCTTCCAGCGATCACCTTTCTGTTTTGCTAAAGTCACCCTGAGTGGGATGGGTATCCCCAGACGTGGGTCCCGAGCCTGCCGGGACTAGAGATCCAAGCTAGTCCTCACTGATGACGCCCAACAAGGCTTAAACATGTCTGGGGATGCTTGTGGTCTCTTGCAGAAGGGATGTGAACTAGCAGTTCGGGATGGGCTGCCTCTTTTGGGGTAGGACCAGGCCTGATTTGCATATGGTTTTTCCCCTTCTGTAATGGCTTGGCAGGCTGAAAAATGATGGTCTGGAGGATTGCCCAGAGCTTTGCCCGTGGTTATGATTAATTCAAAACCTTTCAGCGATCACCTTTCTGTTTTGCTAAGTCACTCCGAGTGGGACGGGTATGCCCAGGCGTGGGTCCCGAGTTTGCCGGGCTTAGAGACCCAAGCTACTCCTCACTGATGACGCCCAACAAGGCAGAATCATGTCTGGGGATGCTTGTGGTCTCATGCAGAAGGGATGTTACCTAGCAGTTCGGGCTGGACTGCCTCTTTTGGGGTAGGACCAGGCCTGTTTTGCTTATGGTTTTTCCCCTTCTGTAATGGCTTGTCAGGCTGAAATTTATGGTCTGGAGGGTTGCCCAGAGCTTTGCCCGTGGTTATGATTAATTCAAAACCTTCCAGTGATCACCTTTCTGTTTTGCTAAAGTCACCCTGAGTGGGATGGGTCTGCCCAGACATGGGTAATGGGTCTTCCGGGCCTAGAGACCCAAGCTACTCCTCACTGATGATGCCCAACAAGGCAGAATCATGTCTGGGGATGCTTGTGGTCTCATGCAGAAGGCATATGACCTAGCAGTTCGGGCTGGACTGCCTCTTTTGGGGTAGGACCAGGCCTGTTTTGCTTATGGTTTTTCCTCTTCTGTAATGGCTTGTCAGGCTGAAATTTATGGTCTGGAAGGGGTCCCCAGAGCTTTGCCCGTGGTTATGATTAATTCAAAACCTTCCAGTGATCAACTTTCTGTTTTGCTAAAGTCACCCTGAGTGGGACGGGTATGCCCAGACGTGGGTCCCGAGTCTTCCGGGCCTAGAGACCCAAGCTACTCCTCACTGATAATGCCAAACAAGGCTGAAACATGTCTGGGTATGCTTGTGGTCTTGTTCAGAAGGGATATGACCTAGCAGTTCGGGATGGACTGTCTCTTTTGGGGTAGGACCAGGCCTGATTTGGTTATGGTTTTTCCCCTTCTGTAATTGCTTGGCACGCTGAAAAATGATTATCTGGAGGGTTGCCCAGAGCTTTGCCCGTGGTTATGATGAATTCAAAACCTTCCAGCGATCACCTTTCTGTTTTGCTAAAGTCACAGCGAGTGGGACGGTTATGCCCAGACGTGGGTCCCGAGTTGCTGGGCCTAGAGACCCCAGCTACTCCTCACTGAAGACGCCCAACAAGGCTGAAACATGTCTGGGAATTCTTGTGGTCCCGTGCAGAACGGGATGTGACCTAGCAGTTCGGGCTGGACTGCCTCTTTTGGGGTAGGACCAGGCCTGATTTGCATATGGTTTTTGCCCTTCTGTAATGGCTTGGCAGGCTGAACAATGATGGTCTGGAGGGTTGCCCAGAGCTTTGCCCGTGGTTATGATTAATTCAAAACCTTCCAGGGATCACCTTTCTGTTTTGCTAAGTCACCCCGAGTGCGACGGGTATGCCCAGGCGTGGGTCCCGAGTTTGACGTGCCTAGAGACCCAAGCTACTCCTCATTGATGACGCCCAACAAGGCTGAATCATGTCTGGGGATGCTTGTGGTCTCATGCAGAAGGGATGTGACCTAGCAGTTCGGGCTGGACTGCCTCTTTTGGGGTAGGACCAGGCCTGATTTGCATATGGTTTTTCCCCTTCTGTAATGGCTTGTCAGGCTGAAATTTATGGTCTTGAGGGTTGCCCATAGTTTTGCCCGTGGTTATGATTAATTCAAAACCTTCCAGCGATCACCTTTCTGTTTTGCCAAAGTCACCCTGAGTGGGACGGGTATGCCCATATTTGGGTGCCGAACCTAGAGACCCAAGCTACTCTTCGTTGATGACACCCAACAAGGCTGAATCATGTCTGGGGATGCTTGTGGTCTCATGCAGAAGGGATGTGACCTAGCAGTTCGGGCTGGACTGCCTCTTTTGGGGTAGGACAAGGCCTGATTTGCATATTGTTTTTCCCCTTCTGTAATGGCTTGGCAGGCTGAATAATGATGGTCTGGAGATTTTCCCAGAGCTTTGCCCGTGGTTAAGATTAATTCAAAACCTTCCAGCAATCACCTTTCTGTTTTGCTAAAGTCACCTTTAGTGGGACGGGTATGCCCAGACGTGGGTCCCGAGTCTTCCGGGCCTAGAGACCCAAGCTATTCCTCACTGATGATGCCCAACAAGGCTGAAACATGTCTGGGGATGCTTGTGGTTCGTGCAGAAGGGATGTGACCTAGCAGTTCGGGCTGGACTGCAGCTTTTAGGTTAGGACCAGGCCTGATTTGCATATGGTTTTTCCCCTTCTGTAATGGCTTGGCAGGCTGAAAAATGATGGTCTGGAGGGTTGCCCAGAGCTTTGCCCGTGGTTATGATTAATTCAAAACCTTCCAGCCATCACCTTTCTGTTTTGCTAAGTCACCCCGAGTGGGACGGGTATCCCCAGACGTGGGTCCCGAGCCTGCCGGGACTAGAGATACAAGCTAGTCCTCACTGATGACGCCCAACAAGGCTTAAACATGTCTGGGGATGCTTGTGGTCTCTTGCAGAAGGGATGTGAACTAGCAGTTCGGGATGGGCTGCCTCTTTTGGGGTAGGACCAGGCCTGATTTGCATATGGTTTTTCCCCTTCTGTAATGGCTTGGCAGGCTGAAAAATGATGGTCTGGAGGATTGCCCAGAGCTTTGCCCGTGGTTATGATTAATTCAAAACCTTTCAGCGATCACCTTTCTGTTTTGCTAAGTCACCCCGAGTGGGACGGATATGCCCAGGCGTGGGTCCCGAGTTTGCCAGGCTTAGAGACCCAAGCTACTCCTCACTGATGACGCCCAACAAGGCAGAATCATGTCTGGGGATGCTTGTGGTCTCATGCAGAAGGGATGTTACCTAGCAGTTCGGGCTGGACTGCCTCTTTTGGGGTAGGACCAGGCCTGTTTTGCTTATGGTTTTTCCCCTTCTGTAATGGCTTGTCAGGCTGAAATTTATGGTCTGGAGGGTTGCCCAGAGCTTTGCCCGTGGTTATGATTAATTCAAAACCTTCCAGTGATCACCTTTCTGTTTTGCTAAAGTCACCCTGAGTGGGATGGGTCTGCCCAGACATGGGTAATGGGTCTTCCGGGCCTAGAGACCCAAGCTACTCCTCACTGATGATGCCCAACAAGGCAGAATCATGTCTGGGGATGCTTGTGGTCTCATGCAGAAGGCATATGACCTAGCAGTTCGGGCTGGACTGCCTCTTTTGGGGTAGGACCAGGCCTGTTTTGCTTATGGTTTTTCCTCTTCTGTAATGGCTTGTCAGGCTGAAATTTATGGTCTGGAAGGGGTCCCCAGAGCTTTGCCCGTGGTTATGATTAATTCAAAACCTTCCAGTGATCAACTTTCTGTTTTGCTAAAGTCACCCTGAGTGGGACGGGTATGCCCAGACGTGGGTCCCGAGTCTTCCGGGCCTAGAGACCCAAGCTACTCCTCACTGATAATGCCAAACAAGGCTGAAACATGTCTGGGTATGCTCGTGGTCTTGTTCAGAAGGGATATGACCTAGCAGTTCGGGATGGACTGTCTCTTTTGGGGTAGGACCAGGCCTGATTTGGTTATGGTTTTTCCCCTTCTGTAATGGCTTGGCACGCTGAAAAATGATTATCTGGAGGGTTGCCCAGAGCTTTGCCCGTGGTTATGATGAATTCAAAACCTTCCAGCGATCACCTTTCTGTTTTGCTAAAGTCACAGCGAGTGGGACGGTTATGCCCAGACGTGGGTCCCGAGTTGCTGGGCCTAGAGACCCCAGCTACTCCTCACTGAAGACGCCCAACAAGGCTGAAACATGTCTGGGGATTCTTGTGGTCCCGTGCAGAACGGGATGTGACCTAGCAGTTCGGGTTGGACTGCCTCTTTTTGGGTAGGACCAGGCCTGATTTGCATATGGTTTTTCCCCTTCTGTAATGGTTTGGCAGGCTGAACAATGATGGTCTGGAGGGTTGCCCAGAGCTTTGCCCGTGGTTATGATTAATTCAAAACCTTCCAGGGATCACCTTTCTGTTTTGCTAAGTCACCCCGAGTGCGACGGGTATGCCCAGGCGTGGGTCCCGAGTTTGACGTGCCTAGAGACCCAAGCTACTCCTCATTGATGACGCCCAACAAGGCTGAATCATGTCTGGGGATGCTTGTGGTCTCATGCAGAAGGGATGTGACCTAGCAGTTCGGGCTGGACTGCCTCTTTTGGGGTAGGACCAGGCCTGATTTGCATATGGTTTTTCCCCTTCTGTAATGGCTTGTCAGGCTGAAATGTATGGTCTTGAGGGTTGCCCAGAGTTTTGCCCGTGGTTATGATTAATTCAAAACCTTCCAGCGATCACCTTTCTGTTTTGCTAAAGTCACCCTGAGTGGGACGGGTATGCCCATATTTGGGTGCCGAACCTAGAGGCCCAAGCTACTCTTCGTTGATGACACCCAACAAGGCTGAATCATGTCTGGGGATGCTTGTGGTCTAATGCAGAAGGGATGTGACCTAGCAGTTCGGGCTGGACTGCCTCTTTTGGGGTAGGACAAGGCCTGATTTGCATATTGTTTTTCCCCTTCTGTAATGGCTTGGCAGGCTGAATAATGATGGTCTGGAGATTTTCCCAGAGCTTTGCCCGTGGTTAAGATTAATTCAAAACCTTCCAGCAATCACCTTTCTGTTTTGCTAAAGTCACCTTTAGTGGGACGGGTATGCCCAGACGTGGGTCCCGAGTCTTCCGGGCCTAGAGACCCAAGCTATTCCTCACTGATGATGCCCAACAAGGCTGAAACATGTCTGGGGATGCTTGTGGTTCGTGCAGAAGGGATGTGACCTAGCAGTTCGGGCTGGACTGCAGCTTTTAGGTTAGGACCAGGCCTGATTTGCATATGGTTTTTCCCCTTCTGTAATGGCTTGGCAGGCTGAAAAATGATGGTCTGGAGGGTTGCCCAGAGCTTTGCCCGTGGTTATGATTAATTCAAAACCTTCCAGCGATCACCTTTCTGTTTTGCTAAGTCACCCCGAGTGGGACGGGTATGCCCAGGCGTGGGTCCCGAGTTTGCCGGGCCTAGAGACCCAAGCTACTCCTCATTGATGACACCAACAAGGCAGAATCATGTCTGGGGATGCTTGTGGTCTCATGCAGAAGGGATGTGACCTAGCAGTTCGGGCTGGACTGCCTCTTTTGGGGTAGGACCAGGCCTGTTTTGCTTATGGTTTTTCCCCTTCTGTAATGGCTTGTCAGGCTGAAATTTATGGTCTGGAGGGTTTCCCAGAGTTTTGCCCGTGGTTATGATTAATTCAAAACCTTCCAGCGATCACCTTTCTGTTTTGCTAAAGTCACCCTGAGTGGGACGGGTATGCCCAGATATGGGTCCCGAGCCTGCCGGGCCTAGAGACCCAAGCTACTCCTCACTGAAGACACCCAAAAACAAGGCTGAAAGATGTCTGGGGATGCTTGTGGTTCGTGCAGAAAGGATGTGACCTAGCAGTTCGGGCTGGACTGCCTCTTTTGGGGTAGGACCAGGCCTCATTTGCATATGGTTTTTGCCCTTCTTTAATGGCTTGGCAGGCTGAAAAATGATGGTCTGGAGGGTTGCCCAGAGCTTTGCCCATGGTTATGATTAATTTAAAACCTTCCAGCGATCACCTTTCTGTTTTGCTAAAGTCACCCTGAGTGGGACGGGTATGCCCATATGTGGGTCCTGAGCCTGCCGGGCCTAGAGACCCAAGCTACTCCTCACTGATGCCGCCCAACAAGGCTTAAACATGTCTGGGGATGCTTGTGGTCTCGTGCAGAAGGGATGTACTGCTTCTTTTAGGGTAGGACCAGGCCTGATTTGGTTATGGTTTTTCCCCTTCTGTAATGGCTTGGCAGGCTGAAAAAGGATGGTCTGGAGGGTTTCCCAGAGCTTTGCCTGTGGTTATGATTAATTCAAAACCTTCCAGCGATCACCTTTCTGTTTTGCTGAAGTCACTCCGAGTGGAATGGGTCTGCCCAGACGTGAGTCCCGATTCTGCCGGGCCTAGAGACCCCAGCTACTCCTCACTGATGACGCCCAACAAGGCTGAAACATGTCTGGGGATTCTTGTGGTCTCGTGCAGAAGGGGATGTGACCTATCAGTTCGGGCTGGACTGCCTCTTTTGGGGTAGGACCAGGCCTGATTTGCATATGGTTTTTCCCCTTCTGTAATGGCTTGTCAGGCTGAAATTTATGGTCTTGAGGGTTGCCCAGAGCTTTGCCCGTGGTTATGATTAATTCAAAACCTTCCAGCGATCACCTTTCTGTTTTGCTAAAGTCACCCTGAGTGGGACGGGTATGCCCATATTTGGGTGCCGGGCCTAGAGACCCAAGCTACTCCTCATTGATGACGCCCAACAAGGCTGAATCATGTCTGGGGATGCTCGTGGTCTCATGCAGAAGGGATGTGACCTAGCAGTTCGGGCTGGACTGCCTCTTTTGGGGTAGGACCAGGCCTGATTTGCATATGGTTTTTTCCCCTTTTGTAATGGCTTGTCAGGCTGAAATTTATGGTCTGGAGGGTTACCCAGAGCTTTGCCCGTGGTTATGATTAATTCAAAACCTTCCAGCGATCACCTTTCTGTTTTGCTAAGTCACCCCGAGTGGGACGGGTATGGCCAGGCGTGGGTCCCGAGTGTGCCGGGCCTCGAGACCGAAGCTACTCCTCACTGGTGACGCCCAACAAGGCTGAAACATGTCTGGGGATGCTTGTGGTTCGTGCAGAAGGGATGTGACCTAGCAGTTCGGGCTGGACTGCAGCTTTTAGGTTAGGACCAGGCCTGATTTGCATATGGTTTTTCCCCTTTTGTAATGGCTTGGCAGGCTGAAAAATGATGGTCTGGAGGGTTGCCCAGAGCTTTGCCTGTGGTTATGATTAATTCAAAACCTTCCAGCGATCACCTTTCTGTTTTGCTAAAGTCACCCCGAGTGGGATGGGTCTGCCCAGACGTGAGTACCGATTCTGCCGGGCCTAGAGACCCCACCTACTCCTCACTGATGACGCCCAACAAGGCTGAAACATGTCTGGGGATTCTTGTGGTCTCGTGCAGAAGGGGATGTAACCTATCAGTTCGGGTTAGACTGCCTCTTTTTGGGTAGGACCAGGCCTGATTTGCATGTGGTTTTTCCCCTTCTGTAATGGCTTGGCAAGCTGAAAAATGATGGTCTGGAGGGTTGCCCAGAGCTTTGCCTGTGGTTATGATTAATTCAAAACCTTCCAGCGATCACCTTTCTGTTTTGCTAAGTCACCCCGAGTGGGACGGGTATGCCCAGGCGTGGGTCCCGAGTTTGCTGGGCCTAGAGACCCAAGCTACTCCTCATTGATGACGCCAAACAATGCAGAATCATGTCTGGGGATGCTTGTGGTCTCATGCCGAAGGGATGTGACCTAGCAGTTCGGGCTGGACTGCCTCTTTTGGGGTAGGACCAGGCCTGTTTTGCTTATGGTTTTTCCCTTTCTGTAATGGCTTGTCAGGCTGAAATTTATGGTTTGGAGGGTTGCCCAGAGCTTTGCCCGTGGTTATGATTAATTCAAAACCTTCCAGCGATCACCTTTCTGTTTTGCTAAAGTCACCCTGAGTGGGACGGGTATGCCCAGATGTGGGTCCCGAGCCTGCCGGGCCTAGAGACCCAAGCTACTCCTCACTGAAGACACCCAAAAACAAGGCTGAAACATGTCTGGGGATGCTTGTGGTTCGTGCAGAAAGGATGTGACCTAGCAGTTCAGGCTGGACTGCCTCTTTTGGGGTAGGACCAGGCCTCATTTGCATATGGTTTTTGCCCTTCTTTAATGGCTTGGCAGGCTGAAAAATGATGGTCTGGAGGGTTGCCCAGAGCTTTGCCCATGGTTATGATTAATTTAAAACCTTCCAGCGATCACCTTTCTGTTTTGCTAAAGTCACCCTGAGTGGGACGGGTATGCCCATATGTGGGTCCCGAGCCTGCCGGGCCTAGAGACCCAAGCTACTCCTCACTGATGCCGCCCAATAAGGCTTAAACATGTCTGGGGATGCTGGTGGTCTCGTGCAGAAGGGATGTGAACTAGCAGTTCGGGATGTACTGCCTCTTTTGGGGTAGGACCAGGCCTGATTTGGTTATGGTTTTTCCCCTTCTGTAATGGCTTGGCAGGCTGAAAAATGATGGTCTGGAGGATTGCCCAGAGCTTTGCCTGTGGTTATGATTAATTCAAAACCTTCCAGCGATCACCTTTCTGTTTTGCTGAAGTCACCCCGAGTGGAATGGGTCTGCCCAGACGTGAGTCCCGATTCTGCCGGGCCTAGAGACCCCAGCTACTCCTCACTGATGACGCCCAACAAGGCTGAAACATGTCTGGGGATTCTTGTGGTCTCGTGAAGAAAGGGATGTGACCTAGCAGTTCGGGCTGGACTGCCTCTTTTGGGGTAGGACCAGGCCTGTTTTGCATATGGTTTTTCCCCTTCTGTAATGGCTTGTCAGGCTGAAATGTATGGTCTGGAGGGTTGCCCAGAGCTTTGCCCGTGGTTATGATTAATTCAAAAACCTTCCAGCGATCACCTTTCTGTTTTGCTAAAGTCACCCTGAGTGGGACGGGTATGCCCAGATGTGGGTCCCGAGCCTGCCGGGCCTACAGACCCAAACTACTCCTCACTGAAGACGCCCAAAAACAAGGCTGAAACATGTCTGGGGATGCTTGTGGTTCGTGCAGAAAGGATGTGTCCTAGCAGTTCAGGCTGGACTGCCTCTTTTGGGGTAGGACCAGGCCTCATTTGCATATGGTTTTTGCCCTTCTGTAATGGCTTGGCAGGCTGAAAAATGATGGTGTGGAGGGTTGCCCAGAACTTTGCCCATGGTTATGATTAATTCAAAACCTTCCAGCGATCACCTTTCTGTTTTTGTAAAGTCACCTTGAGTGGGACGGGTATGCCCAGACGTGGGTCCCGAGTCTTCCGGGCCTAGAGACCCAAGCTACTCCTCACTGATGATGCCCAAAAAGGCTGAAACATGTCTGGGGATGCTTGTGGTTCGTGCAGAAGGGATGTGACCTAGCAGTTCGGGCTGGACTGCAGCTTTTAGGGTAGGACCAGGCCTGATTTGGTTATGGTTTTTCCCCTTCTGTAATGGCTTGGCAGGCTGAAAAATGATGGTCTGGAGGGTTGCCCAGAGCTTTGCCCATGGTTATGATTAATTCAAAACCTTCCAGCGATCCCCTTTCCGTTTTGCTAAAGTTACCCCGAGTGGGACGGGTATGCCCAGACGTGGGTCCCGAGTCTGCCGGACCTAGAGACCCAAGCTACTCCTCACTGATGACGCCCAACAAGGCTGAAACATGTCTGGGGATGCTTGTGGTCTTGTGCAGAATGGATGTGACCTAGCAGTTCGGGTTGGACTGCCTCTTTTGGGGTAGGACCAGGCCTGATTTGCCTATGGTTTTTTCCCCTTCTGTAATGGCTTGGCAGGCTGAAGAATGATGGTCTGGAGGGTTGCGCAGAGCTTTGCCCGTATTATATTTAATTAAAAACCTTCCAACGATCACCTATCTGTTTTGCTAAGTCACCCCGAGTGGGACGGGTATGCCCAGATGTGGGTCCCGAGCCTGCCGGGCCTAGAGACTCCAGCTACTCCTCACTGATGACGCCCAACAAGGCTGAAACATGTCTGGGGATTCTTGTGGTCTCGTGCAGAAGGGGATGTGACCTATCAGTTCGGGTTAGACTGCCTCTTTTTGGGTAGGACCAGGCCTGATTTGTATATGGTTTTTCCCCTTCTGTAATGGCTTGGCAGGCTGAAAAATGATGGTCTGGAGGGTTGCCCAGAGCTTTGCCCGTGCTTATGATTAATTCAAAACCTTGCAGCGATCATCTTTCTGTTTTGCTAAGTCCCCCTGAGTGGGACGGGTATGCCCAGGCGTGGGTCCCGAGTTTGCCGGGTCTAGAGACCCAAGCTACTCCTCATTGATGACGCCCAACAAGGCAGAATCATGTCTGGGGATGCTTGTGGTCTCATGCAGAAGGGATGTGACCTAGCAGTTCGGGCTGGACTGCCTCTTTTGGGGTAGGACCAGGCCTGTTTTGCATATGGTTTTTCCCCTTCTGTAATGGCTTGTCAGGCTGAAATTTATGGTCTGGAGGGTTGCCCAGAGCTTTGCCCGTGGTTATGATTAATTCAAAACCTTCCAGCGATCGCGATCACCTTTCTGTTTTGCTAAGTCACCCTGAGTGGGACGGGTATGCCCAGATGTGGGTCCCGAGCCTGCCGGGCCTAGAGACCCAAGCTACTCCTCACTGAAGACGCCCAAAAACAAGGCTGAAACATGTCTGGGAATGCTTGTGGTTCGTGCAGAAAGGATGTGATCTAGCAGTTCGGGCTGGACTGCCTCTTTTGGGGCAGGACCAGGCCTCATTTGCATATGGTTTTTGCCCTTCTGTAATGGCTTGGCAGGCTGAAAAATGATGGTCTGGAGGGTTGCCCAGAGCTTTGCCGAGGGTTATGATTAATTTAAAACCTTCCAGTGATCACCTTTCTGTTTTTATAAAGTCACCTTGAGTGGGACGGGTATGCCCAGACGTGGGTCACGAGTCTTCCGGGCCTAGAGACCCAAGCTACTCCTCTTGTTGACGCCCAACAAGGCTGACACATGTCTGGGGATGCTTGTGGTCTCATGCAGAAGGGATGTGACCTAGCAGTTTGGGCTTGACTGCCTCTTTTCGGCTAGGGCCAGGCATGATTTGGTTATGGTTTTTCCCCTCTGTAATGGCTTGGCAGGCTGAAAAATGATGGTCTGGAGGGTTTCCCAGAGCTTTGCCCGTGGTTATGATTAATTCAAAACCTTCCAGCGATCGCGATCACCTTTCTGTTTTGCTAAGTCACCCCGAGTGGGACGGGTATGCCCAGGCGTGGGTCCCGAGTTTGCCGGGCCTAGAGACCCAAGCTACTCCTTATTGATGACGCCCAACAAGGCTGAATCATGTCTGGGGATGCTTGTGGTCTCATGCAGAAGGGATGTGACCTAGCAGTTCGGCTGGACTGCCTCTTTTGGGGTAGGACCAGGCCTGATTTGCATATGGTTTTTCCCCTTCTGTAATGGCTTGTCAGGCTGAAATTTATGGTCTGGAGGATTGCCCAGAGCTTTGCCCGTGGTTATGATTAATTCAAAACCTTCCAGCGATCACCTTTCTGTTTTGCTAAAGTCACCCTGAGTGAGACGGGTATGCCAATATGTGAGTCCCGAGCCTGCTGGGCCTAGAGTCCCAAGCTACTCTTCACTGATGCCGCCCAACAAGGCTGAATCATGTCTGGGGATGCTTGTGGTCTCGTGCAGAAGGGATGTGAACTAGCAGTTTGGGATGGACTGCCTCTTTTGGGATAGGACCAGGCCTGATTTGGTTATGGTTTTTCCCCTTCTGTAATGGCTTGGCAAGCTGAAAAATGATGGTCTGGAGGGTTGCCCAGAGCTTTGCCCGTGGTTATGATGAATTCAAAACCTTCCAGCGATCACCTTTCTGTTTTGCTAAAGTCACAGTGAGTGGGACGGGTATGCCCAGATGTGGGTCCCGAGTTTGCCGGGCCTAGAGACCCAGGCTACTCCTCACTGATGACACCCAACAAGGCTGAAATATGTCTGGGGATGCTTGTGTTCTTGTGCAGAATGGATGTGACCTAGCAGTTCGGGTTGGACTGCCTCTTTTGGCGTAGGACCAGGCCTCGTTTGCGTATGGTTTTTGCCCTTCTGTAATGGCTTGGCAGACTGAAAAATGATGGTCTGGAGGGTTGCCCAGAGCTTTGCCCATGGTTATGATTAATGCAAAATCTTCCAGTTATCCCCTTTCCGTTTTGCTAAAGTTACCCCGAGTGGGACGGTTATGCCCAGACGTGGGTCCCGAGTCTGCCGGGCCTAGAGAACCAAGCTACTCCTCACTGATGACACCCAACAAGGCTGAATCATGTCTGGAGATGCTTGTCGTCTCATGCAGAAGGGATGTGACCTAGCAGTTCGGGATGGACTGCCTCTTTTGGGGTAGACAAGGCCTGATTTGGTTATGGTTTTTCCCCTTCTGTAATGGCTTGGCAGGCTGAAAAATGATGGTCTGGAGGGTTGCCCAGAGTTTTGCCAGTGGTTATGATGAATTCAAAACCTTCCAGCGATCACCTTTCTGTTTGCTAAAGTCACAGCAAGTGGGACGGGTATGCCCAGACGTGGGTCCCGAGTTTGCCGGGCCTAGAGACCCAAGCTACTCCTCACTGATGATGCCCAACAAGGCTGAAACATGTCTGGGGATGCTTGTGGTCTTGTGCAGAATGGATGTGACCTAGCAGTTCGGGTTGGACTGCCTCTTTTGGGGAAGGACCATGCGTGATTTGCATATGGTTTTTGCCCTTCTGTAATGGCTTGTCAGGCTGAAATGTATGGTCTGGAGGGTTGCCCAGAGCTTTGCCCGTGGTTATGATTAATTCAAAACCTTCCAGCGATCACCTTTCCGTTTTGCTAAAGTTGCCCCGAGTGGGACGGGCATGCCCAGATGTGGGTCCCGAGCCTGCCGGGCCTAGAGACCCAAGCTACTCCTCACTGAAGATGCCCAAAAACAAGGCTGAAACATGTCTGGGGATGCTTGTGGTTCGTGCAGAAGGGATGTGACCTAGCAGTTCGGGCTGGACTGCCTCTTTTGGGGTAGGACCAGGCCTCGTTTGCTTATGGTTTTTGCCCTTCTGTAATGGCTTGGCAGGCTGAAAAATGATGGTCTGGAGGGTTGCCCAGAGCTTTGCCCATGGTTATGATTAATGCAAAACCTTCCAGCGATCCCCTTTCCGTTTTGCTAAAGTTACCCCGAGAGGGACGGGCATGCCCAGACGTGGGTCCCGAGTCTGCCGGGCCTAGAGACCCAAGCTACTCCTCACTGATGACGCCCAACAAGGCTGAATCATGTCTGGGGATGCTTGTCGTCTCATGCAGAAGGGATGTGAACTAGCAGTTTGGGATGGACTGCCTCTTTTGGGGTAGGACCAGGCCTGATTTGCATATGGTTTTTCCCCTTCTGTAATGGCTTGTCAGGCTGAAATTTATGGTCTGGAGGGTTGCCCAGAGCTTTGCCCGTGGTTATGATTAAGTCAAAACCTTCCAGCGATCACCTTTCTGTTTTGCTAAAGTCATCTTGAGTGGGACGGGTATGCCCAGATGTGGGTCCCGAGCCTGATGGGCCTAGAGACCCAAGCTACTCCTCACTGATGACGCCCAACAAGGCTGAATCATGTCTGGGGATGTTTGTGGTCTCATGCAGAAGGGATGTGACCTAGCAGTTCGGGCTGGACTGCCTCTTTTGGGTTAGGACCAGGCCTGATTTGCATATGGTTTTTCCCCTTCTGTAATGGCTTGTCAGGCTGAAAAATTATGGTCTGGAGGGTTGCCCAGAGCTTTGCCCGTGGTTATGATTAATTTAAAACCTTCCAGCGATCACCTTTCTGTTTTTGTAAAGGCACCCCGAGTGGGACGGGTATGCCCAGACGTGGGTCCCAAGTCTGCCGGGCCTACAGACCCAAGCTACTCCTCACTGATGATGCCCAACAAGGCTGACACATGTCTGGGGATGCTTGTGGTCTCATGCAATAGGGATGTGACCTAGCAGTTCGGGCTGGACTGCCTTTGTTGGGGTAGGACCAGGCCTGATTTGCATATGGTTTTTCCCCTTCTGTAATGGCTTGGCAGGCTGAAAAATGATGGTCTAGGGGGTTGCCCAGAGCTTTGCCAATGGTTATGATTAGTTCAAACCCTTCCAGCGATCACCTTTTCGTTTTGCTATAGTCACCCAGATTGGGATAGGTATGCCCAGACGTGGGTCCAGAGTCTGCCGGGCCTATAGACCCAAGCTACTCCTCACTGATAACGCCCAACAAGGCTGAAACATGTCTGGGGATGCTTGTGGTCTTGTGCAGAATGGATGTGACCTAGCAGTTCGGGTTGGACTGCCTCTTTTGGGGAAGGACCATGCGTGATTTGCATATGGTTTTTGCCCTTCTGTAATGGCTTGTCAGGCTGAAATGTATGGTCTGGAGGGTTGCCCAGAGCTTTGCCCGTGGTTATGATTAATTCAAAACCTTCCAGCGATCACCTTTCCGTTTTGCTAAAGTTGCCCCGAGTGGGACGGGCATGCCCAGATGTGGGTCCCGAGCCTGCCGGGCCTAGAGACCCAAGCTACTCCTCACTGAAGATGCCCAAAAACAAGGCTGAAACATGTCTGGGGATGCTTGTGGTTCGTGCAGAAGGGATGTGACCTAGCAGTTCGGGCTGGACTGCCTCTTTTGGGGTAGGACCAGGCCTCGTTTGCTTATGGTTTTTGCCCTTCTGTAATGGCTTGGCAGGCTGAAAAATGATGGTCTGGAGGGTTGCCCAGAGCTTTGCCCATGGTTATGATTAATGCAAAACCTTCCAGCGATCCCCTTTCCGTTTTGCTAAAGTTACCCCGAGAGGGACGGGCATGCCCAGACGTGGGTCCCGAGTCTGCCGGGCCTAGAGACCCAAGCTACTCCTCACTGATGACGCCCAACAAGGCTGAATCATGTCTGGGGATGCTTGTCGTCTCATGCAGAAGGGATGTGAACTAGCAGTTTGGGATGGACTGCCTCTTTTGGGGTAGGACCAGGCCTGATTTGCATATGGTTTTTCCCCTTCTGTAATGGCTTGTCAGGCTGAAATTTATGGTCTGGAGGGTTGCCCAGAGCTTTGCCCGTGGTTATGATTAAGTCAAAACCTTCCAGCGATCACCTTTCTGTTTTGCTAAAGTCATCTTGAGTGGGACGGGTATGCCCAGATGTGGGTCCCGAGCCTGATGGGCCTAGAGACCCAAGCTACTCCTCACTGATGACGCCCAACAAGGCTGAATCATGTCTGGGGATGTTTGTGGTCTCATGCAGAAGGGATGTGACCTAGCAGTTCGGGCTGGACTGCCTCTTTTGGGTTAGGACCAGGCCTGATTTGCATATGGTTTTTCCCCTTCTGTAATGGCTTGTCAGGCTGAAAAATTATGGTCTGGAGGGTTGCCCAGAGCTTTGCCCGTGGTTATGATTAATTTAAAACCTTCCAGCGATCACCTTTCTGTTTTTGTAAAGGCACCCCGAGTGGGACGGGTATGCCCAGACGTGGGTCCCAAGTCTGCCGGGCCTACAGACCCAAGCTACTCCTCACTGATGATGCCCAACAAGGCTGACACATGTCTGGGGATGCTTGTGGTCTCATGCAATAGGGATGTGACCTAGCAGTTCGGGCTGGACTGCCTTTGTTGGGGTAGGACCAGGCCTGATTTGCATATGGTTTTTCCCCTTCTGTAATGGCTTGGCAGGCTGAAAAATGATGGTCTAGGGGGTTGCCCAGAGCTTTGCCAATGGTTATGATTAGTTCAAACCCTTCCAGCGATCACCTTTTCGTTTTGCTATAGTCACCCAGATTGGGATAGGTATGCCCAGACGTGGGTCCAGAGTCTGCCGGGCCTATAGACCCAAGCTACTCCTCACTGATAACGCCCAACAAGGCTGAAACATGTCTGGGGATGCTTGTGGTCTTGTGCAGAATGGATGTGACCTAGCAGTTCGGGTTGGACTGCCTCTTTTGGGGAAGGACCATGCGTGATTTGCATATGGTTTTTGCCCTTCTGTAATGGCTTGTCAGGCTGAAATGTATGGTCTGGAGGGTTGCCCAGAGCTTTGCCCGTGGTTATGATTAATTCAAAACCTTCCAGCGATCACCTTTCCGTTTTGCTAAAGTTGCCCCGAGTGGGACGGGCATGCCCAGATGTGGGTCCCGAGCCTGCCGGGCCTAGAGACCCAAGCTACTCCTCACTGAAGATGCCCAAAAACAAGGCTGAAACATGTCTGGGGATGCTTGTGGTTCGTGCAGAAGGGATGTGACCTAGCAGTTCGGGCTGGACTGCCTCTTTTGGGGTAGGACCAGGCCTCGTTTGCTTATGGTTTTTGCCCTTCTGTAATGGCTTGGCAGGCTGAAAAATGATGGTCTGGAGGGTTGCCCAGAGCTTTGCCCATGGTTATGATTAATGCAAAACCTTCCAGCGATCCCCTTTCCGTTTTGCTAAAGTTACCCCGAGAGGGACGGGCATGCCCAGACGTGGGTCCCGAGTCTGCCGGGCCTAGAGACCCAAGCTACTCCTCACTGATGACGCCCAACAAGGCTGAATCATGTCTGGGGATGCTTGTCGTCTCATGCAGAAGGGATGTGAACTAGCAGTTTGGGATGGACTGCCTCTTTTGGGGTAGGACCAGGCCTGATTTGCATATGGTTTTTCCCCTTCTGTAATGGCTTGTCAGGCTGAAATTTATGGTCTGGAGGGTTGCCCAGAGCTTTGCCCGTGGTTATGATTAAGTCAAAACCTTCCAGCGATCACCTTTCTGTTTTGCTAAAGTCATCTTGAGTGGGACGGGTATGCCCAGATGTGGGTCCCGAGCCTGATGGGCCTAGAGACCCAAGCTACTCCTCACTGATGACGCCCAACAAGGCTGAATCATGTCTGGGGATGTTTGTGGTCTCATGCAGAAGGGATGTGACCTAGCAGTTCGGGCTGGACTGCCTCTTTTGGGTTAGGACCAGGCCTGATTTGCATATGGTTTTTCCCCTTCTGTAATGGCTTGTCAGGCTGAAAAATTATGGTCTGGAGGGTTGCCCAGAGCTTTGCCCGTGGTTATGATTAATTTAAAACCTTCCAGCGATCACCTTTCTGTTTTTGTAAAGGCACCCCGAGTGGGACGGGTATGCCCAGACGTGGGTCCCAAGTCTGCCGGGCCTACAGACCCAAGCTACTCCTCACTGATGATGCCCAACAAGGCTGACACATGTCTGGGGATGCTTGTGGTCTCATGCAATAGGGATGTGACCTAGCAGTTCGGGCTGGACTGCCTTTGTTGGGGTAGGACCAGGCCTGATTTGCATATGGTTTTTCCCCTTCTGTAATGGCTTGGCAGGCTGAAAAATGATGGTCTAGGGGGTTGCCCAGAGCTTTGCCAATGGTTATGATTAGTTCAAACCCTTCCAGCGATCACCTTTTCGTTTTGCTATAGTCACCCAGATTGGGATAGGTATGCCCAGACGTGGGTCCAGAGTCTGCCGGGCCTATAGACCCAAGCTACTCCTCACTGATAACGCCCAACAAGGCTGAAACATGTCTGGGGATGCTTGTGGTCTCGTGCAGAAGGGATGTAACCTAGCAGTTCGGGCTGGACTGCCTCTTTTAGGGTAGGACCGGGCCTGATTTGCATATGGTTTTTCCCCTTCTGTAATGGCGTGGCAGGCTGAATAATGATGGACTGGAGGGTTGCCCAGAGCTTTGCCCGTGGTTATGATTAATTCAAAACATTCCAGCGATCACCTTTCTGTTTTGCTAAAGTCACCCTGAGTGGGATGGGTATCCCCAGACGTGGGTCCCGAGCCTGCCGGTCCTAGAGATCCAAGCTACTCCTCACTGATGATGCCCAACAAGGCTGAAACATGTCTGGGGATGCTTGTGGTCTCATGCAGAAGGAATGTGACCTAGAGTTTCGGGCTGGACTGCCTCTTTTAGGGTAGGACAGGGCCTGATTTGCATATGGTTTTTCACCTTTTGTAATGGTGTGGCAGGCTGAATAATGATGGACTGGAGGGTTGCCCAGAGCTTTACCCGTGGTTATGATTAATTCAAAACCTTCCAGCGATCACCTTTCTGTTTTGCTAAAGTCACCCTGAGTGGGATGGGTATCCCCAGACGTGGGTCCCGAGTCTGCCGGGCTTATAGACTCAAGCTACTCCTCACTGATAACGCCCAACAAGGCTGAAACATGTCTGGGGATACTTGTGGTCTCGTGCAGAAGGGATGTAACCTAGCAGTCCGGGCTGGATGCCTCTTTTGGGGTAGGACAAGGCCTGATTTGCATATGGTTTTTTCCCCTTCTGTAATGGCTTGGCACGCTGAAAAATGATTATCTGGAGGGTTGCCCAGATCTTTTCCCGTGGTTATGATGAATTCAAAACCTTCCAGCGATCACCTTTCTGTTTTGCTAAGTTACCCCGAGTGGGACGGGTATGCCCAGGCGTGGGTCCCGAGTTTGCCGGGCCTAGAGACCCAAGCTACTCCTCATTGATGACACCCAACAAGGCTGAATCATGTCTGGGGATACTTGTGGTCTCATGCAGAAGGGATGTGACCTAGCAGTTCGGGCTGGACTGCCTCTTTTGGGGTAGGACCAGGCCTGATTTGCATATGGTTTTTCCCCTTCTGTAATGGCTTGTCAGGCTGAAATGTATGGTCTGGAGGGTTGCCCAGAGCTTTGCCCGTGGTTATGATTAATTCAAAACCTTCCAGCGATCACCTTTCTGTTTTGCTAAAGTCACCCTGAGTGGGACGGGTATGCCCAGATGTGGGTACCGAGCCTGCTGGGCCTAGAGACCCAAGCTACTCCTCACTGATGACACCCAACAAGGCTGAAACATGTCTGGGGATGCTTGTGGTCTCATGCAGAAGGGATGTGATCTAGCAGTTCGGGCTGGACTGCCTCTTTTGGGGTAGGACCAGGCCTGATTTGCATATGGTTTTTCCCCTTCTGTAATGGCTTGGCAAGCTGAAAAATGATGGTCTAGGGGGTTGCCCAGAGCTTTGCCAATGGTTATAATTACTTCAAACCCTTCCAGCGATCACCTTTCCGTTTTGCTAAAGTCACCCCGAGAGGGATGGGTATGCCCAGACGTGGGTCCTGAGCTGCCGGGCCTAGAGACCCAAGCTACTCCTCACTGATGACGCCCAACAAGGCTGAAACATGTCTTTGGATGCTTGTGGTCTCATGCAAAAGGGATGTGACCTAGCAGTTCGGGCTGGAGTGCCTGTTTTGGGGTAGGACCAGGCCTGATTTGCATATGGATTTTCCCCTTCTGTAATGGCTTGGCAGGCAGAAAAATGATGGTCTGGAGGGTTGTCCAGAGCTTTGCCGTGGTATTGATTAATTCAAAACCTTCCAGTGATCACCTTTCTGTTTTGCCCAGGTATGTAGGTGCAACAGGAACTCACTATCTTTGAAAAATCTCTTCCTTTCATAGCTGTGAGGAGGTCCAGAACATATCTATTCTGGAGCGCCACCAACCTTATTGCTCTGAGCTCTTCCTTTTTTGCGTTGAACCCATTTACTGTGGAGTTAATAGTCACCATCTGCTCCCAGCGGGTGATTTGTAACCACTTTCCATTCATGTACGTCTCTACAGATGGTATTATAGATGCAAAGAACATTTGTGTCCTGCTGAACAGCCTGTGTTCTGCTGGAGATTTTGTCTAGTGCTGTTTCTGATGCTTTTGAGAAGTAATTTCCTCCTCTCTTTACTCTCCTCAGTCAAAGTTGCTTTTTAGCCTTCTGTGCCTTGGCTGTTGGTACCTCTTTGATCGACCTCTTCTTCCTTCTGTTATTGTCCATTTTCAAGAACTCATCGAGCGACACATCCTTCTTTGGCATGACCAATGAAGGCATGTTGATGCATTCCAGCGAGCAAACTCCTCTCACATGCCTTCGATCCACACGTTCAGTAGTGGTCCATCAGTACTGCAGTTCCTGCCTTCATAGCTGGGTGTCGTTCAATTCTTCTGCATCCAACATTTTCACCAACTTCAACTTTGCCATTGTTCTGGTAGCACAGTGCAGGTGTCTTCAGAGGTATTATTGGCATTGGTCCTGCTTCATTTTCCACCCATGTCAGTAGCTTTGCACTTGCATCCCTTTCTTTCAGGCACTTTTCCTTTTCATCCTATACCTTGTTCACTGGTGACTGTGCTAGTTCCAGCGCTTTGCTTTCCACTCCATCCTTCCATCCATCTTCTGTGTACACTTGGCCATACACTCGTATCTGTGGTCTTTCCCAGAAACCTGGCTCTCCTCTGGTCTCCTTCCCTCTTGTCCATGGAGATGGTATTTCCTTCAGGTAATAGTCTTTGTTTCTCCTTTTTCTGGCCCATGAGTTATGTACTGTTTAGTTTCATCTAGCTGCCAATAATTGTTCATCATGTCTAATGTCTTTATGTAATTATCTTCATACAGGAGCATTGCTTTAGACATCCATCTAAGCTTTGCTGTCTTCCCTTAAAATCTTCCTCGAGTTGTGCTCTTGCTGCTGGTATTTCAGTTGCTATGACCGTTCTGGAGGCACTCATTGCATAGGGGATAAAGGAGCAGACATATCAGCTATCCCTGGTGGTTTCTTTACCTACTTTGGTAATGTGTTTGCACCACATGTTATTAGACACTCAAACAGTGTAGGTGAGATACATGTCTACCCCCTTCATGTCTGTGTCAACATTGTGCTTACCTCTCCTTACCTTAACAGCAGTGTTCTCCTGTCCCCCTGACATGGTTCTTCCACCTGCTCGGGTTGGGGGAATGTTAGTAGAGGTTACAGTGGTAGCACTAGCAATGCAAGTAACTTTCCACAATATGAATATAATAACGCAGCTAGGAATAAGAAAGACCAACAGAACCATTACATTTTTTAATGTCATAAATGTTCACTTACGCTGCTTGATCCTTGCAGCTTGAAGATATAGTTGCCCGCCTGAAATGCACGAAGAAATGCATTATTTTCTTAGTATCTTAAATGCTCTTAAGCCCTGCGGACCAAATAATTAATCGCTTATGGCGAATGCAAGCACTTCCTCCTACACCTTTCTCACTGATGGTTCTCTCAGTGTGGCAAGGACAGGATTGCCATGCTCAAGCTGTGGATATGTTTGGGCCAAATTCTCTATGAAGGCAAGATTGAACGCTCCAGGGTATCAGGCTCGGAATCTGCTCGGTCTCCTCATAGTCTGGAGAAATTGGTTTGAGAACATATCGGGATGACGGGCAGAGGGAAACATGGACAATCATCAACAATTACAACGGCTTTCACGTTGGTTATGTGTGGAAAAGAAAAATAAGAAACAGACAGTGTGCCCTAATCTATGTCCACAAGGAGTCGGTCTCTACTTCTGCTGCTTGTGAGTGCGTGCTCATTGGATGTCCTCCTCCTGGCTGCATAAATTCAGAGCACGCTATTTTAAACAGTATATTTTTGTAAGCAATCTATATTCTGGATTATGTAGTCTTAACAGGCATGCCTTTGATCCATGTGGCCTCCTTCATGGAAATGTTCACCCAATCACTGCATGATTTTAAGAAGGTCTTTTGAGATGTACTACCAATGGGTTAATAATAGCTGTGTGTCTTCAATTGCACGTGAGCCAGCGCAAACAAGACTTTCTTTTGAGCTCAAGGGAAGGGCTTGCCGCACAGTCCCATTATTCCCTTAATATATTATGCTAGATTTAGACTTTGAAAACGGCTGCGGCGAGTAGACACCACTACTCTCTAGCCCTTTATTCTCACTTTCCCCATCTGAAAAAACATATTGTACTTTTTTTCACCCACCCTTGCTTCTACACTACGTACATCCTCCTTCAACAACTTACAGATCCCTTATTGACATTCAACCCAAACAAATAGAGGTGCAGGAGAAATCAAGAATATGGCCAAGTTCCATGTTTTGTATACTTTGGTATATGCCACATTTCCCTTGTTATTTGAAAGATGATAATTCAAATTTCCTTTTTACATTGCATGTTGGGACTTGACAGTCAAAACAGAAGTCCAAGTCTCAACATGCCAAAGAAAAACAAGAACTGCAGGGGCATGTTACAAGGACACACACACACACACCCCCCCCCCCAAATGTAATGAACACTACACATACAATCCCTCACACACACCTTCACATCATGTACTCACACACATGCTCACATCAAACACACACACATTAGATGCACACCCTTCCAGATGATATGCACACCCTCACACCACACATTTCCCCTTACACTGCACATATTTTGAAAAAGAGGACTACACTGTCTCTGGGGAACATGGCCTGCAGGAGCTGAGATGCAGCATTAACCATTATGCTACAATGATGCTATTGTGTGGATTTTCAAAATGTTCATACCTAGCCTTTTATCATTGAACATATTTAAATAAGTATGAAATGTATGCCCTGTGAAACACCAAGCCCTTGTGACCTAGTGGTTAAATTCTGGGCCTTGAGGTCTTGTAGACCAGAGTTCAAGGAAGTATGTTTTTTGTTTGTTATTTAACTAATATAATTTAATTAAAAGCAACACAACTGGGAGGTGGTGAGGTTTGTTGCAGTGCAGTCCTGTGATCTTATTTGGCGTGAGGGCGTTTAGACGTGGCTGCTGATGAAACTATAGTGTGTGACATGGTGTTGGTGTCTGTGGTTATTTCCCATACAGTGTAGTCACCTTATACCCAGGAGAAGGTAGTATGTTACTCTGTTGAAATCTGATTGGAAGGGATTCTAATTTGCATATTCCATTGATGGAGCCTTCGAACATGTTCACTTTAAGGTATTTATTAGCGGATTGTTTGGGTGCTAATATGTCTTTGTTGAGACAAAATATAAGGTTGCTCTATTAATTGAGACATCCCTTCTTTTTTTGACAAAGTGCACTTAGAGCAAGATGAGATTGATGTGATGGTGTTGCACCTCTTTTTTTTCTTAACTATGTTTAATGTGTTTTCAATAGATCTTTGAAAAGATTCTCAATTAAGACCTACCCTTACCAGGACCAAAGTAGACGGTTTTATTACCAGTTGTGAGAAGAGCCGCCCCTGAGAAATATCAGACATTTAACAACTCACTGGACAGAAACACGTTGGGTCATATACAGAACACAACAAAGGATTTGTTTTGATTTTGTATGTTTAGTGTTGTTGTTGTTTTTTCAATTCAAGGTGCAATGTGTATTTTGTGTATTATGCATTTAGATGTCCTGTGTGATCGTCGTTTCTAACCTGGTTTTAGGGTGGAGATTTCTGTGTATTTAAAATGTTCTTTTTGTATGAAATTGAATATTTTCAAACTAAAACATGTATTTTTTGTACTTGACACATCTGCCGTTTGGAAATATGTATGCGTTTATAAAGTAGCTATTGTGTGACACTATCAGACTTCTATACAGAATATAAATAACAAAGACTGTTTTCCTTATATACAATATAACATTGTCGTGGTGTCCCCAGACAGTGGAAAGCAGTAGGTATGCGCAAAAGACCTTGTTAAGGGGACCTTGTTGTTTGAGTTGCACCTAATTTTTAATTGGTGTATGTCTTATGCACCATCTCCTATTAGGTACATGTTTATGTCGCTGTCACAGGGAAGGCAGTGAATCCAGTAAAAGGGCATGGGTCGACCGGAGTGGCTCGAACCGGGTAAACTATACTAATAACGCCTGATGATGACAATCTACGAGCTGCACCAGGCTCCCAGGCTACCAATGCCCTGTCTCAATCTCCATGTGAGGTTGTACTTACTATAATTTACCCGCAGCCCATGTCTGTCCCCTTCGAAGGCATAGGACGGTCACGATGAAGAGTTTGCATCTTCATCGTTCTTTCTTCCTCTGCCCCGGAAGAGCACCTCATTTTACGCCCGCATGAGATTTTTCATGGCGGTGTAAAACGAATGAATTCCTATGGAATCCACCATGGTTTTACACCTCTTCTAGAGCAGGCAGATTCCATAGGAATCCATTAATAAACGCAGTCTACAAAGCGTCCTTTGCAGGTGGCATTTACTTTGTTTTAAAGCAAAGAGTAAAAGTAAGGAGTAAAGGTGATTTTGCCTTTTTATTTTACTCGACTTTAACACTCTGCCTTGCAAATGATGACAATTGTGTGTAGCGGAGCCACCCGTACATAATCGATGATCTTGGCAGTCTCCTGCATGCAATATGCATTTTTTTGTTTAGAATGTGAAATACTGCATTTTATACATTTTATATACAGCTTGGCCATGTATTACTTGCATGTACCGCACGGACCCTCACTAACAAGAGAAAGGCATCAGAGGAGTATTGTTTTATTCTAATAATCTTGCAGAACAGAGTATATACCTCTAGAAAACGATAAGGAGGCCTAGTGTAGGAAGAGATTGGTTTTCAGATATTTTGGGACTGGTGAATGTTCAATGTTACAGTCGAGTGATCAGCAGACGACTCAAAACAGTGTAAATAGTTTACTAGCAGTATTAATGGGACATGTACAAAACAGGGATTGGGTTTTGACTGAGCCCACAGGATGGGGTACGGGTTGATTCTGGCAGCAACCTAGTACTTTCAGGACCATGTCCTCCCCCCTCCCCTCTCTCTTATTCATGGCCCCATCCTTCACATGGATGTACGGATTTATATTAAAGCAAACTTCTTTCTTGAATGTGCTTTTTGCTAGATAGGGGCTACTGTCCTGAAGGTCATGTGTTGGACCTTCTGGACCCTTGAATCAGTCTCCCCCGCCTCCCGCCCCCCGCCTGGTACACGGTGATCTCCTGACTGGGGCCAGGTGCCCAACAAAGAAGCACTAGTCAGAATCTAGGGTGCTCTGTATCTTCTAGAGTAAGCCTCATTACGACCCAGGCGGTAAGTTACCGCCTGGGCCGTGACTTTACCACCATGGCGTAAACTACGTTTACGCCATGGTGGTTGGCGGACTTACCGCCCCATTCCGACCTTGGCGGGGCGGTAAGTCCCCAATCCCCATTTACCCTTCCCCATTCCCATTTTTGCCCCATAGGGCATAATGGGAGTGGGGAAGGCGTTAATTACGCCACCGTAAATTACGGTGGCGTAATTAACTCCATGGTCCCTTAGCGCCATGGATTTTAACACCTGCTAAAAGCAGGTGTTAAGTCCGCCATGGCGCTAAGGGACCTCGTACTCAGGCGGTAAGGGTCGGCGTTGTTTACGCCGCCGTAAAACCCTTACCGCCTGAGTCGTAATGAGGCCCTTGGCTCTCTGATAATTCCTTAAATTGGCCCCACCTTCACCACCTCTGGAATACAGTTGTCAGCTAACTAGTGAAGGCCTTCAAAGAATTTGCCCTCCCACTTGGGCCTTTTCCTCTCTTTTTCTTTCCCCCCTCTCTCTCTCTCTCTCTCCTTCTCTCTCTTTTTTATTCTTTGCTCTTTCTACCTCCCTCTCCTTTGCCTCTCAGACCTCTTCCTCCCGCCTGCTTCTTTCTACCACCTCGCTGGTCTTTATTCTGCTCTCCTAATCTCACCTCTCTTCACATTATGTGCTACCATTATATCTCGTTTAATGACTGAACAAAAAATAAATGTAATAGAGCATGTATGCAGAGCGCCCCCCCAACACGTATGGCCACATGTGTGCCTTGACAAGTGTTACAACTTCTAGTCACTCAATGCTCTGACAAAGCTTTGCCTGTCAGAAAGTGTGTGCACCAATGCATTCTAACTAGCCCTGTCTCAGCCCTAATGGTGATATGTGTCAATGAAATGAGCAAAACCGCTGAATAACCCCCGCCCCCTGCACCTCCCACGAGGTACAAGATACTCTCTCATGTCATTACACCTCTCAAGTGTGCTCCTGTCACGTGTGCATGGATGGCTCGAGCCCTGAAAGTGCTGGGGTGGTGCAGAAAATAACAGGACATCAGGAACACTCTCAAATGATGTCCAAGAATGTCCAATTAGAAAACACTAAAGGATTACTTAAAGTTTGCACTGATGTAAAAGCAAAAATCGAACAAATGATTTGGCAATATTTCTATGTGCTTGTGTGATTGGTTACAGATTCGTTTCCTGTGTTCACATACAATTAACAGACAAGTCGCCCTATGAAAAGTAATGCAATTTTCTGGTTGCATTAAGATAAGGCTAGTGGCATTTCAGGGGTTCAGCTGAGGGCACCTTGATCTCCCACATGCTCTGTCTCAAAGACAGGGGCACCCCCTTCTGTACTTCCCTGTGTTCTCTCGTGTGCTCTTTTTGACTCTGCTTCTGTGCACTGCCTCCTAGTGTGCATGTCCTCGTATCTAATGGTTTCTCTCTCCTTCTGCCCCATGCTGCCTGCCTCCAATCATTTCTCCAAACCTCCCCTACTTTCTCTTTCCTACTATGTTCCACTACTCCCTTGATTCACTCTTCCTTCCATCATTTCAGCAATAGTTTGGGACAGAATCCACCTTTTCACTGCACACATTGCTCTGTGAAGACACTACAGCTGTAAAAAATCACTGAATATTTTACAAGGAAACAGAGGGTTGGTTTGTGGAAGGGCATACAGATGTAACCGAGGTGTGGGTGGGGTTGTGAGATTAGCAGAGGGGGCGGGGGGGGGGGGGCATAGGAACTTTGTCCATCTTTATTTCATAGCAACCATCCAGTAAAAAGCAGAGATAAGAATATCTGAAATGAAGCAATCAGCTGAAAAAACATACAGGGCCTCATTATGAGTTTGACAGTGTTTTAAAAAAGTGGAGGTCCTTCCGTTACTGCCATTTCTTTGGGCGGTACCGGAATTACCACTGTTTTCACCGCATCACTGACTTCCGAGTTTGAAGGAATTACTGCGGTGGAATGAACTCTTGTGGTAATTCGGTCAAAATCCCAATGGAGCTCTATGGACTCCGAAAATGGGGACTTACACCACCCTACCCCACTTGTAATCCTGCTTTAAATCCTATCCCACACTCATAATGAGGCCCATACAACCATCTGGACTGGGCTCTGTTTCCCAGAATGTATCATTGCAACTACTCTTCTTTACGCACTGTTCTCTCTCTGGCTGTATCAAAGATCAATCTTTCAGTGTTTCTCAGAATCCAGCATCTTAGTTCCTTTCCTTCTCCTTCAGGACTCTCTGTCTAATAGAGTGCAGTGTTTCTATGTTTCCTCTCTTTTTTCCATGATCTTTTGAGAATTGTCTCTGTTTCCCAGAATCCTTGCAACTTAGTTCATTTCTAGACTCCCTATCCTCTAGGGCAAGGTGGTTCAATCTTAGTTCCCTTGCTTCCTGCTGTTCTTATGTGAGCAGACCACTGCCATCTGGGATTTTTTGCTTGCCACTCATTGGCCTTCCAGTAGTTCGACCCTCACTTGTCCACATGCTCTACTTGGGTTGTTTTGTCTCACTCCCATGTCTCTGGTTCATGGTTCTCCTCTCTGGCTCTAAAGTCTCCCTCACATTTCTCTTTTTTTACAAGCACCTCTATTCGGTTCTGTCCTCTTGTTTCCATATCTTGGATCAATGGGCCTTCTCTCTGGCTTTATGACCTCGTGCAGGTTCTCAGGTCTCACTGACACATCTTTGGGTTGTGGCCTCGCTCACAGAGTTCTCACTCTATTCTGTGAACCGGTTGGCATTGGTAGGATTTCTGGGCCTTCTCTCGGCCGCAGTCTGTTCTCCCATGCGTCATCTCCTAGTTCCGTTGTCTCACTCACACAAAGCTAGGATTTGTGATCCTCCTCTCTGGATCCATTCTCCCACCCTTTCATGCATCTTGGATTTGTGGGCCTTCTCTCTGGCTCAATCACGTGTCCACTAGTCCCTAATCAGCTCTCTTTGTTCATCCTCGCTCAGTTCTGGGTCACAGCTCACTCTCCAAGACTTCTGCTTTGTCCCTGGGTCCTTCAAGTCTCGGATCCCACAACACATCTCTCCCCTTGTCTGTTCCATGCTCTTTCCTCTCATTAGCACCAGGCCGCTTTGCTGATCTACTTGTCCACGCTCTCTGTGCCCAACACCCACCAGTGGTTCCCTCATCCTATATGTGTTTTGCTGCTTTGCTCTCTGGCTTTTCAAATCTTGACCGCCACTAGGCAGACGCCTGCTCGATCTATGTGGGAATACACCTCCAACTCCACCCACTTACGCTGACATTCCCAGATGTTTGACTAGTGCTCCGGGTCCCCTGCCACAGAAAGGGAAGAAGGGTTTCTGGTGTGTTTGTTTTTCTTTCCCCGACATAGCTCTTCTTTCCTAACTTCTATTCTTGACTGACTGAATAGGAAAGAATGGGTTGCTCCTCATTGCTTGTCTTTCTTACTTTTCCTAATGAGATCTGTCTTCCCTGGGTTCGCTCTTTCTCATATTCTGATCAATATTCCCTTTTCCACTTCTTCCGCTATAATGATCCCTATTACTTTGTGTGCTCTTTCCCCCATTCTGATCACACTTTTGTGCACTTTCCCCTATTTTGACCTCTGTTACCATGTGTTCTCCTTCCCCTGTTGTGTTCCCTCTTTCCTATTCCCCTCTGTGAGCTCGTAGTCGTTTGTCTACTCTTTCCCTTGTTGTGGCCTTCTTTCCCTTGGATGCTTGTTTCCCTCTTGTGATTTCTTTTCCCTTGTGTGTTCTTCCTCCCATTGTGACTGCTAATCTGGAACTATACTCAATTGCCATAAACTAAAGCTAAGTGTTATGGCAGGCATAAACCTTTAGTTCACAAAAAAGACTACGGGCCTCATTACGACCCAGGCGGTAAGTTACCGCCTGGGTCGTACCTTTACCACCATGGCGTAAACTATGTTTACGCCATGGTGGTTGGCGGACTTACCGCCCCATTCCGAGGTTGGCGGGGCGGTAAGTCCCCAATCCCCATTTACCCTTCCCCATTCCCATTTTTGCCCCATAGGGCATAATGGGAGTGGGGAAGGCGTTAATTACGCCACCGTAAATTACGGTGGCGTAATTAACAACAAGGTCCCTTAGCGCCATGGATTTTAACACCTGTCAAAAGCAGGTGTTAAATCCTCCATGGCGCTAAGGGACCTCGGAATCAGGCGGTAAGGGTCGGCGCTGTTTACGCTGCCGTAAACCCCTTACCGCCTGGGTCGGAATGAGGCCCTATGTAAATTTGGTGCCACAGTCACCCATTTTGCCTTGCTTAGCATGCTGGTCGGCAGGCTTAGAGACTCCTCAAAGCTCACTCTAGCATGATCAGGTACTGTGTTCAGGGGCCTGTTGGGAATTCTTTCTATCACAGGGAGGGACCATCTTTGGCAGGGCAAGAAACTGTTGTTCAGCTGTTGGTTGGCTTAGGAGCCTAATCCCTGCTAGACCTCCTCCTGCGGATCCAACTTGCCACAAGCCCCAAAACTCTACACCAGGGGTCAAGTCCTAAAATTAAAGTGGGGGACTCATCAACAAACACAATGGGATGTGACATCACTAGAACCTAGCATATCAAGGTGAAATATGAACATTTCATTAAATTGGGTTTGCATAACCATCCAAATTGCACAGGATGAACGGCATTTGCCTTTCATAAAATCAGCACACGCACAAAACCAAGCGAGGATATTTAATTCTAGTGTTTTTGAAAACGTTAAAAGGTGTGCATGTTTTACACTCCAAGACCCAATACAAATGTTTCCCTGGGACTTGCAGTAGCAAATGGGACATTTCATCTTTAGTTGTTTATTTCTCATCAAGTTATATACTGCAGTGGTGAAGTGTCCAGCCTACAAACCTGATGACTGTGGTTGGTTCCCTAAGGTCGGCTTTAATTCATAAATTCAAAGAGGGCATTCAATGTTTCTCATTTTAGCTGGAGGGAATAAAGTGGGTGGACTCTGTCCCCCCTGCATGTGCCCTTGACACACACACACACACACAGACCAAAGTGACATCGCACATCCCCCCCACCCACAACCACCACAAGTCATTTTGAGGTGGCACCAGGACTTTGGCATCACAGTAATGCTGCTCCCCTTGGCCGGTTCTTCCCAATGAAACGAGGATCAGAAAAGGTAAAAGGTGGAGCGCGGAGTCCTCGTAAGTGCAGCTCTTTGGCCTAAAGGGTGTGCCGCAGCTGTAGGAAGGTGAAGAACAGCAAACTGGCAATGACAGAAAGGAGGTTTGGGTCATGGTGGGGATTGGATAGACATTCCAATAAGACTGAAATCTCTGGCTGCTTGCAAGGTAAGCCACACCTAATTCATGGAACCCGGCCAAAAATGTCCATGCTTTACTCATCCAGACATTAAGGTGCCTCCTTCCCAGCACAGGCTGGGGCTGTCAGGGATCAGCATATGTATAAGGTCTCTGTTATTCCCCAGATGGTGTGTCGTGCAGCCAGGAATGCCACATTAACTGCTATTAACTCTGCAAAAGAGAAATAGGAGCAGCACGTGTGCCTTTCTGTAGAAAGTGGGGGGACTGACGGAGCTGTGCTATAATGTGTGAGCAAGAATGTCAGAGGGTTGTGGTTTGCGCATTTTGAACTGGTTCCAAAAGCTATGAAACGGATGTATGTTTGGGCTATGTGGGCTCCCTTCGGTTGTCTGGTCATTTTCTACTTTGCTGTCTAAAGCTTGAGCGGAAAATACAATGTTGTGAGATAGTTCTATTGCCCCCGGTCTCACCATGTACTGTGCAGGGCGTGCAATTTAGGGGTGTTATTTATTTATTTATTTATTTATTGTACTTGTTGGGCGCCCAAACCCAAGGGTATCACAGCATTGGTTACTTAAGAGCTTGACTTGTTTCTCTGCTGTCTGCAGCCTGATCATGTACGGCGCAGGACCTGTGATTTAGCTTTTGTTTTCTGCCTGACCATGCAGGGTGCAGGCCATACCATTTAGTGGGGTGGGGGGATATCACTGCTGTCTACAGCCTGACCTATCAAGGTGCCAGGAATAAGATTTAAGGGGTAAAGCTTGAGCGTGTACGGTATATGCAGCATTTCCATCATTGGATCTCTCGTTGCACATCCCACTTACTGACCTATCATGTGTTTTCTTAGTCACATCATGGGCTTTTTCTCTTTCCCTTTCTCTTTTTTGCTTTCTATTCCCACATTTGCTCTCTATTCTTCCTCTTCTCACTCTATTTTATTTCTGTGCTCTCACACCCACTGCGCTTTCATGTACCACATATGGTCTCATGATACTTTATTTCCTCTCATGTGATCCAGGTTTCCTCAAGCATGTACATGTACACTCTCTTGTCCATAGGTTTCTTTTTTCCCCTGGGTGCAGGTGTTTTCTTACTTTATGTGCTATTTGCTTTATCCTGTACTCTCTCTTCACTTGAATATTGTCACTGGCCTTGCAAACATTCTGGTCTCTCATGTGTTAGCACTGTCAGTGTGGTCTCAGTTTTCCTGCATGCCTTCTCTCTTACTTCATATGCTCTTGCTGACCTTATGCCCTGCCTGTTCTCTCAGGGCATTGGCTCTTAGTGTCAGTGTGTGCTCTTTATCTCATTGAGAGCACCATTTCTGGTGTAACAGCACCCCCTCTGTCCTCCCTCCCACTTGTGAGTTGTCTTACCTCTCTTATGCCGTGCTTGCAATTATTATGTAGCTCTGAACTTTCTTTATTTTTTGTGGGATGGATCGACCTACCCTCCGAGGCGAGGTATCCTTCATGGCATTCCACAAGGCCATGAAAATAATATTCACATAATTCACATAATATGCGCCACAATCATCAGCCTAGCCTGGGAAACTTCTAATGTATTTTGTATTGTGTACTCTTATCGACTCTCTACCCTAATGCATCAATGTACAAACTTGTAAATGCATTCCCCAGCTGTACCCACCCTGTAACTAAACTCCCTGCAAGTAACAGCACCTCGATGCCCACGGGCTGTTTGTGTGCTATACAAATGTAAACATAAGTAAATAAATAAATAAATATGTGCATTACCCTTGTTACATGCCTATTTTATTTGTATAGGCACATGTGTGTAATAAGATTGCATCTCATTGAATATTTAACAGTTGGTGCTTAGGTATGCTAATTAGTGATCATCCCGCCCATCATATATCATGTTAGCATGGAATGAGGTTCTTTTCTTGGTGCTGCCTTGCCATGAAGGCTCTTCCACCACTCACAAGTCATTGTGCCATATCAGTACAGCTTAACTAAACACGGACAAGCCAAACTCAGCTATCATTAATCATTAATGCAAAAAGACAGGACGTGTGATACTTGTACAATAGGTACCACCGCTCCACACAGCCTGCGAATGGTGTCAGTAGTGGGATATTATAACCTGCTCCAAAATATAGGGAACTCTACCTGCCCTCTCCCTGCTAAATGTATTCTAGGACTGAGTTGTGGGATGGAGTACCATCACATGATTGAATAGTTATCATACACCTAAATGTTTAGGGTGAACTTCTTGCTTGATGTCTCTTGTATGGCCCATTTAAAATGTGGGCTAAATTCGAGCTCTCTGTATATTAAGTAGAATATGTAAAACCATGCACTAAAATGGGTTTGATTTGTGATGATTTTACTACTTTGGGTTTAGTTCACACTAACCTAATTTACCGATCAGCAGTCTTTTAGATGCTGCATATAATGTTCACTAAGATAGAGAAGCAAAGCACCTAGCGACATACCTTAGCAACATGCAGAAATGCCTCGTTCACCTGCACCTTCCTACTGTATTCACCAGTCTCACATTTTGATTAATTGGTTCTTTTAAAATATCAGAGCTCATTAATACAGCGTGTGTTTGTAAATTCGGATGTCTTAAAGCTCTGTGTTCTCTGCATAATGAGGATGGCTGGGGACCTTGTTTTCCAGAAGATCTTTATTCATTAGATTAATTGCTATATACAGCCATGATGTTATGATAATCAGTTTCTAATAAAAAATTATGTTTTTCTCCTTTCATGTAAGGAAGATACAAGGACCTTTTTTTTCTAAAATATAATTTTGACTCTTTTCCTTATTCTCCAAATAGCATCCAACTGCCTGCTCTGGGTTCTATGAAGGAATCATGATAACCAAGTCTTATAAAAACTAAGCAAACGTTGTTATTGTAAAAATTATATTTTTAGACTATTCTCTAAAGTATAGACGAGTGCACTTAAGGCATTTGACTGCATTTGCTGTACCTGATGTATAATTTGTCGATCTAGAGCTCTCTCTCACTCTCTCACTCTCTCTTTCTATCTCTCTGTAGCTCTCTGTTTCTCTGTATGCTTCTGTCTTTTTCTACATGGGTGACAGTCAAGTTGTTAGGTGTGCGTTTTCTAGATCCACCCCAGCCGTTGCTGACAGAAGTATTACCCAAGGAAAAAGAACTGCTGTCTTGACAAGTAGTGTCTTTGTTCAAAAGCATCTTTTAAGCAGAGAAAAACTAAAAAAGGAAACAATTTAATTGTACGTATATTGTAAGCTTTTTAAAATGTTACAATTTTTTATTTCTAATGCTCACGTCCAGTATTTATTTTTGTCATATTAAAAACATAACATTTGTATTACTGCGCAATGAACATTAGAAAAAAAATACAACCACGATTTAAATAATTTCTAATCAAAGTTTATCATTGCAAGGTGGCCAATCTGTTATATTTATATTGTCGAAATGCACATATGTGAAAGGGAAAGGGGACAAGTAGCACGAACAACGATTCCAGCCTGATTTGCATAACAGTAAAGAGCATTGTAGGAACGTAAGAAAAATCTGTGATACGTGGGATCTAGGCTTCAATCACTACGAACGTAAAGTACATTAGGTTCGGTATTCCTTTAATTTTTCACAGCACTTACCCCAAACATTAAAATGTGTTTAACATTGAAGCATAGATATTGATCTGGACAACTCTGCGATTTGGATGGGAGCATAGCATTGCTGTAATATCAGTAACTCATTTCAGAGCCAGAGACTGCCCAGAATGCAACGTTTTAGCAGGGTTTCCAGATAAGGATGGCTGTCATTCTCAATGCACAGACATCCTAAAATAATGATAGGAACAGGAGATTGTATTCTTAGATGCAAAATATTGGCAAGTCCACTGGTAACTTTTATGAAGGTTGACATAGTTCCTCATAAGATTTCCCTACATATGCAATTTAGAGAATGCCCCTGAAAGCATATGTGTCCCTGTAAAATCGATAAAGTCGATTTGTTAACTGATATAAGCTAGAATTTGTTTCCACTCGTTTCACAAGATACCAATGTTGGTTGTCAGCTCCATAAGTGTTATGGAAATATGCTGTTGAGTGAGTGCATTATCAGAATATTCGATACAACTGCAATATATCAAACTTGTGTTATCAAGTTCAAGGTTTTCTCCTGAAGTTAGGCTGCACTCTGTCAATTCCTGGATGTTGACTCAAGTTAGCTCGTGCTGTCCTCTGCTGGCAGGGGAAATTCCAAGCTGCTCAATAGTCAAGGCAGCCTCTCCTTAAAGCCCTCCTCTCATGGGCAGACACTGGAGCTTCACGTTGAGCTCGAGTCTTGACTCTTGGATATGAAGCCCACATGTTATCTAGTCCTGACGTCATATGCACCACTTTCCCTTATCCACTGATCTGCTGGCAGGGTGGGTGTAGCAGGGGAATACTGAGTTATTTTGCTCTATGCTTGCTTTTCTGGACCTATGTTTGTGATTTTTGTGTTTGGATCAGGAGGAAGACATTTGCACACGTTGAAATATTTCTTGCTGCATCTTTTGCTAATTTCTTTTATCATTTTTATGCCAGGTTACAAAATGACCCTGGTTTTCTTGCATGGCTTGACAAGACAAAATGCCTGATGCTGATTGCAGCAAGGGGAGACCAGAAGGGAGTCTTGCTGCACCTCTGCACCTCTGCAACCTAAATCAGGATCTCAACGCTAAAGCAAACCAGAGAAGGTGCAAATCCAATACCCAAATACTCCTTGTCTGGATCAAAGGAGTCACCCCGGTTTCATTTAAGTAGTGGACGACAATGAGATGGAGCAAGGCAGGAAATCTAGAGGCGGGTTGACCATATTTGTAGACTCTGTATAGAAGGAGGTCACTTTGCATACATTTGCTAAAGTGGAAACCGAGCAGCTGCCTCCAGGATAGGCACAACTTCTGAAGGATATATTTATATTAATATCTTAACGTGGTAATTCATAGATTTCAGGGAAGAGGCAGCGCACGCAAGCAGCGCGAGAGGGAGCATGCGCCAGCATGCGCCAGCCGTGTGCACTAAACAGCATTCTGGCACACCGCGTATTCATGGAATTGCCAAGCCATTTTGAGCGCTGGTGCAGAGAACATCCCGCAGCACCAGTAACGCCCCCAACAACGCCCCTTGCGCAAGGAAAAACCATTGAACTCCCCAATGCAGCGCAAAGGGCCGCGCTAACCCTGGACTCGCGCGAGCGGTGAACGAGTATTTCTGGGGTGCGCGGGAAGTTTCACACGCGATTTCGCTGTCTGAGCGGGGTACGTGTATTCTGAGGAGTGCGTGGGTACTTTCACACGCGATTCCGCTTGCAGAGCAGGGTACGTGTATCCAGTGGGGTGCGCGGGGAGTCTCACACACGATAGGCCTTGGGTGAGCGGGGTACGTGTATTTCTGGGGTGCACGGGGAGTATCACATGCGATTTTGCTTGCAGAGCGGGGTACGTGTATCCAGTGGGGTGCGCGGGGAGTTTCACACACGATAGGCCTTGTGTGAGTGGGGTACGTGTATTCCTGGGGTGCGCAGGGAGTTTCACACGCGATTTCGCTTGCAGAGCAGGGTACGTGTATCCAGTGGGGTGCGCGGGGAGTCTCACACGCGATAGGTCTTGGGCGAGTGGGATAGTTGTATTTCTGGGGTGTGCGGGGAGTTTCACATGCGAATCCGCTTGCAGAGAGGGGTACGTGTATTCTGAGGGGTGCGCGGGTACTTTCACACGCGATTTTGCTTGCAGAGCGGGGTACGTGTATCCAGTGGGGTGCGCAGGGAGGCTCACATGCGATAGGCCTTGGGCGAGCGGGGTACGTGTATTTCTGGGGTGCACGGGTGTTTCACATGCAAATCCGCTTGCAGAGCGGGGTACGTGTATTCTGAGGGGTGCGCAGGTACTTTCACACGTGATTTTCCTTGCAGAGCAGGGTATGTGAATTCAGTGGGGTGCGCGGGGTGTTTCACACGTGAATTGGCAGTGTGGGTCCTCCCAGGTTTGCCCTCTACCCCCTCCCCAGCCCCTGCAGGCAGCCCACACCACAGGGGACTACCCTGCACCCCTGGTCATGTCCTACAGGCAGCCCACCCACCATGGGCATGCCCCCCAGCCAGCCCACATGTTACCTTGCACTAGTGATCACCAACTCATGTCCCCCTGCAACCCCACCCACCCAGCATTGACGGGCACCTGCCAGCAGGGCCCCACTCATGTCCCCCTGCCCCCCCACCCACCCAGCATTAACGGGCACCTGCCAGCAGGGCCCCAATCATGCCCCCTGCACCCCCACCCACCCAGCATTGATGAGCACCTGCCAGCAGGCCCCGACTCATGTCCCACTGCACCCCCACCCACCAGCATTGACGGGCACCTGCCAGCAGGCCCCGACTCATGTCCCCCTGAACCCCCACCCACCCAGCATTGACGGTTATGGCCCGACTCATGTCCCCCTGCACCCCCACCCACCCAGCATTGATGGGCACCTGCCAGCAGCCCCCCACTCATGTCCCCCTGCACCCCCACCCACCCAGCATTGACGGGCACCTGCCAGCAAGCCCCGACTCATGTCCCCCTGCACTCCCACCCACCCAGCATTGACGGGCACCTGCCAGCAGGCCCACACTCATGTCCCCCTGCACCCCCATCCACCCAGCATTGACGGGCCCTGCCAGCAGGCCCACACTCATGTCCCCCTGCACCCCCACCCACCCAGCAATGATGGGCACCTGCCAGCAGCCCCCCACTCATGTCCCCCTGCACCCCCACCCACCCAGCATTGACGGGCACCTGCCAGCAAGACCCGACTCATGTCCCCCTGCACTCCCACCCACCCAGCATTGACGGGCACCTGCCAGCAGGCCCACACTCATGTCCCCCTGCACCCCCATCCACCCAGCATTGACTAGCACCTGCCAGCAGGCCCACACTCATGTCCCGCTGCACCCCCACCTACCCAGCATTAACAGGCACCTGCCAGCTGTCCCCGACTCATGTCCCCCTGCACCCGCACCCACCAAGAATTGACAGTTATGGCCAGACTCATGTCCCCTGCACCCCACCCACCCAGCATTGACGGGCACCTGCCAGCAGCCCCCACTCATGTCCCCCTGCACACCCACCCAACCAGCATTGACGGGCACCTACCAGCAGGCCCCTACTCATGTCCCCCTGCACTCCCACCCACCCAGCATTGACGGGCACTTGCCAGCAGGCCCACACTCATGTCCCCCTGCACCCCCACCCACCCAGCATTGACGGCACCTGCCAGCAGGCCCCGACTCATGTCCCCCTGCACTCCCACCCACCCAGCATTGACGGGTACCTGCCAGCAGGCCCTGACTCATGTCCCCCTGCACCCCCATCCACCCAGCATTGATGGGCACCTGCCAGCAGGCCCCCACTCATGTCCCCCTGCACCCCCACCCACCCAGCATTGACGGTTATGGCCCGACTCATGTCCCCCTGCACCCCACCCACCCAGCATTGACGGTAATGGCCCGACTGATGTCCCCCTGCACCCCCAACCACCCAGCATTGACGGCACCTGCCAGCAGGCAGGGACTCATGTCCCCCTGAACCCCCACCCACCCAGCATTGACGGTAACCTGCCAGCAGGCCCCCACGCATGTCTCCCTGCATTCCCACCCACCCAGCATTGGCGGTTATGGCCCGACTAATGTCCCCCTGCACCCCCACCCACCCAGCATTGACAGGTACCTGCCAGCAGGCACCCACTCATGTCCCCCTGCAACCCCACCAACCCAGCATTGATGGTTATGGCCCAACTCATGTCCCCCTGCACCCCCACCCACCCAGCATTAATGGGCACCTGCCAGCAGGTGCCCACTCATGTCCCCCTGCACCCCCACCCACCCAGCATTGATGGTTATGGCCCGACTCATGTCCCCCTGCACCCCCACCTACCCAGCATTAACGGGCACCTGCCAGTAGGCCCCGACTCATGTCCCCCTACACCCCACCCACCCAGCATTGACGGGCACCTGCCAGCAGGCCCCCACTCATGTCCCCCTGCACCCCCACCCACCCAGCATTGACAGGCACCTGCCAGCAGGCCCTGACTCATGTCCCCCTGCACCCTCACCCACCCAGCATTGACGGGCACCTGCCATCAGGCCCACACTCATGTCCCTCTGCACCCCCACCCACCCAGCATTGACAGGCACCTGCCAGCAGGCCCCCACTCATGTCCCCCTGAGCCCCCACCAACCCAGCATTGACGGTTATGGCCCGACTCATGTCCCCCTGCACCCTCACCCACCCAGCATTGACAGGCACCTGCCAGCAGGCCCCAACTCATGTCCCCCTGAACCCCTGCACTCCCACCCACCCAGCATTGACGGTTATGGCCCGACTCATGTCCCCCTGCACCCCCACCCACCCAGCATTGACGGGCACCTGCCAGCAGGCCCCCACTCATGTCCCCCTGCACCCCCACCCACCCAGCATTGACGGGTATGGCCCGACTCATGTCCCCCTGCATCCCCACCCACCCAGCATTGATGGGCACCTGCCAACAGGCCTCGACTCATGTCCCCCTGCACCCCCACCCACCCAGCATTGATGGGCACCTGCCAGCAGGCGACCACTCATGTCCCCCTGCGCCCCCACCCACCCAGTATTGACGGTTATGGCCCGACTCATGTCCCCCTGCACCCCCACCTACCCAGCATTAACGGGCACCTGCCAGTAGGCCCCGACTCATGTCCCCCTACACCCCCACCCACCCAGGATTGACGGCTATTGCCCGACTCATGTCCCCCTACACCCCACCAACCCAGCATTGACAGGAACCTGCCAGCAGGCCCCCACTCATGTCCCCCTGCACCCCCACCCACCCAGCATTGACGGGTTCCTGCCAGCAGGCCCCGACTCATGTCCCCCTGCACCCTCACCCACCCAGCATTGACGGGCACCTGCCAGCAGGCCCACACTCATGTCCCCCTCTACCCCCACCCACCCAGCATTGACAGGCACCTGCCAGCAGGCCCCAACTCATGTCCCCCTGAACCCCCACCCACCCAGCATTGACAGGCACCTGCCAGCAGGCCCCAACTCATGTCCCCCTGCACCCCCACCCACCCAGCATTGAAGGTTATGGCCTGACTCATGTCCCCCTGCACCCCCACCCACCCAGCATTTACGAGCACCTGTCAGCAGGCCCCCACTCATGTCCTTCTGCACCCCACCCACCCATCATTGACGGTTATGGCCCGACTCATGTCCCCCTGTACCCCCACCCACCCAGCATTGACGAGCACCTGCCAGCAGGCCCCCACTCATGTCCCCCTGCACCCCCACCCACCTAGCATTGATGGGCACCTGCCAGCAGGCCCCCACTCATGTCCCCCTGCACCCCCACCCACCCAGTATTGACGGGCACCTGCCAGCAGGCCCACACTCATGTCCCCCTGCACCCCCACCCACCCACCCAGCATTGACGGGCACCTGCCAGCAGGCCCAGACTCATGTCCCCCTGCACCCTCTCCCACCCAGCATTGACGGGCACCTGCCAACAGGCCCACACTCATGTTCCCCTGCACCCCCACCCACCGAGCATTGACGGCAAACCGAAAGTCAATGCATGTCCCTCACACACACACACTGGGTGCCAGTGATTGTGTACATTCACTTTTTCACATGCAGTAACCCAATGAGCGAATACCACACATGGAAAGTGAGAAATCAAAATGTATTATGAACAAAATGAATTAATTGAAATGCAAGCATGAAAAATATTTCAAACATGAAATAAAATGTTTGTCCAAAACAGAATAAAAAAACATACGAAGAACCAATCCAAAGTGATCCAAAAGAAAATTTGTCCAAACTCTCGGCCCACCAAATCAAATCCAAAGGAAACATAAATTGTAAAATCCATTGATCCATGGTGAGTAAAAAAAATCTAATTCTCTCATAAATCCACTGTAGAACTATGTAGACCGATTTCATCCATGGTCCATGAGCCCAACGAAAGAAATGAAACCTATCAAAAAACCTACCTAAGAAAAGAACTATATACAAAAGTGTGGGGCATAGTCCAATCACCCCAACATAAAGGAAAATGAAAATGAAACCTAACACTACAAACTATATACAATGGGGGCAGGCTAGTCTGACGGCTCACTTTCCGATTTCCCGGGCCAGGGCATCATCGAACTACTGGTCTATGTCCTGGAGGAGGGCCTCTTCCATGTCCCCGAGGTTTCGCAGGGACGATGCCATGTTCAACTCCAACTCCCTGCGAATTGCGTCAAGGCACTCGGCCCACCTCAGCACCCTGCGCATGGAGTTCTCCGCCGTGATCATTGTGAGCCGTGCCTCTTCCGCCCGCCCCCGCTCCACATCTATGGCCTGGCCCAACTGCTGCCACATGGAAGACACTTGCAATCCAGGGTCCTCCTGCCCTCCGGCCGATGCCTGCCCCTCTGATGTTGTTGGCCCTGAGACATCATCGCTCCCACCTTGAGCCTGCTGCTGCCGTGCATGTGCCCTGTCCGTTGTTGCCTGCAAGTCATCCACCTGCTGGGGTCCAATTGTTGGGGTGGCCACCCCTGCTGGACCTCCGACTCCCAACTGTGGCAGGGATGTGTACTCCACCAGCCTGGCCGCTGGGTCAGGGACAGCTCCACAGGGTGCCCGGGTGACACTTGGGCCGGAAGATGGCACAGAGGACGACCGGCGCATAGGGAGTTCAGTTGAGGAGGGGGTCGGCAGAAGCTCCAGCACACGGAGGAACCCAGCATTGGTGACCCCGCCCAGTTGGTTGACGCGGTCTTCGAGACATTCGAAATGACGTGCGCTGTCCTCGCGAGAACCGTGCACGTCATTCTGAATGTCACGAACACGCAACGCCACCCCACCCAGGACAGGCTCATGCTGGTCCCGGATTGCCACGTCTGCAGGGAGAGGAAGGCCAGTTGTTGTGCGGCTATCCCCTCCCTTAAAACGGGTCTGTACGAAGGCATCCCTGCTGGTGCCGGATGATGCATTCACAGGATCGGGAACAGGATTACACACAGGCACCTCCGCGGTGGCCTGTGCTGCCTCCTGTCCCTGCCCCTGGACTGCACCACTGGCACCAGTTAAATCCCCCCTCCAGGCTCCGGGTTTGTGACTTCCACGGCCTCCTCCTCAACCAAACCCCCCACCAACCTGGATGACTCTCTGCCATCTTCCTCCGTATGCCCCTGTGGGGTCTCAGCTGCCCCTTCTACTGCCAAGGAGTCCACCTCCGTCCTCCGCCTCTTGGACCTACCCCCGGCAGCTGCGGCCGCGGAGGCGGCACCAGACTCCTCACTCCCCGACGAGATGGCAACCTGGGAGGGGAGCTGGGACTTGCCTCTCCGGCTGGCGGTGGGATCCCTGCCTGTGTGCTCCACAGCACCGTGTCCATCCTCTTCATCAGTTGACGCTGCAGACAGGGAGAGACAGAACACAGTCATCAGGGCACTGTACAATGGTCTGATACACACATGACAGTTGCAGATGAGTGGCAGTCTCAAAATTCACACATGGCATCACACTCCCCAACACACATATCATTTCTAGCAACACACACGCGCAAATGAACAGTAATGTTGCACAGCCAGCACCATCCATACACATACAACACCATGACCATCCTAAGGTTAGCCTGACGTCACATGCAACACAGGGATTGGCAAACACATGCACACACGCCACCAGACGTACATGCATCTGTACATCTACACCACCTTTTGCAGTGAAATCTTCGGCATCCATGTCACATCTGCCAATCAACCTCCTACATGTCAGTGTCACATGCATCCATGGTGTATCACAGTGGCACACATGTCAAATACCCTCACACACACATGTACACCATGCACATACATGAAGGTGGAACCCACATCCATGTGTCACACCCCAACCATGCCATGGTACATACACAGATATGTAAACATGTGTGCACCCCAACATGCATTTGGCCATAATGCTTTTGTACACATACACCGTTGATGTGCCTCACACATGACTGGACTCTCCTGCGGCAGGCTCATGTCCCTGTACATGCACATCCATACATGGGCCTTCCAAGACATATATGCAACCTGCACACACCTGCCACACCTCAACATGCACAGCATCCAATCAGTATGCATCCACACTTACCGCTTGACTTCGGACGGGTCTGCCTTCCAAGGACCTGGAGGTGGAGCGCTGGGTGTATGCGTTCCAGGACCCTCATCTGCATGTTGGTAAGGCAGACCCGGCGCCCCTTTGCATGCTTTGCCTTCAGGAGATGCCGGGCCTTGCTGAGTGTCCTGGACCTGAAGTCCTCCCAGCGCTTCCGGATATGTTGCAAGTCACGGGCTGCCACCTCCTCCACGTTGATGGCAGCCACGATGTCCGTCCAGATCCTCTTCCGTCCTTCATTGTCGGCGCATGAACTTCCAAAGAGGGCATCATAATGCCCCAGGACTTGCTCCACCAGGATACCAACTTCTGCAGCACTGAAGCTGGTAGCCCTCTGCCTCTCTGGCTGGGGGTTGCCAGTGGTGCCATACGGTGTTGTGTCCTTTAGTACAGGGGGGTAGTCCTGACCTCATACATTTAAGCTACAGTAGTTTGCTGTAGTGAAAAATTCTAACACATCTCCATATTATGTTTAATCCATCTTCATAAGTATGCATCACAGGAGGAAAGTACAAATCCAAATTCTGGAAAAACTGAAAAAACAGTTGTTGAGACCTTTATTTACTTAGGTTGCATATTTCAGCATAGATAATTCAATATTGATGGCTGAAACAATTACACATAGAAAGAATAAACAATCAACAATTAACCTGATCACCAGCTCGGTGAGTTTTGTAAACAATACTGGACATATATGTTAACAATGTATAGTGCATCTTTGCATAGCATTACATGTCCATTGGTGACAGGAAGTCACTAAATTAAGCCTGTTATAGTCCATACAGTGCAGAATTCAAAAAGTGACTTTTTAACAATGTGCCTACGTTTCCAAAACGGCACATTTGTAGGATTAGTATAGGGTGTTACCTCCACACTCCTATAATAGTACTGTGTTATATTGCCTGTGTGCAGTGTTACCAAATATTACTTCATATTTGTTAACCTAATAATGTCTTGTCACAGTTACAACCCATATTTGCACAGTACAATCTTATTTGCTTCAAGAAACCTAAAAATAGGGTGTGCTGAGAGGCGACGTCAACATTAAGGTGGTAGTAAAGATTCAGGTCATAGGTCTGTATGATGTAAGGGCCAGACGTGATGACGTGGGACGTTTCGGCTGTATGAGGGTGGCAGCCTTCTTCTGGGGCCAGATCAAGCAGGTCTCCCTATGATTAAAACACAATATAAAAGACATTGTTGTATGTTCCAGAAAGTGGACCATATATGTGAACATTAAAACAGCCCGTGAGAGGCTACACTCTGAGGAGGACCCTCTGGTCCCAGGCACTGACCTTGCATTCAGAGGTTTAGGTATATGATCTGTTAGTTGGAGTTCTCATGATAAACAAAATGGTGGCCTGCTAGCTGAGGGATGCAGGATGTTCACTGGAGTGCAATCTGAAAGAACACATTAAGTGGGTTTAGTCACATATATAGCTAAAAACGCCTTATTGTGGCTATGTAGTGTGGGAGGCTCTCTAGGGGTACCTGGTTGCTTTGGCAAAGCAGGACTTGGTGCAGAGGTCCTTCGGTGTGCTAGGAGTCTCGGTGGCAGGAGATAAGTTCCTGTCTGTGTGGTAGAGGAGCTCTATGACCGAAGCTACAGGGTGGAAGGGGGAGACAAAAAAACAGAAAACCTTTTAGTATTGGTTGCCGGCTGCAGGGGAAGGTATACCTGTTAGAAAAAAAGGGGGGGGGACCTTTGTCAGGTTATGGTGGACTCACCTCGAGGCAGGGATTGGAAAGCGTGCGTTGGATTCGCACAGTAGTGGAGCTCGCGTTCGACTGGGAAGGAGCTGTGCGAGTTATTTAAAGGGTGCATGCGTGTGGAGTTAGTGTCTGGTCCTCGCGCATGCGCTCAGACGGAGGCGGCGGGTCTCCGGTGAGACATAGACTCGGGTCAACACGTAGTCTGCACTCTGCGGGGTAATCACCTATGGTGTTGTGTCCGACATGGCAACCCCCGAGGCAGGTGTGGGTGGGCAACTGGGTCCTGGGGCTGGGCTGTGGAGCAAGATGGTACTCCAGTCGGGAGTCTGCTGTTCCAGCAGGGGTGGTCACAGCAACTGGACCCCTGCAGATGGCTGACGTGCAGGCACCAAATAGCAGGGCACGTGGCCAGCAGGCAGGCAGGCAGGCAGCAGCAGATGGCAGGTGGGAGTGTGCTCGGGGCTCTGGGGGGCAGTAATTCGGCCTTCTGGGCAGGAGCATGGTCTTCCATGTGTTGTTGTGTGGCCAGCTTGATACAGAGTGATTTGGCAAGTGAAAAAACAGCACGTTAGCGTGTAATTCGAGGAAAGGCCCTTAACGCGTAAGCGCGCCTGTGACGTTACACGCACCAGCGTTTCCCACAACACAGGTGCATGTTTATTGTACAGGTGAAAAAACTGCACGTCCGGGTGTCACTGCTTGTGATTGGAGGAAAGGCCATTAGCGCGAAGGCGCCTAAGTGACGTTGCATGTGTGGGCTGGCTTAAAAGGTACGTGTAGGATGCCATTTTCTAATACGTGCTTTTTTTGGAGAGCGAGTGGGTGATTCTTGTACTTCTTGTCGGTTCACACGCGATTACTTCACAACGGTTCCATTTCGTACTCCCTGTTTCCTCAGACTGCGTTCATTTCTTCTTTTGGCGGGGGTGTTGTCAACGCACACACGCGTGTCTTTTTCACGTTCTTTTTCCAGGCAGACAGTGAGTCGCGCACGTATTTACCAACTGTGGTTGCCCCCGTGTGTCGCGTAGACCTTCAGAGGTCCTTGTAGGCTGCGTGTAACACATGTACACTTATTTTTGTGTTTCTGGGTGCCACAGCGTAGTGCGGGTTCATTTTTCCACGCACGTGGTCTACCAGGGGTTGCATGCATGTTTACTTTTGTTTTTGGGGTGCCTGTGCGTTGCATGACCCGTCATCTTCCCCCAGGGGTCACAGACAGCCTTGCTAGGGCACTAGGGTACGAATTCTATCTAGTACCCTAACCCTTTCACCCCAATTGCCCAGGACCATTGTTTACTGCAACTCCCATATGCACAACAACATCAGTGCCATGGTTGGGAGGCGACCAAGCAGTAAGGGAGGGAAAGGTGGCCGACCTCCAAAAGGTGGGCGCAGTAGGGGACGTGGCCAGGATGTGCAGGGTGCCCCAAGAGGCCAGTGTGTGGAGTACCAATCGGGGACACCTATGCCCCCCCCGCCCCTAATGGTTGTGGGAAATTTAGCTGACACCATCTCAGCTCAGCCCTTCTCAACCCGCCCATACTGTCAACTGAACCGGCACAGGATGACTCCCAGGCTGACTTCCAGGTCACCAAGTCTAAGCCACGTGTGGCAGTGAAAGTTGCTGTCACCAGGCCACGTGGATCTGGGGCAGCAATTTCATCTGCTGCCCCAAGTAGCCAGGGTGAGGAGGCTGCAGGGGCAGCTGCAGCTCAATCCACCCCAGCTCTGAGTCTCCCAGCCGGGACAGTGTCAGTCCAAGTCCATCACACCGATGTTGGCCCTGCCAACATCACCCTGCAGCCAATGCCTGCACCGAGACCTTTGGTCATTGTGCCTTCGCAAACTTACAGTACCCAGTCCACCTGAGCTTCTGCCCCTACCAACCAGAGCGGTGTAAGCCACTCAGGATCTGCACCACCTTCCAAGAAGAAGAAGGGTGCTCTTGCACTACAGGCTGGGACCCCAGACACGGCTACACACACCGGCACGTCAAGGAAGCCTAGCTTCAATGACGCCAAACTAGATGCACTTGTGGTCTATGTGTTGGCACATAGCCGCGAAATGGTGGTGACTGCAGGGTGCAAGACTACGACTGCTCAACGTAGAGCCCACTAGCAGACCATCGCGGACCACATTAGAGCCCTTGTATTTGTGAGGCGCACAGCTGATGATTGCTACAAGCGGTGGAATGACCTGAAACGCAGAGCAAAGAACAAGCTGGCTTCCAATCATGCCTCTACTCTGGTGACTGGCGGTGGGTCTCCACCAGAGGACGACCAACTCACTGAACATGAGTCTGTCGCTGGAACCTTTGTCACAGAGGAACAGATCCGAGGCGTGGGAGACCTACCAGATCTTGAAGCATTGTCCGGTGAGTGCCCATGCATGTGTGTGTAATCCATGTGTCTGTTGCTTGGGTGATGTGTTCTGATTGAGTGCCAGGTGAGGGTGTGTAGTCATGACTGGTATGGGGCACCCATGTTGTTCCTCCAAACCATTCCCCGGCCTTGGTTTTGGGTATGACAGTATCCCTTCTGACCACAGTAGCCAATTTGCACCAGATTACTGCAGTTGCCCATCAACTGTCATCTTGCAACAACATTGTCAAAAATGTTTTCCTGTTCATTCAGCCTCATTGTTTCAATCCTTGCCATTTTTACAACGCATTATTCTGCCCTACTGCCACATATGTGACATGCTTCTGTCATAGATTACACCCCACAATGGCTCACATTTATTACCTTGTTATGGGAATGATTTAACCATTCAGGCTGATTGAGTAATGTCCTGCAAACAATCATTTTTGGGCCCTGTTTGAATGTAGAACATGACTGTTGTCTTCTGTCATGTTGAAGTGACCAACCATTGATGTATCCATCTGCCTGCCATCACTGCATTATTGTACACTGGATGTGTTGCAGTGTGTGGCACATGCGTATTTTCTCACACTATTTTGCATGTTTCATCTCATCATCTCCATCTCACATGGATGGGTGACAGTACTCATTCGCTACCATATGGCTGTACTTGTCAAATGTACCATGGCAATGCTACGTGACATCTGTGTGATGGCATGTGTCATGTATGTATATTGGACATGCCACTCACAGGCTAATGTGTGCTGCCAGTGTGATCCAGCATGCTGCACATGTGTTGCTTTTCCATCTTGGAGTCCTCAGTGTGTGCTTTTTGACTCCCCTTCCAACTCATTGACAGTGCATGCATGCCAGAGTTATATTCACGTGGGACATGTGCAATTTATGTACTGGATCGCTGTCTCGTCAGGCCTATGTGTGTCCTATGGTGCTCATGCCTGTTTCCATTTGTTGTCTTTCATGTTTTTGCAGGTGATGAGGCACTTGATGCTGTTAAAAAGGAGGGGATGGTGCACACCCAGGAAGGATCTCAGCCACAACCGGGCACCAGTGGAGGACGTGGGGTGTTGGTGGGTGAAAACCCAATCCTTCTGCAGACCATACTGTTCATGGGTGTCTCTGGCTACACCTCCGGAGACCTCTATGAATCAGGTGCTGAATCGGACAGTGAGACATATGTGCCATCGCAGGTGAGTGTTTCTGGCAGGGATGCTGTTCTGTCCAACCCACCTGCACCGGGGGTAGACCCCTCTATGGGGATGTCAGTGTTGGAAAGTCCACCTGTGGCAGTTACGGATGCAGGGTCACACTCCACAATATGTACTCGTGTTCCTGGGCCAGTAAATCAAAGGAGGAATGCAGTCCTGCAGCCTCAGGCAGTGCCAGAACAGCAAGGTGCAGATCGTCTTGCCCCAAACAGGTGTGGCGCCCGTCAATGTGGTGGCCGTGCGCCACCAGGCAATACTGTGTCGGAGAACTCCATCTACAGTATTACAGCACAACAGGGAGCATCGTGTGAAATGATGGCTCATGCAATGGATAGGGTGGCCACTTCCATTCTCCCCCCTGAAAGGCAGGTGGAGCTCCAGCAGCAGGCAACAGACTCCATTTGCCACTCACACAGGGAGGACATGTTGGCGTCCAACAGGGACCGACGGGCTGGACTGGAGACTCTGCGCACAGCCATGTCTGTAGAGTCACAGGCCCACAGGGAAGCCCTGAGGTTAGAACACAGGTTCCTCATAGATACTCTGGGTGAACTTGAGGCTTCCCGGAATATTAGGTCAGAACAGAAGCTGGAGCAGCTCACACGTTCACTCTCAGCTGAGCTCCAGGCAATCCGTGCGGAGATCCGGGCATCACGCGAGGCCATGCAGGCAGAAATGCAGGCAACCCCTGAGGTGCTGCATGGGGATCTCCGTACCATCATCCTGCAGAACCAAACCTTCCAGACCTGCATGCTTGCTGCCATGGACGACCATACCAGGGCTTTGCGTGGGCTGCCTCCCATATCACGGCCACCTCCTGATATAGCAGCAGAGGGTGAAGAGAGTGACGGCAGTTCTCCCACTGTAAGGTAGCCGTGCAGGCCATGAGCCCAGGGAGGTATTTTTTTTTTCAACATCCATGTGGGTGTTGGGATGCACCCTGTACGTCGTGCCTCCTGGGTGGCCTCCCCTCTGCCCCCCCGGTCCACACATGGCCATTTTTGATTTTTTTCTTCTTTTATTTTTTTTTACAGTGTGTTGCTTTGTGTGGCTCCCGCGGGCATCCACTGTGTATTCTAGCTGGGAACATGCAGACTTGTCCTGTCTTTGGGTTAGATGCTTGGTTTCCTGACACACACACCCCTCCTGCTTTCCCTTTCCATGGGCTTGCAAAGGGTGTGGCCAAGGGGCAGTAACTTACACAGTGACATTGGACTCCCATGAGTTGTGTGGGCAGTCTGTAGTCAAAACTGTGTGTACATCCCTAGTGGGCATTGTTGTTGGATTCTACAAGGCATGGTGTATTGATATGTGCTTGTGCATCCATGTCTTTCTCCTTATATACATGTAGGTTCTTCATGTCTTCAGAAGGCCGTCTTCTTTGCAGATGCAGTTCATGTTGTATGCAGTACACTGACACATTTGCCTGACAGCGACACTCTGCAGTTGGAAGGGGTCCATGTGCTGCCTTGGTCAGGTTGTGAGACTTGCACTACTTTAATTTTTTCCTGTCTTATATTGCCATGCTTTCTTCCTGTATTGATGTTTTGTGTTGCTGGTAAGTATTTGTTCATGTGTGGTGTTTCTTATTGATTGCCGAGAGCATATTGTCTGTGGACTGTTTACATTAGGAACATTGCACTTTGTGACACTTGTGTCATGTGTTGTGCATTCATTTAGTTGCTTTCAAATTGCATGCCATGGTGTGTTGGGTAGCTGAGATGGGGAGGGGTTGGGTGACATGGCACTATTTTGATATGGTATTTTGCAAGGGGGTAATCTTTCCTGCTGCATGAATGTGTGTCTTTTTGTGACACAGCATTGGGTGTCTTTGAGTAGGTAGGGATGCACACAATGTAACACTTCCAGGTGAACAATCTCAGGCTGGTATGGTTGTGACAGTTGACTGTCCCTTTTGCCATCATCATTGATTGTCAGCTGGTATGTTCCAGGGCTGTGTGCACTCCGCAGGGGTGTGATTTTAGGTGAAGTAATTTGCCACAAGCTGGGTACGGGCTGCCTCACACGTGCCCTTTCACCTCCCATGCGCAGCGGCCGTGCATGTGGTTGTGGATGTGGGGGCACCACCATGTCCACCGGCACGCGCCATCATGTTGCAACGTTGTGCAGGACACATGCTGCCACTATGATCCCTCACACTACTGGGGGCGCGTATAGCAGCTGCCCACCAGAGCGGTCAAGGGAGCGAAAGCGTGACTTGAGCACTCTGAATGTGCGCTCCACTATGCCCCGGGTTGCAATATGGGCTGTGTTGTATCTTACCTCGGGTGGTGGGGTGGGGTTCCGAATTGGCGTCATCATGTCGGTGCTCAAAGGGTAGGCACTGTCCCCTGGGGAGGTGATAATGGTTCTCGTTAGTGGGGTTTCCCATTTCTCAGTTTCTGATATGCATGCATGTGCAGAGGCATTTATACTCACCAATTAGCCATGTGTCTCCATGCCGTCCAGCTTCCAGGTCCCGGTTTAGGGGTGACATTCTGAAAATGAAACTATCATGGTTTGACCCTGGATAGTTGGCATATACTGAAGTGATTATTCCCTTGGCATCTCATACAACCTGCATGTTGATTGAATGCCAGTGCTTGCGGTTTCGATATATGTGCTCAGTGGCCCTGGGAGGACGTAGAGCCACATGGGTGCAATCAATGGCACCTAGCACTTTGGGGAAGTGTGCCACCCCGTAAAAGTCCTGGACCACGGCCTGCCTTTCTGCAGGTGTTCTGGGCATGTATATGTGCCTGCGCGCTGAGGGGTGTGTAGTCATGATGGCCAACACCTGGTGTAGGCAGCGTGACTGTGTGGCCTGTGACACACCCCCCACTATGGCACTTGTCTGCTGAAATGACCCAGTAGCCAAGAAGTGCAGTACATTGAGCACCTTTTCCAAGGGGCACAGTGCTTGGGAGCACAGGGTGGGTGATGTGAGGTCATCCTCCCACTCCCTGACCAGTTCTAGGATTATGTGTGGAGGAAACCTGTACCTCCCATACACCTGGTCATCAGGCATCCCAAAAAGGCTGGTCCTGGGTAAATAAATGCGGGGCCTGGCTATCCTCCTCTTCCTGCGGTGTCCCACGACCACTGCTGCGAGGAACGGTATATTTATCGTAGCGTCTGAGCTTGTTTGTTGTTTGCACGCACTTTTATGCTGCGCGGGGCCGCTTACGCCTGCTTCCTGCTGGTGTACGTGTTTCCGGATTAGCGCGTCTTTTTTGGTGCACGCCTTTTCCCCGTTCGATTCCATGAATACGTGTTGTTGTCGCGTGTGTGGGCGTTGCAAGCATTTACCTCCTGTACTCCCCCGTAACGCCCACATTTTCGCGTGTTGTTCCCCATTCCGCGTGTTACGCCCCGTGTTATGCCCACTTTTGTTGTGTGCGCTGCGCTATGTGCGCTTTCCCTGTGCGCGTAGCGCACACCATTTAATGACGTGTGTCCCCGCGTGCGGCAACCACGATTTTAGCGCACATCGCAGGATTTACACGCGCACTGAATTCCATGAATCGATGTGCGCGGCTTGAACACGCGTGTGCTGCGATTTTCACGTTTACGCTGCGACTTCCTGTTTGCGCTCCCCTTTTCGGCGCACATTTATTCCCATAAATGTGCGTTACATGGGCATCACCAATATAGCACCCCCTCCTCCTCCAGAGACACCTACAGTCCCACCCAACAATTCTGAGCAATAAACAGGCTGTTTACTCAAAACTCGAATATGCTAAAAGGTGAAATCAAAGCAAAGGTGGTCTCCAACTTTATTCAGGGGAAGTCCCCACAATGTTACACATTCACACATTGTTAAGTTGCACTAATAAAAACCTATGAAAATCAGTATTTAATACATTATGTAGTTTATTATTGGTCTTCCAATTACCCCGTATATTTTGTTACCAACATTATAAACACAAACCCTTATAGCGACTTTTCATCCAAATTAATTTCATATGTGATATTTTACTTGAAACCATAACATCCCTTTAGCAGTGTTTTTTCACTGAATATATAATAGGGCGGCGATAGCCACCCTATGGTTAAGGTGAGTCGGAGACACATAGGAACCCCTCAAAAATCTATTTTTAATAACTTTTGATTCAAGTAACGGATTTGGATGAAGTGATTAAAATTCTGGGCCTCCCCGACTGCAAAGTTTCATAAAGATTCATTAAAAAATCAAAATGTTATTAAGCGTCCCAAAAAAATTTTCTACAAAAGTGCAGCCTAATTCCCATTCATTTTCCCATAGACCAAAAAGTCAATATTTTCCAAAGCTCACAGCCCAAATAGCTGGACGGATTTGGACCAGGTCTGAAACAACTTGGGCACGAAGCATTGACTCTCACGCCATGCATGGTTTGGGGTTATTCCGTGCTGTAGTTATTTTCAAATTTGACAGAGAAGGGGTTGCCCTGTCTCCAAAAATTATAGTTATATCTCCCATGGTGCATTGCAGGATAATGGTTTTCAGAAATGAAATGACCGCCACCTTGTTTTTCTCCTAATCAGAGAGATATTGAAGGCTATAGCCGTCGTTGTGGGAAAATGAAATGCAGTAAAAAGCTCTTTCCAGGTTAAAAAACATAAAAATGCCATTGGGTAGAGGTGGGGGATTGCTAGAAAGCACTACGTTAAATTTGGGAGTTGGGGAGGGTACAGGGACCGCGTTTGCAACCCAAAGCTTTCTGTAGCCTCAGCTATAGCCACAAATAGCCGACATCTGAAAGCAAACTGTGTCACAGAAGCAGTGTGTGCTCTCGGATGAAAGGGAGGTGAGGAGGCCGTATGGGGAGTCGGGGGAGCTGGCACAGATGAGGTGGGCACTTGGTGATATCCTGGGTGCGGACCAATTTTATTGTCAGCTCTTTTGCCAATATTCGCTGGAGCTATATCTGAGGTTACAAAGGACCACAGATTACCGTGGGTATGTGTAGTTCAATACCCGTGGTTACATTTAGAATTTTCTTATATATATTTTTATAACTATAGTGACGTCTGGGGTGAAAAATCATTGGCCACGGGCAGTGACTCAATTGCCATTCAGGTCTCCCACTCATGCAGTAACCAGTTGAGACTCTGCTTAGCTTCAAAGTGAGAAGGGGCCAGCCTCATCATGCCATGTTGCCCGATAAATGAGTTAAATTGCAAGATCACTTAGAGGAATGGGCCAGCCCTTTTCTTGCTTTTAGGATAAGCAGGGTCAGCCCCACAAGGAAGCAAAGCAGGGACAGTTCCTGTTATTGCATTGATGGGTGACCGAATGGGCATCTGAATTATTTACTTTTTTAAAACCGTGCTACTGTCAGTCCTTGAAGGTTTTGCACTCAGAGACAATGTTTTGCCTTTTGCTGAATTGCATTCTGGTATTTGTAGTCTCCCAATCAATAATAAAATATAAAAAACAGGTATTTTTACAGCAATAATGGGTTTCCCATCCAAGCAGTAACTGGGAAGAACCTGCATATCTTCAAAGTGAGGAAGGGATCAGCCCACTAAGGCCATGTCACCTAGTATACGCCCCCCCTTAGAAGAACACTTAGAACAACATGGCCTAAGAGGGCTCGATCCTTCCTCGCTTTCAAACTAAGCAGGGTCGGTCTCGGTTATTGCATGGATGGCAAACAGTCCACAGTCCTGAATGCCATGTGTTTGATTAGTTTTAAATATCTCATAAAACACAGCATCCACATTTTTATAAAACTGAAAAAATGAAATTAAAATAAATCACATTGATACTGAACACTGCAGGGAATCCTGGCCTTAAGGAGTTTGAGATGTTGCACTTAACCATTATTCTACAATGATGTTATTGTTTGAATTTTCATGAGTTTCATACATAGCCTTTTATCCTTGAGCATATTAAATTACAGGGTACATTTTTTATCCTTGAACATATTAAATTATAAGGTAAGTATGAAAAGTATGCCCCATGAAAGAGAAACAACACAAGTGGGAGGTGATGAGGCTTGTTGCAGTGCAGTCATGTGATCTTATTTAGCATGAGGGCATTTAGATGTGGCTGCAAAGTCAGCCACGTCAAAAAACATCCCTCGCTCCAAAATAACCGCACCGGAATGGCTTTCGCGATGAAATGGGTGTGCTGAAATGAGCACTGCAGTGGAATGCCTGTGCCAAATCGGCCCGTGCCAAAATGGTGGTGCTGAAAAGGGGTGTACCGCTTGGAGAACGCTGCTTAACCAACGTGTGTGTTCCATGACAAATAATTTAATCTCACTGCGCAATGCATAAAAACATTGTGAGTTCTCAAAGTTTTAAATATCTCATACCACACAGCATCTGTTTTATTTTTTTTTAAACCATGCTGCTGTCATTCCTTGAAAATTTTGCACTCAGAGACAATGTATTTGCCTTTTGCTGATTTGCATTCTGGTATTTGTAGTCTCACAGTCAAAATGGGGGGATAATGCCACAATTGTACACGTTTGCCTAACATAGTTCTATAAGGATTTATATATTTGAGTAATACTATGTTATGTGTGCTTTTGAAGTTAGCTTCATAAATCAGAGTATTGTTCAAAGACAGACATGGGTGTGAGGAGGGGAAATGATGAGAGGGCAAGTAAGTCATGAGTATTTGCCCACGATGTTGCAAGAGAGTTTGCAATCCTGGATGCTGGTGCAGTTATTTTCCTCTGATTGGGGTTGCTTTTCAGGGCACCAGTAAAGGACACATGTGGGTGAACAGTGTAACCTTTTTTCAGAGGGTGGGTGCAACCCCTTGGGTTTGTTTGAGGTTGGTAAATTTGCTCAAGTATTTGGAAACCAGGATTTTACTCAGGTTGTCATGTTTCCAGTGCAGACGCTTTCCCACAAGACCATACACACTTGTTTCATATTGGGATTTTGTTTTCAATGGAATATTTCACTACAGATTGCTGGGTTTAAAAGGCAAGCACCTGTTATACTTTGCTAGTACATTTATTGAAAGATTTCCTCTCTCAGGTTATTTTTCTGGTGTTCATTACTTTTTAAATGTCCAATGTTATTTTGGCTTGCGCACTTTCCTCTAAGGAGAAGGACAATTGAACTACATTTGTATATTTCACTTTAAAATATGTGGCCACTTACTATGCATATATTCATGAGTGCCAGCTTTTGATTTTCACTATGGGGGCAGAAGTACCTGGACATATGTTATTCTTGCAACCAATCAATTTGTACCCTTTTCTGTGCTGCTGAAATGTGGCTAGTTGGGGTTGTGCGATGTATCACAACAGTCACCAAGAGACCGGCCATCAAACAATGGGCTTGTAGCATGCTGCTCAACCAGTTTGTGATCCTAAGAAAATAATTTAATCACACAGGGCATTAATTACAAACATTGGGAGTTCTCAAAGCCTGCAATGTTTTATACATAATCACACAAAGATATTTGAACAGCTACAGTGACATTGAGGGTGAAAAATCACTAGTGACCCAGGTCTCACATCCATACAGTAACCAGGAACGACCCTGCTTAGCTTCAAAATTAGGTCAAGGCCAGCCCCCTCAGGCAATGGTGCCTAATAATTGGGACAATATTACAAGACCACTTAGAGCAACATGGCCTGAGGGGCTGGCCCCTTCCTCAAGCAGTACTGTGCGTATATTCATTGGTGCCAGCTTTTGATTTTCACTATGGGTGCAGAAAGTACCTGGGCATGTGTTATTGTTGCAGCCAGTCATTTGTTCCCTGTTGCTGTGCTGCTTAAATGTGGTTAGTTGGGGTTGTGCGATGTCTCACAACAGTCACCAAGAGACTAGCCATAAAACAAGGCTTGGATCACGTGACAGGACATTTGGGCATGGGCAGTTAGGTGCACGTTGTTATGGGGTGACCTTTTTGCCGCAGTTACTGTTTGGGCATGCTCAGTTAGATGCTGCCAGTTGAGGCAGGGATCTCTCGGTGCAAGGATGTTTTAGTGCAAGAGTTCCCAATTGGCATGAATATGCAGGCATTTTGCACTTTGTAATATGTATTAAATGTGAAAAAGATGTATTTACTGTGACATTATAAAACAGGTTGGGACATGTATTACACCGTTGTTGCAGAATTTAACACTTATTAAACATGAAACACATTTATTTACTGCAACATTATAAACTGCATGCAACTATCGCTCACAAACAACTTTACACCATGTACACACACATACAGTCACATCAAATGCACACACATTGCATGCACACACTCTCAGATGACATGCAGAACCTCACAGCACACATTCCCCCTTACACTGCACATATATTCAAAAAGAGGACTACACTTTCTCTGGGCAATATTATAAAACAGAAAAAATGAAATAAACAAAATCACATTTATGCTCGACGTTGCTGTTAGAGAACCCTGGCCTTAAAGAGCTTGAGACGCAGCACTTAACCATTATGCTACAATGATGTCACTGTCTGAATTTTCACAATTTTCATACCTACTCTTTTGTCACTGAATATATTAAATTATAGGCTAAGTATGATATGTGTGCCCAATGAAGCCCGAAGCCATTGTGTCCTAGTGGTTAAATGCTGGCCTTCAAACTCTGGCAGACCAAGGTTTAAGGCTGTATGTTTTTATTTTTGTATTAATTTAATTTAGAAAAGCAATGCAAGAGGGAGGTGGCGAGGTGTGTTGCAGCGCAGTCCTGTGATCTTATTTAGCATGAGGGCATTTAGACGTGTCAGTGTCAGCCACGTCCAAACATCCCCTGCGCCAAAATAGAATCGCCGGAATGACTTTCGCTGAAAGGGGGGTTGTATACGAATTGATTGTATAACAATTGTTCGAAGGAGAACTGCTCAAACGAAAACTGCTCACAGAACAATTGTTTGTTTACATTATGAATGCAGTGAAAACATCCGTAGCAAATATGCACAGACATGATTTTACTTAATAAATATTGTCTAATTGTTCGTCTCATATCAAGCGAGTGACAGTAAGTTATTCAGGGAATGAAAAACGTCACTCGGAACTAAACGCTAAATATGGACTGTACCATTCACAACGGGCTCATAAGATTCCGGCATCATTCAAAGTGAAAGGAAAGTAAAGGTGTGCTCATAACTGGCGCAGCAAACGTTAATAAATAAAAGAGTTCACATGAATCGATTGTGTGTTTTGAAATTTTAAAAAAAGAAGTTTACACTGAAATAGCACTGTTCGATAAAGAGAACATACCTTATTCTGCGATGTGACAAACTTTGTCGAATGCGAAATCTCGTGAGAAAATGACAATCAGGAAACAAATATAGTTTCTGGTGACCTGACGCCGTCACAATTGTGCAAAATCACATTGTGAGGAGAAAAACACACATCTGTAGTCGAAATTAAAGTGAAATTCAATATTTTACCATTGTCGTTGCTCAGGAAAACACTGAAACAGTGCAAAAGAAAATGAAAGCTTTCAGTTTTTTGAGGTAAGTGAAATTTAAAACATGAAAAACATCTAGCACAATTTGAAGTAACTTTTAAAAAATGTGATACAAAAATTGTTAAAAATGTTCCATTAATTATGCAGGGGGAAAACCCCTGCTACCTCTCAGAGAAACTCACCGCTTGCCATCCCTACCAAAACACTAAAAGGTCAATTATGCAAAAGAGCAATTGTCCAGAAGGTCAATTAGGACCACTATTATTAGGTCAATTGTGCAGATCAATGGTCCAGAAAGACAATTAGGACCACTATTATGAGGTCAATAGTACAAAAGGTCAATTGTAAAAGGTGACTTTGGGTAATACCGAAAAGGGCATGCCAAAATGGGTGCTGTGGCAGAATGGGCACGCTAAAATGATGGTGCCGAAAAGGGGAGTACTGCTTGGTGAACGTTCCTTAACCAAAGTGTGTGCTCCATGCCAACTAATTTAATTTCACTGCGCATTGCCTAAAAACATTATGAGTTCTCAAAGCCTGCAATCCGAAGGCCATGGCTAGTGGTCTGGTAGCATTTTAAAATGGACAGTGGACACGGCCAAAGGCCATGCCCATTGTCCATGGCAGAAGACCATGCTAGTCGTCTGGAAGCGTTCTAAAATCTATGGAATAACAAAATCCTTGAAATTCTAAGAAAAAAACTTTAGTTGTAGTGACGTTAAGGTGAGCAGTACTTTGTAACAAAACCTTTGAAATTCATGGAAAATACTTTAGTTGCAGTGATGTTAAGGTGAGCAATACATTGTAACAAAACCCTTGTATTTCAAGGAAATCCTTTAGTTGCAGGGATGTTAAGGTGATAATTTAATGCAACAAAACCCCTGAAATTCAGCTAAAGTCACCTTAACTTCGCACCCCCTGTTGCGCAGCCTATGAAAACAATGATGTCATCACAGATGAAATTACAAATCACATCACTGATGCCATCACTGTATTACAGTATTACACAATACAGTATTAGGATAGTCTCCCCTAATGACAATCTCTAGCGCTAAATCACTAAAGGACTTTACATCACTAGTATGTTGAAGCCATTTAACCAATAGACTAATTGGCTAGGCAATTTGAAAATTAAACATGTTTTTTATAAAAGCAGGGAATGCAAAATGTGTAAATTTGCAGAACAGAAAACAATGGTTAAATATGGGTGCAATGAACACAAAACGTGGTATATTAAGCACAAGATAAACTGCCTAACTAGTTATGTAGTTTATGCCACTAGATGCCCATATGCAAAGGTATACATAGGATCGACCATCTGACAATTAAAAATGTGCATCCTGCAACATCATCGAGCCATTTTACATCAGGATGCTAACTATCCCCTGGGAGCGCACTTTGCGGATAAACACAATAGTGATGCTACGCTACTCAAATACAATGCACTAGCACATGTGCCTGAATTAATACAAAAAGGTTATAGAGAATGAAAACTGCATAGGTTGGAATCTAAATTAATCATTGAATTCAACACTAAGAAACCTCTTGGGCATAATTCAGATGAGGAGTTAGCTACCAACTTCCTGGAGGACTAGACTATTACATTAAGGATATTGCAGTGTGAGCAATGAACCGGTTCCCTCCTTTCTAGTGCAATAACAGATTGGTCCTTCCCTCTTATAAGTATGTATTTTATGCATAGAATACATGAGACTGGATTGTTACATCATATGCCAACTTAGAGGTGAAATTGAAATAATAGTGAATATGAATTTTTCACTTTAGCCCACCGTGACAATGAAATTACAATTGCCTATGCTATAATGTACTTTGGACAATGATGCACTTTATCCCACTAGGGCATAGTAATACTGCACTTTAGCCATCACTGGCCATGAAATACTAATTGTCTAATGCAAAATGTGCTTTGAATTTCGTTGCATTTTAGCCCACTAGGGCACACTACAGAGGAATGATTTCTAGCACAGAGCACTTTACAGGTTTTTGCCCACTTTGGTATGATCTATACATTTAATATGCAAGCACACAAAATACTGCTGCTACCCCATGGTTTCTTGCACATTTACCATTCTGTTTGTGCACCGCAGAATGATACTGTAGTGGAGTTGATTATTAACTGTGAAGCCACTAGGCTCAAGGGTTGGAATAAGGAGATTATGGGCCTGATTCATGGAATTAATTGCATGTAAAAAGGGTGACTTGCGTGCGAAAAAATGCATGCAAGCGCCCGTTTGCCGATTCATGGAACGCAATGTGTGTGGCTTACCGGAGACTTGCAAGGAATCCGCAAGGGTCCAACACGTCACTGAGACTCTACCAACACCTTGCGCAAGACTCTCAGCGAAGGGGCGTACTGTCTTGCGCAGTCACATAAAAAGAGGGCGGAACACGTGGAATGGGGAACAACAAGCGTAAATGTGGGCGTTACATGGGAAGTACCACAGTAAAATATTAACAAAGCCCACACGCGCGCTTACAACACGTATTTATGGAATCAACAGGGCTCACTGGCGTGCGCGAAAAAACACGCTAATCCGGAAACATGTCTGCCAAGCGAAGCTGGCGTGAGCGTCACCGGGCACAAAAACAATGTATAAATAGACCACACAAAACACAAACGGGCGTATACAGCTACGATGAATGTGCCATTTTTCGCAGCAGTGATCGTGGGACACCGCAGGTGGAGGAGGATAGCCAGGGCCCACATTTTTTTTTACCCAGGACCAGCCTTTTTGGGATGGCTGATGACAAGGTCTATGGCAGGTATGGGTTCCCACCTCACATCATCCTAGACCTGGTCAGGGAATGGGAAGATGACCTCACATCCCCCACCCTGTACTCCCAAGCACTGAGCCCCTTGGAAAAGGTGCTCAGTGTACTGCATGTTTTGGCCACTGGGTCATTTCAGCGGACAACTGTCATTGTCGGGGTCATTTCACAGGCCACGCAGTCACGCTGCCTACACCAGTTGTTGGCCATCATGACTGCACGCCCCTCAGTCCGTAAGCACATATACATGCCCAGAACACCTGCAGAAAGGCAAGTAGTGGTCCAAGACTTTTACGGGGTGGTTCACTTAAGAGCTTGGTGCCATTGGTTGCAAACACGTGGCCCTACGTCCACTGAGGGTCACTGAGCAAATCTATCAGACTAGCAAGCACTGGCATTCCATCAACGTGCAAGTTGTATGTGATGCCAAGGGAATAATTACCTCTGTATATGCTAGCTATCCAGGGTCCAACCATGATAGTTCCACATTAAGAATGTCACCCCTACACTGGGCCCTGGAAGCTGGGAGGCATGGCAACACATGGCTCATTGGTGAGTACAAATGGCCCTGCAAATGCATGCAAGTCTCACACAGACTAAACCACACCACTGACAAACCATCTCACCTCCACAGGGGTCAGTGCCTATCCACTGAGCACCTACATGATGACGCCAATAAGGAACCCCCCACACCACCCCAGGTAAGATACAACGCAGCCCATATTGCAACGAGGGGCATAGTAGAGCGTACATTCAGAGTGCTAAAGTCACGCTTCTGCTCTCTTGAGCACTCTGGTGGAGAGCTACTATATGCACCACCAGTAGTGTGCGGGATCATTGTGGCAGCATGTGTCCTGCACAACGTTGCAACACGGCGTGGCGTACCGGTGGACATGGTGGTGCCCCCACATCCCCAACCAAATGCACGCTCGCTACGCATGGGAGGGGAAAGGGAATGTGGCGAGGCTGCCCGTACCCAGCTTGTGGCACCATTTTTCATCTAAAATCCAACCCCTGTGGAGTGCACACAAGCCTGGCACATTCCAGGTGACAATCGATGATGACAAAGGGACAATCATCTGTCCCAACCTTACCACCCTGAGAATCTGTCCTTGGCAGTGCTACATTGTGTGCATCCCTTCAAACTAAAACTAACTTAATCTGGTGTGTACAAAAGGCACACATGAAAGATGCAGTATGCCACAAACCCCAGGCAAAAGTGCACATCTAAATGCTGCTATGTCACCTAAACCTTGCCAAACTTCATGTCACCTGGCTGCCACACCATGGCATGGCAAGCAACGTCAAAAGTGACACATAAATGGCCAACACATAACAGTTCTGTCACAAAGCTCTCAACGATAAACGGAATTAGGACTGAAATAACTCACTCTCACACATCAAAACAATAATGTAGACAGGGACATCAATTGGCCAGTATAACATACCACAAACACAGCATTCAAGAGTGATTCTTTCTGACAGTTTTTCACAAGTGCCTCAATATGTTATACCTTGCAGAGGGCATCCTTGTAGTTTTTGTGTGGCTCTGCTAACTAAAGGGGGCAGGGAAGCACATACAGCAGGAAGGCAAACAATACCGGAGATAGGCAAGGTCATTCATGAAGATGGAACAGAAACAAAGGATGGATCTCAATGTCCAAACAAAAACTGAAGCTAATCATGCACTGGCCAAACAGTTACTTTTACACGATGCACTCCTTGAAAGGCCCATGGAAAGGGGAAGCAGGAGTCCCATATGTCTCTGGACACTAAGGTACAAACAAGTAGTGTACCAACATGAGACAAGCCTGTATGGGCCCAGCTGGGACCTACAGTGGATGCCCTTGGGTGCCACACAAAGCAACACACTGTCACATAAATACACAATAGACAAAAAAAGATAAAAATAAATCAAAAATGCCCATGGTGGACTGGGGTGATGGGTGAGGCCACCTGGGAGGGTGGAGGGGCCGAGTGTTGATGTTGAGAAAAAAAAATCCCTCCATGGGTTTGTGGTCCATATGGCTATCATGGATTGCGAGAGCTGTCGTTGCTGTCGCCACCCTCTGGTGTAGCAATAGAAGGTGTCAGTGGTAAGGAAGGGACACATCGTATAGCCATGGCCTGGTCCTCCATGGCAGGGGCCATGCAATCCTGAGATGTTCGCATCTGCAAGATGATGGCATGGATGTCTGCATGCAACACCTCACAGGATGCATGTAGTTCCGCTTGCAATGCGTCACGGGATGCACGTAGTTCCACAGAGATGGTGTACGTCAACTGTTGCATCTGCTGTTCTGACCGTCTATTGCGGACTGCCTCGAGTGCAGCCAGTGTAACTCGGAGTGACCTATCCTCTTCCCTCAGGGCAGCCCTGTGGACCCGACCCTCTGCAGCCATGGCTGCATGCAGAGCCCTCAGTTCTTCCCGTCAGCACCTGTTTCTGGCCTCCATGTGGAGCCTTTGTGAGCAGCATGTGGACCACAATGCCTGCTGCTGGAGCTCCATCTGTCTTTCTGGGGGGATAATGGAGTTGGTCACCCTATCCATTCCCTGAGCCAACATCTCATATGAAGCCTCCTGTTGTTGTGCAACAGAATACAGTATCGCCTGTTGGCACACGGCCACCGCGTTGTCGGGCCCACGCCTGCTTGGCCCAAGGAAACCTGGCCCTTGCTGTGCTGGCGCTGCATCACTCTGGGCCGGGGCCGGGACCACTACAGTCCTGGCTTGGTGACCCTGAGCTTGGTTGGTGGTAGCCACAGCTGCCCCTGCAGCTTCAACACCCTGGCTGCTGTGGTCAGCAGATGTCAGTGCTGTGCTGGTTCGGGGCCCTGGGTGCTGGGAATGTCAGCATCAGCTGCATCTCCCTGACTATGTTGGGTGAGGGGCATAGCTCTCCCTGCAGGGGCCAGGACACCTTGGACACCTCTGACACCTCACCCACCTTGGCCACCTATCCCACCTCTGCCACCTTGCATACCTCTGCCACTTCACCCACCTTTGCCTCCCTTTCCAGTTGTTGCCCTCCCAGTCATGGTTCTGATGGATCAGCACAATGGGAAGTGCAGCTATGAATTGTCCTGGGCAATTTGAGTGAGGGGGCAGTGTACATGATGTAAAATGTACCACTGTGCTCCAGCAAGGCTCAATGTAACCCCTGGGGAAAAATTAACGGGTCGTGTAATGCACAGTGTGATGCTGGAAATGCATCGGAGGGACAGGGCCTCTGTATCCTTGTCCTTTACTGCTTTTTATTGTGTGTTCTGTTGTGTTTTCCACGCAGGAGTTCATTTGGGACTCGTGGCGGTGCAGCTCTCTCTCCTTTTGGTTTGGTGAACGGACCCGTGGGATACCCTTATGGCAACCATGGGTAGGGGTACAACCCTGTGCCCCTAGTGTATGTTTTTGGGCACCTGTGTGTGACCCAAAGAGCAGGGTACGGGCTGGTGGCAGCTCCATGCTGAAATGGCTGGTGCCCTGAGCATCCTCCATTTTGGGATGCCCAGGCCCTGTCATTGGAATCAGTAGATTCCTGATGGAGACAAAATGGCCCCCATGGCCTCTTGTCTTCCATCACCTGTTACCCTGATCTTCCCAAAGTCCCGGGAAGCCCTGCCTCTGTCCCTTCCCCCTGACTGGCTGTTGGGTGGAAGTTCCGTATATGGTAGTGTGGGGAAGTGCCGACCAGACTGGCTGGAGCCTTCTCAACGACCGTATGTTATGGGTACGCTTGTGGGTGGGACCTGGGTGAATGGAGTGTGTGACGAATATACATTCTATGTTGTGAATGTCTAGTATCTGGTGTTTAACACAATGGTTGAGACAGCCCTGCCCGAATTCGGTATGAATGCAGCTTGGAGTGTTGAATGGCTCGGTATTTGTCCCAATACACATAACTTGTTGTGAGTGTCTGGAGAGAAGTGAATGGCCTGAATACCTTGTGTGCCTGATTGGCTGCCTGCCTGCATGAATGCTCGTAGTCGTGATTGGATGCTTGAGTGCGACTCAGCAGAATGAATGGGAGATCAATAGTATATCTGGGGACCTCTCACTGCTAGGAATCGTGTTCAGAAGCTGAAGTCCACTACGACGAGTAACTGGAGTGAAGCTTAACCTTGAGCCATGCTGGACGAGAAGAATTGCTGTTGCTCTCCTTCGTAATCTGAAAGGTGCTGTGCTTCAAGAACTGACCCAGAGAGGACCTGGTAAGGCGCCCTCTTCCCGAGCCATGAGGGACCATTGTGCACAGCTGATCTTTGCGAAAGCTCCCTCGTAGACAGACCTTCGACAGGCTCCCGACCCGATATGGGGACTGCTGCGGAACTCCAAGGAGAAGTGCCCGGACTGTTGCCCGCCGCCATCGCCGACCGACGTCGCCGACCGGAGCCGCCGTGCTCCTGTTGCCTAATTACTTCATTGATCCAAGGATGCTCTTGTCCGCATCGTCACCGCTGTATCCTGCTGGAGAAGGCCGGACCGTCGACGCACCGAGGAGCATCCACCGGTGGGTTTCCCACCACCCAAAGACCACAGAGACGCCGAAGACTCGACTCCCTTGCTGGGCCACAGTTCTTCAACTCTTTGCGGTCCAGAACTATCGACACTGAGGTGCCCCGCACGCCTCTTCCTGGCAGGATGTTTACGCTTCCCTATCAACGAGCACCGCTAGGAATGATGCGGCCACTTCACCGTCGTAGCTCGACCTGTTCTCCGTCGGACGTTCGACGACCCGTGACTCCTGCCTGAAAGGGAGGACACTCAAGAAGGGTTGTCGATTTCCCCGATGCGGAATACTACAACACCAAGGTAGTTTGGGGTTGCAGAACTATTGGGAAGTCTAAGGGAGAACAATATATGGAATGGGCTTGTATCTTTCTTCTAAAGGTTGCCCAGGTGGGGGGATCTCAACACAGAACTTTGTCTAGGTAACAGGGCCAGTATTCTGCCTATTGTTCAACCATCTTGCTTTCCTTCCCCTCTCTACTGCTGTTTCCTCTTTATTTTGATCTGTGCGTCATTCTGACCGTATCCACTTTAATAATATCTAATAACATTAGTGGTACCACTTTAGAAATGTACATATTTATCATTGTTGATTTTCGGAGTACAAAGTGAGTTAGCGTGATCGTGTACATGACTTTGAATATTAATTATATAAAGACTGTGTTTTAACCGATACAGTGTGTGGACATTCCTTTGTGGGTGCTTGGGGACTACACTGTACTTAAGAACCAGCTCACATCACCTCCCGAGAAGCTAGGCCTTGATTGCTCATCCATTGCTACCGTAATAGAGAATCTTGGCAGGGGTCTCTGTGCCTCCCCTATACCATATAGAGAGCAGAGGTGCAGATCCCCCCTCCGGTCTTTACAGCTGGTAGCAGCGGTGGGATGCTTATGGTTTTAAGACTCAGTGTATAACCGTGCCACTTACGAAGGATATCTGCACTTTGTTACATTAAGGTTTAGTCGTGTACAAGATAACTGCATTACAAGCAATGGAATCTATTGCAAATGGTAAATTGACTCGGATGAGCTTAGAGGCTCTCCAGAGTGCTTGTGAAGCCAGGGAATTAGACTTTGTGGATAAGTCTAGGGCCGAGCTTATCACTGCCCTGGTGGACTACCAGATCGATTGTGAAACTCTTGAAGGGGGGGATGTAACCAATGAGGACTCTACCCCGGGGGTTGTCACCGAAACTGATTCTGGGAATGCCACCATTGCTGCTGCCTCTGTTCCAAACCCATCAGTTCTTTAGAGCTTGAGTTATTGCGGATGAAGTTAGCCTTTGAAGATTGCAAGTTGGAACTAGATGCTGAACTTAAGAAAGAGGAGTTGGCACAGCAAGTGGAGCTCAAGAACTGGGATCTTAAGTTAAAAGATAGGGATCTTGAACTCAAAGATAAGGACCTTGGACACAAGAACCGGGACACTGAATGTCAGCGAATCCAGCTAGAGAAAGATCGAGTGGAGACTTCAGCGAAACCAGTTGAGAGTGTCAGGTCCCCAGCAACCAAGTTTATGAAAGATTTGGTTGGTGTGTATGCGGAGGGTTCTGATATCCTCCAATGGATTGAAGCGTTTGAAATGGCTTGTGCAATTCACGATGTTGATAAGAGAGATTCGGCTAAGTGTTTGTTAAGCCGAGTGCCTCAAACTGGATATGACTGTATTTTGAAACTGAGTGTGGAAGAAAGGGGTGAGTATGAGCGCATGATGTCTGCCTTAATCGCCAAGTTTGGCAAAACGCCTACCCAATATCTTAAACGGTACAGGGATTTTAAGAAACAAGAGAATGTGTCTTGTGTTGACTGAGTGAGTGCTGCGCACATGAACATGATGGGGTGGATTGATGGTTACAAAGTGAAAACATTTGTTGAATTGTCTCACCTCTTGTTTTTTGAGCATTTTTCGGAAGCCTGTTCACCAGAGCTGCGTCAGCATGTTGCTGACCAGAACATTTTGGACCCCTTTAAGCTGGCTATGTTGTCTAACAAGTGGGTCTCCCAACGGGTGTCCCCTAAGGACCCCAGTGGGAAGGACAAGGACAAAGAACAGGGGGCCTCTCAATAAGCTGAGGAGTCCCAAAAGCAGTCACAGTCGGGTAAACCAAAACCTTCCTCTCCGAAGACCCAAAAACCTAGTGGGGATAAGTCTGTTGTGGGTGGGAGTAAGAGTCATGGTCTGCCTGCTGCAAAGCAGGGTCCCAGTGGTTCCAGTACTGTACCCCGCACGCCCGGCACCTGCTGGGATTGTGGGGCTCTGGATCACTGAAGGGGTGACCCCAAGTGTAAGGGTAAGGCACTTGGAGTCCAGGCTGTCAGCCTGACCTATCCCTACTCCGTACCTGAGGTGGAAGCCACCGTCCTCCCCTCCTCTACTGGGATCACCTTCGGTGCTCCGGTAGAGATTTCTTTAGTGTCCCTTGGGGCCTGGGACCAGTACGCAGAAGTACTAGCGACTATCCCACAAAACACTCGTAGGTTTTTTGAGAAGTGTCCTTCTGAATGGCCAGCCTTCTACTGGTTTGAGAGACACTGGGGCAAGCATGGCAGTGGTGGACAGGACCCTGTTCAAGCCAGAGGACTATGTAGGTGCTCCTCTGAGAACCACTAGGTTAGCTGGTTGGCCTCCCAAATTATCACCTGTAGCCTTAGTCAACATTACGATTGGAGACAAGACAGCAAAGCTTCCGGTCCTGGTTCAGGACAAAGTGCCTGCGAATATTTTGTTGGGAAACGATTTGGTCGAATTGGGGATGATCACGGATGGTCTACCCATGGCTGCTGTGGCAGGTCACACGGGATCCGGCTGCGAGTCCGGTATCCTTGCCAACGGGGAAACCCAAGGCATGAAAGAAATGTAGGAGTAAGAAGGCTGCCCCTGTGGAGGGAGCCCCTACTCCTCCTGCTGTTCCGACAGCCCCCATTGGGATCCATGCTCTGGACGGGCTGGGTCCAGTGGTAAATCCCGTCTCAACTCGTGTGGGAGATGAGCCAGAAGACTTTCCTGTGGGAGAGGCTCTTAACCCGAGGATCATCCCAACCTTCAATGCTTGTTGGCTGAAGGCGGTCCCTCCCGGGCAGACTTCTGTAAGGGACAGAGAGAGTGCCACTCTCTCGAGGGTCTGAGGACACAGGTCCTGTCCCAGGCACAGGGAGAAGTGCCTAGGACATTTTGGATTTATTGGGAGGGTGAGCTCCTTGTTAGTGAGCCCACTAAGCCTGAACCTGGTGCCCTCAGGAGGTTGGTGGTGCCCCAGGTTTACCGGCCCTTCCTGCTGTAGTTGGCGCATGAGGTGCCCTTGGCTGGTCATCCTGGTACCAAGAAGACCAAGCAGAGGCTCTCTGCCCATTTCTACTGGCCACGGATGGGAGTAGAAGTGGAGTCCCACTGCAGGACCTGCCCAACTTGTCAGTTGTCTGGCAAGACTGGAGGCAGAGTCATCGCCCCACTGCAACCATTGCCAGTGGTGGGCACACCGTTTGAGAGGGTTGGCATCGACATCGTCGGTCCCCTTGACCGTCCCACGTCGGGTGGACATCGGTTCATCCTAGTTTTGGTAGATCATGCCACCAGGTACCCTGAGGCTATACCCCTTTGGACGGTTATGGCCAAGGTGGTTGCCAGGGCTCTCCTGGGCATTTTCACCCGTGTTGGATTCCCTAAGGAGGTTGTCTCTGATAGAGGATCCAACTTCATGTCGAGTTACATGAAAACCATGTGGAATGAATGCGGGGTAACTTACAAATTCTCCACCTCTTACCACCCCCAGACCAACGGTTTGGTTGAGAGTTTTAACAAAACTGTCAAGGGCATGTTAGGTGCTTTGGAAGAGCCCCTCAGGAAGAAGTGGGATCTTCTCCTGCCATGCCTGCTGTTTGCTTACAGAGAGGTACCTCAAGAAGGTGTTGGTTTCAGCCCCTTTGAGTTACTCTTTGGACATCCCGTGAGGGGGCCCCTTGCCTTGAACGGAGAAGGTTGGGAGGCCACCCCTCCAGGTCCTGCCAAGCAAGTGGGGGACTATGTGTTATGCCTCAGACGGAGGATGACACAGATGATGGGTCAGGCAGCAGCAAATCTTACGGCCAGCCAGGAATTGAATAAGTACTGGCATGACCTTAAAGCATCGCAAGTGGATTGGACTCCGGGCCAGGAGGTCCTCGTGATGGAGCCTACCAAGCCTCGACTTTGGGGGATAAATGGACGGGACACTTCAGGATAATCTCCAAGATGGGTGAGGTCAATTATCTGGTTGACGCCTCGGGCTTTGGCGGATAAATGGACGGGATACTTCAGGATAATCTCCAAGATTGGCGAGGTCAATTATCTGGTTGACAATGGAGCCGCTGGGATAGCCCCTCAGATATTCCATGTTAACAGGCTCAAGCCTTTCCACAGGCGGGCCGAAGTCTCATGCCTCTTGCTAGCTTCAGGACAAGAGAGGATGAGAATGAGTTCCTTCCTGATTTGCTGCATAGCAACCCTCAGGATGGCTCAGTGGAGGGAGTGCATCTCTCTCCCGATCTGACGACAGAGCAACAGAAGGCCTGCCAGGCTTTGCTCCGGCAGTACGCCTCTCTGTTCTCACTGACACCATGCCTTACACCATGGTGTAGGCATGAGATTGACACTGGTGACAGTGTGCCTGTCAAAGCAGGTGCTACCGTATGTCAGATACCATCAACAACCACATCCAGGCTGAGGTCGCTAAGATGTTGGATCTGGGTGTTATTGAATCCTCAACCAGTCCCTGGTCCAGTCCAGTGGTACTTGTCCCCAAGGCAAGTTGCCAGGCAGGTACCAAGGACTAGAGGTTCTGTGTGGACTAGCGAGGAGTCAATGCCGTCACCAAAACTGACGCGCACCCTTTGCCCCAGACTGATGAGCTCGTGGACACCATAGGTGCTGCCAAATTTGTGAGCACCTTCGACCTTACCTCAGGCTATTGGCAAATAGCTCTGACGAACCATGCCAAGGAAAAGACAGCGTTCTCAACACCAGAGGGACTCTACCAGCTTAGAGTCATGCCTTTCGTGCTGAAGAACGCCCCTGCCACTTTCCAGAGATTAGTCAACCATGCGCTCAGTGGGGTGGAAGCCTTTTGCGTGACGTACTTAGACGACATTGCCGTTTACAGTTCCACCTGGGAAGAGCATTTGAGTCATCTGGATAAAGTGTTGCAGGCGTTAAAAAGGGCTATCCTCACTATCAAGGCCACCAAATGCCAGATAGATCAGGGGAAAGTCACCTATCTCGGTCATGAGGTAGGAGGGGGTCAAATCCAACCTCTCCCCAGTAAAGTACAGGATGTACATGACTGGGAGACTCCCACTACTCAAACCCAGGTGAGAGTCTTTCTGAGCCTCACTGGGTATTATCGCAATTTCATGGCAGACTATGGAACCATAGCTGCACCCCTGACAGCGTTGACTTTGCCCAAACAACCTTGGAAGGTTAATTGGACTGAAGACTGTCAGAGGGCCTTTGATGGCTTGAAAGGAAGTCTGTGTCGGGCTGTGTGCGCCTGATTACAGCAAGCCCTTTATCGTTCAAACTGACGCCTGCGACACCGGAATTGGAGCTGTCTTGTCCCAGTTAGATGACAAAGGAAGATAACATCCGATCATATTCACCAGTAGACAACTTAAGGGAAGGGAACTTAGGTGGGCTACCGTTGAAAATGAATGTTTTAGTATTGTTTGGAGACTTAGGCATTTTAGACCCTACCTTACCGGGTCTAGCTTCAAGATCCAAACTGATCATAAGCCCCTGAAGTGGCTTATGCAGATGAAGGGTGAAAACCCGAAACTGCTCAGGTGGTCCATTAGTCTACAAGGACTAGACTTTACCATTGAGCACAGACCAGGGAAGAGTCACGATAATGCCGATGGCCTTTCCAGAAGGTATGTTGACCGTCTGGATGAGGGTGTCTATCCCGTGGGAGATTAGGAACCCTCCACCTCAGTCTGGGGGAGGGGGGCGACTGTTATGCTGGAAATGAATCGGAGGGACAGGGCTTCTGTATCGTTGTCCTTTACTGCTTTTTATCGTGTGTTCTTTTGTGATTTCCGCGCAGGAGTTCATGTGGGACTCCTGGCGGTGCAGCTCTCTCTCCTTTTGGTTTGGTGAACGGACCCGTGGGATACCCTTATGGCACCCATGGGTAGGGGTACAACCTTGTGGCCCTAGTGTATGTTTTTGGGCGCCTGTGTGTGACCCACAGAGCAGGGTACGGGCTGGTAGCAGCTCCGTGCTGAAATGACTGGTGCCCTGAGCATCCTCCATTTTGGGATGCCCAGGCCCTGTCATTGGAATCAGTAGATTCCTGTTGGAGACAAAATGGCCCCCATGGCCTCTTGCCTTCCATCACCTGTTACCCTGATCTTCCCAAAGTCCCAGGAAGCCCTGCCTCTGTGCCTTCCCCCTGACTGGCTGTTGGGTGGAAGTTCCGCATATGGTAGTGTGAGGAAGTGCCGACCAGACTGGCTGGAGCCTTCTCAATGACCATATGTTGCGGGTACACCTGTGGGTGGGACCTGGGTGAATGGAGTGTGTGACGAATATACATTCTATGTTGTGACTGTCTAGTATCTGGTGTTTGACACATTGGTTGAGACAGCCATGCCTGAAACCGGTATGAATGCAGCTAGGAGTGTTGAATGGCTCGGTACTTGTCCCAATACACATAACTTGTTGTGAGTGTCTGGAGAGAAGTGAATGGCCTGAATGCCTTGTGTGCCTGATTGGCTGCCTGCCTGCATGAATGTCCGTAGTTGTGATTGGATGCTTGAGTGCGACCCAGCGGAATGAATGGGAGATCAACAGTATATCTGGGGTCCTCTCACTGCTAGGAATCATGTTCAGAAGCTGAAGTCCACTACGACGAGTAACTGGAGTGATGCTTAACCTTGAGCCCTGCTGGACGAGAAGAATTGCTGTTGCTCTCCTTCACAATCTGAAAGCTGTTGTGCTTCAAGAACTGACCCAGAGAGGACCTGGTAAGGTGCCCTCTTCCTGAGCCATGAGGGACCATTGTGCACAGCTGACCTTTGCCTAAACTCCCGGGTAGATAGACCTTCGACAGGCTGCCGACTCGATACGGGGACTGCAGCGGAACTCCAAGGAGAAGCGCCCGGACTGTTGTCCCCACCGTTTGCAGACCGCCGTCGCCGACCGGAGCCGCCGTTCTCCCGTTGCCTAAGAACTATATTGATCCAAGGAGGCTCCTGTCTGCATTGTTGCCGCTGTATCCTGCTGGAGAAGGCCGAACTGTCGACACACCGAGGAGCATCCACCGGTGGGTTTCCCGCCACCCAAAGAGCACAGAGATGCCGACGACTCGACGCCCTTGCTGGGCCACAGTTCTTCAACTCTTTGCAGTCCAGAACTATCCACACCGAGGTGCCCTGCACACCTCTTCCTGGCAGGACGTTTACGCTTCCCTGTCAACGAGCACCGCTAGGAACGACGCGGCCACTTCACCGTCGTAGCTCAACCTGTTCTCCGTCGGACGTTCGACAACCCGTGACTCCTGCCTGAAAAGGAGGACACTCAAGAGGGTTGTCGATTTCCCTGACACGGAACGCTACAACACCAAGGTACTTTGGGGTTGCAGAACTATTGGGAATTCTAAGGGTGATCAATATATGGACTGAGTTTGTATCTTTCTTCTGCAGGTTGCCTAGGTGGGGGGATCTTCACACAGAACTGTGTCTAGGTAACGGGGCCAGAACTCTAACTATTGTTCAACTATCTTGCTTTCCTTCCTCTCTCTACTGCTGGTTTCCTCTTTATTTTGATCTGTGTGTCCTTCTGACCATATGCACTTTAATAAGATATCATAATGTTAGTGGTACCACTTTAGAAATGTACATATTTACCATTGTTGATTTTCAGAGTACAAAGTGAGTTATCGTTATCGTGTATATGACTTTGAATATTAATTATATAAAGACTGTGTTTTAACCGATACAGTGTGCGGACATCCCTTCATGGGTGCTTGGGGACTACATTGTACTTAATAACCAGCTCGCATCACCTCCGAGAAGCTAGGCCTTGATTGCTCGTTCATTGCTACCGTAATAGAGAATCTTGGCAGGGCTCTCTGTGCCTCCCCTCTACCATATAGAGAGCGGAAGTGCGGACCCCCCATCCGGTCTTTACACACAGACACCCCAAAAATAAAATAACATGTACGCGACCCCTCGGTAGACCTCATCAATGGGGGTACGCAACACAAAAGGGACAACCACAGTATGAAAAATGCGTACGCGACTCACCGTTTGTATCGTAGAAAAAAAAAGAAAATTACACGTGCGTGTGTGCGGATGCAACTGCCCCGCCAAAACAAGAAGTACACACTGTCACAGTGGTGAGCAATTCATGTGGGACCGCAAAATACTCCGAAGTCCATGTGTCCTTCCCCCACGAATTGCATGTACATTGCAATGTTGTCCTACCCACACCTTTAACCCAATACTGAATGCCAACGCCCAAGGTTCAGCTCATGTCATGTAACTTACGTGCTCAGGGCCTTTCCTCTGATTCCACGCTAACGCATTATTTCCACACGTGCAGAGTCACTCAATTTCTTACTGGCAACGCGAGTAACACAGAAGACCCAAGCTCCTGCCTACCAGCCAATTTACCTGCCTCCAACTGCCCCAAGCTGCCTCCTACGAGACACCTGCTGCTGCCTGCCCACTCTGTGTGCCTGCTGCCCACGTGCCCTGCATTTTGGTGCCTGCTGTTCATCCATTGCTAGTCCTCCTGTCGTCGTGAGCCCCTCTGCTGATCCAGAAGACTCCTGATGTGCTATACCACTGCTCCACAGCCTAGCCCCAGGACCACCTTGCCCACCCGCACCTGCCTTGGGGGTTGCCATGTCTGACCCAACATCATCTGAGGCAAGTGCCAACCCCCCGGCAGCGAGGCAGAGGGCTGTCAGCTTCTCAGCCAGGGAAGTTGACATCCTGGTGCAGCAAGTCCTGGGGCATTATGATGCCCTCTTCCACAGACCATCGCAAGTCAGCCATGAAGGACGCAGTAAGATTGGGGCGGCCATTGTGGGTGCCATCAACACAGAGGGGGTACCACTCCGCGACTACCATCATGTCCACAAGCGCTGGGAAGACTTCAAGTTCAGGACCCACAACCAGGTTCAACACTGGTGATAACCAAGGGGGGCGCCGGGGCCGGTTGACCACCAACAGCATGCAAGTCCTTGAGCGCTTCTATCCAGCGACTGGTAAGTGTCCATGTGTTCTTGTCTACCATAGTGCATGTGCATGCTGATGTGTGGTTGGAGTGTGCACCTTGGCCTTATGTCTGGCATGCCTCTTGTACAGATGTCTGTGTGCACACTGTTGCATGTGAGTCCATTCAAGCATTTGCAACATCAATGGTGTTTGTGTTGCAATATGTGATGCGCGCCAGAATGTAAGAAAGTGCACATATTTGCATCCATGTGTCTGGACTGTGGCATGCGAGAGGTGTGACACATGGGTGCTTTAGGCAACAACATGGATATGCATGGTGTACATGTGCATGTGTCTGAGAAGTGAGTGTGTGACTGGCCAACACTCCGGGATGTATGTTACTTGAGCATTTGATTGTCTGATTAACTCATGCTGCCAATTTAACCTCGAGTGCACTCTGACATGATAGCTCCATGGCCTGCTTCATGACTATCAGGTGATGTGTGTGAATGAGATGCGTATGTCCCATGATAAGCGTGAGCTTAATGCCCAACTTTGAGGTGCTGACAGTGCCTTGCCAAGGATGTGAATTTCTGTTGTGAATGACAGACCTGATTGTGCATTTGTGTGAATAGCAATTCCCTGTGTGATGTGACAGTGATGATGGTTGTTACCTTTGACAGTGGCACTCATGTACATTTGCCGTCTTCTGGCCCAGATACCACCAGGGCCCCCTAGTGGACCTGTCCCAACCGCGGCGGCCAGTCGGGTGGAGATCACATCTCTGCCTGTTATGCTCACTTGGTCTCTGCAGAGGGGTTAGGGCATGGTTGCAGCCCTCCCTGGAATGTGATCACCCGCGTCGGATCTCTCCCCCTGCGGATAGGCTGTGGACTGCGACAATTGGTGACTCTGCTCCTGTGCGGATATGAGAAAAGGTGAGTGCGCTGCTTGTTGACTATGCTATCTCTCAAACCCTTCTACCCAAGGTGCGATTTCTGTGGGCATGTACTGGCCCATAAGGCTCACCTGGTATTTATTGATGGTGAGCTCTCCGTCCTGCTACTTCTGGCAGGGGTGCTTGTTGATGGGATCTAGTTCCTTCACTGATACCTGGTGAGTAACTGTCCAGTCCAGCTGTGACTATTCTTCTTTTGATTGGTAGTAAGTGTTTCTCAATGTCTCTTGTCTTTTCCTCTTTCTGTTTTTCCCCTTTCCGCTTTCTGTCTTGTATTATTGTTCTCGATTTTGTTGTTTTTTCCTGAATAACGTTTTCTCTTCTGCTTTCTTCCCAATAGATGGAATTGCGGCTCATCAGCAGCTGTGGAGGTGCAGAACGTGGCCGGGAGGAAGATAGATGAAACCGCAATGTCCGACAACATGTTTTTTTAATGTCTAACCTTGCTTTTGGCTTTTTCTTGCAGGTGCTGTAGTCGCGAATGAAGCGCGAAGTGGGTGTCAAGAAGAAGAATTCAGCGTCCCTGAAGTCTTGAAGGTGAACTGTGGTGTCAAGATGAAGAGTTTGGCGCTCCGAAAGATGTGAAGAAGATGGGCACAGGTGAGAGCTGATTCCCCAGATGGTAATTATGGAGGCAGGAAGCACGATTTCCAAGTTAAGTTCATATCCCAGGCGGCGGTGAGCCTTACGCTACATGGATGTGCAGAATAACGCGAAGCATCTGCCTTGTGGATTAGAGCAGCTTATATAGCTGTGAGCGTGGGCACGTCCACTAGTCCTGGCTTGCCTGCCAAACCCTGCCACTCCTAGTGAGTCAGCACGTGCAAGGCAACCCAGTAAATATCAGCCCCACCCGAGAGTAGACGTGGGGCTGCATTAAGTGATGAAAGTGTCCATGTTAAAAGCACTTTGCACCTGGAAAGAGCTGCTATGCTTACAATAATAGTATTTTGTCCCCAATAAATGTTTCCTGTTGTCTGTTAAGTGTCCAACCAGGCCCTGTCTGTGTTCTTGGCCCGATGACCATGACACTTCCAGAATCAGAGATAGATCAACCGAGGTGGGCACCACGCAGATCCAGGCGGCGACAGGAGCTGTGGCAATGGAGGGAGAGCAGGCACCAGGGAGCAGGGCACGTGCACGATAGCCCCGGGTGTTGTCATCATCCCAGAGTCTGTCCTTGAGGTGCGGGCAGCAGGCTATTTGGCAGCAGCAGGCTCGGAGTAGGAGGCTACAGTACTAAGGGCATACCATTGGAAGGAAGCAGGTATCTGCCATCAGGCAGGAGGCAAACGTGGACCTTACACAAAGGATGTCTTCCGTGTTGGAGAGTTTGCACCAGCAGATCAGGGCAGAGCAGCAGCGGGCACGGGAGGCAAGACTCACCATGGCCAGGGTGGAGAATGCACTGCGTTGGGCAGAGAGGCGGGCCGAGGTCCTCGAGGAAACTTGCAGGGAGTTTGAGAGGAGCATGTTGGAGTCCCTGCAAGCCCTCGAGGGGAGAGCGGAGACCCGCCTGGGGGAAGTAGACGCAGTGTTCGATGATGCCCTGGCCAAGTCTTTGAGGGGTCCTGGTGAGTCGAAGTACTAGCCCACTGCCATTGTATATAGTTCTTTAGTTGTAAGATTCATTTTGTTCTATTTTTTTTTAGTTTTTCGACTGTGCTCCTCTTTTAGTATATCGTTTTCTTTAAGTGGATTTTTCAGGTATATGTTTGCATGGTTTAGTTATACTTTTGTGTCAATGGACCTCTCATGTTTGTACATAGTTAGCAGTTTTTGGATCCATTTGTGTTCTCCATGAATGAATGGTTTTCTTTTCATTTGGATATTCATTTAAGGACATGGAACTCATTTTTGAGTTTGATTTTTTTTTTAAACTTACACTGCTTTTTTCATTTGGACAGTCTTTTTTATTTATTTGTTTCATGCTGATTGTATTGATTTTATGTGAATTAGTATGTCTTTAAGACTGGTTTTTAATACATGTTTTGATTGGTACTCAAAGTGGTGCTTGGTCTCAACGGTTTAGTGCAAGTTTCACTCTTCCTTACTCTGTTCTGTGTCCCTGATGATGACCAATGTTGTTCTTGTGTGTGCACACATGCATGCATGTGTGATGTTTGACATCCATTTTCATGACGCATGTTCTGATGTGCATGACCGATGGATGGGTGTTAAGGTACACTTGGAGTGTGCAGCGTGTGGTGGCATTTCATTTCACATGTCCTACATAAATGTGTATTGGTCTTCAGTTTGTTGGGGGGTGGGGGTTGGGTGAGTGATGGGAGTGTGAAATGTTTTCACTTTTGTCACAGTATTAGCTTGATGCAGTGTATGGGCCTTCGCAGGCATGTCTTTGTGGACATTTCTTTGGTCTCTCATGTACTTTGACATCCTGCTTTGCAATTCATATATTTTAATTCCTATGGTTTTACACATAGACAGTTCAATGCTGCACTATGTGTTGTTTGTGAATGGTATGATTGCCATGACCGCAAACAGGACTTGAGTCATTCCTCTGTGCTTGTGCTTCTGGTACTCCGCTGCCCTGATGACGTCCTGTGCTATTCTGCTATGGTCAGCTGTCTAGCCTCTGAACTTGTCATGAGGTCCCCTCACACACCACTGGCTCACAGGCATGCACCATGTGTAGACTGTGTTTATGTAGGCCACCAGACACCCACCAACAGTTTGCAACTCCTGTCTGCACTTGGGCTTGGGATTGACAACAGATGGCCAGATTATCTTTGTTGTCTATATGTGTTATTTCTTTAGATGTCCTTCACCTGTGCAGAACTGCTACCTCCACAACCACATTTCATCAATCACCAATTCCCAGGCACATACATCGTCTCAATGTTAGCTGCCATAACAAGTTACTTGGTTCTGTCTTCAGTCGGTTCCCTCTCATGGGAGTCTTTGGACCTTTGCACACTTGTGTACTTGTGCATTCTGAATGACAGATGTTTTGATTGTATGCCATGACATGTCCTTCACACATGTGATGGTCACTCGTGTGTACATGGGGTGATACATTCAGGTGATGTGTGCTCATTGAGGCTCATGCCGCGATATGGCAGGCCACTGTCTCTTCATGTGACTCAAATCGATGGTGCTTTTCATTCTGCCACGGTGTGAGAATTTGTACATGTGGTATTTTGACATTACTTTGTAACAGGCCATGCAGGGCCTCTCTTTGACATACACTTTTGGGATGTGTATGTTGGGATGTGTTTGCAGTCAGCAATTGTGTGTGATCAGCTGTGACACAGTAGCTTGTGGGCCTGGTGTATGATTTTTTAGCTGGGTGCTGTGTGTTTTGTGTGCAGGGGGCAAGGGTGGTGTCACTACACTGCATTCAAGGTCCTGAGAACGCCATCGGAGGGGTGAACGTGTGTCACTATGTCAATCATACAGCATGCAGGTGGTGTATGGTATGGGGGACCTGCCTGCAGGTTAACGTGACAGGTGATGGGGGTGGCCCAAGAGATGGGGCCTGCTTGCAGGTTGACGTCACAGAGTTTCCCAGGAGATGGGGCCTGCCTGCAGGTTGCTGTCACAGGGGGTGGAGATGTCCCAGGAGATGGAGCCTGCCTGCAGGTTGCTGTCACAGGGTATGGGGGTGTCCCAGGAGATGGGGCCTGCTTGCAGGTGCCGTCACGGTGTGTGCCAGGAGATGGGGCCTGCCTGCAGTTTGCCGTCACAGGGGGTGGAGGTGTCCCAGGAGATGGAGCCTACCTGCAGCTTGCCGTCACAGGGTGTGGGTGTGTCCCAGGAGACGGGGCCTGCCTGCAGATTGCCGTCACAGGTGATGGGGTGTCCAGGAGACGGGGCCTGCCTGCAGGTTGCGGTCACAGGTGATGGGGGTATCCCAGGAGACGGGGCCTGCCTGCAGGTTGCCGTCACAGGTGATGGGGGTGGGGGCTCCCAGGAGACGGGGCCTGCCTGCAGGTTGCCGTCATAAGTGATGGGGTGTCCTAGGAGACGGAGCCTGCCTGCAGGTTGCTGTCACAGGGGGTGGGGGTGTCCCAGCAGATGGGGGATGCCTGCGGGCTCGGGTGGTGGGTGCTGGGGTGTCCCATGTGGCGGGGATGCCTGCAGGACCGGGTGGTGGTTGCTGGGGTGTCCCATGTGGCGGGGGATGCCTGCATGATCAGGTGGTGGGTGCTGGGGTGTCCCATGTGTCAGGGGATGCCTGTGTGATCAGGTGGTGAGTTCTGGGGTGTCACATGTGGCGGGGTATGCCTGCGTGATTAGGTGCTGGGTGCTGGGGTGTCCCATGTGGCGGGGGATGCCTGCGTGATCAGGTTGTGGATGCTGGGATCTCCCATGTGACGGGGATGCCTGCAGGATCAGGTGGTGGCTGCTGGGGTGTCCCATGTGATGGGGGATGCCTGCAGGCTCAGGTGGTTGGTGCTGGGTTGTCCCATGTGGCGGGGGATGCATGTGTGATCAGGTGGTGAGTGCTAGGGTGTCCCATGTGGCGGGGGATGCATGCAGGATCAGGTACTGGGTGCTGGGGTGTCCGATGTGGCAGCGGATGCCTGCGGGCTCAGGTGGTGGGTGCTGGGGTGTGCCAGGAGATGGGGGATGCCTGCCTGTTCACGTGGTGGGTGCTGGGGTGCTTCATGTGGTGTGGATGCCTGCAGCCTGTGGTGATGAGGGCTGGGTGAGTCCCATGTAGTGGGTGCTGCCTGCAGGGTGGCAGGATAGGTGACAAGGGGCTGGGGTGTGGGTGTCTGGTCAGAAGGGGTCTGCTTACTGTGGATTTGTGTGGGTGTTGCGTGTTGTGTTGGAGCAAACAGGGTGCATCCGGGGTACGCAATGCGATTCCACATGATTTGGCATACCCCAGACGCACCCAAGCCAAATCGCATGGAAACTCATTGCGTACCCTATACGCACCACAGCCAAATTGCATGGAGACTCATCGCGTACCCCGGACTCACCCCACCAAATTGTATGGGAACTCATTGCATACCCCATACGCACAAAAGCCAAATCGCGTGGAAAATCATTGCATGCCCCGGATGCACTTCAGCCAAATCACGTGGGATCTCGTTGCGTACCCCAGATGCACCCCAGCCAAATCGCATGGAGACTCGATCGCGTACCCCGGACGCACCCCGGACTAATCACGTGGAAACTCATTGCGTACCCCGGATGCGCCCCAGCCAAATCGCATGGAGACTCATCACATAACTCAGACGCACCTGAGCCAAATCGCATGGAGACTCATCACATACCCCGTCTTGTGCCGTGTTAGGTATTTCGCTTGCTTTTTGCTGCACGTGGGTGCGTGTTGGAGGCATTACTGGTGCAGCTTGGTGTTCCTTAAGCCACGGCTAATGTTGCCTCAGAAAATCCATGCATAAGCGTGCCACGCAATTGTTTCTTTGCGTCAGGGCTGGTGCATGCTCCTTCTCGGCGTGCAGCGCTTCTGCCAATTCTGCGCTGGATTGCATGAATCGGGCCCGAAATGGTTATTAAGAAAGCAAAAAATGCTGTTTTCGGCAATTCAAATTCCTTTTGAGAAAAATGGGCCAAAAAAAGAAAAAACTTGGCCATGAAGCGTTGACTTAATTTTCGGGACAGGTTTGGAGTAAATCCAGCCAGTCATGTTTTAAAATATTTCACCGAAAAGTTGTCATTTGTTTTTTTTGTTTGACACAAGCGGTTACCAGGGTAAATACAGGGAATTGCGAAAACGAAAAGTATTCAAAAAGATATTTATAGGAGAAAAAAGTATACAATTGCATGAAGCTAGAGGTGGGGAGGGGGAAAGAGGATACATTGTGAAATTGGACAGTTGAGAGTGGTTTGAGGAACCAGTTACATTTCGAATATTTTCAGATTATCGGGGGAATTTCACGAGATTACCACGGCAATCAGTCAAGATGCGCGTGGAAAAGAAAATGCGTCACAGGAACCAAACAGAGAAAGAGGTAATGGGAGAGGGCCAGCGGTAGGAAAAGCAGCTCGGAGTACTGTGATGACCATGTCAAGAGAGGGCCACTTTGTGAGTGCCTGTGAGGACTAAGATGAATGCTTGTATTTTCAGGCATCATCAGGGGAATACAATACCAATCCCGCAGGCATGGGTAGTTTGTTGCTGCTATATGTGTAGCTTGTTGCCATTATTGGGGGAATACCGCAGGTATCGGAAGAGAGTAAAAATAAAGGACAATTGACACCTACAGTGATCACATCTACTACGCAGGGGGTAATGGGTCTTTGTGCCAATTGCCATAGCCTGCCCCAAAGAAATGTATTGGTGCAACATGTACAGTGGCTACGGCTGAAAGCCTTGGCTTGTAGTCTCCAAAGAAACATATTGGTGCAACAAATACAGTGGCCAAGGCCCAAAGGCCTAAAATTCAACGAGAAAAGCTTGGTGAATAGAGAGTTAAGGTGATCAGATTCAATGCAACATAACCTTTGAAGCAAGTCCATCTTAACTTTGTGGCTCCTGTTGCGTTGCGTATAATTGCAAAACCCTACATCAAATGTCGCTTGCTGGATCACCAGTTTGCAGATGATCGCCTGCATCGTACAGGTGCACCTTTGTCGAGGTAGTGAGTAATAGGTGAAATCATGAAGACAATGTTACATTTTTCTGTCACCTCTCTCAGTTAAACCTGAAACAGGCTTAATGTCTTGTGTTATGTGCTGTTCATTACAAAAGGTGGCCCTCATTCACCTTCCTTGTCAATGCAATATTTCTCCAAATAGTTGAATCATATTCATCCCAATTGAAGAAGTGAAACTTTTTAGCACCTGTTGCTTTGAATCCAGACAGCATTCATGTGCCCACGATTATCCCCACACTTTCCAAGATAAAATGGGGACTTTGAAATTGGAGAGTAGAACTGAGCAGAGGGAGGATTACCAGTACATAATAAGAGCATTATTTGTTTTCGGCAGCAGCTTTTATGTCCAAAAAGCAAATTGACTACACTATTATTCATAATCCAACACAATACATCTTTAGAATTGTGCAAATTAACAAATGATTATTAATCATCAAACACACTGAAAATCTTATGGGATCCTTTCTGCCAAGGTCCCATAATGTGTATTCAGGGTTCGGAGACTTGATCGGGCTGCAGAGTCCCACGTGCCCCTCCACTCATGAAGAACAATACCACCAAAATCAAGGACAGGCTAGTATCCATTGCTTTGCTGGTCCGCTGACTCTGCCAGTTCTGAAACCCATTAGCAAGCACGGATCAGTGGTAATAGTGTATCTCTGGCAGCACATGTATCATGACATGTGTATCAACGAATACAAAAAAAACAATATGTGCTGAAACCACGCGTTTAGTACTAGTACCTATATTGTTTCCTTGAGTGTGTGTCTGCAAAGGGCGCTCTCCACATTTCTAAAATACCAAAATATCTTTCTATCATATGCAAAAATCATTTGAAAGGAATTACTTCTCAACTGCAGAGATGGGCCTGTTGCTACAAGGGCTCATACGAATTAGAACTTCGGTTTTGATGGTAGCACAGGCTGAGCATCAGCCTGAAGCTGAAACTTTGGAAGGATGTAGCAAGGAAGATAACAACTCTACGTGAAGCACACTTCAGAGGGGTTGTGTGAAAATGAAGTGTGGGAGAATTCAAATGTGCACGAAGGACACACTGTCAAATTAAAAACATAGATTTACTGGGTCCAGCAGCACAGAATTCCCTGACACAGCTTAAAATATGGCGCAATCAATTGTGCGACCAGTGGCAGGGGCCAGGGAATGCATTCTTCAATTTTGTATATTAATATGGAGCTTCATGCCCGGTTCCTCCTGCTTCTAATCTCTGTAATAAAATGTGTTATTATTAACCAGTGTATTGGTATGCAACTCACTCCTATATGGACACAAATGAGAACGCCGGATGCACACTGATCTCTGATGCGAGCACTTAACTGCATTCATTTTTGAGCTATAATTAAAGATAACCCGGGAAACGTGAAAGTCCTTACCAACTACCAACCAATTTCCAATATATAATACCTAGTAAAGCTACTAGAAAACTACGCCTACGGGCAAATCCTGGAATACGTGGAAAAGAATCATCTGCTGGATCAGGCACAAGTAGTCTTCAGACCCATGAGAGGAACGGAAACTGCTCTCTATCTATCTGGGACAACCTAAAGACCAACGCAGACTCCAACACTAACTCTGCATTAAAGGATAGTTCCGGGACTTTTTTTTTATTGTCCCTACGGTTCGGCCATGTGTTTTTAAGCATAACTCGGTAGATCGTAGAAAACTTTCCTATGGACCTTACCCGACTTTTCGTCCATTAACGCACTCGAAATCAGCCGCCATTTTCTGATAATCCTATCATTTCCCCCCATCGACCTGGCTCACCTGCTTTTGCGGCACTAAATCAAATCCCCCGCCCCTGAAACAGACTTTATCAAAACATTCATATTCCCCGCCTCTATCCGTGACGTGACTGTGCTGCGTAGGCAAACGCGCCCAGGCGTCTTCTACGCGACTCCACACAGAACCCGGAAATCAACACAGATCAGCTCACAACACAGCACGCCACAATTGGGAATATGAAACTGTACTTTTAAATCAAACCGCAAGATTGTAAATTTGGTAAAGTACATTTACTTGACATCAAATGTTTTGAGAATATTCAGCGATTTTCATTTTTATTTGCTCACGTTCCAAAAAGTTTGTTTTGAGGCACGCGATGTTCCTTTGCTGTACACAGGGTCTTAGATCATCTCACAATACAGCGCCATAATTCGGAATATGAAACTGTGGTTTAAAAGCAAACGGCAAGATTGTACATTTGGCAAAGTACATTTATTGGACATCAAATGTTTCGAGAATATTCAGCGATTTGCATTTTTCTTTGCTCTCGATCCAAAATAGTTCGTCTTGAGGCAAGCGATGTTCGTGTGCAGTACACAGGGTGTTGGTTTACGATAAAATAAGCTCTTCGGTCGCACTGATAATCGCATGGCTGTTCCAACAACGGGGCACTAGGCCACCACAACGGTCTGTATGTTGCATCTAGCCGTTAGTACCGCGTAAAGGAATACTTGTACTTGGCGATCGTCCCATAAAATGGTCAGGGTGGTAACGTTGTTCACGCGGAGAAGCAACTGGCGGTTGAAAAAGCCATCCGCCGGTGTCTGGTACTCGTGACACATACAATAATGAAGGATGTACCTGTTTTAAAAACATAAAAAATGAAATTAGTCTCACCATCAGATCTTTATTAAAATTATTCATTTTATATATTAGGTCGGGAAATTATTTCATAGCTAGGACAGTGCAACTGGGTATTATACGTCATTTCCAGTAACCCACCCCCTCTCCTCCGCCTTTTTCAGAGCCGCCTGAGCGCCAGTGGACCACTTCGTCACTGATATGATATAATATGGCATTTGCAACGCGCCTATACACAAGTGTTTCAAGGCGTGGCGAGGCAGGGAGGGGGGGGAACAAGGAGAAGACAGACAACGATCCTAATAGGCCAGGTGTCATTCAGATCGCGCAAGTGCAGGGGTAGAGGGAAGGTAAAAGTGCAAGGGGAAGGGGAGGGGGGAAGTGGAGTACAAGGTAAGTAGCATAAAATAATAAATACATAGGGCCAGCTGGTGGCGAGTGCAAGGTAAGTGCAGAACAAGTGCTGGGAAGGGGGGGCTGTAGGATACTGAGACAGTCCCCCAGTGCAGGGGTTGACAGCGAGGCAGTGCAGGTGGAGAGTGGAAGGGCCCAGGACCGAGGTCGCAGACAGTGGACCAGTTGTAGCAGGGGAGAGGGAGAGAGAAAGCAGAAGCAAAGAGGAAGGTTTTGAGGTGCTTCCGTAAAAGGAGATGGTTCTCCTCAAGATAGTGCGCGGTACAAAACAATATGCCACATAGAACGAACAAGTACAACTTAACCCGTCTTTAAAGCTACTGTATAGTAATTAAATTGCGGTATAAACTCATCTAAAGAGTTATTTACATTATATTTGCATTTTCCATTGTGTCTGTGCGTAGGGCAGCCCCGAAATACCACTCCTTCTATGCCGACGTTATTTCTTCTAATGAACGAACATTAAATGGCTATCGTTTCTGAAATTTTATTCATTATCGTTTCTTACGTTATTGCACCACACCCCCAAAAAGAAGTCTTTCGGGATGGTCCCGGCCTGTCAAGGTCAAATAACAATAGAACCTTATACTGAGTCGTGGGCCATTCCGGCACCCGAGCAAAAAATCAAAGCAGCTGACCTTCACTTTGAACGAGCACACATTCCTAGTTAGCTACATTCAGTGTAAGGCCATCTCACAGGACTTGAAATTTACACTCCATCTTTGCATTTTGTCTGCCTGCTTTGCAGCCCCAGAGAACCATAAATACGGAGACATTCTATATTTTTTTAAAAATGATTTATATTACTGTTTGGTTTAATTTAATGCGCAAATGAACAAGGTTGGATAGACACATTGCATATACACTGAGCAATCACTTTTACTTACACAATACATAGCTACACATATTCAATGGGCCTGCGACATGAGGAGACTCGAGAGCAAAGTCACAGGTGACACCCGGGTGGTTCGCACTACTGCACGGTGAAGGGAGGGGCAAGGGTGGAGAGACACATTGCATGTACACTGAGCAATCACTTTTATTTACACATTACATAGATACACATATTCAATGGGCCTGCAACATGAGGAGACTCCAGAGAACAGACAATCAAATTACAATCATTTAAACCGTGATGTGTATTTCTCAATGAGCTCTGCTTTAGGTGGACATGGAACAGAGGCAATGTTGGGTGGCAATGCAGTTGTCCCCTGCACAGGTTCGTTCACAACTCCATGTATGTGCCTATCTAGGACGTCAACAATAAGTCTCTCAATAAACTCATATTGCATATCCTCAAACACTGGTTTGATCACCCATTGTTTACTTCTTTTAGTGAAGGCCTTATTGTAGCGAAGCGTCCCTAAAGTTCCGGTCGTCCTACTTTGTTGACGGCCAACATTATGGTTATGTGCCAAGACCGCTAGAAGAGTCCGATTTATCATGCCCTCCATGCCGAAATGCAATCGTTTTGGCCTGTACTTTAGGCACATATTGTGGAACACCTCCAAATCTCCTGTGTAGCAGAATTCCGTGAGTCCCCTCAAATCTCTTGTTATAGTTTTATCAAATACAATCTTTTCAATGGCTTTGTGAGTGGGTGATGAAGGAATCAACCACTTCTTCTTCCGTGCCTCCTCTGTGGACAAATGGCCATGTTCACAATTGTGGAAATGTTGGTTTGTGGTCCAGCGGTGAACGTTGCTACAGTGTAGCATTACTGACCGCCATTTTTCCAGTAGAATTTCCAACGACCCTCCACATGTTTTTGAGCTCCACCAAAGATGGTTGCTGATTGACTTGGACCACTGTGAAATACCTTGCATATCTTTTTTTTTACCTGCAGCCGACATTTTTTTATTGATTGTTTTTGCAAGATGCCAAACGTCAATTTGGTGATTTATATTTTTGTACTCTTCTCTCATTGTCTTGGCAATTGAAACGTGTCTGTCCGTGGCTATCAGGTCGATCACCATTCCACGCGATTGTAGTTCTTGCAATGATGCTACAAAGCCAACTTTCTCCATGGCCACTGAGGATGTGCTTTGTGACACCTGCACGACCACCGAACTCACAACTTTCTTACTTTCCATGTCCTGAAAGTGGTAGGTGCAGTACTTGGCTGAAAATCCTGGGCTGTCGCACTGTCCATCACCGGCTAGCCTGAACCGTTTGCCCGCGAATGTACTATCAATAGACATTTTTTCCATTCTCCAAGCTTCGCTAATGGCTGGAAATAGATAATCGGTTTGGTATTTGTAGAACTGAGTTTTCGCAATGAAATGGATTCCCACAAACTGAAAGAAAGACTCTAACTTTTTAAAACTTGAACCACTAAAAAGTGCAGCCGCTGCACAAAGTAGATTGCCTGCTGGCAGTTGCCCCAGCATGGGTTGTGCAGACCATGAGAAAGGATGATATTTTGTACAGGTGGCATGTATTTTAAGGTTAGTGCCTCGAATTGCACGAGTCACATTAATCAATGGCTCCCCACATACTTCCCCACCAACCGAATGCCCACATTTCATCCGAATAATAATATCAATCAAACAACTATCGAATACAATGAATTTGGCCTCTTTCCTTATACTGTCACTCTGCATCCCAGCTGGTTCGGCCTGTAACGTTGAGGACATGTCACTCACATGAAAGGTAGAATCTCTGATATCGTCTTCCGCTATGTTCAGTGATATTGATGGTGTTTCATTGTCGTCCACTTCATTCTCTTCCATTGCAACATCTGTTCCTTCTGCGGCGATGGGTGAATAAAACAATTTCTTCAACTTTCTCGCGGTCTTAGTTTTTGCTGGTGTGGATTCTGTAAATTGATCTCCGACTGCATCCGAACTACCAGGAGGACATTCACTATCAATGGCTGGTGGTGGTATAGCTCCGTTGTCAATCACTTCATATTCTTCCCATTGGCACGATGCATCTCCAGTCTCAAGTCCCTGCCAAAAGGTTTGACAAGCAACATCTCTCGTTCGCTTCACTGTCTGTGTAGATCTAGTTCGTACACCCACTCGCAACTAGAGGACAGATTGGAAAAGGGATGTTCAGTTTAAACACAACTTACAGTATTGAACTATTAACAGTGAAAAACAACATAATATAGTGACCAGGACACTAACCTTCTTTTGTTTTCTTTTCTTTGAAACTTTCTTGCCTCGAACTTCAACATCAGGACGCTGTTGCTCCGACTCGTGTGTGCATGTCTCCACTTCCTCTTGCGCTGCAACGACTATATTTTCATGATAAGCACATCCATCACGCACTGACGCTCCATCGACTCCCTGAAACATAGAACTTTCATTAGTATGTATAGTAATATTGAAAATACAAAATGTACTTGGGGACCAATACCCACGTACATCTCAATAGCAAAACACGAATGAACGCTTTGTGTAGAACATTCAAACGACAATTATTCACGCATAGTTGATCTAGTTAGATGGAACTGTCAAGATCCATACCTCGGGCTCCTCATAGACTTCCATTGATGATATTATTGAAGATGATGCTTCAGTAACTCCCTGAAACACAGTAATTGCATTAATATGGTTTTCTATTTTGTTAAAAAGAACATAAACTTTGTGCAGGCGTCAACGGCTCATCTAAATAGACCTGCACAAATGATCAGTTGTCTAAAATAAATAATGGATATGTAAATATGATTCGATTTGCTTGATCGTATGAAGTTTCACCACCCAGAGATCTGCATCAACTACTAGGGGTGATGTTCTTGTAGAAGAAGCTCCGTCATCTCCCCGAAACATAGTACTTGCGTTAATAAAGAAGGAAGTATAGCGGATGTAATCACGTCATATGATTTCGCTTGATCGAACTGTCAGTATCCATACCTCGAAATGCATAAGAACATCAAGGGACGATGTAACTGCGGTGCACACTTCTGCAAGCTGTTGCGCCGACCCGTAACTGCATGCTCCCCCTTCTTCATGGACTAATGCTCCATCGACTCCCTGAAACATAGGACTTTCATTAGTAATGAACACAATATTGAAAAAAGAAGACACATAGGAGGGCGACGACAGAAGGACATATCAATGGCGAAAAACGAAAGAAACATTGTGTGTAACAATCACGCTACAAGAATGCAAGATCTGATGATCTCCATCGATGGAACTGTCCGGAAACGTACCTCGAGCATCTGAGTGACATCAACGGTTGTCGTCAATACGTTGGACTCCCCAGCATCTCCCTGAAAGACAGTACTTGCATTATTTTGGATAACAATAATTATAACTGAAAACAAAGACTAGAGGAAGAGTACAAGGGTGTACCATTAGGTAAAATAATTACACGATAAATTAAAACTATTGATTTACATGCCTAAAACAAGTCAGTGGCAGAATAGCCAAGTAAGATTACCCGATAGGCGCTTGAAGTGGCTGATGACTGCAATAACGACACGGATGGAGAATCTTCCGCCTTCATATTGAGTGGATACATAAATGGGGAAATTATTGTTAGCTAATGCTACACACTACCGCAAGGCCGAGAGATAAATACGTAAACTTGACTCACCAGTGGAGGGATGTGGACGAATAGAGTGGGAATAGCGGTTGAGAGCAATTTTCGCCTCGCTCGCGGTGTGTTCTTCTTTATTAGCAATGATGTGGAGTACATGTCTGAGCTAAAGTGCCTGCTGCAGATGCGGTATCGATCACCCCTCTTGTCCGCAAAGACTTCTAGGACTCTACTTTCAAGCTCAGACGGTGGATATCCTCAATATCGGACCCATTCTCTTATCTGATCTATTGTCTTAGGGAAAACATGCATTATAGTACCTTCAGATTTATTATGGGTCTTCGAAGGGCAACCGCCAATGGAACAGGCAGGCATTGTGGAAAGTTCTGAAAAGTAAAGATCAACAATTCTCTATGAATACCAATGTGTTAAAAAATTAAATGACACATAAAAGGTTCAATGCAAGGTTCGTTTTGGTTCTTGGAACTATACACGTTATTCACATGCGGATAAGTATTTGAATAACTTTAAAAAAAATAGAAAAATAATTTGACTAAACTCAGAACATGTGACTAGTTACTTGCATGTACTGTCTTGAACGAAAAGAAATTGGACGCAAAATGATTATGGTACATGGCCTTACCTTGACGAACAAACAGTTAGATGCAGGGATCAGAGTAGTTTCTTGTCGTAGAACAGGGAGCAGTTCACAGGTTGCAAACTGACGAGTTTCCTCGAAGTGGTCACGGAAGTTCACAGAGACGAAGAGCAGATAACCAGCACCTTCACGGGTTGACTAGCAAAGCGCAAAGAAGTTCACATTAGAAATATGAAGTGGGTTATAAAGAATTCGAAACAGGGGTGTGTTTGTGAATGAATGACGTGTATATGTCGTGGCATTATGCGGTTTGCAGGGGGCCGCCCAGCGTGAGGGGGGATGCTTGGCAGGAGACACGGGGTCTGGAGGTAGACATGGGAACAACAACCCATGCTCTATAGACCACTTTGAAGTGTACATGGTCTTTGGCACCTCTTGGCCTTTATCGCTCCCTGACAGCTCCACTTGGCAGCTCAAGTACCCCGGTGCGAACTGCCTTTGATAAGGTGGGGGGTGGATTGGGGCGGTGGTCGTGCAGACAAGACACAGGAAGACTCGTGAATGGAGACACACTTATGTGGATTGCAGGGGGCCGTCCAGCGTGAGGGGGGATGCTTGGCAGGAGACACGGGGTCTGGAGGTAGACATGGGAACAACAACCCATGCTCTATAGACCACTTTGAAGTGTACATGGTCTTTGGCACCTCTTGGCCTTTATCGCTCCCTGACAGCTCCACTTGGCAGCACAAGTACCCCGGTGCGAACTGCCTTTGATAGGGCGGGGGGGGGTGGATTAGGGCGGTGGTCGTGCAGACAAGACTCGTTTGCCGCAGGGCCTCACCAAGGAGAGGCCATCTAACTGCATGTAAGAGGCAGGCTGCAGGATCTAGTACATGGAAGGCAGGGGGGTGAGTTTATAAATACCTCACCCTCCCAGGAGAATATATGGGTGCAGTTCACACTGGAGACCCTGGATGCCTAGGCAGTTAGTCAGCAGCAGGCTGGCCTGTGGTGGCAAGGCGGCACGGGCCAGAGGGGGTCATCTCTGTACCCGGTGCCCAAAAGGATGATTTATTATGATCAACCATATTGATTATTTACCTATAACCATGTTTTGTATCAATAAAATCCAACGGCCTTTTATTGCCAACGCTTGAACAAAGTGGTGTGGTAAGTATTTTTGGGGGAGGAGGCAAGGCCGGGAGGCTTGATGCCAACCCGCAAAATAACATATGTATGTCTGCTGCTTATGGGTTCAACGGTTATGTGGATTGAAGGTGGGCGGCCAGCGTGAGGGAGGATGCTGGCCAGAGACATGTGGTGTGACAAGACAAGGCACAGGAAGACTATTCAATGGAGACACACTTGATTCATTTAAAAAATCAAAACAACCATTGTTAAAATATATGTTGGGTTTTATTTTAGATCTTAATTTCAATTGAACATAAATAATAAACATTACACATTGTAAAGTTCCGGTTGCAGCACATCCAGGGAAAATCCGCGGTATTGTCCACTGTCGCTGGGGAAATGTTGTCTAATGGCAAGTACCGCACAGGCAGGTATTACTCTCCGAACGCGGTGTCCGAGCCTCCCGTGAAGCCACCAAGTGAAGCAACGATAGGCCACCAGCCTGTACCACCTGTGAAAATGAAAGATGCAAACTGTATTAAAATGACAAAACTTTCTTATCACTGTCGATTCAGGTAAAAAATGTCATTCTGCTTTGAAAAAAATTCTATCTAGAAAATGCACAATATGGAACCAATTTACATGCATTAGAATGATATGTAGATGTAATTTTATATGTGGGAGACGACCATGAAATAGTAGTGGCATCACTGACATCACAACCAGAGTATACTTACTCGTTACTCGGATTACGCGGACGAACAGTGCCGCGAAGTTCGTGCATAAGCACCATCATCATCCTCAACACGGTCCGTGAGAGGCAGGCTTCCCTGAACTCTGGCAGCTCGGTGATGCATTGCGGACTTGGCTCGCCTTCCGAAATGTAGGCCAAGCACCCGGAATTTTCACGGCAGCAGCAGTTCTCCTCCTCAGTTGGCATTAGCTCGCACCGATTGCACGTGCACCAGGTGGAGACGCCGTCCATGCGACATGGTCCAGGCTCTTCATCCGTTGACTGGTCCTCCCAACTGCCGTCCGAATCCCCATCGTTTTCGCGTGCTTGCCTTTCCAGTAGTTCTTCCTCGGTGTACTCGGGCTCGTACATATACGGCATTATTGTAGCCATTGTGTGGTAAAGAAAGTAAAATAATTTACAGAGATGGTACAGGTGTTCACAAGGCCTAGAAGCGGCGAAGGTAGCTGACCAGAGCACAGAAACGAGTCACAGAATACTCAAAGTAACACAGAGAGAGTAATGGAATCGAAAATCTGCTGCTGTGTGTTGTGAAACGGTGTGTTTATACTTATTGAGGAAAGAGGCGTCCTGCCATTTCCATGGCGACACTTCATTAGCTGAGGCGCAGCGATTGTTGACACGAAACGTGCTTTGGCGTTGGGAAATGGGCGGTACGCGTCTGCTGATGTCAGGCTCAGGGGCGGGGGATTTGATTTAGTGCCGCAAAAGCAGGTGAGCCAGGTCGATGGGGGGAAATGATAGGATTATCAGAAAATGGCGGCTGATTTTGAGTGCGTTAATGGACGAAAAGTCGGGTAAGGTCCATAGGAAAGTTTTCTACGATCTACCGAGTTATGCTTAAAAACACATGGCCGAACCGTAGGGACAATAAAAAAAAGTCCCGGAACTATCCTTTAATACTACTCGATCTCTCAGCAGCCACAACACTCTCATCAAAAGAATAGTAAATATTGGGATCAGCAACACTGCTCTCCTCTAGTTAAAATCCTTCCTGGCAGAAAGAACAGAAACAATCTTGCTTGAGCCATTCTAATCAGCACCTCGGAAAACAACATGTCGAGTCCTACAGGGCTCTTCGCTTTCACCGTTACTCTTTAACATCTACATGACTCCACTAATCAACCTCATCAAAAAACATTGCCTCACCTGCTACAACTACACAGACAACACTCACATCATCTCAAAAATCAACTCCAGTGACGAGCAAAACTCAACACTAACAAACTGCATCATTGAACTAAACCAATGGATGAGCACCAACAACCTTAAATTCAACCCTGATAAAACGAAAATCATGATTACACCCAACGACCTTTCAAACAATCAGCACAATCCTTTGCCCGCCAACCTAGACAACCCACCAGAACCATCCATGGTGGTCAAAAATCTTGATATCCTAATGGACAACTAGCTAACACTAGAACCACAAGTAAATGCAATAGTTAAGAAATGCTCCTCCACCTTCACAGGATAAAGAAAATGTGTCCCTTCTTCTCCTTCACACACAGAATGCTTGCCATCATCTATCTTGTCATGTCAAGAATAAACTGTGCCAACAGCACCTATGTTTGAATGGCAGAATACCTGTTGAGGAACCTACAGTGGGTACAGAATGCAGCTGCAAGACTACTCCTGAAACTCACATGAAGAGAAGACAGCACACCAGCACTGAGAACATTGCATTGGCTGCCAGTCAAAAAATGAATCTTCTTCAAAACTCTCTGCATAACACACTGAGCAATCCACGACCAAGGAGCACAAGGCATTCAGGAGAAAACCAACATGAACACTAAGATCCAGCAACGATATCCGCCTCAAACACAAACAATACTTAAAACAAAGATTTGGGGGATCAGCATTTTCCTGAATAGCAGTGAAACTCTGGCACTCGCTCCATGAGGAAATATGAACAACAGAGGATCAACTCAACTTCAGAAAACTACTAAAAGGATGGCTCTTTAACACTCAGAGTTGAAGAAAACATTGGAGTGACAAATATCCATCCGCTACAATGCAAGAGAACTGCACGAGAAAAGACCACCCAAATGTCAACAATGAACACACCAGGAACAACACTAAGCAAAAGGGTCAACCTATAGCATATCCACCACCCATTACATAACTGACTTGACACAAACCTCAGACACGAGACACCTAACCCACAAACACTCTCCCATCTCCCCACAATGCCCAACACACACAGGAAATATCTGTGAATATCTATCCCTCTCAACCCCACTAACCTTCCCAACCCCCTTCCTTTCAGATCCACCTGGAGTGCCTGGAGACCATCAAAAATGGCTGCGGTGCACGGTAGAAGTCCCAATAACATCACATACCTATCTTACCAGCTCATATATAGAGCATGCTAGTACATGGGGGAGCAACTCCCATGCCCAAAGGCAAACACCTGAGTTGCAAATGAACTAATCTCAGAATAAAGCAAAATTATCAAAAGTTTGGTGTCTAAGCTGGACCATGGCACTTTTTATTTTTATTTTATTGTTTAACCAAATACGATTTTTACAATACAAACTTTCTTGCAGATTCATAAATCAGAAGTCAATCAATGGTTGATTGTGAATTGCAGTTTCATTTGCAGATTGTTATACATGACTTGCTTCTTGTTGACAGACCTTGCCGTTGAGTAGATTCTGATAAATGTATTCTAACATTTTGGCCGTTCCAATTTGCCAAGTAGTTTTGTTGCCTCCAATGATCCTACACCACCATGTATTTTCCTCATGTAAGATGTCAAAACCGGCCATTTGAGACAAGTACTACTGTCTAATGGATGCGGTGGCTGGGCATACCATAAGCAGATGTCTTATTGTCTCTTTTACGGGTTGTATAATGTTGTCACAGAATTGACAGCCATTTGTTTGGGCTTGTCCTCTGATGTGTAGTATCTCATTTGTTTTTAATAGATTGAGTCGAGCTCGCAAAATTAGGTCTCGGGCCTGTCTGTTCGGAAATTGCTTGATGAAACTCTGCAACTCGTTTTTTTTTCAGCGTATTGGGTGGTAAATGTGAAGTGAGCTGTAATTTAGCGGTGGTATCAATTGTCTTTGCCCAGTCTGGATCTTTGATTTTTCCTAGAACTTTACATGGGTTACCAATGAGTTCTTCTTCATCTGTTGCAATTTCACCTAACACGGCTAGATTGTCTTCTTGCCTCGCTGTTAGCATTTCGCGTTTGATCATGTTAAATATCTTGTTACTGTTAACAATTCTGCTCTTCCTAAAAAGCATGATAGTGTGGCAGGTCACTGAGCATGCTGGTGACTGGAGACTTAGTTCCCGACGAATGGCCACCCCTGATGTAGAGTTGGGTAATTTCAGCACTTTGCGCCAGAACAAGGCCATATTTTCTTTGGCATCATGGGCATTGCCTCCATGCCATATGTAACCGCCAGCACCACCTTCATTTTGTAGAAGTTTAGTATCGGCACAAGTGAAAATTTCCCAAATTTTCTATCAATGTGCCTTAGCTTGAGCCACTAGTTTGTTCATCTTCGCATACAGTTCAGTTTGCATTGTGGTTTCTTGGCATGAACTATCCAGGAACACTACGAGATATTTAAACGAGTTAATGGTCTCGATTTGTCTTTGACCCAGCTGCCAGTTGAAATCGCAAGGCTTATTGTCGTGATTTTGAAAGATCATGATTTTTTTTTTGCTTATGTTGATTTCTAGGTGATTGATCATGGCATACTGTTGTAGGACGTTTAGTTTGCGTTGCAGCTCTATTTGTGTCTGATCGAATATGGTAAGATCATCAGCATACAGAAGGTGGCCAATTTCCGTTGTTCCGATATTCGGCGGAAAGGCTCTTTCTGTTTTCGCAATTTCTTCAATATCACCGATATAGGTAAAAAAAAGAGCTGACGCCAGCGGGCACCCCTGCTTCACTCCGCGCGTGCAGTTGACTTCCGCTGACAGTTCGCCTTCCCGACTAAGACGGACTCTCATTGTGGTGTTGCAATGCAGAGCTTGTATCGGGGCTAAAATATCTTCTGGCCTGTCCCACTCTTTTAGTTTTTTCCATAACAGTGGTCTCTCTACTCGGTCGAACGTTTGTGTGAAGTCGATGAAGACTCGTATAGGCGATGATTTTTTTGGAGGGCTTTGCTTTTTAAAATGTTGCACGCTAAGATGTCACATGTGGTACCGGCCTTCTTTTTAAAGCCAGCTTGGAAGTCATCATTGCATTTTACTGACGCAGCCCACACTTGGAATCTTTTCATTAGTAATGTATCATATACCTTGCCTATTACATCCAATAAGGCTATTGGACGGAAGTTCGTTGGATCCGTTAAGGTGCCTTTTTTATAGATTGGTATGATGTGGCTGTTGACCATGTTTTAGGTATAGATCTTGTTTCAGTGCAACGTCGAAAGATGGCGCTCAGGAAGCTGGCCCATTCCTTTGGATACGTTTTCAATTCGGCATTAGTGATGCCGTCTGGGCCTGGTGCTCTGGAATTATTTAAGTGGCACTTTCAACAATACATACAGGATAAATATAAATCTCTCTCTTCCTCCATCAACAGTTCTGCGCTGCTGTATAACATGCCAATCTCAATGGCATGGCACTCTCCCATTGTAAAACACTTCAGTGCTCTCGAGCTAGGTCTGCTCTATAAACAATAAAGTAAAATGATGCAGATATAATTAACTTGCTGTAGCATCCCTTTGCTCGTAACCCAAATGTATCCTGTCCAGTGGCAAGATAATCTTGCCAGGTTTTTATGCAGCACTTGAAGTCAGGTTTCTGCTGCTTCAAGGCACTGAAATATTATTTGGTGCAAATAACCAATGTAATGGGACTTGTGGTATCAACCTCGGAAGGATGAAGTGCTGACTAGATGCGGCCAGAATCTGAACTTGCAAATTTTAGGCTGGCCTCATGTCGGAAGCAAACGCTTAACTTTCCCTAAGATTTTGAAACTGTGGCAGTCACCCCAGACATGAGCTAACCATACAGTGATGACACAGTTTCTACAGAGGCATACTGCGCGAAAACATGTTGATACATTCCAGGAGACAATTGCATGCACATAATTGCACATTCATCTGAATCCACATGAGGACATGGAGATTGTTATTGGCCTTCTCTCAGCCATGTTTTGAGCACAGTCAATAACTGCTGGTATTGACTGCTTTGTGAACATGTTCTCTTCAAAAGCAGACAGGGAAACTGCAATGCAATTTCAAGGGCAAGGTTCTTTCAACAAGACACTTCCTCCCTGGGAGGACCTTCTGTTTGGTGCAACATCCTATTTAACTCACAAAAGAGTAAGCTAAAACATGGGAAAATGCTTTCACTTTCTTGTAAGGAAAACATTAACTTTGACAAGGCACCTAAAGCATTCTCATTTGAAAACTGTTTCAGTTCATTCAAGTTTGCAATTAAAATGCTACACTTATGAAGACAACAGAGTTATTTAATAACAAAAATAAAACCCCTTTTCATATAGTAACTCAGTATGTCTATCTACTTTACTCAGTAGTAAAGTAACATTTTTTACTTCACCCCCAAAACCTGTATTGCTAATATTCCTATGTGCTAATAGCCGTATAAACCTAGGAAGGGGTCATTATCACTTCCCCTTGGCCCAATGCTTGGTGGTGGGTCATTATTACACGATAACGACGCTTCCCGTGGTCTATACGGCTATAAATTAACTCATGTGCTGTTCGGAAGACCCTCCAGGTCACGATTGATCAGATTACTGTTCAAACATGCTATTTTCTTTTTCCCCTGAAATATCTCATATTCATTTATTCATTTCATGTGCCTTACACTTTTGTCTGCAGAGGTTGCCCTTGCACAAACAATAGGTGCGCATGCTTGCGTGTTCGGCAGCACGTAAGCAGCGATGCTATTGCCAATCGCTTTACAGTACTGCTGGAAACGCAGCTCCACGAGTTAAGCACTTAGGAACGCTCCCAACATATGTAATTCCCTGAGATTTGCTCAAGAGCAGCGGTGAAGTGGGGTAATGGCCGCTTGCTTGCATCTTGAAAGCAAGTAGGGAGGGTGTCCTGATGGTTCAGGGCACTAATCCATTACAAGTGCCTGGACGTGTGGAAGTTCCCGTCTTTCTCAGCTCAGAGATATGCACATTGTCCCCGATTGAGATAAATAATACATCCATTTCGAAATTAGTCTGTAGTTTTATACTGCCTGATCTGCAGGTGGCATCCAGGTGGCATCCACCGTTTGCCCGGCATGGGAGTAAACCACCGGACTGCTGTAGCCTGATCTATCTTCCATGATTCTTTTCTGATTCATGTGTTTTCTTGTATTGTCTTTGTTGGTGCTCCTATGCCACAGGGCTTTATCTTGCACCAGGTATAAATAAAATTAATATATAAATAAACACTGAATAGCAAAGGGCAAATTGGCAGTGCCTTTGGTGCTGGATCAAAAGACCTGTGTGGGTCAGTTTGAAATCTCAGTGCCCTGTATTACTGGCCTAAATGTTTTAAAATTAAATATATGTGTCACACTTTCCATGTCCTAATCCTGTAACACTACTCAATTTCTTATGAAAAGTAGCACTTCAAATAGTAGGTGATATGGGATAATAGACACCTTTTAGTCCCATTCTGAGGAAGCTCCAAGGCAACTTGGAAAAGACGCCAATGTCATGGAAATATTAATATTGAGAGTCCAAGCTCATATACTTTAAAACTTTTGTATGCACATCTGTATTTTACTTGTGTATTTGTTGTGTATATACTGCTCTACAAATGTTTGGACGTCATAACATATGTGTTTTCACAGCTGTCACAGCTATTCTATCTTCACATCCTACTCCTGAAGTTACATGAATGACTCTATATGGTTCATAGTTAGAAACACTTTAATTTTAGGGAGAGCGCTGTGAAAAATAAAATGACCACCCATTCAGAATGCATTATAAACTTAGAAATACAAGCATTCACTCCTTTTTATCACAGGCGTATTTGTCAAATAGAAAGATTTGTGGTCATTTTGTTTTATTTTCCCGAAATGCATTTTGATTTAATGCAAAGCAGCCATGAAATCCCATTGGTGCTATTGGCCCAATTCCCCTTTCTCATAGGTGTATTCCAAAAGAGTACAATAGGAAATAATGTATTAGGTAATATTAGATTTTGATAATGTGTTTTGCTCAGTAAGACAACTGTGACATTCTTATTATGACTCCAATATATAATGAAAATTCACCATTAGAAATTAATATCGAAAACTCTCGAAAAAGCGACTGTTTGCAATGCCATGTAAGTACAATTAAATCTTTTTTTGTACAGCTTCTGAGAATACACACCGTTGTCATCCTCAAAACGCCTTTACTTATTGGAAAGGGGTTTCACTCAGATTAAAACCAATGATCTGTTTGAGCACCAATGCAATGTTACTTTTGTCTGCTGGCAAATTAATGGTGGGTAGCGCATTTGAACCTGGTCATTTGTTACAGCTTTCAGAAACACTAATATTGAACGACACCACTTAACCTACCCCTGAACAGACAATGGGACTCATTACGAGTTTGGGGGTAAGTGGATACATTTGTGGTAACCGAATTACCACCAATTTTACCACTCAGATGAATGATGCTTTCTAGAAAATAGGAGCTAATTCCACTGATTAAATTACCACCAGCGGAATTACCACAGAGATCCGAGTTAATTAGCACTGGGACTGATTATGTCAGCTGAACTACTGCCAGTAACATAAATAGTATTTCCAGGTGGCATTACAAGTGGAAATTCAGCTGAATTACATCAAAAAATTGGTGGTAATTTAACCAAAAACACAGTGCAGTTAACTACACCTAAAAGGTGGAGGTAAATGCATCTGGGTGATGGAAATCAAATCACAGGTGCACCCAATCCACTCAGGAGGAGTATACATGGCCCACGTCATCCCCAGACACACATCCAAGCGCTGGACATGGTGAGTGTTGAGTGTGCCAGCCGTCTTCCTCTGAGCTTGAATAGATATGCAAGTAGGTTCTTTACCTTGCAGTTTTTCTTGTTTGCCCCCCACTTCTATACTGATTGTGTCACCATGCACCCCCTTGACCCTCGTGTCCTGGCAGATAATATTATAGCTGATGGCTCTGCCACCATTTGTGCTACTGTTCCAGCTCTCCCTAAGTATCGCTGATATGCTGAAATCTAAGCTAAGTATTAGGCACTAGATGACACTCCCCCCTACCCTCGATTCTGGGCTCAAAGAGTCTATTCACGCTGAGCTGGAAGATTCCCTCCCCACAGGCCAATCTAAGATTCATAGTGTACCCTCTGAAAACAATGTGGCAGTGGGCACTCTGCTATCTACCCACTCGCCATCTGAAACTTCTAGCCCCTTTTCGGTTGCTTCATTGGAAGGCGCTGCCCCGTAAATGGGAAAATGCAATCTCAAAATTGCTCCAGTGATTGTGTCACTGGACAATGTACCAGACTCTATTTCACTAGAAACACATACTATGCAATTGCTCCCCCCTTAATTGGGTCTAGTAAGGGAATCTTTGGATCCCAGATCATGTGCTTCCAGACAGCCCACCTTTGAAATGTGCCCTCCTTAACACCAGATTTCTTAAAATATCAAATATGATTCTTACTAGTGCAATGTAACCAAAGCTGAACAACCCTCTTGATGCCTATTGCGCCCTGATAAAATAATCAAACAAACAAACAAATCTCAAGCTCAGTGTCAACGATAATACCAGTGTGATATGATATGATATGGCATTCATAATGCGGCTGTACACAAGTGATTCTAGGCACGACAAGACAAGGAGAGGGAAACATAGGGTGTACAAAACAACAATCTTACTAGGCCCTCTGTCATTCAGATCGTGTGAATGAGGCAAAGTGGAATGGGAGACGTGGCGATGGGGGCAAAGGGAGGGAGAAATGCAGGTAACTCAAAAAGTGCAGCCAATGGGTGGCTCATAAGGGCAGAGAGAGGGGACGGTGGACCACCACAAAAGTGTTTTAAGGAACTCATTAGTGACCTATTGAAGACCTCTTCATATATGTTGGTCCTTGGTGATTTTAATCATTGGGCCCTTAACTCTGATTTGGAAACTAGTGCTTTGTTGTCAACCTTCTCTGCTATGGGCTTTAACCAACATTTGGAAGTTCCTACACAAAGGGATGGCAACATCTTGGATTGGGTGCTTAGTCACAATCTCAATATGTCCACCCCCATGGGTACCAGCTAACCCAGTACAGAACATTTTCTTATTTCTTCTGACCTGTCGCTGCCTAGTGCACCTTGTCGAGTTTACTGTTATCCTAGATCAAGGGTGCACAACATAAGGCCTGCGGGCGGATGCGGCCCTTCACATCATGATTCATGGCCCTCCAGGCCAGTAGAATCCAAGAATAATGTGCAGCCCTTTACTGGTCATTTCCTCTCTTAACATTAGAGAGAAATGAAGCAACATAGAAATGGCACAGAAGAAAATCACCATACCAATTGTTTCATCAATGTAGGCATTGCTTAAATTATACCATGAAAAAGAAATGAGGCCTTGAATTTTGGGCAAACAGAGAATGCAAAGTGTTTGCCAAATGGAATTAGGTTGAAGCGGCTTTTTTAAAAAAACATTTTAAAAATCCCCTAATGCACACAACGCTTGCATTTCAAAGGGACAGCATTCATAAATCTGCATGCATAAAACATTTTTTTCCTTCAGATGATAGTATTTTGTTTTTGGTATTGTAGTTATGATAAACATTTCACATTGAACATGGTATTTATTGGACAAGTGAAACTGCGTCATTTATTTTCTTTAAAAAGCCACCCAAATTAAAACACAATCAGTTAGCTCAGTACATTTTAGCAGTAACTTTGGCAGCATACTTGTTTTGTTAATCACAGGCTTCAAGGGCTTTCCTCTAGCAAACATTCATGTTTTCAATATGTTCCTATGAAACATTGCAGGATTTTCGCCAAAAACTAAGAAATAGAACAATTAAGTCAATAAATGCATTTCAGAATGCGCCTTTCCTCTCGCTTCATTTGGACATTTTTCTGAGATTGAAAGACTGCAGGACACCCTTAAGTAGTTTGGCCCACCACTGAACGCTTGCAAATTACATACAGCCCTCCACCAAAGCCAGTTGTGCATTCCATGGCTAGATCTACCCAGAGAGTGGGCAATTTAAGTGAGGTTACTCCTGCAGCTTTTCATAACGTTTGTACATCATTACTTTTAGGCAGGTCTCCTTCATTGGATACCTTCACTATAATTGATGGTCTTTATCCAGAAAAGAATCAGGACTGTAAAAACTGAAGTCAAGAATAGAACTTTGTTCAATAGCAATGTATTGCGCAGAAAAGTAAAAAAGGTCCAGCAAACAATCCCTGTCAGAAACGAAACTTGCCCACGAGTTGACAGATGATGTCTATAAAAAAGAGATCATACTAGCTAAGAAGGAGGCTTTCGATATCACAAATGCAAGTGCTAAACCAGGCCTCAAGGAATTGTTCTCTATCCTTAGAGAGCTTGAAGGTACTAAACTAACTGATAACAGAGATCACATGAGTGATAGTTGGTATGAAGTGAAACCATCCCGCTTGGTTTAGCCAGTACAATTGAGTCTCATCTTTAGAACATCAGAACCCGACAGGCTGGTCTTCAGGGCAATCTGGTGTTGTCACATCTGAATACCAATGGGTTAGGTAATATAGCCCCTCAGTTCAACTTTTGTCAAGTTACTGAGGATGATAGCTGTAAGATTGTATTAGGTCCCACTTCTACTACTTGCAAATGTGACAACTGCCCTTCAAGCATTATTAAAGGGTCTATTAACTGCCTTGTCCACTAATCACTAATCACTGGTATTGTTAGCTCATCATTTTGAACCTCTTGTGTGCCCGTGAGTCTTAAAGAAGTCTGGGTGACCCCCTTACTTTAGAAGGCAAAGGCAAAGCTTGACCCGGTGGCTGAGGGCAATTACTGCTTGATAACCAGTGTCCCATGCCATCATTGCTTTATGCCTGACCTGCTTGCTCCTCATGGTCATCCATGCCCTGTGAGTGGTCGAAGCAGAGGGCACGGCAAGATGACAAGGGGAAGGGGGATTATCGCATGGGAAGAGACTGCACATGAGGCAGGGGTCCGGTGAGAATTGCATGGCAGGGTATGCTGCAGGACTGAAGTCAGTGAAGGCAGGCTCAGACTGCTCACCTCTGCCATTTATATGTGCTCCATGCTCTCATGTTGCTCTGTAAGGAAATTGGGCGGGTTGGTTAGTGAGGCAATAGGCATAGGATAGAAGTTCTTCTGTTGATGCTTGCAGAACCAATTGAAACTGGTGTCAGTGCATGTCATCTTTCATGGTGTGCTTTGTTGTGTGCACTGGGCTTGTTGTGTACAGAGGAGTAGTGTCCATTGTTTGGGTTGTTTGTTGTTTGCAACTGTTTGGTCTTGTGGCGTAGTTCGGTTAGAGGTGGGTGTGTGGTTTGTGTGTAGTTTTGCCGGCCCTTTGGGCGTGTGTTGTATGTGAGAGGTATGCGGGTGTGGAAAGGAAGAGGGGTTGGTTAGTTGGTAAGAGCAGAAAACTCACACATAGCCTTCCGCAGAGCTGTCAAGACTCTACTCTTCCCCTAATCATCACTGTGTACTTACTACCTGTATAGAACGCTATCAATATTACCTGCCTGTGATATATAACGTATGTATTTAGTCTGCATTTATTCCAAAGGTCACTCTGATGCTTCATCTAACTAAGCTCATCACATTTAACAGTGCCTCGATGCCCAAGGGCTGTTTGCGTGCTATATAAATTTAAATAAATAAAAAATAAAATTGGTTTCTGTTTGGCTCTGGTTGTCTGGTTGTAGGATCAATTGATTACTGTAATGGCATCTATCCTGGCCAACCATCCTTTCTAATTCAGAGGCTGCAGCTTCTTCATAATTCTGCAGCTAGGCTGGCTTTGGGTGCAAACCGATGGGCTCACTCCCAGGAGCTTCTACGGCAGCTGCACTGGCTCTTGGTGAGCAGTCGCAATAAATGTAAGATTTCCTGCATGGCTCACCAGGCTTTCCACTGTGTCGGGTGAAATTTCTTCAGGCTATACTGACTCGGTATGCCCCCTCAAGGGATGTTAGGTCCGCTTCTCAACATCTCCTGGAAGTTCCACGATTTCCTTTGGTGAGGGCAGGGGGCCGAGCGTTCTTGACGCTGGCACCGGCTATGTAGAATTCTCTCTCAGGGCAGCTACGGGAGATAAGTGATCCCTTAAGCTTCCGGAAAGCCTTAAATACATACCTTTTTTATTTTTTTATTATTCAGCTCTGACCTAATTCCGTATGTCGTTCTCTTTAGCATCTACTTGCCCTCAGGCTGTAGTGAGTGCTGTACAAATACATTACGTTGTTTTTTTTCTTGGTTCTTCATCTGTATTGTCCCATGTTTGCTTTGGTCACAGAGTATGGTTTGTCAGGGGTGCACATTTGTATGCTTGTCTTGGTGAGTAGAATAGTCAGGTTTCCAGTCAATTTCTGAAAGTTAGGTTGTCTTTCATCGTTTTGATTTCCTTCTTAGCGAGTTCCAGAGCTTGGCTATCAAATAGAAGTAGTTGGTAGGGTCTTCCCTGTTTCGTTTTTTAGGAGAGGTTTGATGTGTGCTGATTTGAACGATTTAGGTACTATTCCCATGTTTGGGGATAGAGTTTTTGAAGCTGTCTGGTGGGGATTGGTTCATTGCGGGGTCTGGCGAGGTTGGTGTCTTTGATTAGTTTGTTGAAAATGTCTTGTTTTATAGGTTTGAAATGATTGAGTGTTGTGGTGGTTGGTGGTAGGCTGGTTTCTGGCTGTTTTGTGGGCATGTTTTTGGTAAGGCAGCTTGCACCAATAGTCTGTTGTATTGCTTCTATTTTTGTTCTTGGATTGATTGAGGGGTTGACACGTAGGGATTGTGATGGTATGATGCATTTGTTGCCCGAGGTTGGGTTTTTAATTTCCTTGATTTTGAATAATTATTTGTGTGGGTATGTTGGTAGACATGAAAGTGTGTGTCAATACCCTGAAGGATATGTGTTAGGTGTGTTGCCATGTAGTATTGTGTGTACCATGGTGCCACAGGGTGCTAGGCCTCCAGGAGAGCATACATCATGTGGCTGACAGTATGCAGTTTGGCAGATGTGTCTGTACATGGGTGGTTGTTGTGCATGCAAAGGGGTGGTGATTATATGTCATGCAAATGTGTGACAGTCAATGTTACCAGAGGTTCAATGGTATTTGTTGCCTACATCACCCCCACGTTATCCGATTTAGTGGCTGTTTAAGGGGGTCCGCGGCTTCCATGTCTCATGAAGTAATGGCCTGATGTGTCACATAGATGGGACATGCATTGTCCGGGTTACTGTCTCCTGGATACATGGAAGTTTGTGTATGTCAACATGCTATTGGGGTTGTTGTGCAATGGTCCCATCATTCACTCATGTACTCACCGGGTTTGCCCTGTCTGCTAGTGCCAACCTCTGCTGAACTACACCCTCCAGGCCGGACATGTGGAGGATGCTGCTGACCGTCTCCTCAAACTGGATCAGCTGCATCAGGTCTACTGTTCCTCCCCTCATGGCTGCTGTCTCATGGCAGTGGATGAAAATTAGAGTACAAACTCGTGCCTTGAGGTTGTTCCAGCTCCTCCTCGTGTCCTTTATGTCCCGTGGGACATACAGCCACCATGTTGTCCCTTATCTCCACCCAGATGGTATTCTTCTGCAGCAAGTTGGTCTTACAATGCTGTGACCCGTACAGCTCATCCGAAGAAACCACCACCTGTTCCACTAGCACAGTCAGCACCTGGTCTGTGAATTTTGGTGTCCTCAGACGCATTGTTACCTTCGCCTTGGCTTTCCCTCCAGACATGTTTGGCCTTTCCTCGGAGGATGCAGGTATACAATGGATTGTGTTTTTAAAGATGGCCACCACACTACTTCCCGTTCTGGTGATGAGGCTGTTGCGGCCCGCAGTAATTCTGCCAGTGTTAATTCCACTGATTACAGTAAGGCTAATTCTGCCAATTTGCTGCAGATTTTACTTTCAGGTTTTTCAATGGTAATTCCGCTGGCAGAATTACTGTTCCTGACGATGGGTTGTGCATGCACCCGCCTACTCGTGATTCGGTGAACATACCACCGAACACCACCGAGGTAATCTTTACCGCTGTACTTGTAATGAGGCTGAATGTGCTTTAATGTCATGACTCGATGTTGGAAAAACGTTTTTTTTTAATTCAGATGACTTTGATTATTATTCCAAGCTCTACAATTGCTGCCAACGTTCTAGCATTACAGACGGGAGAAGTACCTAAGTCCAAACTTGCCCCCCACACTACTGAAGTGTAGCCCTATTTCGGTCTTAGCAGTCACTGTTAAATTGTAGTCCTTTTTTAAATTGCTGGCCTCTCCCGATTGTTGAGTTTGAAAATGTGGTCACCCTACATTTACAGCCTGGCTCCCCCTCTCAGCCTCTCCTTTCCAAAGGTCAGTGAGGCGCTTATCTCACATTTCATACTAAGAATGATGACTGTAACACTGCAAGGCTCCCCTGACAGCTCTTGCCTCGTACCCATGCTCATACCCTCCTGTTGCGTCTTTGAGGTGAAGGAAACAATAGAGTCAAAGGTGTGGCGTTCGTAGAAACACACAGAAAGAGGGAGAGCAAGAGATAACGCCAGCAAAATTGTGGAGAGAGAGAGACAGAGAGAGAGAGAGAGAGACTAAGGGAGAGGGAGCGAGGGAGAGTGCGAGAGGGGGGAGAGAGAGAGAGACAGAGAAAAGTGGAGAGAGACGGAGAGGGATAGAGGGAGGGGTAGAGAGAGATGGAGAGGGAGACAAAGAAAGAGAGAAAGACAGAGAGAGAGAGAGAGAGAGAGAAACTAAGGGGGAGGGAGTGAGGGAGAGGGGGAGAGAGACAGAAAAAGGGAGAGAGATGGAGAAAGGGAGAGGGATAGAGGGGGTAGAAAGAGATGGAGAGGGAGACAGAGAAGAGAGAAAGAGAGAGATAGAGAGAAAGAGAGAGAGAAAGAGAAAGAGAAAGAGAGAGAGAGAGAGAGAGAGAGATAATGCAAATATGTCGGGTGTAGCTAGTTGTAAATAAAGCAAGCATGCAAAAAGGCAAAAAAAAGCATTCCAGTATTTGACCAGACTTCCGGGTTTTCCCGGGAAATCAGCCTCCGTCCAGTGGTCCCAGGAGTTTTTTCAGTTTTGAAAAAACTCCGGGGTTTGCATGTTTGGGGGGCTACGGTAATTAAAACCATAATTATTTTTCACAACACTTTCAGAATTTTGTAGTAGGAGATGTGGCTCGAACCCCCAACCTGTGTGGTATAAGTCAGATCACTTACCGACTGTGCCACAGAGACTGGCATGAACATTTTTGTACAACAAGCCATGCAATGGCATCAATTTAACGCTTTTTTTGAATTAACATGCCAGATTCACAGACAAAACTGTACAAATGAGATTATATACAGTTTAAAGAAAGGAGAAGTGCTGGAAATATGGTTGGGGTGGTTGTGGGGGCGTGTTGGGGGTAGAGGCGGTAATTGGTCGGCTGCGATGGGGTAGTCCCTCTTTCATGTTGTCGGCCGTCCTGGTTTTTTGTTTTGAAAATCTGGTCACCCTACCCTGTAGCATTATTCACTGAGATTACCTATGGGTCAAATGTTCCCACTGCATCAGGGTAGCTCCCAGGCAATGCATACCCGCTCTGTGGTTCTCCCTAGCAAACAAGCAGCACAGAGCACTTCCACCGGAGCTGCCGGTGCTTATCGGTGCTTGTGCAGGAGGGAAGAGCGGGGTTTAGTTGGAAAGTGGTGTGCGTGGGAGATGTAAAGTGCTACGAATGAGCTGTGTGTTTATCACAGACAGGTAATGGATGCGCGGGGAGTATTCTAATAGTGCATGATCAGTCTGCACAAGAACTACCTAGCTCTATGCAAAAGAAGCACTTCCTGCTAAGACTGAATGGGTTTCCCTTGTCATAGTGTACATTGCACACACATTTTATTCATGCACGCTGTGGGGTATTTATTGAGCACGAACACCCAGAGCGCTGTACATCAGTGGGTGTTAGAGGGATACCATTGTTGGGTACGGGGAGGCAGTCATTACAGCATGACATTTAATAACAGCATACCATTAAGGCAAGTGGGGAATAGTTGACATTTACAATAGTGACCAACATGTAACAATGCTGAGAGGGGCAGACCATGGGGTGGGCTGTAAATGTTGGTCATCAGGAGGGATACTGGGCTCGGTAAATCCAGGATATAGGGTATCCACCAATTACACATTTTCCATTTCAATGGAAACCATTGAAATCCAATTTCAATGCAAGGCCTTCTCAAAAACCGAATGAAACCCATTGAAATCCAATTTCACACAAACCCAATGAAACCCATTGAAATCGCATCTGAATGCTAGACCTTCTCAGATGCACACATTGGTTTCAATGTAAAATGGTCAATAATGAAATCTCCCAATGGGCACACATTGGTTTCAATGCAAAACGCACACACAATGAAAAAAGCTTCTTAAAATGTTACCAAATTTGAATATTTAAATAATAGAAAGTACAGGGGATCAGGGCATAAAAATAAGGGCAAACATAAGGGGAACACTTTTATAATAAACAAAAGCAAAGTAAGTGAGAGAGAGTGGTCATTAGGGACAAAATTGAGTAAACAGCCCAACATTTCACCAATTATGCAGTAAAAAAGAGAGGAATACAACTAAAGAAAAAAGGAAAGAAAGACTAACGACAGCTTCCATTGAGCGATCCGCTCTGGCATACACACATACTGTGCATGATACATTTTTACAAATGGACATTCTTTGTGATGTGGTGGCTTTGTGTAAACAGCTTTCTGTTAACAACCTAGCGGGCAGTGGCTGAACAGAGATGCCACCCGGCACTGTCATGCAATGCTGGAGATATGGCGTCCCATGTGCTGTAACACTGGAATCACACCGCCCGCCGCACTGCCACCAGAGTAATTGGGGTCAATAATCAACAGCGTACGTTTCTGTGATAAGACATTATGTTTGAGCAGGTGCACGCTCATGAACAGTACACAAGCCCCATTAATACTTCTGTGGATCCAAAGCGTGCTGCTTTAGGGAAACACCCCTTTATGACATTGTGGGTCATTATTGCTTACATTTTCACTTACAAATGAATTACTAATTGTCAAAGAGGACAAAGATACTATTGAAGGGAACATTTAAATTCTTTCTTTTTGTAAAAATTGTATATCAATTAAATCAAATAAAAAAGGGAAAAAGAAAAAATGAATTATTAAAAATATTTAAATTGTGAATGATTTACTTCTGATTATTTGTAATATTTGAACGTCTCTTGATATCATAGAGTGTACTGTTCAGATAAAGGTTTGCACTTGGTTAGCCAACAGGCTCCATCCGAGCACACCTGAAGCACTAATTCAGGAATTACATTTTGTACGACACAATTAGGATCTGGAATCGAACCTGGGTTGTCTTTCTTCCACGCCAAACACGTTGCCCCTGATCTATTCTCCCAGCCCAAGAAGAGATATCACTAGATAGATATTGGAACTTAACTTCTAGGAGACATACGTGTTCACCCCATCCAATTGGCAGTTGCGGGATCATCCCATGCATCTGAACACATGACGCATCGCTGGCCCACATTGCGATTCCGCCAAAGACTACCTCAACCAAATTGACTTATGGAGGGCTCGTTTGTGAAATCTACATCCGTCTCCTGGAGGACGCCCTCCTTTTAGCGAGTTTTGTGCTATGATTTCCCAGTTTTGGGCAGCGATATTTCTCATTGCTAGGACGCTTCCCAGATTTATGGGGAACAGAACACATCTGTGCTCCTCATGTGCAGCACATGCAGCTTCTTTCCTTTCACTAAGTCCTCAAAGTACTGTGTCTGATCATGAGAGTAGAATTGGCTCCAAGCTGCCGTGGTAAAATAATACGAAGCGGGGTTCCGCTATCACAATTTAGGGGATGCAGCTGAGTGGAGTCTGCATGAGAGTTAGGTTTGCCAATAAATATCACTTCCGTGATAGCTTTCTGTGCCCTAAAAGCAGTGTCAGACAAGCAGGTGAACTTTCTGCAGTGCACAGTCTAATGACAAGCTCGCAGCTCTTAGATAAAATGCCCACCTTCCTGAAAGCAGAAAGAGAAATGGGCAAATGGACTACTGCTTAAAAAAATCAGCTTCAATGTTCTCTCCTCTTAAGCCCCAATGACATCAGGAAAGAGATTTATTACCATTATGACAAAATGATTACTGCTCTCCGGGATGACATGGGTGTTTAGTGACTAAACCGCCTAAACAGTCCCACACTACTACTAAACCAGCAGTGATCCCAATCATAAAGGCTAAACCAGGCACAGCCCGACCTGTGTCCCCCATTCACCTCTTTTGTTAGCATGGGCTGAGGGCAGGATATACTCTTCAGGAGGGGTGTGAGCTGGTAACAGTAGCAGCTCAGGAAGCTGTAATACAATGATTCCAAAATAAAAGAATGTGCACTCACGGTTCAATAAAAATATAGGTACTTTAATCAAGCAACAAAATGTAAACCAACTAGCTAAACAAAGTAAAAACCCCTACCTGTAACAGAAATGCAGAAAATGCAGAACGTTGTGTGAAAGGGACTCTGGGCTGATAAGCAGGTGAGTTCAGGGAAGCAATTCTGCAATTGCCAATGTTCCAGGATATGTTCTCGTAGCAAAAAGCCACTATGGTCACAAAACGTGGACCAGGTGGTCAGGGTCTTTTCAAAGTTCCTTTAAGACCTGTCTTTGGTGCTCAACGCTATCAAGCTGGGCTTCTAGACACTTTAGCTGCGGTCGAGCAGATGTTGAGATGTTCAAGTGGTATCACTACATATTATCCCCACCAAAAATATTACCATATAAATGGTCATCTGGAATGGCCATAGGCGATATTTTTGGGGAGGATAATTTTGGGGTTTTTTTGGGAGCGGGCGTTCCAGGGGTGTCCCCCGCAGGTTGCATGCCCGAATATTGCGGCAAAAATAAGGCGATATTTTTATATGGCGATATTTTTGCAGGGATATTAACATATGGAACCGTTCAAGTTGATGCAATCCTGCTGCCGGTCGGCATCGAGTCGGCACCAAGGCTCTCATTGGTTTGAGTCAGCGTTCGAGACTGCGAGACAATGACTTCCAATGTTTTGGTAGCAGTCGAGTCAGTGACTAGCCAATGATTCTGCTCAGAAGAGTCTGTGTGGCAGAATGGCGAATTTGATAGTTTCCAGCAGTCGAGTCAGTGCTCAAGACAGTTGCTTTAACAATGTCGAGCCCGCGATTGGGTCGAGATGAGTCAGTCTGATTCAATGGGGGTGCCATCATGAGGATGGCTAAAGATGCACCCAGCAGTATAAGGTTTTTGTGAGGTGCCAAAAGCAGGACCACAAGTGGTAGCTCTAAGGGTGTTGAGAGCTGTCAGTCAGGCTCCAAGATGTCTCAAGGCAACGAAACAGGATACCAGCTGCTTCTGGAATTCTCGGTTGTAGGGAGATCCATCAAGTGTTAAAGGATAAGGTAAATCCTTCAGTTCTGCACTTCCCCCTGAGGTAGTTGGCTGGCTCCTACAAGGGTTCCTTCACCATGCAGGATCCTTGTTCCAGTGCCGCAGGCAGCAGAGAGAACTTTGTCCACAGCAGTTCACCCGACTGTTCCATGTCGATTTTTAGGGGACACATATCTCCTCTGCCTTTGATGATTTCTGTTTTATCCTTCCTGGCAGAGGACTTTGGGATACACTGTATCCCCAACGACGTCTAGTGAATCATTTTTCTTTTCTTGAGAGTCCAAAGATGAATCAAAGATCAAAGAAAAAGGGGTGCCCATGTCCTTAAGTGTACGGGTCCAATGCAGGATGTTGTAACAAGTGCCCTTCACACAAAGAGTACCTTACCTCCAGGTAATGGAGGGGGCATGAAGTAGTAGAGAGCCCTAAAACAAACCAAGATGGGTGAACATCTATTTCTAACTCCCCATCCATCCCATGCCTGCTGACTTAAAAGGGACTCCAGTGGTCAGCACGCTGGTGTGAGTGTGGCTTTGTTATATCATTTCCTACTTTGAGGTACTGATTCACAGGAGATATCCGGTGAGAATACCTCTCTGCTGAATGGAAGGTTTTGCCCTTCCTACAGAAGGATCAATAGGCATCAGCCTGACTATTTTCTGCTGAATGGAAGGTTTTTCCCTTCCTACAGAAGGATCAATAGGCATCAGCCTGAATATTTTCTCCGTGGCAGCTGTGAAGACAACAGACCAGGCGTTGATACACATTAGTCCTGATATAGCTGGCACCTCCTCACAGAGGTAAAACTTGTGTGATATCATATTACTGTGGCTGGATAATTGTGTGATCCTAGCAACTACCACGCCACAATGGGCACGGCTTATATTTACAGATTGTCCCCAGGCTGACTAGGTTACACATGTATTATGCTTTAGCAGATGTGCAGACAGAAAGCCGCCTTTTCTTGCAGGAACTTCATGTTCTGTCATTTGTCAGGAATGCACATGTGACCCGTGGAGCTGGTCTGTGCCACTGAACGGATTTTGCTGAGGGAGCCAAGAGAATGTCTCAGCAAATGGACATGTGTGCACTTCAATTTTGGCATGGACCATTTATGAAAGGGGAGGCTCTGATTAACAGAACTCCATTTCAGAAACAGAATTAGAGCATCATTTTCCATTAATAAAAAAAACACATTGGGCTATCCTGCCCTCACCAGATAGCCATTATGTCACAATCATTAAGGCGCCTATTGGCATCCCTGACATTATTAGCACATACGCAATTAGTCAGAGTATCATACACTGAATTAGCACTCTTTTCCTCTGTCACTCACTCTCCTAATATTGTCCTCTCCCTGTTTTTGTATTTTAGTGTGAGATCCTTACTGGCCTCTCCTCTCGTACTCCCTGAAGGAGTCTGTGGATGCTAGGGAAGGCGTGGGATGAGTGAGGAGTGGGGTCTAGATGCGTGGACAGCTTGCTTGTGCTTTATTAATTGTTTTTGTTGTTGTATACAAGCTATGGAGACTTTATGCTTTTTACAAAGGGGGAGTTCAGAGTGAGTGCTGGAGATGTATATCTGAGGGGGACCAGGTTTTCAAAATCAGCTGGGGCAGGCTACCAACTGAAATGTAAGACTGTAATTAGAAAGTGGCAGCCAATGCAAACGTAGGACTACACTTAAGTAGGGCAAGGCAGGTCCGAAAATAGGATTTTCTCTTGTACATATAGTCATTACTTTGACAGTGATCGAAAAACTTCACATGCTAATAGAGGTCAACTGAATTAAAAACATGATTTGCCCAGCCACACGCATGCCATGGTATTAAAGTATTACTTAATTGAGTTGAATTTAAAATGCTCATGTTTAGGATTATTTCCTTTTATTCGGGGAGGTGTGCAGGCTGAATGTAACTTAGAGCAGTAATCCAAAATGGCAGCTTCTATCAGGTATTCATGTAAGGGGAGAGGTTGTTTTAGCAGATCCGCTCCACCATGATCTCCCCTCCCAATCTAGCTTCCACAAACACATTGCTTGGGTATCCAGTCATTTTATTGAAAACCTTACCGAGTGGTACATAACAGAGCGGACAATAACACTGAAAAACACAGAAAAGATTAAATAAATATATAACAGGAAGTGGAGTAAGGGCTTAAAATGGGTTGGGATGGGGTTGGGGTGGTTTAAGGGTAGAAAATCAAGGGGGTTGGGGGGGGTCTGTAATTTTGGTCGGTAAAATCACATATAGCCATTGTTTGCTTCTGTTCAATAGAGCCACTCGAACCGTTGCTGAAAGCAGCACAACCATACAAAAAAACACAGATCACTTGATGGAAAGGGACGAGGGTGTGCTGTGATTAAAAGTAGAATGAAAGCAGCAGAGACAGATGCATTCCCTGAAGGAATGACCGGCTTAGTATGTGGAAACTTATATTGCCATTGCGTGTGTCCTGCAGGAATGTCACCATTGCTCTGACAGCACATTGCCCATACTGTGGGGACCTGAGGGATAAGTGGGTAAACGGATAGGCTCCTAAGGGAGTCCTGGGATTCTGACAGACTTTACTTGTACTTGTATTTGAATTTATTGAATTTCATATATCGCTTTTAGCCAAAGCGCTTTACATGAAACAACAGAACATTACATTACATTACAAGCAAGTTGAATTAACTCATGAATCAAGTAACTGATAACAATATACGGATCAATTTACAGTGAGACCGTCAGAATAAGCTTGTGTTGGGTAGGACAGTTGAAAGAAGATCAAAGAGAAGGAGATTGGAGTAGGTTGGATTTTAGAGAACAGCGTAAGGTGGAGTATGAGGTGATGCAGCGGATAGAAAGAGGGAGGGAGTACCAGTGGAGTGGAGCAAGAACCTGGAAGGAACGGAAACAGGATGGTGCACAAGGTGCGGGTGGAACAGTAAGTAGGAAGTGGTCAGCAGAACGGAGTGACCGAGAGGGAGAGTAGAATGAGAGGAGGGAGGAAAGGTAGGGTGGGGCAGGACCATAGAGAGTTTTGAAGACAAGGCAGAGGAAGTTGAATTTGAGATGATAAAGAAACAAGAGCCAGTATAGGGAGGAGAGTGAAGAAGAGATAGAATTTTAAAGAGAGAGAAGACAGAGAGAACAGATGCCAGAATGGTAGATGGATTTGAGGGGGGCTAGATGTGAGGAAGGGCGACCGTAGAGGAGAGCAGAGCATTAGAAGAGTTGGGAGAAGATTAGAGAAGATATTAAGAGTTTAGTGGCGTGACGTGAAAGGTAAGGAAGGGTTGGATTTTACGAATGTTATAGAGGTGAAAGTGACAGGCACAGGAGGTGAGAGAGATGTGGTGAGGGAAGGAGAGGTTAGAGTCTAAGGAGACCAAGGTTGCAGGCGAAGGGGGAGATGGGGAGTTGGGAGGGGGGGGAAAGAGAATAGAGGGAGGAGGGGAGAGAGGAGGGAGCGTATTGGCAGGGAAGAATAAGACTTTGGTTTTGTCACTGTTCAGGGTGAGGAAGTGGGAGGACATCCAGGGTGTGATGGCAGAGAGGCAGGATGAGAGTTTATGATGTATGTCGGGGGTAAAAGATGAGAAGGAAAGGAAATGTTGGGTCGTCGGCATAAAAGTGGTGAGATATACCAAAGGAGGTGATAACAGGAGGTAGGAAGGAGGTATACAGTGAGAAGAGAAAAGGGCCAAGCACGAATACTTGGGGGACACCGTAGTCGAGGGAGAGGGAGGGAGAGGTGCAGCCACCCCAGGAAACTTCAACAATGCGGTTGGATAGATATGAGGTAAACCAATTGAGGACGGACCCGCTGAAGCCAAAGGAGGAGAGAGAGTTAAGGAGTAGAGGGTGATCTACAGTGCCAAAGGCGGGTGAGAGGTCCAGGAGAATTAGGACAGAAGAGAGTTTAGAATATGGGGCAGTGAGGAGGGTATTAAGAAAAGAGGTGGGAGCAGTTTCAGTAGAGTAGTTGGGGCGAAACCCAGATTGAGTGGGGGGAGGAGAGAGAGGTTGGAGACGTAGGTTGAGAGTTGTGAGTAGACTAGGCGTTCGAGGAGTTTGGATAGGAAGGGTAAGAGAGACATGGGGCAAAAGCTGGAAGCCAGGAGAGGGTAGACGGAGGGCTTTTTCAGAATAGGGATGATGGTAGCATGCTTGAAGGCAGAGGGAAAGGTAGCAGTGGTTAGACAGGTGTTGAAAAGGGAGGTAAGGTAAGGGATAATGATAGAGGAGATTTGGGGGATGAGAGAGGTGAGAAGAGGACAAGACACACATCGGCCATTGCCAGCCGGTAGCCCTATGCTGCACCCCTAGCAGGAACTAGTCCAAAACGCTATTTCAACCTCATAGAATCAATCGACTCCCAACTGGAAGTGTTTGCCCTACGAGGGTTGGTTTTATCAAATTGTGTTTCAAAGTAGTTAATTTTTCATTACTTGACTAGTGTTCAGTTAGTAAACAATGTACATAAGGATCTGTCAGTCTGTTTGTCTACAGTCAAAAACCACAAGGCTGGTAGAAGACAGGTGTAAGACAGATCAAGTATTTTTATATATCGTGACTAGATTCAATTTACACCAGACTGTTACATTACAGTGTGGGATACTGATTCAACAAAAATATATATTCGTACAATTCAAAAACAGAAACCGTAATACAGTTGAGCTGAAAAGGTGCTCAAACAAACCATAAACTATACAAAAGCATATATAGAGTACAACTCATAAATACAAACATTGTAAAGGAATTCATGTGTAGATAAATAACCACATTTGTGTTTTTCTACTTCTGGGCAGTCTCATTCATTCTGCTCAGAGCTTCCTAAAGACACTCCTAAAGAGTAATGTGTGCCAACGCGTTTCAGATTATTCAAAATCTATCTTCAGGGCAGGACGTGTTTTAGTTTCAACAATGTTCGATTTTGATTCCTACAAAGGATGTAGATACACTAATTAGACCTCTATAGAATCGGGAGACTTAGCAAGTTACTCTCGTATAAGTGGAAATGCACTAACCTTGTTTTCTGGGTAAGTAGAGAATATTGGCTACCACCTGTATGGTAAATGCAACATAACACACATTGTAAGTATCCAATCTTTGGTAAGGGCCTTACGCTAGAGTGATACATGTATTGTCAAGTTTACTCACCCAGTCGGAAGACCAACTCATCTCCCCGGGTAATGTAATAGTGTTGGGCTGCGATTCCCAATGTAGGCGGCTAAAGACAAGGAAAGATGTGAAGGGTATAGCGGTCATGTCTAGACGATATATCTCATTACTTCAAGAATAACACATAAACTGATCAAGTCTGTGGCTACATATACGTGTAGTTACAATCACACTCAGTGGTGTAAATTAGAATAAATGCATGTGGAATCAGAGGTCTACCCCCCCCCGGTAACACTTATCATCCATGGCGTGTAACATGATAACGTCTTTAAAATCACGCTTCTAGACAGGTGCTTGCTTGTCATAAGCAGGGCTAATGCCGTTCTACAACAGCGGATACTGTCTATGGAAGTAGAGGAGCCTAGGCTCTAGGTATCTGCATTTAGGAGCTCACCTAGAGAAACCACGTCCGACATAGGAAAAGAGCTGCCCTACACCAGGACGCGCTGCTTGTCTCTCTGTGGCATTAATAGTTGTCATAGGAGTGGCGCGCAAGCGCGTCCCTGCTCCGGGTGCCATCTTTGTGTGGTACTTCGCGTCCAACATGCAATATTCGTTTGTTAAGCTTAAGTATTGCTCATATTCACAACCCTACCAATGCGCCCAGTGAGCCTTGTCCTTGTGATAGCTTAGGATCCGCGAATGCTAGATGTCTGGCTGTGTTGTGCAACCGCATAACGTGAGAGTTTTGTGGTTGCCTTGGCCGCGAGGTGGGAAGAGGGACAGAGGGAGCAGCGGTAGGGTGGGTTTTTGACAGGAGAAGGGAAACCTCACCAGTAGAGATTGGAGTGAAGTTGGAAATGATGGAGGTTGGGGTAGTGTGAGATGGGGAAGAGCACTAATCACTAATACGTGGCCAGCACACAAAATAAAACACTACCTTAGTGGTCACAGAAGAATCAGATCATTGGTTTTAATCTGGGTTTGATATTTTCCAAGACAAAAGGATATTTTGACTTCCATAATATTGTCTAGTCATAATAAAAATATTGAACTTGTCTTACTCATCAAGCACATTATTAATACCTACAATAACCATATACATGTTAACCATCAACGAAGAAGACCAATGCCACACTGACCCTCTGCACTTGGAACACCAGAGGGTCCTCTCACCTCTTCTGTGCAAATACGGATGACCTCTGGAAACATAACATCATTTGTCTGCAGGAGACATGGATCGATACTTTGCCTGGATGCGATGGTTACATCGTTTCTATGAACCCAGCAATAATACGAAAAATAGGACGTCCATCTTCTGGTCTCCTTACCCTGATGAAAATCGAAGAAAATATACGTCTGGTGGATAGTACCAATATTTCTCCTTTGATCCAACAAACCGTTATAGAAATTCTATCCACTAGCACGATTAAAGGATGTGTACATCGAGGAACCCCTCAGACGTTAGCGATATTTAATCTCTATTGGAACCAGGCAGCGATTGAAACAGACAACTTCATTGACATGCTGTTCTCTGCGATAGATAATCTCGTTTTGGAACTTAAGGAGATCGAAATAATAGTATGTGGAGATCTCAATATTCATTTATTCGACAAGCAGGGTCGACTTAAGGACAAAGTACAATTATCAGCGAGTGCAAGGATTTGGACCAAGGAAACCACCTTGAGGCAGCTTAACTGCACCTACAAGTTGAAATCCAGTGCTACATCTTTTACTTGGATGAATGGAAAACAGGTAGAAATTCTAGATTATATATACATCTCGGCAAATCTAGTTCCTAAATTACAAGCTCAAGCGAATACAAGTTCTGTTAATAGTGACCATCATATTATCAGCATCACCCTGAAAGTGCCGTATAGTACAGGAGATAAAATCAACTTACCTCCGTTGGAAATCAACATGGCAGGCACTAGACTGCGCATCAATGACAATGAAATGGGGAAAATAATAACAACATATCTGTCCAACACACAGACTGGCGGTAAACTAAAAAACTATGAGTGGATTCTGACAGAATCCACTTATAATTGGTCTGGATCAGAGAGAAACGTCCCCATGGACAAATGCCTGGACACTCGAATCCATCATCACAATAATAAAAAAGCTGAATACATCAAGAGCGCCTGGCCCCAATGGCCTGAGCAATGTCATCATAAAGAAATATCCTGAGGACTGGGCCAGATTTTGTTTACATCTTTTCACCACGATCGAATGCTGGAAACAAATTCCGCTTACCTGGACGAAAGCCATCTTGATACCCATATATAAAGCAGGGGACATAAAATTGCCATCGAACTATAGACCGATCGCCCTTTTAAATCCGATTGGAAAAATGTTCGCAACACTTCTGCTCAACAATCTTAATGTATGGATCAAAGAAAGTAAAAAATTTGACATCAGACAAACTGGATTCACAAAAGGTACGGGAACACATGTAAACCTCATGATTCTGAATCTATTGAAACATGAAGCGATGGCTAACAACTACAACATTTATGCAGCATTCATTGACTTGCATATGGCTTTCAACATGGTGAATAGATCCACCCTATGGGAAAAACTCAAAAAGTGATATTGCCCGTCGACGGCACTGGAGCCCATTAGCCAACTATACAACAACACAACATTTAGAATTAGACTATCTCAACAAGGCCATTTATCGGCACCTATCAACGCAGAGAATGGTCTTAAACAAGGTTGCCCTCTTGCTGCAACACTTTTTAAACTCTACACCACAGATCTACCTGATGCTCCTCGCTTTTTTGGGGCCAATCCACCTAAATTGAACAACCATCTAATTCATCACCTAATGTATGCAGATGATATTGTCATTTTGGACAAAACTGAGATAGGGCTCCAAAGAAGCTTAGGGAAGCTTGCAAAATACATGAGTGAAAACAAATTAGAGATAAATGTTGATAAAACAAAAATTTTGGAATTGACGCAAAGAAAGTAAAAAAAAACAAAAGACTTCCAATTCTATATGAATGACAAAACATTGAGCAAAGAGTCATCAATAAAATATCTGGGTCTCCTAGTGAACCAATCGCAAGTAGAAATACTGTGGTCAAATCATTTAAGAGCTAAAACTTTGTCATTGGCAAGACAAGGCTTATTCCTACATAGAAAATTTGGTCAATTTTCGCTAAAACCGATTGTCATTTTCTATCGACAAAAAGTGACTCCCATTTTAACCTATGGCAGAGAGACACTCATAAACCTTGACCAATCTATTTGGGACCGTCTGGAGGGTCTGTTCTGGCGGAAAATACTGGCTCTACCAAAATCCTTTCCAATCATCAGAATTAGACACGAGGTTTCTTTGCAATCCCTGCGCTCAATAGTTGAGTGGAAAAAAATTGAATTATACAGAAAGATGATTAATGAGGAAGACATCCCAGCATATCGAGTCTTTGAAGAAAGGAATATCACAGTGGCTAATACAGTCCTAGCAACGTGGAAATACTCATTGAGTCCCATAATGGCTATAAACACCATATCCCATGAGATGTTAATGAAGCGACCGCAATGCGCAAAAAAAAGTATACAGCGAAATGATTGGATTCGTACTATGGCTGGAAAATCCCAATACCAGATGAATTTGTCATGTGAGATAGATATTCGTGCAATGAATGAACTGCCGCCTTATCTCAAACAATTTCCGGATAGGAAAATCAGGGACCAATTTTTAAGATTACGATTGAATCAATTACCCACACGAGAACTCATGACAAAAAACAGACAAATTTCGAAAGAAGCAGCTTTCTGTAGATTTTGTGAGAACAAACTGACGGTGGAGAATCTACATCATATCATTATGATCTGCCCTGCGCTTACGGATAAGAGAAATTGGTTCCGAGAAATGATATCTACGAAGGGGCCTGAGCTAGATAGCAGTGATAGATGGAACCGCATCCTGTCAGGGAACAACAGGAGTCTGACAACAACCATCAGTCAATTTTGGAACCATATTGTCTCCATACAAACTTTGGGGGCATAGGGCAACCTGATCTTATAGCAGGAAGGTACATTGCATTAATGAAGAATGAAGATGAACAGATAAAGGGAAGAATTAACTTAAATAAATTATACTATGTAAATGAAGGAAAGAATATTTGTTCGTATGTATAAATGAAAAGTTTTTTCTCTGAAAAAAAAAACTAAATCATTTTAATTAAAAAAAATACATGTTTCCTGTTGTATTTGTTTGAAAATGCTCTCAGGAAGAGGGGAGAATAGCATCATTGCATGAAATCAAAGAGCATTTTGCAAACATATGGATCACCTCAAATCGTTATAGTTCACAACTATGTGATAAAAGGGTGTATGCACCAGTCTCTATGTACATAATGCACAATGGGCTTATTGGTGCTTATTTTCTTTTTAAAAATACTCATCCCAAAGAGAAATAAATACATATATATATACATTAGTTAAGCAAGAGTTAAAGTGATCAGACTTAACTCAACAAAACCCTAAATTCAGTGGACGGTGAAGTGATGACTGTCTTAATTTGGCAACCATCACCCCATGCTGTTATATTATGTATTTGCTCATAGGGTTTACATTAAATCTGATCACCTTATCTCTCTCTTAACTAAAGATTTTTCAATGAATTTCAAGGTTTTTTTAACTATAGTTTGGGGCCCCCTAGCCAAGCTCTTTGCCATGGCCACTGCACATGTAATGGCAAATATGTTTTCCCAAAGCCCTGGTGGCCCCTGCCTAGTAGATGTGATCTCTGCAGGTGTAAAATATGTGTGTACCCTCCCTATTCCTATGATAATTTACCAGAAATCATTTCCATTAGCTGTATGCTGATTCACGGATTCGCGAAAATGGAAAAAAACTGTTGAAAATTAAAAAGTCTTTGCTGTCCTTACAGGAACTTACAGTGTGCCCCCTTCTCTTTTCTTGGTTCTCCCACTTACCTATGTTGCTTTTTCCCTCCCTGATCCTCTCCTCTTAGCCCCTATCACTCTTCGGTTCGAGTGAGGCAGTTGCCACAGAAAACTCACACGATTCCTCACGGATTCCCCTGATAAGCCCAAAAAAATCTTGAAATCGAAAAACTCTTCCCCGTCCTTATAGGCACTCACCATGTGTCCCTCTCATCTTTTCTTGGTCCCCCCACTCTCATCAATTGTTTTTTCCCTCCCTGATCTTCTCCCATCACCCTCGATCACGCTTCAGTTTGTGTGATGCAGTTTATTTTCTAGATGTGTCCTGCGTTATTTATCTCTCAAGATTCACCTGCAATTCTCCTGATAAACCAAAAATGTTCATCCCTTAACTGGCTCCCCAGACCATCCCCAACTCTGCAACTTCACATGGTGTACTCTGTCCCCCTTCCAACCTCTAGCCTTCAGCACTTTTCATTTTCGGCTTCCCTATGTATTATCATCGGAATCACTTGCATCAAGCAAAATAAAATGGTGACTTTTCATTTCTGAAAAGCTCTCAGCCTCTATGCTGCAAAGCACCATGGCAGATATACAAAAGTTGTTTGGCAGCAGGGGGATGCCACTTCTCCATCGAATATTTTTAAAACTAATGGACGGCTTTACCCCAAACCAGCCAAGGAAATATCTGCGACACTTTTTGCCCAAGTTGTTTATTTGGTACAAATTCGTCCAACAGTTTTTGCACTACGGGTGTTCGATTGATGCACTATTTCTCTATGGGAAAATTAATGGGATTAGGCTGAAAAAGAGTTTTTTGTTTTCTTAACTTTTCTTTTATCTTTTAACACATTTTTCCAAAATGTCCAGTTTGGGGGAGCTGTAAAATGTTTCATTTGGAAAATATCATCCATATCCGTGAAAAGTTATTAGTAATAGAATTTTGGGAAAAGTCTATAGAAAACCATGCCTAGGTAGAATAGGATTCATATTTTGATATGAAAATCCTAGTTGAAATGCCTTAGACATTTTTGAATATTCAGTCATATCTAGGGGCTTACCATGACCCTACACCCACCACACAGCACCACCCTACACTGTGGACTGGTGGTGCTTGAACATATAAAGCAGCATACCATCAAAGGATTTTCCTGTGGCACGAACACAATGGGCCTCATTACAAGGGTGGTGGCCATGGTATGAATGGTGCCGGTAAGGCACTGGCACCGTTCATACCGGGCCGCCACATTACGAGTTCTGCTTGCTGTTTCCTGACAGCCTGCCAGGTAAGACCTGGCAGGCTGTGTGGCACCCTCGAGCAGAACTCGTGATTGCACCGGCACCATTATCAACGGTGCCGGTGCAACCATGCACCCACCACCATTCTGTCCTATTGGACAGAATGGGGATCGGGAGCCCAGCATTACCGCCACCCGCGAATGGGCAATTACCGGCCCACTCATCTCCTAATGGGCCAGTTATTTCCCAATCATGGGAGGCGGTGCCAGGAGCGAGCATGGCGGTAGCCGTGCCTGCCATACAGGCACGGCTACCGCCATGGTCGTAATAAGGCCCAATGTAAATTACAGCCCACCTTTTGTTAACATTTTAAAGTACTAAAACATGCTTGTCTGTGATTGGAGCACCATTAGTGGATTGTATGGGAGCCCCAACATAAAATTTTGAATGATTTATCCTGCAAACCCGCTCACAGAACTGGCTTGGGCTAAGGCTTACCAAAGAGCGCCTTTTGGTATAGTAGCATAGTCATACATCACATATGTGTGGATGGGGATTTCCAATATTTTGCTAAACTCAGAATAGACACTTTGAACCTGGGTGGCAGAGGGTGCTTAGTCAATAGTTTAGCAATTATAGCCATTGACCATTGAACCTAAATGGGCAGCAGTGCGGCAGCCTGGGAGCTCAGAAACAGTGAGGATCATTTTAACAATGTTTGCCCTTCCAGCATGATTAACTCCTTCAGCTTAGCAGTTCAATAGTTGCTAAAACTCTGTGAATTGCTGCAGAAGAGGGAAGACCCTCCATGAGGTTTACGTCCACATTGGTTCTTAGTAGGGGCTTGGATGTCACCAATACAGAAAGAGGATTAATGAATACATGTAGTGGAAAATGCAGACTCTGTTGGTTGCTTGCTGGTGTTTTTCTGGACTCAAGTTCACCTTCCATGGGAATGAGAGTGGGAAAATCAAGGAAGTAGAATTACCTTTCCCTCAACGTCAGAGGACGAGGAACAGAGGTGGCACTGGCTGGGAGAACCAAGGAGCTTGCCTGCTGTTGAATGCCAATGACCAGGACATGCATCTAAACAAAGGGAGACTGTGTGCCTCATTACATGTTTGGTGGTATTTTAGCGCTGAATCTGATTTATCGTTACCACCACTTGGTCTGGTTGAATTACTGCTGCATTACGAGTGGTGGTAGATGGTGTTCGACCCCATTTATTGGACTGCATGGACATTTCGGCAGAATTGCCACCGGAAAGGTCATTCTGCTGATCAGGCCTATTTTTGGCTGTAAAGTGGAGGACTTGCCTCCAGCATTCTGCTGGAGATTTTTCCTGCACCTTACCTCCAAACCCGTAGTTCGGTGGTGTGGTAATGCAGAGGTAGTGCAGTCGTAACTCTTTTACCACTGCATTACCATGGTTTCTGGCCACACCGCCAAACTTGTAATGAGGCCTAGCGTGCCTGGAGGTTTTTTCAAAAGACTTCATCCTTGAGGTTTCTCAAAAGACTTCACCCTGCAAGGTCAATGCAGAACAGAGCTCCTGTATGGGTGGTTACTTGAGGGAAATCCCCAATATCCCAGAAGTCTTTTCTAGCAACCCTGTTGTTCTGCAGAACTAATCCAATTTCAAGCTGTCATAGAGCTAGCATGTCTTCATGCAATGGACTGCTGCTTAAGCCGCAATGCCCGCTTCATACAGTCAAACTAATTGATCCAGCCGAGCCAACCACTTAGTTTTAGCTTTTCCTGGTGGTGGGCTACTTTTTTTTTACTGCGCAAGTAGTCCAATGTACCAGTGAGGGAGCCATTGGGTGCCTATGTATTTTTAAGCCCTTTTTCTGGCTATTTTGTGTTGTGCCAAACCTTTGTCTGAGGGATCATGGGCCCTACACCCTCTTGAGTGGTTGAGTGCCCGAGATGGGCCTAGGACACCTCCTGTGCTGGTGGATGTGAATGATTAGCCGATTGCTCTGGCCCTAAAAACTGCCAGCCACCAAAACCTTTGTGCATCTGCCTGATGTGTGGTTTAGTTAATGTGCCTAATACGGGGCGACCATGTGCATTCCTCTGAATCTTAGCTGATTTGATGGAGGATTGCCAAACATCTGGGCTACTGCTTTTTAAGTCCAGGTTTGGCCACACTTGTTGGACCCTAGTCCTTTCATCAAACTGTGTAGTCACACTTGGAGCAGTCCATGTGCTAGATGGAATTGCCAGAAAACAATCTCCGACCCAAATAACCGGACTGACTCAAAGAATATGGCAACATACTACTTTATCATCAGCTCAATAAAGTAGGGAAACCTGGTGAACAAATTGCAGTTCACACACTCTAAGAATACATTTCCATTAAACATAGGCGTTATACCTCAATGTACGTCAGCTATGATGTCATCCTACATGGCAAATGGTAAAGACTTATCGGGCGGAGAGATAGGTTAAGGGAACATACATACTTCTATTTTGTATAGGTGTTAGTAACACCCCCTATCTGGTAGGCACTCCTTACTGTATTGTTGTCTATGTACAATACAGATTAATTGTAGAATGACAGCAGTTGATGGGCCTCTCTTGGAATGTATGATCTACTGCTACATGGGCCCTCGTGATTGGTTGTCATTCTCTCCCAACCTTGGTCATTCAGCTTTTTACCAGCATGTAAGCAAATCGAAACTCAGGTGCGGGTAACAACATCAGACTACTACCCACTTGACCAATATGTCCACCATCTCTCATCAGTTAAGCCTTAAGCCAAGACTTCTTCTTTGTAGTTGACCTTGCTGACTGTTCTCTTCTTTGGGACAAGGGAGTGTAGGTACATTGCTATATTCAGTTGGAGCTGTGTGAAACCAGAAGGTGTCTCAACCACTAGTCCCCGGAGATCTGTCATCCAGGTGGCCAGGACACAGCCATCACCTGGGTGAGGGGTCTTCTGGGAGTGGGACACCGGATGGCAAGACCATTACTTTAAAGAATCCTCAAGATTAGTAAGCGTAAGACTGGGAAACCAGGCTGAAGAATCCTGCATTGTGTGTCGGAGATACCTGGGGCCCTCCCGCGTCAGTAATCAAGGCAGGGAGAATCGTCAGCCACTGTGGTACCGCCCTTGAACTAAGCAGCATCAGTGAAATCCACACAGCTGGTGAGTTGGGAAGACCGGTCTGTGTTGATGCCAAGGTTGCAAGTGACAAAATAATGGTATTACCCGAATTGTTCGTTTACAATTGTTCGAATGTGTCATGATGCCTACCCCCGGGGAACCAGACCAGGTCCAGCAACCCCGGAAGCAGGCATCAAGTTTTTTTGAGCAAGCCCAAAAACCCCTGCTAGGGGCTGTTTGGGTGCGGTCCTGGTGCCTATGGTGCCAGGCTCATATGGAGAGTCAGTCCTGGCGCCTATGACACCAGGCTCATAGAGTAGAATTTACCTGATGCAGACCATGCTGCAAGCTTACCTGATGCAAACCATGTTGCAGAGGTCCAAGCCAAAGAAGGCTTGGAAGGGACTATTTTACCTAGGGACTATTTTTTTACTCGGGTGGGGCTGGGGAGGAATACTTACCTGGGACTATTTTGGAGGCTATTTAAACCACGCCCGAAGAGCAGCACACGCTTCGCGTTATTCTGCATCCAGCAGCGCAAAGCTCACCGTGTCTGCAAGTCTGCATCCAGTCTTCTGCCACGCCCGCCTCGAGTCTGCAGCTCCTAGAAAAAGGGAGGAACAGAAGAAGAAGAGGTTGGAATAAGAGGAAAACCTTTGATCCTTACCTGAATTCCGGATCCACCGCACCTTCGAGCTGGAAGAAAGAAGCATTTTTTCGCGCGCCGCCTCGCATGCTGCAGCACCGCGCTGAACTCACCAGCCTTCGCAGCATCCTCACGATCCACCACATCCTTCTGCACGTTCCCGCTGCACTCTGGCACCTAAGGGGAACACAAGAACAGCAAAGGTGAACCAAGGGAATAAACAGAGGCAATAGTAACTACCCCCATAGACTTACCTGATTACCGCCGGGGCTACTATTCCTCTTCACGGGTCGGCGCAGTCTCCATTGCATCCTCGCCGTACCTCGGCCCCTAAGGGGAAGAACAGGACAACAAGGTGAGACGAAAGGACAAACAAGGGGAACTATTCTCACCACAATAGACTTACCTAATTTAACCACCGGAGGCATTATTCCCCGAACTTCATATTTTCTCTCCACACCTGAATAAGGGAGCAAGCCACAAGTTACATCAATGACATTTGTGATGTCATCTTTGATGTCCTGGGTGTTAGTTGAGCAGTGCACGGTGGTGGCGCGGGTTATGGTTTCTTAGCTTACCATAACTGGCGAATTTCAAGGGTTTTTCGGTTTTACTTGGAACCATAACGTCCCTTTGACAAAGTTTTTTCACTGAATTTCATAGGTTTTTAGTAGCGCAACTTAACCATAACGTCCCTTTAACAAAGTTTTTTCACTGAATTTCATAGGTTTTTAGTAGCGCAACTTAACCATAACGTCCCTTTAACAACGTTTTTTCATTGAATTTCATAGGTTATTATTAGTGCAACTTAACAATAACGTCCCTGTAACATTTTTTTTTTACTAAATTTGAAAGGTTTTTATTAGTGCAACGTCACCATAACATCCTTTTCAATAGATGAAGACCACTAACATCTTATGTCCTCAAAGTGGGAACGCCGGGTGGTAAAAAAAACAAAAAGATTTTCCTTCCTACACCGGGACGCCGCGTGAAGGAAGGAAAATCTTTTACCAAGATGGCCACCATGGAAAGGGAAGGCGGGGTGTATAAAGAACACAACAGGGCATGAGCGGGGGCTGGGGGAGAACAGGGGAGACACATGGGCATGAGCGGGGGGTGAGAGGGAACAGGGTACAAACGGGGCATGAGCAGGGGGTGGTGGGGAAAAGGAAGGAAACACGGGGCATGAGCGGTGGTGGGGGGAACACGAGAGAGACACGGGGCATGAGCAGCGGGTGGGGAGGAACATGAGGGAGACACGGGGTATGAGCGGGAGGTGGGGAGGAACACGAGGGAGACACGGGGCATGAGCGGGGGGTACAGGGCACACATGGGACATGAGCGGGGGTGGGGGGGAAAGGAGAGAGACAAGGGGCATGAGCTGGGGGTGGGGGGAACCTGAGGGAGACACGGGGCATGAGCGGGGGGGTAACACGGGGCATGAGCGGGGTGTGGGGGGAACACGAGGGAGACACGGGGCATGAGCGGGGGGTGGGGGGTAACAGGAGACAGACACGGGGCATGAGCGGGGGGTGGGGCCCACAGGAGAGAGACACGGGGCATGAGCGGGGGGGTGGGGATAACAGGAGACAGACACGGGGCATGAGCGGGGGGGTGGGGCGAACAGGAGACAGACACGGGGCATGAGCGGGGGATGGATGGGGGAATAGGAGACAGATACGGGGCATGAGCGGGGGTGGGGAGAACAGGAGACAGACACGGGGCATGAGCGGGTGGGGTCGGGGGCAACAGGAGACAGACACAGGGCATGAGCGGGGGGGTGGGGGGCAACAGGAGAGAGACACGGGGCATGAGCGCGGAGTGGGGGGTACAGGAGACAGACACGGAGCATGGGTGGGGGCAACAGGAGACAGACACAGGGCATGAGCGGGGGGTGGGGGGAACAGGAGACAGACACGGGGCATGAGCGGGGGGTGGAGGGAACAGAAGACAGACACGGGGCATGAGCGGGGGAGTGGGGGGCAACAGGAGAGAGACACGGGGCATGAGCGGGGGTGGGGGGTACAGGAGACAGACACGGGGCATGAGCAGGGGGTGGGGGGCAACAGGAGAGAGACATGGGGCATGAGCGAGGGGGTGGGGGGGTACAGGAGACAGACACGGGGCATGAGCAGGGGGTGGGGGGCAACAGGAGAGAGACACGGGACATGAGCGGGTGGGGAGAACAGGAGAGAGACACGGGGCATGAGCGGGGGGGCAACAGGAGACAGACACGGGGCATGAGCGGGGGTGGGGGGATTACAGGAGACAGACACATGGCAGGAGCGGGGGGTCGGGGGGTACAGGAGACAGACACGGGGCATGAGCGGGGAGTGGGGGGCAACAGGAGAGAGACACGGGGCATGAGCGGGGGATTGGGGGAACAGGATACAGAAACGGGGCATGAGCGGGGAGTGGGGGGAACAACAGAGACAGACACGGGGCATGAGCAAGGGGTGGGGGGCAACAGGAGACAGACATGGGGCATGAGCGGGGGGTGGGGGCAACAGGAGACAGACACGGGGCAAGAGCAGGGGGTGGGGGGCAACAGGAGACAGACACGGGGCAAGAGCAGGGGGTGGGGGCAACAGGAGACAGACACGGGGCATGTGCGGGGGATGGGGGAACTGGAGACAGACATGGAGCATGAGCGGGGGTGCGGAGAACAGGAGACAGACACGGGGCATGAGCGGGGGGTGGGGGGCAACAGGAGACAGACACGGGGCATGAGCGGGGGCTGGGGGGCAACAGGAGAGACACGGGGCATGAGCGGGGGGTGGGGGGCAACAGGAGAGACACGGGGCATGAGCGGGGGGTGGGGGGAAAAGGAGACAGACATGGGGCATGAGCAAGGGGTGGGGGGAACAGGAGACATACACGGGGCATGAGCGGGGGGTGGGGGGCAACAGGAGACAGACATGGGGCCTGAGCAGGGGGTGGGGGCAACAGGAGACAGACACGGGGCATGAGCAGGGGGTGGGGGGGAACAGGAGACAGACACGGAGCATGAGCGGGGGTGCGGAGAACAGAAGACAGACACGTGGCATCGGCAGGGGGTAGTGGGCAACAGGAGACAGACACGGGGCATGAGCGGGGGGGTGGGGGGCAACAGGAGAGATACGGGGCATGAGCGGGGGGTGGGGGAACAGGAGACAGACACAGGGCATGAGCGAGGGGTGGGGGGAACAGGTGACAGACACGGGGCATGAGCAGGGGGTGGGGGAACAACAAACACGGGGCATGATCGGGGGGTGGGGAGAACAGACACGGGGCATGAGCGGGGGATGGGGACAACAGGAGACAGACACGGTGCATGAGCGGGGGGTGGGAGGAACAGGAGACAGACACGGGTCATGAGCGGGGGGAGGGGAGAACAGGAGACAGACACGGGCATGAGTGGGGGGCAACAAGAGAGAGACACGGGGCATGAGCGGGTGGGGGAACAGGAGACAGACACGGGGCATGGGCGGGTGGGGGAAACAGGAGACAGACACGGGGCATGAGCGGGTGTTGGGGGCAACAGGAGATAGACACGGGGCATGAGCGGGTGCTGGGGAGAAGAGGACACAGACACGGGGCATGAGCGGGGGTGGGGAGAACAGGAGACAAACACGGGCATGAGCGGGGGCGTGGGGGGCAACAGGAGACAGACACAGAACATGAGGGGAACAGGAGACAGATACGGGGCAAGAGCAGGGGGGCAACAGGAGAGAGACACGGTGCGTGAGCGCGGAGTGGGGGGGTACAGGAGACAGACACGGAGCATGGGTGGGGGCAACAGGAGACAGACATGGGGCATGAGCGGGGGGTGGGGGGCAACAGGAGACAGACATGGGGCCTGAGCAGGGGGTGGGGGCAACAGGAGACAGACACGGGGCATGAGCAGGGGGTGGGGGGGACAGGAGACAGACACGGAGCATGAGCGGGGCGTGCAGAGAACAGAAGACAGACACGGGGCATGAGCGGGGGGTGGTGGGCAACAGGAGACAGACACGGGGCATGAGCGGGGGGTGGGGGGCAACAGGAGAGACACGGGGCATGATCGGGGGGGTGGCAACAGGAGAGATACGGGGCATGAGCGGGGGGTGGGGGAACAGGAGACAGACACAGGGCATGAGCGAGGGGTGGGGGGAACAGGTGACAGGCACGGGGCATGAGCGGGGGTGGGAACAGGAGACAGACACGGGGCATGGGCGGGTGGGGGAAACAGGAGACAGACACGGGGCATGAGCGGGTGTTGGGGGCAACAGGAGATAGACACGGGGCATGAGCGGGTGCTGGGGAGAAGAGGACACAGACACGGGGCATGAGCGGGGGTGGGGAGAACAGGAGACAAACACGGGCATGAGCGGGGGCGTGGGGGCAACAGGAGACAGACACAGAACATGAGGGGAACAGGAGACAGATACGGGGCATGAGCAGGGGGGCAACAGGAGAGAGACACGGTGCGTGAGCGCGGAGTGGGGGGGTACAGGAGACAGACACGGAGCATGGGTGGGGGCAACAGGAGACAGACATGGGGCATGAGCGGGGGGTGGGGGGCAACAGGAGACAGACATGTGGCCTGAGCAGGGGGTGGGGGCAACAGGAGACAGACACGGGGCATGAGCAGGGGGTGGGGGGGACAGGAGACAGACACGGAGCATGAGCGGGGCGTGCAGAGAACAGAAGACAGACACGGGGCATGAGCGGGGGGGTGGTGGGCAACAGGAGACAGACACGGGGCATGAGCGGGGGGTGGGGGGCAACAGGAGAGACACGGGGCATGATCGGGGGGGTGGCAACAGGAGAGATACGGGGCATGAGCAGGGGGTGGGGGAACAGGAGACAGACACAGGGCATGAGCGAGGGGTGGGGGGAACAGGTGACAGGCACGGGGCATGAGCGGGGGTGGGGGGAACAAGAAACACGGTGCATGATCGGGGGTGGGGAGAAAAGACACGGGGCATGAGCGGGGGATGGGAGCAACAGGAGACAGACACGGGGCATGAGCGGGGGGTGGGAGGAACAGGAGACAGACACGGGTCATGAGCGGGGGGTGGGGAGAACAGGAGACAGACACGGGGCATGAGTGGGGGGCAACAAGAGAGAGACACGGGGCATGAGCGGGTGGGGGAACAGGAGACAGACACGGGGCATGGGCGGGTGGGGAGAACAGGAGACAGACACGGGGCATGAGCGGGGGGTGGGGGGCAACAGGAGATAGACAAGTGGCATGAGCGGGTGCTGGGGAGAACAGGACACAGACACGGGGCATGAGCGGGGGTGGGGAGTACAGGAGACAGACACGGGCATGAGCGGGGGCGTGGGGGGCAACAGGAGACAGACACGGAACATGAGGGGAACAGGAGACAGATACGGGGCATGAGCGGGGGGTGGAGAGAACAGGAGACAGACACCGGGCATGAGCAGGGGGAAAAGAAGACAGACACGGGGGATGAGCGGGGGGGGGGGGGAGGGGATAGAGACACAGGGGGCATGAGCGGGGGTGTGGGGAGGGAGAGAGACATACGGGGCATGAGCGGGGGGTGGGCGGGAGAATGAGAGAGTCACACGGGGCATGAGCGGGGGGTGGGCGGGAGGGAGAGAGAGACACATGGGGCATGAGCGGGGGGTGGGCGGGAGAGAGAGAGACACACGGGGCATGAGTGGGGGTGTGGGAAAGTTAGAGAGACACACGGGGCATGAGCGGGGGGTGGGGGGGAGGGAGAGAGACACACGGGGCATGAGCGGGGGGTGGGGGGGAGGGAGAGAGACACACAGGGCATGAGCGGGGGTGGGGGGGAGTGAGAGAGACACACGGGGCATGAGCGGGGGGTGGAGGGAGGACGAGAGACACACGGGGCATGAGCGGGAGGGGGAGAGACACACGGGACATGAGCGGGGGGTGGGCAGGAGGGGGAGAGACACACGGGGCATGAGCGGGGGTGGGCGGGAGGGGGAAAGACACGGGGCAAGAGCAGGGGTGGGCGGGAGGGGGAAAGAGACACAGGGCAAGAGCGGGGGTGGGCGGGAGGGGGAAAGAGACACGGGGCAAGAGCGGGGGTGGGCGGGAGGTGGAAAGAGACATGGGGCAAGAGCGGGGGTGGGCGGGAGGGGGAAAGAGAAACGGGGCAAGAGAGGGGGTGGGCGGGAGGGGGAAAGAGACACGGGGCAAGAGCGGGGGTGGGCGGGATGTGGAAAGACACACGGGGCAAGAGTGGGGGTTGGCGGGAGGGGGAAAGAGACACGGGACAAGAGCGGGGGTGGGGGGAGGGAGACAGACACACAGGGCAAGAGCGGGGGTGGGGGGAGGGGGACAGACACATGGGGCAAGAGCGGGGGGTGGGGGGGAGGGAGACAGACACACGGGGCAAGAGCGGGGGTGGGCGGGAGAGAGAGAGACACACGGGGCATGAGCAGGGGTGGGGTGAAGTTAGAGAGACACAAGGGGCATGACCGGGGGGTGGGGGGAAGGGGAGAGAGACACACGGGGCATGAGCGGGGGGTGGGGGAGGGAGAGAGACACACAGGGCATGAGCGGGGGGTGGGTGGGAGGGTGAGAGACACACGGGGCATGAGCGGGGGGTGGGAGGGAGTGAGAGAGACACACGGGGCATGAGCGGGGGGTGGGAGGGAGGGAGAGAGACACACGGGGCATGAGCGGGAGGGGGAGAGACACACGGGACATGAGCGGGGGGTGGGCGGGAGGGGGAGAGACACACGGGGCATGAGCGGGGTGGGCGGGAGTGGGAAAGACATGGGGCAAGAGCGGTGGTGGGCGGGAGGGGGAAAGAGACACGGGGCAAGAGCGGCGGTGGGCGGGAGGGGGAAAGAGACACGGGGCAAGAGTGGGGGTGGGCGGGAGGGGGAAAGAGACACGGGGCAAGAGCGGGGGTGGGCGGGAGGGGGAAAGAGACACAGGGCAAGAGAGGGGGTGGGCGGGAGGGGGAAAGAGACACGGGGCAAGAGCGGGGGTGGGCGGGAGGTGGAAAGACACACAGTGCAAGAGCAGGGTTGGCGGGAGGGAGAAAGAGGGACAGGGCAAGAGCAGGGGTGGGGGGGAGGGAGACAGACACACGGGGCAAGAGCGGGGGGTGGGGGGGACACAGACACACGGGGCAAGAGTGGGGGTGGGCGGGAGGGGGAAAGAGACACGGGGCAAGAGCGGGAGGGGGAAAGAGACATGGGGCAAGAAAGGGGGTGGGCGGGAGGGGGAAAGAGACACGGGGCAAGAGCGGGGTGGGCGGGAGGTGGAAAGACACACAGGGCAAGAGCGGGGTTGGCGGGAGGGGGAAAGAGACACGGGGCAAGAGCAGGGGTGGGGGAAACAGGAGACAGACACGGGGCATGAGCGGGGGTTGGGGGGCAACAGGAGATAGACACGGGGCATGAGCGGGTGCTGGGGAGAACAGGACACAGACACGGGGCATGAGCGGGGCGTGGGGAGAACAGGAGACAGACACGGGCATAAGCGGGGGCGTGGGGGGCAACAGGAGACAGACACGGAACAATGGGGGAACCGGAGACAGATACGGGGCATGAGCGGGGGTGGAGAGAACAGGAGACAGACACCGGGCATGAGCGGGGGGAAAAGAAGACAGACACGGGGGAAGAGCGGGGGGGGGGAGGGGATAGAGACACAGGGGGCATGAGCGGGGGTGTGGGGAGGGGGAAAGAGACACGGGGCAAGAGCGGGGGTGGGCGGGAGGTGGAAAGACACACGGGGCAAGAGCGGGGTTGGCGGGAGGGGGAAAGAGACACGGGGCAAGAGCAGGGGTGGGGGGGAGAGAGACAGACACACGGGGAAAGAGTGGGGGTGGGCGGGAGGGGGAAAGAGACACGGGGCAAGAGCGGGGGTGGGCGGGAGGGGGAAAGAGACACGGGGCAAGAGAGGGGGTGGGCGGGAGGGGGAAAAAGACACGGGGCAAGAGCGGGGGTGGGCGGGAGGTGGAAAGACACACGGGGCAAGAGCAGGGTTGGCGGGAGGGGGAAAGAGACACGGGGCAAGAGCAGGGGTGGGGGGGGAGACATACACACGGGGCAAGAGCGGGGGGAGACAGACACACGGGGCAAGAGCGGGGGGTGGGGGGTAGGGAGAGAGACACACGAGGCATGAGCGGGGGTGGGGGGAAGGGGAGAGAGACACGGGGCATGAGCGGGGGTGGGCAGGAGGGGGAAAGAGACACGGGGCAAGAGCGGGGGTGGGCGGGAGGGGGAAAGAGACACGGGGCAAGAGTGTGGGTGGGCAGGAGGGGGAAAGAGACACGGGGCAAGAGTGGGGGTGGGCGTGAGGGGGAAAGAGACACATGGCAAGAGCGGGGGTGGGCGGGCGGGCAAAAGAGACACGGGCAAGAGCGGGGGTGGGCGGGAGGGGGAAAGAGACACGGGGCAAGAGCGGGGGTGGGCGGGAGGGGGAAAGACACACGGGGCTAGAGCGGGGGTGGAGGGGAGGGAGACAGACACATGGGGCAAGAGCGGGGGTGGGGGGTAGGGAGAGAGACACACAAGGCATGAGCGGGGGTGGGGGGAAGTGGAGAGAGACACGGGGCATGAGCGGGGGTGGAGGGTAGGGAGAGAGACACACAGGGCATGAGCGGGGGGTGGGCAGGAGGGGGAGAGACACACGGGGCCTGAGCAGGGGGTGGGCGGGAGGGGGAGAGACACACGGGGCATGAGCAGGGGTGGGGAGGAGGGGAGAGAGACACACCGGGCATGAGCGGGGAGTGGGGGGAAGGGAAGAGAGACACACGGGGCATGAGCGGGGGGTGGTCGGGAGGGGGAGAGACACACGGGGCATGAGCGGGGTTGGGGGAGGGAGAGAGACACGGGGCATGAGCGGGGGTGGGCAGGAGGGGGAAAGACACGGGGCAAGAGCGAGGGTGGGCGGGAGGGGGAAAGAGACACAGGCAAGAGTGGTGGTGGGCCGGAGGGGGAAAGAGACACGGGGCAAAAGTGGGGGTGGGCAGGAGGGGGAAAGAGACACGGGGCAAGAGCAGGGGTGGGCGGGAGGGGGAAAGAGACACGGGGCAAGAGCGGGGGTGGGCGGGCGGGCGAAAGAGACACAGGGCAAGAGCGGGGGTGGGCGGGAGGAGGAAAGAGACACGGGGCAAGAGCGGGGGTGGGCGGGAGGGGGAAAGACACACGGGGCAAGAGCGGGGGTGGGCGGGATGCGGAAAGAGACACGGGGCAAGAGCGGGGGTGGGCGGGCATTCAAAAGAGACACGGGGCAAGAGCAGGGGTGGGCGGGAGGGGGAAAGAGACACGGAGCAAGAGCGGGGATGGGCGGGAGGGGCAAAGTCACGGGGCAAGAGCGGGGGTGGGGGCGAGGGAGACAGACACACGGGGCAAGAGCGGGGGTGGGGGGAGACAGACAGACACACGGGGCTAGAGCGGGGGTGGAGGGGAGGGAGACAGACACATGGGGCAAGAGCAGGGGGTGGGGGTAGGGAGAGAGACACACGAGGCATGAGCGGGTGGTGAGGGAAGGGGAGAGAGACACGGGGCATGAGCGGGGGTGGAGGGTAGGGAGAGCGACACACGGGGCATGAGCGGGGGGTGGGCAGGAGGGGGAGAGACACACGGGGCATGAGCGGGGGGTGGGCGGGAGGGGGAGAGACACACGAGGCATGAGCGGGGGTGGGGGGAAGGGGAGAGAGACACATGGGGCATGAGCGGGGAGTGGGGGGAAGGGGAGAGAGACACACGGGGCATGAGCGGGGGGTGGTCGGGAGGGGGAGAGACACACGGGGCATGAGCGGGGTTGGGGGGGAGGGAGAGAGACACACAGGACATGAGCGGGGGTGGGCGGCAGGTGGGGAGAGACACACGGACATGAGCGGGGGTGGGCGGCCGGTGGGGAGCGACACATGGGACATGAACGGGGGGTGGGCGGCGGGTGGGGAGAGACACACGGGACATGAGCGGGGGTGGGGAGAGACACACGGACATGAGCGGGGGGTGGGCAGCGGGTGGGGAGAGACACACGGACATGAGCGGGGGGTGGGCGGTGGGTGGGGAGATACACACGGACATGAGCGGGGGGTGGGAGAGACACACGGGGGGTGGGAGAGACACACGTGGCATGAGCGGGGGGTGGGCAGTTGGTTGAGACGACCGGGGCACGAGTGGGGCATGAGGGGGGGTGGGCGGGAGGGAGAAAGCCTCACGGACATGAGCGATGGGTGGGCGGGAGGTCGAAAGACACACGGACATGAGCGGGGTGTGGGCAGGAGGGAGAAACACACGGACATGAGCGGGGGGTGGGCGGGAGGGAGAAAGACACACGGACATGAGCGGGGGTGGGTGGACAGACACTGGGACTTAATGTGCAGGCGGGATACAAAGCCTCTCATGCGAGGAACAAAGATGGCGGGCGTCTCTGGAGCCAGACGCACTGCACGCTTTCACGCATCCAATGAGAGAGCACGTCAGATGTCCGCGGACATCACGCAAGCTGCTTGCCCAATCACCGTCCTGTCCGCGGAGCGAACAGGGAAGTGTGTCCGCGAAGCGAACACAGATATCACTAATTTTTTTCACTGACATTTTTGTCATTTTTTTAAAAACTACTGGACGGATTTCCACCAAATAAAGCAAAGCATGCTTTCGGGACCAAGCCGCCGCTCCTGCCACAAATTTGATGTAAATCTCTCCAGCGGTTTGGGCTGTAGGCGTGAGCAAAGTTTTTTCACATTATGTCTATGGGAAAAAAAAAGTTTTGGGACCCCCCCTATAACTTTGCCCCCCCTGGACGAATCCTCACCAAACTTTGCAATAAAATTCAAAGTGACCCAAATACTTTTTTTGCAAAGTTTGGTTAAGGATTCGTCCTGGGAGAGCGAAGTTATAAGCCGCCCAAAAAGTGCTCTTCCTATGGAAACAGCAACTTAACCATAACTACATGGCTACTACCGTGGCCATGTAATATATATATATATATATATATATATATATATATATATATATATATATATATATATATATTTACAAAAACAGAAAAAATGCCCTAGGACAGGGCAAAATTCGACGGGTTGCACTCCGAAGAGCAGCTGAGAAACGAAAATCCAGTCTTAGCAAGGAAAAGGCATGACAGCAAATCCAGGCAGGACAAATGTTTCTTTATTAATGAAAAGGTGCAGCAAAAAGGGAAAGCCTGGTTACAAAACGACGCGTTTCGCGGGACACTGACCGCTTGTTCACGTAGGTAGGAAGTTTCATGGAAGAAGGACTTCTTATATGTGCTTTAAAAACCTCTATGATACAAGTGCATAGAATGTCCCCATTCACGAGGTGGTACAAAATGATGGACACATGGCAGCCATCTTAAAACATTTAAGGCACTTCAACATGCAGTGTGTTAAGTAAAATAAAAACACATCGTAAGTGTCAATACATCAACCAAATGTTATACGATTAAGAATATAGCAACAATTGCACAGATGTGCTGGCTGCGAGGACTGTGGAGGAAAAATGGCAAAAAGAAAGCCTCAGGTACATAACGGGTGTCAAAGGAAAAATATATATAAAAAAGAATATATAAATATATATAAATACACATTGTTCAAAATAAACGTGTGTTTTCCAATGGTATGTCTGTCAACAAAGGCTGGTACCCAAAATTAAATAAAGTCAAAAAATAATGCCATTCTAAGGCAACCGCCAAAAATGACGAGCCCTGCCTGGTAGGTCTGCCCATATTATATATATATAATCGGTTTGGTAATATATAAGGGGTTTTGGGGGGTTTGCGTTGGGTGGGGAGTTGCGGGGGGTTTCCCCCCATATATGTTACAATTGACATTCACAATTCGGTCAATTGTGAAAAGGTCAATTGTAATTCGAACAATTGTAACTCGAACAATTTGTATACAACCAAAATAGTATGGCGATCACTGGAACTAACATTGTTAAAGTCAAAGGTATTCGATGTGATACAGTAAAGAAAGTTTGTGTTAAAGTAGATCCATTAATCCGAGCGGACGGAGGGAGACTAATTGAAGGTTTTGTGTTAATGTGACTCTGAGCCCAGCAGAGGGGACTCAGGGTGAACAGTGAACCAACCAAGATATTGGATGTGTGAAAATCCTGAGAACATTGTGTCAAAGAGGGTGTGAGCCCGGCGGAGGAGGACCTGAGGTGAATAATGAATCATCTGAGAAATTGTCTACATGTGAAATCCTAAGAAGAAATGTTTGTTTGTTGCTGCAGGCCCTCTGAAATAAGAGACTTTGAATGGCAAAGAGACTTTGGCACAGAAAGCCCTGATGCTGAGGTTTTGAAATGTATCCTCATGCTAGAGAAGCCAGAGAGTGTGCTAAGCTCGAGTGTGACGCCTTGTCCGTGCTGAAAACGTGGGGAAGGGGAACCAACAGCTCAGATATCCTGACATATCATTTCTGGAACACTTTTCTTTTGCATAACATTGTTTCCCACACTATTTGTATTTAGAGGTAACGATTGCCAATAGGTTTATTAGTATAGGCCCATTTATTTTGACAGACTCAACTAGGACTGCGTTATTATTATTTGATGGTCAAAGCTTGCTCCCATCTTTAGATTTAGGATTAGATTGGTGTTTTTCAAACCCTCTTTGAAGTTCAATAAACACCCTTGAACTGTGATCACTTGTGTCTGTCTTACTGTTTGATACCATGCCTTCCTTACAGAGCCTAATGAATAGGCTTTGTTTTCGAGTCTTGCACCACATGTGAGGAGACCACGATTTTGTTCATTTTGGCCCTCATTACGACCCTGGCGGAAAGTGACTGACCGGAGCGCCACAGCGTAAATAGCGTTTCCGCCATTGCACGAAGGAGCAAAGTGCGGCCCATTCCGACCCATCGGGCACCAGCACCACGCCACGGCGGAAGTGCAAAGTCCGCGATGGCGGAAATGACCCAAAAACGGCCCACACCGCCGCCGTACGGCGCCCTAGGTGCAATACCGCCACCCCTCTTAGCGGTCACCGCAGTGTGCGCCTACCGGAAAGTACGGTGACCGGAAATATACGGAAACGGAAGTTAAAACATGGGCCCGGAACGGGAAACATCCCGGCGTACACCTATAAAAACACTAAAACCACACAACCACTAAAATCACTACCCTGAAACACACCCCAACCCGTCACCCACCCTAGCGAAACCAAGAAAAATGGGAAAAGTAGCGAAGAAAGCGTGCGACCGCAAGCGGCAGGTCCACTTCTCCCGTGAGGAACTCACCGTGCTAACAGAGACCCTCCAGGAGAATGCTGCCGTCGTCTTCTCCACGCAAATGACCAGAACGGCACTTGCAAACAAGAAGACCATATGGGCTCTGGTGGCACAGCGGGTAAGTGCGGTGGGGACCGCACCCCGCACCCCACAGCAATGCCGCAAGCGATGGGACGACCTGCGGATACGCGTCCGCAGCATACTCTCTGCCAACCGCAACATTGCCACAGCCACCGGGGGAGGTCCTGAATCACCCATCAAGTTGACCCCCTGGGAAGAAATCTGTGCCTCCACCATCGGAATGGAGAGCATAGAGGGAGTCGGAGGGATGGAGAAAGGAGTGCAGACATCCGAAGATTCAGGTAGGTGGGCCAGATAAAACAATGCCAAATCCACACAGTCCATCCATGTGAAGTACCATGCGTCCACATAGTGCAACAGAAACACATGTCCAGGAGAACGTCCACACACATCGGCCTGATAGCGCACGTTAAAACCCACAATAAATACATAAATAATTAAAAACCCCTAATACACGCACTACACGTGCAGCAGGCACACCCTAACTGCAGGCTGCCAAACAACTGCACCCTCACTCCACACACAAATGAAAGCACCTCCAAGGCCCCGACCCAAATCACCCTCAGGTACCACCCCAAAGCATGTGATACAATGCCATTCCAATTCCCACAGACCCATCAATAACCCTCGCCCTCCTTTACTCCACCACAGGGTCCGATCCAAACGACGAGCTACAGGACACCCCTACCAGCATACCTGCAAAGAGGGCCAAGACCAACGGCCAGAGACCCTCCACCTCAGCTGCACGCATCAAGACACGGCAGCAGCACAAATCAGGTGGCAGCACAGAGGAGGGAACATCAACAGGCACCCCAGCAGCCAGCATGCCCACAACACCACCACCACAGGTCCCCCCAATGGATGCCACAGAAGGCACTGCCTCTGGTGGCAGCAGCACCATAGGTGACACCCCATTGATGGCAGCATGCTCGGACACAGAAAACGGGGATGCCGAAGTCAGATCCATCCATGACCTGTCCCAATCCCCCTGTCTGTCCCATCCCGTACAACATGAGGATACCACGCAGGGGCACCCACAAGACGACGACTGGCCATCCCCCACAAGCCCTGTGGCAAGGCAACATGAGGACAACAGCCCCTCTGTGACACCCCCGCAAATGGCCATGGCCCAGCAGAGGCAACAGTCCCTCGACCAGTTGATCGAACAACAGCAGCAACTGGCCACACTCCTCAAGGACCATGCCGATGAATGTGGGGGCACTAAGGCAGACATAGAAACATCAACTGAGACACTTAGGGCAGAAATGGAGAGAGGTACAGAGACGCTAAGGGCACAAATGGAGAGTAGCACCGAGAGCCTGAGGGGGGAACTGCATGCGACGTCCAAAGACGTATGTGCCGAACTTGCCGCAGTGCGCCGTGTGCTCACTGAGCTCTCGCAAACCCTTAGGGACATGCATGGACGTGAGCAGGCAGACACATCATCCGTTGCAAGTTCCGCCCAGGGCAGCCCCCAACGTAGATCTGGAAGGAACCTGCGCTCCACAGGCAGGGGTGCCCCTGATACCCGCAGAGGGGGCTTGCAATAGCGACAGCCCACTGACAATGAGCATCTTTGGACACTGGTGTTCGGGGGGGAGGTAGGAGGGTGGAGGGGGTGTGTTGGGCTCACTTGGGTGGCGGGTCGATAGGGTGTTCAACATGACATCACATATGCCATAAAAAGTGCACGATCAACCAATGAGATGTGTGGACATTGATCTTTGTGTACTAGGCCATCATAGGCGTACAGTCCATATTGTGCATGTCCCAGACACACGCAGTGCCACGAGTCCCGTGTCCATGTATCAGCCACCAGGCGTGAGTGCTAGAAGCATACATCAATGAGATGCTGACGAATGTCACGGGCCTCCGGTGCCTCGCAGACTCCATGAGGTGCTGCCACATCCCCACCCTCATCATGACCATCATCAGGTGCTTGCAGTTCTGCGTCAGGGGGCATGGGCACATTTCTACGTACGCACATGTTGTGGAGCATGACACATGCCATGACCATCTTTGCAACCTTCTCATGGCGGTACAGGAGTGCCCCGCCAGACCTGCTGAGGCAGCGGAAACGACCCTTCAGTAGGCCGAATGCCTGTTCTATGACTACACGGGTACGTGAGTGGGCATGGTTGTAGTCCTCCTCATGCTGGTCCCGTGGGTTCCGGACTGGTGTGAGGAGCCATCTCTTCAGTGGATATCCAGCATCACCTGTATGTGGACGAGAAACGTATGATGTGGAATGCCATTGATACGTACGCACACCCCCCCCCTTCCTGCCAGGTCATTGCCAATTCACATACCCCACATCATCATGCATGTAATGAGACTCACCGAGTAGCCAGGATCTGTTCCCTGCGTGTCGCTCCATGTAGCGTGGTATTGTAGAGTTCCTCAAGACCATAGAATCATGGGTTGATCCAGGGAATCGGGCACAACAATGTGTAATGATCCTGTTGGAGTCACACACCATTTGTACATTCAGGGAATGAAATTGTTTTCGGTTGCGGTACTGGGCCTCCATGGCATGTGGGACGACCAATTCAACATGGGTGCAGTCGATGGCACCAATGCAACCCGGTATGCCGGCAAGTGCATGGAATCCCACTTTTGTGTTGGTAATTTCCTGCTCCGAGCGTGGTAGAGAGATGTAGTCGTCTGCGTGCTGCAGGAGGGCATCAAGCACTTGCAATAGTGTCCGTGAGAACAGTGGCTGAGAAATGCCATGCAACTGTCCGACTGTGTGCTGGTAGGTGCCTGTGGCCAGGAAGTGGAGTACAGACACCACCTTCAGTAGGGGTGGGATGGCGGTTGGGCTATCTATCATGCTGACAAGGTCAGCCTGTGTCATGTCCACAATGGCGGCTATGGTGTCCCGGTCCAGACGGTAGAGGGTGTGGATCTGCTCATCAGTGAGGTTGAACGGATGTGCTCGGAGGCGTGGTATTGCGGGCTGCCTGCGTGGTGGTAGTGGCTGTGCTGGTGGGCCTTGCTGGCCCTGCCTTGGCCTCCTCCTCCTCCTGCGTCTCCTCCGTGCGGCTGGTTGTAGTTGGTGTTCGTCTTCTTCTTGGAGTTGGAGCACTTGCAGTGCTATCAGGTCCCCCAGGGCCAACATCGCGAGTCCTGCCGGTAGCATTTCGGTGTGGTTGTGGGAGGAGACTGGCTGTGCAATTTATGTGTTTTCAGGCTGTATGGCCTCCACCTGTGGTGATTAATTCCACCTGTGCAAACTGCTCTCCCCTTTGGCCGAGCACGTCCCGCGCACAACGCTGCAATTCGGGGAATGGTATCTTGCTATTGCAATCATGTATTTGTACCCGATGGCCGTGTAAGATTGGTTGATATGTTCATTCTGCTGTGGTCCCATTGTTTCACATACTATCTGTGCAGTCGCGAACAGACTTGTGAAGGGTCAGTGGAACGTAGTACTCGAGTAACGGTGGGCACTCATGCATCACTGTACCGAGTTGCAACGACGGGCGGGGCGTCCCATTTGTGGGTGAAGGCAGTTGCCATTTTCACACACAGCCGCACTCGATGGAATAATTAGTGATTTCAAACGGCCACAGAGGCCTTTTCGACGTGATGTTGCAAATGAGGAATTCGAAGGGCGGCGCTTTCGGTTTCCAGCTAGCGGCGAGGAGATGCCCACAGGTCTGACTGCAAATATAACGTTCTATTGTTCAATGTCCTTGAGACAGGGCCCATGGCGAGGAAGCAATGATTGATATGAATAGTTTGGGATGCGCAATAGCTACGTGGGCGATGAGGCCGGCCGTTCCCAAATACATGTTACTTCACAACACTGGAATTACGGGCTGGGGCACTGTGGATTTTGCAGGCTGCATAACGCACAGACTCAATGGATGTTTCTAATGTTATGTGAGTAATTATTCAGGCGTTTTGATCCCGGGATGAGGGAATGATGAATGGATGCATGGGCAGGTGATTTGATACAGAGTTTGCCATGTACAGGGCTTCTTGGGATCTATCCGCCTCCCCTACGCTATGTGATGCAGGGCTGCCATAGTGGGACCATCGTCTATCTGGCCTTGTTGAGCCCTCCCTGTCTCGAGGCGCCCTCAGACACTTGTGTCCATGCACGTTAACATTCCCATCTGATGGATTCTGTTTTGACAGACGCATGCACAGGTACACTCGTTTGTGATGGTGTTTGCACCTCGATATAGATGGTTATGAGTCGCAAGTGGTTTTGGGGTGGTGATGATCCTTTTGAGTGGGCTAGCATGCATATGGCTGTGGATTTCGTGTGATCATTGAAGTGAGTTGTTCGAATGTAGTTCTGATGGCCATTCTGTTCTTTTTCTTTTCTTTTGGTTGACAGGTATCTCCTCCCCTTTTGCCACTGCCATCTGTATGCCACTCCTGCAGATGGATTTTACTCCCGACACCTGCTGCTTCGTGTTAATCAGTGGAGCAGCATTACGATCTTATGGGACGATCGCCAATGGCCCACATGCCCTTACGCAGTACTGGTGGCTCGGACCAACATTTCGGCCTTTCAGCTGGACTAGTGCCTCCCCATTGGGACGGCCCTGCGGTTCTGTGCGCTTCCATGTTGCCTTTTCGTACGTGAATGTGGCTCTGTGTACCATGGGGGAACAGGGCGACACACAAGTAGTGGCTGGTCATTTCTTGCGGATGCAGCCCACAATGGTGATTAGTGTTTTGGAGTTCATGGCCTGATGGCTGTATGGGCTTGGTGACTTTGATGTGCATAAAATTTCTATTCTGATTTGGCCCGTGTAGCGTTTTTCTTTGCAAGTGATGTGGCATATGCCTATTTGGGGGGCGATGTATTGTGAGGAGATCTGCATTGGGTTCCAGCTTCGGGGTTTAGTTGCGTGGTACTGTACTGGGCGCGTTTGCCTACGAAGCCCGTGAGGTCAGGGATGGGGGCTGCCTATATGACAGTTTGAATGTTGTCATGCTCAGGGGCGGGGGATTGGGTTTTGTGTAACAGATGCCGGTCAGCCAGGTGGACTGGTGGAATGATGTGATTCTCGGAATATTGCTGGTCACAGGTGCCTGTGTTTGCGTGCGTTTCTTGGTGGGGGACTGTGGTCATGTCCATTGGGATGGCTTCTGTATTCGTGCCATCTGTGCCCTGCAGCTCCCATTGGCCCCTCTTGTGTTTCTTTTGTTCGTTGCCATGCATGGGTGACTTGTACATTTCAATGGTTGCATTGTGACTTCATTGCACCTACGGGGAGTTGTACTTTGTGGGCAGGGAGCGGTGTACAGGCACTCAGTGGGGCCGTTTACGGTTGATTCGCGATGCCGTACTTCTCGCCATGGCGGAATGGTACATTACGCCATGCCTGATGGCGTTAGGTACATGTCCGCTAGGGTCGGAATTGGCGTACCCTTGCGCCATGGTGGTGTTTGCGGTTTGGCATGGCGCGCGCGCGCGTGCTTGGTGCAGTTAGCGTTGGCGTTCACTACGGTGTCGCTAATGGCTTCGTACTTTGCGGTGACGGGTCATAGTCGCACCGAGCGCTATTCGATGGCGGTATTGCATTTCCGCCATCGTTTTCCGATTTCCGCAAGGGTCGTAATGAGGGCCCTTGACTTTTTATTTAGTGCTATTTAATTCAATTATGCTGGGTGCTATCACTCCTATTGGCCTCTGGAGACTTGGTTGCTCTGTCTTATATATGCTTTCTGCATCTTTAATTGTTTAATACTAGGCACTTATGAAGGTTCTTCCTTTACTTAATCTAAGAGAAATATGTTGTCTGTATGTAGCTTATCCCCGCTCACTCCCTTTGTGCATTGATGTGGCATCCTTCATCCCAGGCCAAACAGATACTCTTTGTTCTCTGTTCAAAGCGTTTTCTCCAGCGCCTGTTAGCTCTGCAATCCTGGTCTCTCTCCTTAGGCTCCTTAGGTTACTATTATACAAAACCGGCCATCTTTTCATCATGGCCACTTTGTCCACATTATATTTTCTACTGCAGCAAAGCTTCTATGTGTCTCATCATACCTTGTAATTCAGCGTATGTACATCTACTGCATCTCTTCTTACTTATCTTCAGAGTATATATAATTTCTTTGTTCTTGAATATCCAGTTACTTTAGTTCTCATCTTTATTCTTTAAGTATTTGTATATTGTTTAAATGTTTCCTTATATCTTCTCATTATGACATCAGTTTACTCTCGTCTGGTTTCACTTATACCTCTTCTATATTTAATGGTGTATGCAGACATCCTTCAAACTCAGTGCAAGGGTACATTCGATATGGTTTTCTAAGTGCATAATGTCTTTCATATCTTCAATGCGGTATTGGGATGATATCTGGTGTCACTCACTGTACCTGCTTGTCCTTCAAATATGACAGAGGTGAGGGGGCAGGCACTAGAGATGACGTGTACATCTGTCTCTTTACAAAACTCTCACAAATGGACCTCATCAATCCAGCGCTGAAGATGCTACATTGGCTGCCAGTCAAGAAATGAATTACTTTGAAAACAGTGTGCATGACACATAGAGCAATCCATGTCTCCTTTTCTCCTCACATCTCTGATGCCTCTAAGAAGTCAAACTACCAACTGCATCTCCTCAGAGGTATTCTTCCTGTCCCCTCCTTCCCCCAGAAGCTCACTGTCTCCAGAGCTCTGGCTCTCTCTAGGCTGCACTACTGCAACAGCTTCTTTCTAAATCTGCCTGCTTCTACTCTCTGCCCTCTGCAACTCATCCAGAACAGGACTGCGTGACTTGTCCTTGGCCTCCAGCCCAGGGATCATATGTCTCCAGCACTGAAATCTCTGCATTGGCTCCCATTGGCTGCAATGATTAAGTTCAAGACCCTCTGCATTGTCCACAAGGCCTTCTGGGGCATGGGTCCTCAATACCTCCAACTCGCTCTACGTAAATAGCTTCCAACTCAAGCTCTTTGCTCCTCCACCACCAACTCCCTCAGGGTCAGTCGCTTCTCCAAGCAACAAGTCTTTCTTCAGCTGGGTCCTCCCTCTGGAACAGCCTCCCTGACTCTCTGAAACTTGAGGAGAACCATCTCTGGTTCCGGAAGCACCTCAAACCATCCTCTTTGGTTCTGCCTTCTCTCTTCCTCTCCTTTAATGGTTTCCTGTCTGATACTGCACTAGTCAACTGGCTACCCTCTGATTTCGGGCCCAGGTCCCTGCCCGATCAGTTGAACACCCGCATTGCCTCCCGGCAACCCTTCCACTTGGGTCTGTATCTGTAATCCCACAGAACCCGTACCTGCACTTTTGGACACCTGCTGTCTGCACTTACCCGTGCACCTGCCTCCTGCTGGCCACACTTCATGTTATTGTTTTGATCCCATGTACAGCACTGCCCCGTCCCCTTTTCCCTGGCACCTTTATAATATAATATATAATAACCCTTCATATGTTGTACGAAGGGTTATTATATAAAGAAGTAGGGGGAAGAATTTAGAGGGTGTAAGGACCCTGGCATGGGGTAGCGGAAGGAAGTGGTGCTCTGCCTGAGGCCGCCTAGGGCAGTGCGACCACCCATGGAAGCCATCTTCTGGCCTCACACTTCAGTGGATGGTACCAGGCATCAGGCATGGGGTCCCTTGCATCAGTCCTGCCCTATGGGTCTACCTGTGACCTGTGTCAAGAAGGGTGGGCTGAAGGAGCATATCCCCCCATTTTGAGGGAACCCATGCCAGGGGAATTTTAGCAAGGGAAATAGAAACAAAGTACTCAAATATTTCATTAAGGGAATGTGTTTTTTTTTTTAAAATAAAGAGGTTATTCTCCCTTGGGCTCCCTATAGCATCCACCTTGTTGTATGTGTCTGGTTATTAATATAAGAACTCAGGATTTAGCCCATCTCCTTTTATCATCAATTTTATATGTGGAGCACCCCTATCCAGCTGGCCTAAGGGGTGGGGGTTCCCGCAGGGTCTGTCCAGGGTATGGGTCAGGGAGGTGTACTCCCTTGTCTGGACCAGGGATGGGAAGCAGGAGCAACATAAGTAACTGAATCAGTAGACGGTGAATTATACAACTCTTCCAAGTGTGTGATCCATGAGTCATCGGAGATACACTTTTCAATGAGAAGACTACATTGTTAGAAGCAGGACATTTTGTGATAATCTTTCAGAATAATTGTTCATATTGATCCTTTGAGGCCACTTCCAAGTTCGCCCATGTACCATTTACAATTTCCCAATTACTTTTCAAGACATGGGGCCTCATTACGACCCAGGCGGTAAGTTACCGCCTGGGTCGTACCTTTACCGCCATGGCGTAAACTACGTTTACGCCATGGTGGTTGGCAGACTTACCGCCCCATTCCGAGGTTGGCGGGGCGGTAAGTCCCCATTAACCCATTTACCCTTCCCCATTCCCATTTTTGCCCCATAGGGCATAATGGGAGTGGGGAAGGCGTTAATTACGCCACCGTAAATTACGGTGGCGTAATTAACGACAAGGTCCCTTAGCGCCATGGATTTTAACACCTGCTAAAAGCAGGTGTTAAATCCTCCATGGCACTAAGGGACCTCGGAATCAGGCGGTAAGGGTCGGCGCTGTTTACGCCGCCGTAAACCCCTTACCGCCTGGGTCGTAATGAGGCCCATGGGCTTTTAAAGCATTCAAAAGAGAAGCTTTCAGTGTCTTACAAACAGAAATGAACTTACTATGGGAGGTATCCCCTGTCATAACACATAAAGAAAGGACCGGGAAGTATTGATATAAGCCGTGAATGTAGTTATTCTTTCAATATCAGCAAAAACATCCTCCAGAAAACAGAATGTTTGGGGAAGACCAGTGAAAACAACTTTTCAAGTTATTACAGCGGGATCGAGGAAAGTGCATCTAAGCCTTCTCTTGTCATTGCTTATCTGCCCGACATTAGAGCAGTAAGCAATCAAAGCTCTTCCTGCTTCTTTACCAAGTAACTAGGTAAGTACTGAGGCTTTAGTGTCATTATCATCCCTGCTTAATATTTCTAATGAAATAAAACAATTGCCAATCCATGCGTCTGCTCATAAAACAGTCAAATTTAGAATTAGTAGTGCCCTCCCAAAGGGTTCCATGTGACAATGTCCCCTGGGAAAAAGTCGCCATGCAGGTGACCTTTTTCCCTGCATCCCTAAAGGCCTTCCCCACATATTCTAGGAAGGGTAACTTTTTGTCTATTCTAACTCCAGTAATAGAATATTTGTGGACGTGCTTGACTTTCGTGGGAGGGCACATTTGGGAAAATGTCAGCCCCTGGAGACCTTTTCCCAGGAGACTAAGAAAAATCTATTGGCAAATCCTTACAACGAATTACAGAAAGAGTGTGGAATAGCGTATTCAAAATAAAGAAGAAAGTGTTCACAAATAATAAGTCAGGATGTGATTGCCTCGAGGTCTCCCTTTCCCACGTTTTTTAGCACGGGACAAGGTGGGCCATTTGGAGCACAGCACATGCACAAGCCTTCCTAGCACGAGATAACAGTTCTGTATCAGCTATCAGGTTCTTCGATGGTTAAGCCTCTTTTCAATAACAAGTCTCTTCGCCTTCAAGGCCAGATGCTCTCAACAAACAAACATAAACGTTCTGTTCTACAAACACTTAAGGTAATGGCTTCACCTCTGGAACCCCTTCTTCTGGGCGCAGACCCTTCAAAAATTGTATTCAACAAATTCACAAGACAGTTCCCTCCTCGGTGAACCTTGGGTGATAGCTTTCTGCCCCTGGATCTCCCTCGGCCAGGCTCGGATCCCAAATGACAAGGGGAAAACGTTGCTTCCCATTGTTTTGCAATACTTATTGCTTTCACACATCTTTATGTATTTTTAAACAGGTTCTCATCTTTTGCCCCTGGTAGTCGACTTCCCTCTGCTGGGTTCACTCTCGTCGACACTTGTAACACACTGTTCGTGTACACCCCTTTTGTCGGGATCACTCCTTTTAACACATTATTTTGGATTGTTGGTATCCCTCTGGCGGGCTCACTCTTGTAGCCTTAACCAACAATTCCTCATGGGATTTTTTAGACTCGGCCCCTTTTCATTAACACCCCTCGTCCGGGATTCACTCTTGCTAATTTCCACAAAACACAGTTCATGTGCTAATTTTCAACATGCAGGATTCACTTCTCTTAGCCTTCACAATACTCAGTCAAAGGCTTTCAACGGTACAGATGATTTTACAAGACCCCTGTATGACCACTTTCACCATTCTTTGCCTCTTCCCAAGGCCTTCTGGTTATGGTAGTCTTTTACCATTGGGTAATTGCCCTGAGATTCTCGAGTGAGCAACCACGTGGTGCTGTACTCCTCTAATGCTGGTTTCCGCCATTTCAAAATATTAACAGTTACGCCATGCCGTCTGCCTTGTTTGCCCTGTGCTCTTGTGCTCCACCTTTTATCCCTGTGGTGAAGGGAAAGGGCTGTCAGGTGTGTGTGATTCTGGTCAATTGCCTGACTTTACCTGACCCTTGTATTGGGACAAGTCAGGTAAACGGCCCTGGTGTTTGTCCGTTGTCTTTCGTGTTGTGTGAAAGTGTTTGTGTGGAAAAGGGGGTGGGGGCAGTATTTTGGAATATCCTACGGGGTAGCCTGGGGAAAAGGTGTTGAAAGAAGAAAGGGGATACTGCGTATTCCCCGTCGGTGTCCCACTCGCACTCCCCAAGGACCCCAATCCATGTGATCCTCCCTCACTGGTCCACCCCCAGGAACAGGATCCAATAGCGGTGGCTGTGTCCTGGCCACCTGGATAAGAGGTCCCTGGGGACTAGCCAGGGAGACACCGTCAGGTTTCTCACAATGGATACCTCCCAAAGGTATAGTTAGCAGGTCTATCAGGGAGAATCCTTCCATTAATTAGACACACGATTCGACTAAGAACAGGGGGAAAGCGAGTCCTCTTCAATCTACTCATTTTTTATTATGTGTGAAGATCTGCGGTAGACAAAGTGCCGAAAATGTTACACAATGTCTTCAAGGATTCCCCCTCCTAACAGAAGGCGTGTACTCCTAATCCCCACAAGATGGGAGTCAGACTCCAGGATAGACACAAAAACGTCTTTAAGCTGTATAACGTGAGGCCATCACTTTTACAAAAAAAAAGGATTATAGAAATTCAGAACTTCCAAGAGTACGTCAAAGCTAAAAATGCAGTTTGAGATAAAAGACATTCTCAGCATCAGCCTCCACCTGATTAGTCGTACCATTAAGTTGGAGGAAAAAAGAAAGTCAATAGCCTGCTGAGTTTCGACCACTCCAGATCTCCAGAGCAAGGGAATAATGGGACGGCAGGCTTTTAAGAAAAACAGCATCCCGGCTCAAAAGTAAGATGCCAAAAGCAGACACAAAGACTCACCCATCAAAAGAGCTAGAATGAATTCCAGGCATATTTTATGTTAAAATCATCATATTCTTATTATGCTAAATGAATTCTACAGACACTGGAGTAATAAAGGTGCCGCTAATAACCCCAGGCACCATCATCTTTTATTCCAATGAACTCAATGTTCACACCAGTCCCAGATCAGTGTATCCCATCCCAGCCACTCAGTTGTAAAATCAGTTTCTTAATGAGAATGCCTCTCTATCAGACAGAATATTGCTCTCTTGACTAGAAAAGTGACCTGTGCTCAGGAAATGGACACCATTGCTGCCCCAGCACTTGCTCTACAGGCTGGACGCCATATCCTGTAACCTCTGCTGGATATAGTTATGGCACACATAGCTCCCATTCGCAAAGCAGTTAGACACATCCTAATTTATTTATTTTTATTTTATTTTATTTGAATTTATAAAGCGCACAGCGGCCCCTAGGCATCGTGGCGCTGTTACAGAGTGTTCACTTAATAACACAGTATACAAGTTATAGCTTTTCAGATGCAATAGTATAGGTTAAACATGGCATAGCTGGTGGTGTTCCAAGGTTACAAGAGAACAATTGGTTGAAGGTAATACATTCGTTCCTAGACTAGCTAATGACAGATTCGAACAGTGCACTTGTGTCTCAGCAGTTGTTAACAGCATGTGACCCACTTCCTAATGTGATGTGCTACGCTCGATAACTCTCATGCTGTTGGCTTTGTTAACTGCTACTTGTGCTACAAGCCACTACCTTCACCCTCAGTGAGAAGCTGGGGCTGTTGGCCCCCACCTCCAGCATGTACTGTGATGGCAAGATACTGACACAAGGTTCCGCGTAGTCATAGCCAATTGAAATTAACATGATGGATGGGGGTAGACTGACCAACGGAAGGTTTTTACAGACAAAGAGTCTTTCTTTGTTGACCATGCAGGAGAACATGGGTGGAGCTAAAGCAGCCAGGGATCTTTGATTAAGTTAAGGTTGTTTCCACCATCTCGAACAACTAATTCTACATGATGTGCTCTGCACCAAAGTGACTCCCTCCATACTATGGTCTACAAAAGTACCCTACCGGAACCCGCCCTTACTTGTGAAGCTAAGCTGGACAAGCATTCCAGGAGTTTCAAAGTATCCAGGGAAATTCGGAGGCATGTGCAGGTGGGGCCTATACAGTTATCTGCAAGACTTGTCTCCTCCGCAACCCAATCTACACTTCTTGCCATAAGGATGTGCTGACTCACTGCTAATGCAAGACTATTGTTACTAATACAATGAACTGACTTGGCAATCAAAGAGATAGTTGACTCCATGCAACCTGCACCTAACTCTGGAAGTTGTGTGGGTTAAAATAACTGTCAGAGGGGGTAGCCATTTGCCGCCAATACTAACCACCCCAACCTTCAACCATACAAGCCCTCATAGCAGCATCTGCGTCACCACCGAAGAACCACAAAAATTAAAGACCCTCAACTATTATTGACCTTCAATGATTGGGCTGCAGATTTTAGGACAGTAACTATTCGCTCAGTTACCCCAACTAGTGAAGCCAGGTCATTTTTGGGCAGGAACTTCACATGGGGCTGTAACATTAGTTCAACCACCAACTCAGATTCAGAAGCAGTGAATGGGTATGGGTAGTTTGACATGTTGGCAGAATAGAATAACTACAGTATTGACCCTCTGCAGGAGTAAAAGGATGTGTAGTGGCTAAACCTCCTGCCTAGCCCACACACATCTACAAGGATCAGAGATATACCTCCTAAGCCTTCTGTGGTAACGTGGGCCGAGTGAAGGCTATTTTCTAACAAGGGGTGTGAATGTGATCGAGTAGCAATCCAAACAGCAAATTGACATAGTTGCAAAATAAAAGAATGTCCAACCAAAGTTCTATAACAATATAAATACTTTACTTACGAAATTAATTGTAGAAACAATTGTTACGAGCACTAGTAAAAACCCACAGCTGTAAAAGAAAGACAAAGAAATGCAGAATATAATATGGCTTTCTCCCCCATTGTGGGGGGCGGACATGGCCTTTAACAGCCCACCAGTCCGAGCTTAGGCAGGCCCGAGCTAAATGAGGGTCTGGGGGAGGAATGTGGGCCGTTAAAGCCCATATCTGCCACCAAAAGTGGGGATGAAAGGTTCCCCCGCCCAGGATTTATCCGGGGTGCAAATTGTTTCATTTATTTTCTCAGGAGATAGTCTGTGCAAGCAACACCAGTCTCCCGAGAAATAAAAATATGCCCGCCAGCATAGTAAAAAGGGAGTTCGTCCCTTTTCCATTTCCACGGTGGCAGCCAGCAGGGGGACGAGCCCCGGGATCGGAGAACAAAAATGAAGATGGCATTACCCGGGGAAGTGCCTCGGGTTGCTGGAAACAATGAGCAGAGAATGTGTATTCTTGTCTGTTGTTCCAGCCACCTGAATGGCTCAGCGCCCTTCTCCGAGTGTGAATGATGCATCATTCTGTGAATAAGCAGGGAGGAAAAATCGGGCAAGAAATGCAACAAGAAATTCAAAAAGGGGTTTTTTCCCAGTGGAAAAAATGCAAAAGGGTCCTAGCCAGTCTCTTCAGCCCCAAATGGTAGACTTGTGGGATAGGGGCAGTCCAAATTACCAAGCAGTTATTCATATGGTTAGAATCAGGTCTGACGACATGGAGTCAAGTTGATAAGAGAGGCGATTTCAAGTGGGTTCTTCGTGCAGTTTCGGGCGGCATTAAGCAATGCAGGGCAAATGGATCAATAGGAGTGGTTTGCAGATTGAGGCCCTCATTACAACACCGAGGCTAAACCATGGCGCTATTAGCACCATGGTTGGTGCCGGTGTTGTAACGGGTCCGCCATGGTTCAATGGGGAATTACCACCCCATTCCAAGGTTGGCGGGGTGGTAATTCCCCATTGAACCATGGCCCTTCCCCATTCCAATTTTTGCCCCATAGGGTTCTATGGGAATGGGGAAGGCGCTAAGTATGGTACTGCAAATTGCAGTACCGTACTTAGCACCAGGGTCCCTTTGCGGGTCCCTACTTTAACGTCTGGTGTAGACCAGCCGTTAAGGTCAGGTCCCGCAAAGGGACCTCGTAGTAAGGCGCTAAGTGTTTAACGGCGCTGCAGCCTTTTACGGCGCCGTTAAACACTTAGCGCCAGGGTCGTAATGAGGCCCAGAGTGTGTTTCGAGACAAAGTCATGGCGTGTGATGCTTGATGAAAACACTAAGTGCATAGGGTGCTGGTACTCAAGCTGGACAAGTGACGAGGCTCTGCCGAGGGGTCTAGCGTCAAGCCAATTCAATAATGTGAACACAGTTATTCAGAGTCAAGGGAGTGCCAAAGGCAGCACCAGCGGTTCCCGTTGGGTAGATGAGGTCAAACATGGTTCAAAGGTAGCTCGAAGTGGTTCAAAATCAAAAACAGCGATCATGGTTGTTCTGGCTCTCAGCCTGCTTTAATGAGACCAATCCTTGTCCTAGCGATTATTGGTCCTTGCCTTCTTGCATCATACCCAAAGTGATTTGTACTAAAAGAAGTGGAGGAGTCAGGATGGAAAGAGAGGTGCAGAGAGAAAAAAGGTGGTGCACTTTTTCCCCAACTGCGCTGTGCTTCCTCTGTCTCAGACCCACAGCTTCAAAGACTCTTTGATTTGCAACACCCTGGTCTGACTGAGGTAAGTCCTTTTGTGTAGGTTTTGCACTTTGTTTCCTGTTTCCCAGGACAGCTCGTGCTAAGGGTCTGTCTTGTTGGAAGAAGGTATTAATCAACCTCACAAAGGATCAAAAGAGGCAGCCCCTACTGATATTTCTGGGTGCGCCGGGGCCAGCCAGCCAGCCAGCCAGGCACATAGCTGGCTCTTACTCAAAGTATTGACACATGCATGCTTTAGATCAGGTGTGACTTTAATAATAAGATGAACTACCAGCCTCCATCCCCCAAAATCAGGTATGGCTTAAGTTCAAAGGTTAAACTGCCATCAAGATGGCCATTTCTTATAATTATGTAGTTTTGGAATAGAGGTGCAGAGTTTCTCCTGTGACATCTGAACCTGCTCTGTGCCACTTCCGCTGCAGGCTTATATCTCTAATGTGTAAAGCCTGTTCTTTGGCTATGCTACCAAGATAAGTTGTGGTAAATGTTTGGGCATAGCGCATTAGATAGGAGATAGCATCTTATCTGCCTGGTACTTGTACTTTGTCTGGCCTGAATAGGATTTTTCAAAAAAAGCAGTAAACCCTTCCATCACCAAGTGAAAGGGAATACCACCCTGCCCTAAGCAACCATCAGAAGACACTGCACACTACACACTTAAATCCCTGCATATTCCCCGGTCAGAATGCTGCAATGAAAAGCAGAGGCGAACATTCAGAATTGGGAAGATAGCAGAAAGGGTAAAGTAGAAAACAAATATTTCTCTAACATAATCCACTCCATTGGACCAGGGTAAAGCTCCTCTTGCCAAGAGGCTAGCAGCAACACCAGGTCATCATGAGAATAAAAATGTTCGGACATCCCTAATGCATGTGCTGTTATTGAACTTGTTAACAGAATAACAGGAAAATATTTTCAACCATTTGAAAAATATAAATGCTCCCAAAATTAAATTTTAAGGTGCATTTAGGAGGCACATGGCGTCCTTTCGCACACATCATAGAAAAATAAAAAAAACAGAAATAACAATATGGTCAACTCACACTTAAATCAACTAATACATAGAAAAATATCATGCCTTCATAAAACATAATTTAAAAAAGTACCATTTCATAGTAAATAATAAACCTAAGAGAAACTAGTGAAGAATGTGTAGAAAGAATTCACTTTGAGCCAGACTTGGAATCCCGCAGCCGTGATGATGTAAGATTCTGCCAAGAATAATGCTCTCCAGATCTGGTCAGAGCTGTAGTTACCAAATGTTACCAAATATGGTATACACCTTTAAATAGAGGACCAGGATGGAAGAACAATCGATCAACACATGCCGGGCGGTTTCTACTCGTGTAAGGCATATTCGACATATGCGCTCGTCTCTATTAATTCCCTGCAAAGCCCCAGCGTTTGCTAATACTGGGAGAAGATCAACACTTAGGCAAAGAATAAAATGTATTAGTGCCGAGAGGCGAAGCATAGTGAAATATGTTCTCAGGGATTCCCCAAATATGCCCTGGCCAGTGTATTCTACATATTTGTGTTTTTAGGCCAGACTGTTCAGGGAAATGCAACGTTCAAAGATACTGTGTAGAGGAGGTCCCAAATATGGCCTGCACTCCAGCCACCCATGTTGAGACTCCAGAAGCATACTTGCCAAGATATGTGACGTATAAGGAGCAAATAAACCAACAGAGAGCCACAGTAGGGCTCTGTCTAGTGCCCATCAGAAGGACTTGTATATCTATTGAAGCGCCAATAACCAGACAACCATGGGCAGCACGGTATCCATTCAGGTAACCATACCAGCAGTTGACACGAAATGAAGACTACTTACAAACTGTCCCCGAAGAGACCCAAAGGGCCTTAATCGAAGGCAAATGCTGAACAACACAAGGGCCCGGACAGATGCACCAACAAACAAAACACGGATCAAAAGAAGTCACACAAAGATGATATGTCATGAATAATGACGTAATGCACATTGAAGAAGAGACGATATTGAAATAAAAGGAGACGTAACCAGGATTGAGTTATGCTAATGGCTAAATGCCTGTAAATAGGCTTGGAACGCAAGAAGCTAAGGAAACGATACTGCTTGCAATGCTTAGTAGAAGGATAGAACGGCAAGCGCCAACTATATATCTACCTCAAGAAGCACATTATATAAGTGTGACTCCATTTTGTAAACTCAGAATTAAGCCCTGGACGGTAAAGGACAAACAGGCCAAGATTCACATACTAGCTTAAAGCCAGACAAAGAGCAGAATCGAAACTCAGCAAGAAGCGGCTCATGCCTAGGAATTCGAGGTCAACTCCAGGAAGGAAGGAGAGCGGCAACTTCGAAGAAACGAAACTTAAGAGCATAGAAGCCTGCCCCGTGAAGGTCGAGATAAGGAGGCCCGGCAGGTGGCGAGGCTGGACAAAGGAATCAAATACTCAAATTGAGAGAGAATGAAGCAGATTCACGGTGAACTGACACGTGATCAGCCAAGTGCAAAGAGGTACCAACGTCTGATGTCACCCAAAGCAGAGGGTGCCATAACTTTTCCTGATAAGAAGCTACAGTTTCGGGGCCAACCTCAGCCAACTAATTGACACATAGCCCTAGGGCGCTGATTGATGGAAGGGACGCAGGGTGAATCTTGGGGCACTTCGCATCTGGATGTCCGTTCTGCATGCTGCTAAATAAAGTGGAGATTTATGCCCAGGGGTGTAACCCATCCAATCACAATGGACCAAATAATCTAGGGTCCTATAGCTAGTAGAACCAATGAGACGTCGTATTTGTAGTGACATCTAATCATGAGTGACGTAGAGGGATGGGCCCACCCTGGGCCCACCCGGATGGGCCCACCCGATAAGAGTTATCCAATCCTCACACTGTGTTTCCATATACAGATATAGCACCTATATTAAAGTTACCTTTTCTGACCAATATAATTGCATAACAAACTTTGGAGTGTTACACGTCAATGATGATGAGAATTTGCTATAAACGTTACTGTTTGCATGAAGAATTTGGAATTTGAAGTGAGACAGGCGATCGCATCTCTGTTGATTTCCATTTGTTTCCCTGTTTTTTGCACTTGTCATTAAATGGACTTCCCTTTGGCAAACCATTGACTTGTCCTTATTGATTGGTGTTGGGGTAAGAGAACCCTGCACCTCATCCTCCTTAAGGTGCAGCTATCTCGTCATAAAGTACTGGAGGGCGAGCTCTGAATCTCATGGGCCCGTTCAGAGGTTGCTCCGTCCTCCTGTACACTTGGTAGCAGAGGATGGTTTTGACCATCAACTAGTGAATTTTGATTATTGATAAGACACCTATTGACCGTCGACACAAAGTAACTCTAGGTATTCGGCAATATCACGAGACCATCGCCATTCGGCTGAGTAGACTGAGAAGCTTTCCGTGGACAATGATAGTGTAAGTTCATCAAAAAACTGCAGTGGGTCTGAAGGAACCTGCCTTTCAAAGCATAACCCTTCTCATTCCTATGGGCAGCCGATCGGACGAAAAGACCGAAGGAGGCGGTAAAGGAGGTGGTGATCCCGAGGAGTCACAGAGGAATGATGCGAGCGGTGAGTGAAACAAAAAATTGATGCTTTGGCAAATGTCCTTAGGCATTAGAACAAGTAAGGGAAAAGGTAACAGAGGGAGGTGGAGAAAAACAAAATAGTCAGAAGTAGAGAAGACTGTATGTATATAAGGGGTAATGACTCTAGAATAACTGAATAAAAGAGAGTATACCAGGCTGGACACCTGAGATAAAGGGAAAGGATACCGGGGTGAACACCTGAGATAAAGGGAGAGGATACCGGGAGAGACACCCGAGAGAAAAGAGACAGGATACCGGGGCGGACAACCGAGAAGAGAGAGGATACGCCTTGTTCCTGCGCTTTCATATAGCGGTCAGAAGAAACGTGAACTCATAGTCCCACATAATAGGGAAAAATGTGGCTACTACGAGGATTAAAGACGTTGAAAAAGGAGTTTGTTTAAACTCTATGTCGGGGTATTGATTAGAAGGCAGAGATCTGTGTCCAGCTGGTGTCTGTCAAGTTTGGTTAACGTCTGTCATGCATGTTCTGTTGATATGTCATGTGTAAAGAAATGTGTCTCATTGATGTTTAAAATTGAGTAGGGGTTTTACGCGATTCTGTAGTAGAGAGGGAATCGCACATCCATTGATGTTCTTGAATGAATTGGTGAGAAAGAAATTTGGTGGGAAAGAATTGGATTGGAGCTTGCGATATCTGGTGCTCGCTCATATTGTTGGGTGTGGTGAAGTTGCATGAAAGTATTGCTAGTATAGATTTAAGCATGGAAGATATTACTCCGTTAGCTCATTTATGTAAACAATTGCCTAAACATGCACCATAATACAGAGTGGGTTAAGGGTACCGCCCACAAGATGTTTATGCCATGGCCACAAGACGGGTTCTTATCTAAAGCCGTTTTACAACATATAATGACTTATTTGCATGCCACATATACAGGCAAAAAACTAGAGAAACGCCTCGCTGTTCTAGAACTTTGGAAAATGTTCGAACAGGCGAAAGAAGAAGAGCCATCTGCAGACGGGATATTAAATGTGTGCAGAGAGGGGGGTGAGACGCCTACTGTGCCACCTGCCCCGCTTGAAATAGAAACCGAGGGAAGTAAGTCAGAGGGACTCTACCCATTAAGAGAGCTCAAGGCAGCTATGGGGTACAGCAACCCTGCATATGAGTCACTTATGTACAGTAGTGATGAAATTAAGGGGAAGGATCAGGATAAAAATCTTGCCTCCGCAGTCCCAAGGGACAAGGAGAGACGCGATGATGAGAGGAAGGATCAGGCACAGACAAGTGCACCTCTCGATAAAGAGAGAGAGGGAACGAAATGGAAAGGAAGTGAAGACAGAACTGATGGGATAGCATTCGTGAAAGACGAATGGATGGGAGGACAGATATTGTTGAAACTCGATGGAAAAGGAAGTGATGATGTGAGACCAAGGGAGAGGTCTGATGAGACACAGGGAAGGGAAAAGGAGAAGGAAAGGGAAATAAGGGATGAAAGGATAAAAAGGAAAGATAGGCTAAGGCAAGAACAGCTATATCGCGAAGAGCAAGAAAAACAGCTTGATCGCAAACAGAAGGCAGCCTATGACCAGTACAGACAGCATCAGAAAAGGTTGGAAGAAGAGCAAAGAGTATGTGAAAAAAGGATGAAGAGACGAAAAGATGAGGAAATTTAAAGGGCAGATGAACGTAGAAATGAAAGGAGAAGGGAAGACGATAAGGTCAGAGAAGAAGCGAGGAACACAAAGAATTCGATGATGATATCGAACGTAAGCGTAGACAGAGAGCACGCAATCTCGAATATCTGGAGCGGGAAGTTAAAAAACCCAATCCTGTTGTAGAATGGGAAGACATAGAAGAATTCTTCCCTGCATACGATTCAGTACCAGGAACGAGTGGGGCAAATATTGAAGATGACTTCGACAACAGAAGCATCGGGGAAACGATCGATAAGATATATGATGAGATGGGGTTAGAACGAATATCTTAAGGCGAGGGGGAAGACGAGCGCTTGGATAGCACTCAACTGTATGACGCGGAGGAAGTCATTGGAAGCAGCGGGAGCAGGAGACTGTCCTTGGACTGACCAGAAATCAGTAAAACTGATGATGACGCAAGAAGTTGCGCGAATTGGGAACGATTGGCGTCCGACTCCGGAGAGGATAGAGTGCGAGACAAATGAAGAAGGGAGACAGTGCGAAAAGTGGCTCCCAAGGCACAGGGGGGTGAGATGGTCAGTCGCTAGCGAGTCCGCACCTAAGGCATCAGAATATACATCACAGTCTAACCGACACAAAGGGACACCCCATGGTCAGAGGGGGGTGTCAGCGCCCGCCTTTGTGGACAGGTTGAGGACATGGCCAGGAAGACGGCGATGCAGGAATATTACCCCAGCTGCAGATATGAGAACTATGGGGAAAAACAAGGAAGTCTGTGCATTCCAATTCCCGCTGTTAGAAAAGGGGGGAGCAAGACCGCAATATATTCCATGGCCACACATGGACCGAGAGAACTTAAAAAACAAACTTCCAATGTTGACTTCGGGAGCTGGGAAGAGGATACATGAGTTAGAAAAGATGACAGGGGGAGTCACGTTAGCTATCGGGGACATTAAAGGTCTCCTGATCACAAATACTTGGTGAGACGATGTGTGGGCACGGGCTGGGTACCCTGGTGTTACTACAATTAACACTGCTCACGACGGAGCGCCATTCAACAATTGCAGAGCAGCAGTATGGAAAGCGCTATGAATGCTTTACCCAGACACTTCCGACATGGGAGATATAATGACTCGCAAAATGAAGGAGTCAGGAGATCTGCTGATTTATATCCAGAATTCCCAAGACGCGTGGATGCTTGAAACACATGAATCTTTGACAAAATTCATACCTGTGTTTTACCACATTTTATGCCAAGGGTTGCCAAAACCAGTGCAGAAGCAACTCAAGAAATTGGTAGGAGTTGAGGCCAAACCTTGGGCTGAAATACAGCTGACTATCGCACACTACTGTAGATTGTTACAAGAAAAGAATCAGAAAAAAGAGGCAACTCGAAAAGGTGAGGAAGCGAAGATGGTGCAAAAGAAATTGTCTAAGTACGCTCTTGAAGGAGCCATGCTAACTAGCCCGGCTGAACAAATTACACAGCAGATCAATAATCTGCAGCAGAATAATCACGGCAGCACTGGGTTTTACCCCAGGGTAAGAGGATTTAGAGGAAGGGTATGGAAGAGTTATCAAGGAGGTTTCCAAGGGAACCAAGGAGGTTTTATAGACGTGCTAATGGGCAACACAGATACGGCATACAGACAAATAGCCCGACCACCGTCAGTATGTTGGCTGTGCGGAATGAGGGCATTTAGCGCGCTCGTGCAGAAGCCAAGGTGCGTGGCAAAATGGCCAAGGAATGGGAGCAGGCACGGTGAATCCGCCTGCAATCTCCCAACAGAGCAGTGCACAGAATCACACAGTGCAGCACGGTGCGCAGCAGGGGGTTCAACCCCCTAGCATGGGGAATTTGCCACAAGGGCAATTCCAACAGGCACCACTGCAACCTCCATAGGGCACAAACTCTGCTAGGGGAGGCAGCCCCGGGAATGGAGAAAATCCACAAGTATACAGTGGACCGAATTTATGCATGAATTAGGACAGCTCACTGGGAACCCTTATGTGCTCTTTCCTATCAGTGACTCCAGACCCTAATAGGGAACCTAGGGTGAATGTCACCATAGGGGGTAAAGAATATTCCTTCTTAGTTGACACGGGGGCAACACGCTCATGCATATGAGAAGGCAAGTTTTCCATAGGAGAGTACGAAATGAATGTACCTTTATTATATTCACGTCAGACACCAGTGAACATTTTGGGTCGAGATTTGATGACAAACTTGAATATGACCATCTCGTTTACAGTGGAGGGCATATGCTCTGCTCCAGGAATGCATTATTCAAACGTGTGCGAAATAATAAGGGCATACTCAGGGCACATAGCCATGAGGACTGCGGCTCTTGAGCCAGAGGTCTTCGCATATGGCATGCGTGTGCTTATGGCAGGATTGCCAGGCCTCGTAGATAGAACTATGAGAACCCCGGATGAGTTTCTATTCAGACCAAGAATACCAATGAATGAAGAGGAGGGGCAAGTATTTCCCTTGATTATACATAGTGCAGCAGTACGAGGGAAGGTAGCATTGGTTGAAGGATACGATGATGAAGGCAGACAATGGTGTGCAATCGTCACCATTGAAGAGGGGTATCGAGTGACTGACGTCACAGACGACGATTTGTTTGAAGAACAACCTGACTTAGAAGAAATGAGGGTGGAAGTGAGTCTCACATTTTGGGTGAAAATGATCAAAAGAGAAGTGCCTCAGAGAATGATGTTGGCACTGACACGTTCGGAATACTTTGATGACGACATGGCCCAGGTGCCTGTCTCAGTATGGACCACAGCACCTTATGACGTAGGCCTCCTAAAGGGGGTGGGAGAAGTGAAAATTAAACTGAAGTCAGGAGCAATTTTACCAAAAGCGTGACAATATCCAATGTCCAGGGAGGCGGATGAAGGAATCGCGAAGACAATTTCGCCCATCATGGACTAGGGCATTCTAGTGATGTCAGAGTCACCCTGTAACATGGTGATCTATCCTGTCAAAAAATCAAAGGGAGGGTCTTTGCGTTTAATCCAAGATTTGAGAGCATTAAACAATATTATTGAAGCCGAGTTCCCTCTAGTCCCTAATCCGTCTACAATTTTGTGTAACATACCTGTCGAGGAAAATTATTTCACTGTGATTGACTTGAAAAATGCCTTTTTCTCAATCCTGTTGCACTGTGATTCACAAGATCTGACATCATTCACATTCAGACAAATGCGTCTGAAAAGCACGAGGTTGCCACAGGGGTACTGCGAGTTCCCGTCCATCTTTAACAGAGTCCTTCAGATGGACCTGAGCAATATTGCAGTAGAAAGTGTTGTCTTGCAGTATGTGGATGACATTCTAATCTGCAGCACAACATAAGTACAATGCAGGCGTGATTCTGTTCAGCTACTGACTATACTGGCTGAGAAAGGCTATAAGGCTGACAAGGAAAAACTGCAATATTGTCAACAGGAGGTGCTGTACATAGGCCAGTTAATTTCGCATGAGGGGAAAAAGGTAACCCCAGAAAGGGCTGAAGCTATCATGAGCACGGCGAAGCCACTCATGGTAAAGCATATGCAGAACTTTCTAGGCCTATGCAATTATGTTAGAGCATGGGTCTTTGATTACAGCTCATATACCAAGCCCTTGCTCCAGGCCCTAAAGAAGGCCCAGGTGACAAAGGAAAAGATTGAATGGACTGAGACAATGGAAAAGGGGTTTACAGAACTCAAGAGAACGATTTGTACAGCTCCAGTTCTCAGGATTCCTAATTATGCAGAGGAATTCTACCTGTTCTCGCACACAAATGGCAGCGTTATGATGGCAGTGCTCGCTCAAAGAACCTTGTTGGGGTACAAGCCCCTGGCGTATTACAGCGGGAATCTGGACCCCATAATGAGAGGCCAGTTCCCATGCAAACAAAGCTTAGCTGCCGCAGCGTTCGCCATAGAGAAAGCGACAACAATTGTAATGGGATGTTCCATGACGTTATAGGTCGAGCACTCATTATTTGCCATCTTAGAGAAACCAAAGGGTACGTTGACATCTCAAAGAAACTCTGCCTATGAGGTTATCATATTAAATCCATCGATCAAAATAGTTCGATGTAAAACAGTAATCCCAGCTACGTTCATAACTGAGCCAGTCACTGAGGGAGAGCCGATACATGACTGTGCAAACTATGAAGAATTCTATGATGAAATCCCCAGGGTAAAAGAAAATGCCCTGGCGGGAGGCGAGATCGTTTTCATTGATGGTTCTTCAAGAATCGACCAAGAAGACGGACACAGATATACAGGCATTGCCGTAATGAAAAACATAGCGAACAGAGAATTTCAAGTACTCGTCAGTGCATGAATATCATCTCAATACTCAGCACAGGCTGCAGAGTTACTGGCGTTGATACTCGCCATTGAGAATCACGCAGACCAAGAAGTAACTGTGTATAGTGACTCCGCCTATGTGACGTCCACAGTGCACGCGGGCCTAGCACGCTGGAAAAGGAGGGGCTACCTTCGAGCAGACAACACGCCAGTGCAGCACGCAGCCTTATTGAACAGGCTGATTAAGGCACTACAGCTCCCAGTGGGCATAGGGATTGTGAAATGCGCTGCCCATACTCATGGGACAGATTTCGTGTCACGCGGAAACCACGCAGCAGACACGGAAGCCAAGCATATGGCATCCAAAGATGAAACGATTATGGAAGTAGAAGTGGCGTGCATCCATGAATGGATGATGATAGCACGAGCCACACCAGAAGCCTATAGCAATATGGGGCAGACACAACTGATGGAACTCCAAGGGTAGGCACCTCAGGACAAAAAGAACCTGTGGAAACGTTGAGGGTGTTCTTTAAACCCCTCTGACGAATTGTGGTGACAAGACAGCACTGGTAAACCAGTAATACCTGTAGCCCTACTAAAAATAGCACTGGAACAGTTGCATTACCCATTTCACATGTCAAAAGAGAATCTAGCAGCAACACACGCGTAAGACTGGTTTATACCGAATTTAGCTGAGCATGTTGCATTCTCCATGGTGAACTGCATAATCTGCCAGCAATTCACCACTGGGCACACATTTAAAGTAGTGAGAGGAGTCATCCCCCGGCCAAATGGGCCTTTTCAGCACTTACACATCGACTACGTCGACATGATTCAAGTGTGTAACCGGTACAGGTACTTAATTGTTGTGGTGTGTCCATTCTCTAGATGGATAGAAGCAGGTCCTTGTACACACCCAGACTCAACCTGTGCTGCCAAAATGTTCTCTAGATGGGGGGTGTGTGAGGTGATGAGGTCAGACAATACGGCTCATTTTGTAAACACAGTCTTTGAACAGATCAGCTTGTTGCTTGGCATAAAGCACAAGTTCTCGTCGGCGTATCATCCGGAAGATAATGGCATATGCGAGAGGCTCAACGGCTTGTTAAAGGAAAGGATAGCCAAGTTGAAGCTTACTCTAAAGAGGGGATGGTTGCACTGCCTTCCACTGCCATTGTATGATCTTCAGAACCAACCAGGCTCCGACCATCATTTTACGACGCATGAGATAGTCACAGGAAGAAGAATGAGTACCACTCTTACCCCCCGAAATAGAGCTAGATGTGATGCCCAGTCAACCTGAGAGGTCCTGGGAACCGAGTTGCAAGAGTATCTGAACTGCATGACATCCAGCCTTACTATCATTTCAGACCAACTACAGCGACGATGAAAAGGGTGCAGCACAGCCCAAAACGCAGCAGGAGATGCTGAAACAGACGCAGTTCAAGGTTTATGTACGCCATTCATCTTCCCTGGAGATTCCGTGTTGGTAAAAAACCACACAAGGAAAAGGTGGGACTAGCCAAGATTCAATGGCTTTTTCATCGTATAGGACTGCACACCATCAGCGGTAAACTTGCAGGGCAGGAGACCATGGATTTTTCTAAATGACATTAAGCCCTATATCAGAGCAAGCCCTCAAGCTGCACCCCACCGCGAAGAGATCACAGACGACAGGGAAGAACCTCAGCACATGCAGATGAGATCTGCGATGAGGAAGAAGGATGCATGAGCTGCAAAGCCAAGACAAAGAACACGTTTGCAAGTTGTGGCTTAAACGGGACATTTCCTCTAAGCAAAAGAGGGGCTAAGGACATAACGGACACTGTGTGCATCCTAGTTGCAGTGTGAAAAGACAATTGCGCATCTAAACCACAACATGGTTGTTGGCACGAACTCATAAATCAATCACACTGAAGCGTTGTTAAGAAAGCGAGACTCAAATAAACTGTGATCAAGGACTTCTGTCTAAAGAACTAAACGCAGCATCCTGACTCATTGAAGAGCAAGACATTGCTTTTAAGTATCTATGGTCTCACCTAGCAGAAATATCACAAGGGATGTACTGTCTTGTTTCCAGTTAGTACTAGAGACGTATCCGTCACTTGTAGGGAGAGTCACCAGTATCACAGACTTTATCCAAGATCCTGCAAACAAAAAAGTAATCTGGCAACTGCTGACTGTCATCGCGGAAGCCTTCATCGAGTTACCGGAATACAGTGATAAGGACACAAATGCTTCCACCACAGGCAATTATAGATGAACTCTTCTTTTGCATCATAGAGGGGTACTCAGCTATTGTCGGAAGAACCACAGACACGCTGACCTTCATTCGAGTTCCAACAAACACGGAACATTTGAACCAACTGTGGACTAAACTAAACTATTTAGTAGCAATCCACACAGCAGGAAAGTGTAGAGACTGTTCACATCAAAAGAAAATCCTGTGATCCAGAAACCAACAAAGCAGGACAAATGTCCCTGTCTCCTGAGGACAGCTGCCTGGCGCATAATGTCCTGTTTCGTCTAGTCACTGACTTTCCAGAAATGGTGGGAAGGCCTCCCTACATTGATGTCATCACCTTCATCAGAGATCCAGCTAATGTTGTGCATATGGGAACGCTCCTACATGGCATTATGCTCCAAGTGGAACTGTCCAACTTCCAAAGAGCGTATCTGAGGAGATTCCAGTGAAACCTTCTGCTGAGGGACAGATCCAGGAGACAGAGCAGAACTCTTCATCTTTCCGCCGAGGGACAGATCCAGGAGACAGAGGCAGAGCTTGTCATCTTTCCGCCGAGGGATAGATCATGGGAACAGAGACAAGAACTTCACCATTTTATTTTATTTTATTTTTTTACTTTGATTTTGATTGATTGCTATTTTTTCCATTTCTTCGCATTGAACAGGTTCCAGCATGTCCTCAGGACTGAAGCAAATTCGGGGGGGGGTGGAGTGGGAACTGACCTATTTTGAATATGCACAATGAATGTATCTAACCAAAGGTATTAGTCTAATCTTTTTCCATAGTCTAGCAAGGGAACTGTAACCGGTATCCAGAGACAATCGTCACCCGCAAGAAGGGGGACATTTGCAAAGCACCAGACACTTTATGATACAAACTTTCTAAGAAACAATAATCGAGAAGTGAGAAAAAATAGAACCTTGACATGTGCTATGATTGAAATGGGGGCCCAGAACAGTAACCTAGTCCTCCCACAAACAGAGGGGCGCCCCCGCCTCCCTGGAAGGTGATGCTGCCAATTGTCATACCGCATGATTATGTGTATATGTATAGTGATTATCATTGTCTTTCTGTCGTTAACGATCAGAACTGCATTCTTTATTGGTGCACAAAGCATTCCAATTTCAGCGCACCAGCTATATATTGTAAGCATGAATCCCACAAAAGCACCCAGACCCTATATAGTTATCCCAGTTCCAAGAAAATCTGATGATAAGGTAAGCGAAGTAAAAATGAATGTGATTAGAAGTCATACACACACACTTAAGCTAACGAATGAAGAGAAAAGCTGGAGACAGGATCAGAACGGAACAAATGAAAACATAGCACTGACCACTACACGCACCAACACACTAAATACACATGAAACTGGGCAAGTGTCAATGGCTGCAGAACCTCAGGCAAAGGCAGCAGAAGGCACAAGGCTGCCTACCGAACAATCAGTTCCAGAAAATGATGAAAGAGACCGAGAGGAGCCCAGTGAAGGGCTGACCAACGTAGACATAGCAAAAGCCCTCGCAAAGACAGAAGTGGCTACGAGAAAATGCACTGAAAGGACACTAATGTTGATAGATCATTTATTCCCGTTCATAGCCAGAGCGAAGAAACTACATGAGGAACTGAAAACTAAACTGACAAAGACTGGATTGACAAGCACACAAGTTCCAACCCAAGGGACAAGCATCAGACTGACCATACAGCCATATGCAGGACCAGTGTCAGACTGGATAACATAGGCACTTACACGCAGTAAAGAAAAGAAGCATGAGGACCAGGAAAGAGCAGACAGATTCATGTCCACTCGAATGGCACAGCTGAAAAAGCCTGCACCATGGACAGAAATGTATGAAAATCCTCCAGCACAAAAGAGTCATATAGACGCGTTTAGAGATGCATTTATAGCTAACTACAGGAAGACATTAAGAATCAAGAGAAGCCCACATGAAGATAACAATGAGCTAAACTATTACCTGGACAGCACAGCGCATCTGGGGAACAAAATTTGGTACCAGCACATGAAAGAAGTCGGGAGAAGGAAATCAGAGGAGATTGCTTTGTGTGTGCGCTCCTACCGTACAGCATGGGAAAATCCAAGATCTTTGTTGCTGTAGAAATTGATGTCCCGACAGCACACTGTTTGTCACACGTAGCAATGTGCAACACCAGAGGACAGTTTATAGGAAAAGATGCCTCACTGATATGGGCAACTGAAACAGCATATTCCGATGAAGATGATTATATCCAGGACATTAAGACAAGAAACAGAGCTCACACTAGGTATCATGTGATCAGGTATGAAAAGCCAGAAGTTAAAGGAACAGGAACAAGATGGGAGGTTAACCCGAGACTGAACATCCAAGGAAAAACTCCAGAAAAAGCCAAAATTTGGAAGAACAGAGGCCAAATGCAGATCTGGGGAACAGTGCTATCACCTGATGGATGGGAAGCAGGACTAGTGATATGCCGAGCCTGGATGGTCCTTGGAGCCTGGAAGGAAGCAATAGAAAACTCAAAAAACCTGTGCAAGCCACTGTGGCCAAAGTTGGTAAAGTTACTAACCTGGGTCGAAGATAGAGGGGGACCATTGCAGATAGTGCCACTGGAAAGCCCAAAATTGTGCTTCAGGAACAATGGCACAAGGAAGATGGGAGAGAATCAGAACTGCGGACGCATCTTTGAAGCTCCAGGTATGACTCACGGAACCGCAGTAATTATGGATCATTAGTGGGCGTGTGGATCCAAAGCATACATAAGGCTGCCGAGAAATTGGGGACGCATATGCACAATAGTGAACGTCCACGTCCCTGCACTAGTGATCCCGAAGAGTGACCTGAACATTGACAGCTTTCCAAAAGCAGATGCCCACCTGAGGAAAAGGAGGTCCGCAGAACTGGTATCCCTAATGAAGAGAGAAAAAAACTTTTCTGCCAAATCGGACATTCCGTGCAATCCCGTGTGAACACAGGCTCTTTAGCCTCACCTCATCAGTGTTCACAACGATCCTCATGCCATGGATCCAAGTTGGAGTAAATACTAAATGATTGCAGATAACCAGATGGGAGTTACTGCAGACCATTTACACTACCATAAAAGGATTCAATGCTATTAAGGAAGAACTCAGAGCAATCCGACTGATGACCCTCCAGAAAAGATATGTACCCTACATGATCACAGCGATGGATGGAGGTGTTTGCAAAAAAATCAGAGAATCGTGTTGCACATTTATACCTTTGCATGATGAAGAAAATGGAACCTTAACAGAAGCCATCAGAATGCTGACAAACCCACAGAACCAGATGATCAATGAAACTGACGAAGTTGATGATGACAGCTGGTTTGCAACATTATTTTCATGGGTCCCACAATGGATGGCAGACACATTCAAGTTTTTGGGAGCCCTGCTATTTATGATACTACTAGTATGTTGTATTATCAAGATAATCATCACACAATGCCAGAAAAGTGAAAAGAAAACCATTGGGATGAAGATCATGACTGACGTCAAACCAGGATGGAAGCCGAGAGACCTAACAGATGAAGAAATAAGAGACTTTGTGAAGGCCAGCAAATTTGTGCCAGAAGGAACAAAATGTGTGTATCCCAGAAGACGTAGACATTATGAAGGAAAATTGATCTATTGTAGCCCAAATGGTCAGTGTCAGCTTATGACCTGGAACAAAGATGAACATATAAAAACAGCAGGAAGCCTGAAAGGAGTGATAAAAATATGGACTCCAAAGAAACACGTTCACACCATCATGTACGAACCCAGAAGACGAAGAAGTGGATACAGAAGAACCAAGTAAGATTAATCCAAAGGAGGAAGCAGAAGTGGTTGATAAACCGACTAGAGGGGGGTGTGTAGAGGAGGTCCCAAATATGGCCTGCACTCCAGCCACCCATGTTGAGACTCCAGAAGCATACTCACCAAGATATGTGACATATAAGGAGCAAATAAACCAATAGAGAGCCACAGTAGGGCTCTGTCCAGTGCCCATCAGAAGGACTTGTATACCTATTGAAGTGCCAGTAACCAGACAACCATGGGCAGCACGGTATCCATTGAGACAACCATACCAGCAGTTGACACGAAATGAAGACTACTTACAAACTGTCCCCGAAGAGACCCAAAGGCCCTTAATCGAAGGCAAATGGTGAACAACACAAGGACAGACGCACAAACAAACAAAACACAGATCAAAAGAAGTCACACAAAGATGATCTGTCACAAATAATGACGTAATGATCATTAAAGAAGAGACGATATTGAAATAAAAGGTGACGTAACCAGGATTCAGTTATGCAAATGGCTAAATGCCTGTAAATAGGCTTGGAACACAAGAAGCTAAGGAAACGATACTGCTTGCAATGCTTAGTAGAAGGATAGAGTGGCAAGCGCCAACTATATATCTACCTCAAGAAGCACATTATACAAGTGCGACTCCATTTTGTAAATGCAGAATTAAGCCCTGGACGGTAAAGGACAAACAGGCCAAGATTCAGATACTAGCTCAAAGCCAGACAAAGAGCAGAATCAAAACTCAGCAAGAAGCGGCTCATGCCTAGTTATTCAAGGTCAACTCCAGGAAGGGAGGAGAGCGGCAACTTCGAAGAAACGAAACTTAACAGCATAGAATCCTGCCCCGTGAAGGTCGAGATAAGGAGGTCCGGCAGGTGGCGAGGCCGAACAAAGGAATGAAATACTCAAATTGAGGGAGAATGAAGCAGATTCACTGTGAACTGACACGTGATCAGCCAAGTGCGAAGAGGTACCAACGTCTGATGTCACCCAAACCAGAGGGTGCCATAACTTTTCCTGATAAGAAGCTACAGTTTCAAGGCCAACCTCAGCCAACTAATTGACACATAGCCCTAAAGCGCTGATTGATGGAAGGGAGGCAGGGTGAATCTTGGGGCACTTTGCATCTGGGTGTCCGTTCTGCATGCTGCTAAATAAAGTGGAGATTTATGCCTAGGGGTATAACCCACCCAATCACAACGGACCAAATATTCAAAGGGTCTTATAGCTAGTAGAACCAATGAGACGTTGTATTTGTAGTGACGTCAAATCATGAGTGACGTAGAGGGATGGGCGTAGACACCTACCCAATGAGAGTTATCCAATCCTCACACTGTGATACCATATATAGATATAGCACCTATATTAAAGTTACCTTTTCCGAACAATAGAATTGCATGACAAACTTTGGAGTGTTACACGTCAATGATGATGAGAATTTGCTATAAAAGTTACTGTTTGCATGAAGAATTTGGAAGTTGAAGCGAGACAGCCGATCGCATCACTGTTGATTTCCATTTGTTTCCCCGTTTTTTGTACTTGTCATTAAACGGACTTCCCTTTGCCAAACCATTGACTTGTCCTTGTTGATTGGTGTTGGAGTAAGAGAATCCTGCACCCCATCCTCCTTAAGGTGCAGCTATCTCGTCATAAAGTACTGTAGGGTGAGCTCTGAATCTCATGGGCCCATTCAGAGGTTGCTCCGTCCTCCTGTACAACGGGTTTTACCGGTTATCTTACTTAAGAATAAAGGAACGTCTGAGATCCCAGTACATGGTAGGCTAATATCAAAACATGTCCAACCACCATATGCTCCAAATCTCTGAACCAAAAGATCTTCGATAGCCGATCACTATGTCTTGGATAGTATATACCATGGAATCAGTAGAGCTCCAATTATAATTTAAGTCTGCCCAAAATGTGCAAGCAGCGGTTTTCGAAATGGATGTTAAGGACTGAAGTCTCAGTTCTAATTTAGTGCCTCAATCAGGTGTTGGAAAACAAAATCGGCAGCTGATTAAGTTGGGCCGCAGAAAATCAAGTGAATAGCTTCGACCATGGGTGACAAAGGTAAAGCATGCCTGCTTTTCCTCCCCGCTGTTCAAGGATTTTTAAACCCATAAAATCATCATCAAATAACTTTATTTGTCCGTCAGTACATCCTTGCATAACAAAACAATTAATTAAATGTAACGATATATCATATAAAAAAGAAGAAAAAGGAGAGGATCATTGTGGCATTGGTTATGATCCCCAAGACCTGCTGGTCGCAATGTGGCACAAAAGAGAAGAAAAAAACACTTTCACATCCTAATTCTGAACCCCTCTGTCCTAATGCCACAATGGTTGCCATTTGTCCTTTTCCCCAATGGTGTACAATTTGCACCAGATAGAACAGGATTATATGCAATATAATCTTGCTGTTTGTAATCCAGTCATAGCTCTTGATTCTACCCAAAACACCATTTACCACTCTTTGATCCCAGAATTTTAGCTTGGCAGAGTCACAGGGGCTGTCACCCTCGTAACGCACTCTATTGCAGCTCACTATGGCTTCCCTGGTCACAAAAGCAAAACCCCTTACAGTGTGAAGCCAATGCAAGCATTAATTTAGGAGTGCATCCCTACGTTCTTGTAGGTTGGGGGTAATGTGGGTACCCCATGAAGAAATACTGTGTCCCTCCTTGGCCCCCCATGGTCTTTATTGCTGGTCATGCATTCCCTAATGCAAGGTCTGCATGCTTTGTATTTGACTACACTGGGGCTGTGGTTTCCCAATGTGTTTGTATCCCGGTCCTCCCATATTGCATCCATAGTCTTACCATCAGGGCCGTATTGACTTCCCTAAGTGCGTGCGTGGGAATCAGCTTTGTCTTCAACAATAAAGGGGCCATTTGTATGTGACTCCTAGGCTAGCTCCAGATTCTATCCCTTGAGCTTCTATCAGGACCAGTAACAACTTTTTAATGTCAGTAAGTTCACAGAGCACTTAGTTGCACTTACATCCTTGGGCGGTGCGCACCTCTTTGGCAGATGAGTTGGTATTTGGCCCAATATATTGGCTGGTTTGCTTTAAACCCCTTAGTGTAGTCAGGCAGAGAAAAGAGCTGTTCTCTGAGCACTCATTCATCATATTCCCACTCCTTGTGCTACTAGCAAAAAAGGGCCTGTCTTCAGACGCATCATCAGCCTCCAAATCCATTCAAGGCATACTTTCCAGAGAACTAATATTCTCTACACATGTGGGCAAAGTATTGACCACTTACCGTCGAGCCAGGCCCAGACAAAATCTCAGGGACCAAGCAATTTCTAGTTGGAATGTTCTTAATTGGCAAATCCCACCACCCCTGTTTCAGGGAAGGATAACAACTTGTCAGAAAGGCTGAAATGACGTCTCCCACCACTGAAACTGGTTATGACTCCGGCTTGTGGCAGTCAGCTCTCGTGTTGGATAAGGGATAGACACATTAGTGGAGACCGGTAGGGTGGCAGAAGGTTTATGGTGCAAGAGCATTTCGACCAAGTTATTGGCAGAGAACCATTTTCACTGCCCATGTCTTTGCCCATATCTTTGTCAGAGCAGGTATCAGGTCCTAGGGTGATCAACGAGCCCTCATTTTCTGCAGAGCATGCACCAGTCAAACCCCCCACCAAGCAGCTAGTTGTCTCTCCACCATGGTGGGTTCCTATTTTATTTGCTCCCCCCCCAAATCATCATAGCCGAGAAACTGGTACATTATTTTTTATCACAAAATAGGCTTCTCCCATCAGCTTACTGGGGCTGCAATCTCTTTCTGCAAGGACAGTGTCAGTGTTGATGTCACACTCTGCAAAATCTCGAAGGGGTTAAGATGCCAATTTTCACTCTGACCTTGTAATGTACTTTCAATAGAGTTCCTCAGTTGCAGTGCCCAGTGTCCAGTGATTTTTCCACCTTAGTTGAACACAGTTCGCTCTGCTGTCGCGGAACACCCCTGCGGGAGTGCAACACCCTGTGTCCTTGATCCCCTGTGGGCTTCGGCTCTGGCGGCATATTGTAACGGATTTTACGACGCAACACGCTCCAGACCAGGACTCTTTCCACTGGCAAGGGATGTGGGCCACAATAAAAACGCTTTTAATTTTATTGATTTTGGATTCTGCTTTGAGAAGGCATCCAACCCGTCTCACACCCCCCTTGACAAACATCCTGTGTCGCAATGGACCATGAAGCAGGCCGGTGGGTAAAATGAAATATGTATTTATTTTTAAAATTCAAATACAAAATCATTCAAATTAGATGTAGGGCAGCAATCACCCGTGACAGTTTACATGTGCAATGGAATAGATAGGACAGGAATTTGTGTGGCTGTACTAAAGAGGGAAGAAAGCTTACAAGCTACAGGGCAAGGTACTAAAGCAGCATGAATACAGCTAAGAGAGAAAATCGACTTTGGGGAGGAAAGCAGTGCAGCAGAAATCACACCTGGCAAAGTTGCAATTTCTCATATTTCACAGATTTTAAACACGCAAACAGCTAATGAAATGAGTTTAGCAATCAAAATCGGAAATCAGTTTTTGAGATGGGAAACAAAGGCACATAACAGATAGGATACTGATGTGAAGGAGGACTCTTATGGGGTGACAGTATGGGTTTCTTTATGGGAATTAAAATCGGATTTTATAATTAAAAAATTCACACAGGCAAAAATCGGTTTTGTTGACATAATGATTTGTTCTACTGAGACTGTATTTTAGTGGCTATATTATTAAACAAAGACACTGCACGCAAGGACGTTAATTTGCAATTTTAACAAATTCGCGCCACACACCTCCTTATATTGCAATTCATTAATTTATCTCAACTAAGGACTTACACAGAGACCTGAAATGATTTGAAGAGAATTACGCTACCACATATATACTGCACAGATTCTTCTAAGGACCAGATAAACAGAGGATGCTGACAATTTAGGAAGTTACTAGGGTCCTTATGGGATTTTGATACGATTGGGACAGAATGCAAGGTAACAGAGCGGGGTTTGCAGCTTTTTGGTACTGGGGAGGGTGATACTTACAAAATGCACTGAGTTGAGTAGTTTGGACAGCTAACCGGGTCCCTGGACAGCGGCTGGGCTCTCCTTTATGGGAACAGCTGGGCAATAGAGGTCTGGTCACTGTGGACAGTGGAATGCATTAGCTGGGCAAAGGTGTCTAGTTGCTGGATTCTCCCTAAGGAATCAGCAGCCTTTCCTCCTTTCTCCCTGAATTATTGGGATGGATCTGGTTCTAGACAGGTGGTGCTGGATAGGTGGTTCTGGATAGGAGGTTCTGGATAGGTGGTTCTGGATAGGTGGTTCTGCCTGGATCTGGTTATGGTGTCTTGGAGTATTGCAGGGTGAATTTTGAATGTTGAATCCCCTCATGCCTCCCTGCCTAGCTCTTATATAGGCAGAGTGACATCATAGAATTTACAATGTGGGCGGAAATAATCTGGACATACATCCTGACTTAGGACAGGTCAGGCTATCCATGTCGCCACCTCCCTCCGAGCGGATTGGACTGAAGGAAGTGATCTCCCGTTAAGTGTGTGCATTTTATGACTCCTTTGTCCCAAAAGTCTAATTTTTCATAAAAAGGAGTTATGGAATACAACTTTATATTTACAATCATCACCATTATACAAATCAGATAGGCAGATCCCATATTTCACAAGGAATATGCTGGTTCAAACGGCAGGTCTGAGCAATACTGCTTCGCCCTTTGGGCACCATTTCGCAGTTTATCACAAGAAACATTTTACCTAAAATCCTACAAATGTCTACACATAATGATAATAGTGTCTGGCATATTTTCTCCAAATTTAATATCTTTTTCCATTTACGCTTTTACGCTTTCCCCAGAAATGCCTTTTTACTGCCATGTCAGGAAGACACACATAGGGCCTCATTCCAAGTATGGAGGTAGTCATGGCGCTATTTGCGCCATGACTACCTCCCATACCGGGTCCGGGTCCGACCTGGTTCAATGGGGACTTACCGGTCCATTCTGACCCTGGAGGGACCGGTAAGTCCCCATTGAAAAATCCATTCCCCATTCCCATAAGGCTCAATGGGAATGGGAAAGTAGCTAATAATGGTATCGCAATTTGCGGTACCATTATTAGCTCTCTGGTCCCTTAGCGGCTGCCTCTAAGGGTGCCTAGTAAAACCAGTCACCCATAGCGGGAGCCGCTAAGGGACCTCGGAATGGGGTGCAAAGGGATTACCGGCACCGATGTCCTTAACGGTGCCCGGTATCCCTTTGCGCCCACCTCGGAATGAGGCCCATAGTCTCAATTTGCTTGTCCAACATTTAAATTAAAACTGTTTAAATCTCACATTACTGCTTATTCAGATTATTAAAATAAATGTCAATGTAAAAAGTTCTTTCAGGTCTATGGGTGGCATTTGTCACAGTATGGACGCTCCTTCAAATCTCCACAGCCAGCCTGCCCCCTCTGTCTCAGTTTGACCAACAGGGTTACCACAGCACCCTTTGATCCCAGGCAGTTGAAGCTTCCTTGTGAAAGTGATAGTTCCTCTTAGTCCATTGTCCCTTGCTGGGGGAATGCCAGTCAGTCTGACGAGGTCATGAATTTCAACACCTTGGCTCTTTCATATTTGTAAAGGGGCCTCCTTTCCCATGGGGGGCTGGTATGTTTGAAGTGCCTGACTTCCAAAACTGCTTCAAACATTTTTTGTCTTTTTTCTCTCTTTCTTCCCCAGAACGGAAGTCTTTTGTAAATAATATAATATACATTTAAACCAAACCCCATCCCCACACATATAATACTGTTCCTGTGCGAGTAATGGCGTTATTTCACATTTAGCTTTCAAAAGAGCAGATTTCTTGCTTTTGCAAAAAACGGATTTACTCGTGTTCATTTTCTACATGTTGATTTCACAAGATGCGGTTTTCCTCACATTTAATTTCTGAAGGCTTTTTATAGCTCTGGTCAGTTTCTGTACACAGGGATATGCTTGAAAAATAGTTTCTGTGTAATTGACATATAGCAAGAGAGAGAGAGTTTTCTTTTGAAGTGCTTTGTGTGGGTTAATTTGTTTCCAAAGTGAATGCTAGCCGTGTGATTGAAATGAAATTGCTTTTCACAGACTTTATTTTACAAAACAATGCCATTCTGGGAGGGATGGCCCTCATATGATGGTGTTCAACATGAAATAGATGGACTTGGCTGTGTTTTACTTGAACAAAACTGTGTGATGTTTAAAGATGAAAGTAGCACCAGTGCGAGGTTGTTTTAAATACAGGACATTTTCTTGTGCAGTTTTGAGTTTTTGGGATGACAGACCAGCAGCGCATAGCCATTCTGCCTGATACTTTCTTTGGGTTTCACATGAAGAAAACAAACTGCAACCATTCTTTGGGGTGGCTATGTTCAATCTCGCCCCATATGTGCTTGGTAGACAAAAGCACAGCCATTATTTTTGCAACTGCTAAAGTGCAGAGTTGTGATGCAGGGGATTTCTGTTGGGGCTGGTAAATATACCCCAAAATATGCTGCTGGTAATAAGGAGTTGGGGTGTGGCCTGCAATCCAGTGCTGGAAACAATGAAGGCCCAACTGGGCCAAAACAGAGCCTCTGCAGGAGTGCAAATCCCAATTCCCTTGATCCCCTGCAGGCTTCAGCCCTGGCGGGATATGCTGCGGGTGATAAGAAGTTGGGGGCATGGCCTGCAGTCTGGAACTGGAAAGAATGGAGGTCCTCCTAAGCAATAACAGAGCCCCAGTGGGTCGCGCAACACCCCGCGCCCTTGATCCCCCATAACAGCCACCTGCTTGGAGATGGAGGTAATACCTCTAAAGAGTCGCAGTACGGGTGCTACTTGAATTTTTTCAAGCAGTCATTTCGTAATTCTCCAATGCAGTTCAATGTTACTTTATAATGGGGAATAACAAAAACCTGTATGTGGAAACTCCACTGTTTCTGCTGGCTTTAATGGTAATACCGCCAAACTCATAACAAGGCCATTTGTGTATTCCTGTGGGACAGGCTGTCAGCCCTGTCTTCTGACTTGCACTCTCACGGGCAGGAATCCCTCAGGAAGTGAACGGCAATAGATGCACTGACATTCTCCTTATGGACCTGTTTACTTTTATGCTGTGGTGAGAAGAGACCTACTTCGACATTCTTCACTTAAGCAATAAGGCCACATTAAGATGGCTTTACCAGGTGGTAATGGCCCTCAGCCCAAGTTAAATGCCTGAGCGAAGCAACAGCATTCAACGAGGGCCAAAGTTACGCCCTGGTATTGGCATGACTAGCAGGGGCATTATTGCTAATTTAGCACCCATGGTGTATATGTGGTTTTTGTCATTTGTATATTTATGTTTATAGTTGAAAGTATGTTTATAGTTATAAGAGTGTGTAAGGTATAGAATAGGAATTTTATCTAGGGGTTTTGAGGTCTGGGGGAATACAGTTATAGGGAAATGTTATGTAGGTTGCATGAAGGGTCAAAATATCAGGGAGCCGGGGGAAGAGTTTAGAGGGTGTAAGAACCCTGGCATGGGTTAGTGGAAGGAAGTGGTGGCCTGCCTGAGGCCGCCTAGCATGGGGGACTACCCACAGTAGTCATCTTCTGGCCTCACTCTTCAATGGAAGGTACTAGGCACCAGGCATGGGGTCTCTTGTATCAGTCCCAACCTACGGGTCTACTTGTGACCCCTGCCAGGAAGGGTGGGCTGAAGGAGCATATTCCCCCCATTTAGAGGGAACTCACACCAGGGGAAATTAAGGAAGGGAAATAGAAACAAAGGATAAGAAATGTTCATTAAGGGAAAAGGTGTTTTTTTTTTTTAATAAAGAGGGTTCCCTTCTGGGCACCCTATAGCATCCACCTTGGTGTCTGTGTGCGGGTTGTGAGGTAAAAACTCAGGATGTAGCCCACCTCCTGTTATCAGCTGCAATTTCATTTTACAGGTGCAGCACCCTCCCCATACAGCTGGTCCGGCGGGTGGGGTTGCTGTTTCCCATAGGGACTGTCACTGGACTGGGGTGAGGGAGGTGTACATCCTTGCCTGGACCAGGGCCGGGCGATTGGGTCTACATAATTATACAAATCAGTAGACTATGGATTATACAACACTTCAATATGTGTGATCCATTAAATAATTCAAGATATACTTTTTCAGTGAGAAGACCACATTGTCAGAAGCAGGACATTTTGCGATAATAGTTCAGAATAATTGTACATATTTATCCTTTGATGTCACTTCCAAGGTCTCCCATGCACCATTTACAATTGCCCAATAATTGATGGATACTGTAGATTTAAAACCCTTATGTTTCAGGCCCTGAGCCTTTAAATTATCCAAGAAAGAGGCTTTCAGTTTCTTACAAACAGAAGAGAATTTACATGGGGCTCATTACAGGTTTGCCAGTATCTTGGCAGTATTACCGCCAGAATAGCGGCAAACGGTAATACGATTACGGGCGTCTGTGTGGGTAATTCGACCATCCACACGGTTGGTGTGCGCTCGCCTGCTTTTTTTGGATATTTTAAATGAAATTGAATGATGGTAGATCAACCTATGGAAAATGTGTGAGGCTAACCTACACATATTTTCCTATTTTCACTGCATGACATACACATAGACCTGTGTACTACAGGCACAGTCCCCCCTGTCAAATTTAGTTGGGATATGGGAGCAAGGAGTACACCATGTCATTTCAGAAGGGGAAGGGACAAACCTTCTCCCAGTCATGGCCAGCCTAATTAACTAAGAAAGGCTCCATGGATCCACCATGTCCTTGTTGAGCCCTGTAGCTGGTGATAGCATTTTCATACTAATCATAATTGAATTCAAACAGGCCCAGATGGGGCCCGGCTGCAGATGCTAATAAAGGAGAGAGGAAACCCCAACACCCTTTCATATGCACTGTGTTAACCTGATGCCAGCTCCCGTCCACAGTATTGATTGACAGTGAAATGTTATGTCTGGGACTGCGTGTGTAGAATAGTCAGGGAAACCCCATTCAGTTGGTATGGGTATGCAGATTGGCGGTACCAGACAGTCTGGTTCTCTCCACAGCTTCAAGGAGAATTGCTTATTTAAGCAGGCACCAGAGAGCTCCATTAACCAGAGGGACCCTTTGATCCACAACCGACAGGAAGATGGGTGGGACTTAGTAATACATGTTTTCACCCCTTTACCTTTTCTCTTGCAAAGCAGTCTGGTAATGACCTCACGCATAGAGGAGATTGTTGGTGGGGACCCAGGATTGGTTCATTAAGGTAGGCTTATCCTACACCAATCCCTGCGGTCCATTTAGCTTTAACCCCTTAACTGCTAAGGAAGAGTATGCTGGTCTTTTTTCCATACACCTGATTACAGCTCAGCAGTTAAGGGGTTAAAAGAGGGCTGAGCTCTTCGTTTGGCAGATCATCTGAAGGCTTCACCAGAAGCAGAAGGAAGAACTCATCATTAGACTGTGGCTGAACATACAGTCTGCCTTACATCTTCCGCCAGAACCTCCAAGAGGGAAGCAAGATACTAAATCCAGAGGACCCTCCATCATCTCCAGAACCGGTACCCAGCCAGCACTCAGCGTGCCTTGCTAGGCTTTGCAGCAAGCTTCTTAGGTGGGAGGTGCCAGAGAGTCTCTGAACCAAACCGAGGACAAGGCAGCTGCTGGCAACACTCTCCTCAGCTTTGGGCTATCTGACTTAAAGGACGACACAAGCTCAGTGAAGAATTGCATCGACAAGCAACTACCAACGTCCGTCTTAATGAAAATGTATGAGCCAGTTGTGCCCCTCGACCTGCAACCGACCGTACCGCTGACGGTGGTGTTAGACCGCAGTTGAGACGCCTCGACCAGTGCTTCAGAACCTCTGACCATCACTGAGACAACGATTCGTGACCCTGAGCCGCAGTGTAGGCCAGCCTGCAGCCGTCAGTTCAGCCTCACTCGCAGAACTGCCTGCAGTCTGAACCCGCAGCTGTCTCCCGTCTTGAACTCTGTCGCATAAGATGCAAAGCGCCCTGAAACTGACTCGACTCTGTCGAGCACAAAGAACTCCTACAACAAAAGGCACATTGTGGTTCTGTCCCCTTGTTCATTCTCCGAAGGCCCCTAGTGGCATTTTATGACCTATTGCTCCCTTTGTGTTGAACCCAAGTATCCTTGAACTATTCCGAATAATTACTATACTGACTATTGTGAGAGACCAGAGGGTGCCTCACCGTCTAGTCCCACTGGGTCTCTTGCTGAGGTGGCCAGGCACAGCCATTGCCTGGGGAACCCTTGGGGTGGATGACTCGGGGAGTGGTGATGAGGCATCTAATGGTGAGTGCGGTATCCCTCCCTTTCCAATAACCGAATCTCATCCTATTGTTTAGGTTATTCCAACATCCCAGTTCGCCCCCTTTCCTACACAGATACTGATCTGAGGAAGAGGAGGTCTAAGAGGAAAAAGATTGACACTCATACTTTACACTTGACATGTCCCGTTAATATGGTCAGGCAAAGTCAAGCCACTGACCACAATTGCATACACCTGACACACATTAACTCTCCCCACAAGAGTAAACGGTGGAGCACTGGAGCACACTCTGAGCAAGGTGAGACACGGAATGAAGCAATGCTTTCAAGGCTGTTGCTAACCAGGTGGAGCAGGACGACAGACCGAGGGACGGAAGCAAGGGGGAGAGAAATCCTGAACCTCCCTGTGAAAGGTCGTTACCTCCGAGGGATCCTGAAGGTTGCGGATGAAAGGCCGATTGAAAGGAAAGAAAAAGATTGCATAGTGTTTTCCACGTTGTTTGCTACCCTCCCGGGTGAATGACAGAATTGGGCTGTGAACTGCAAACCTTGACTCCAGGAATAGAGCCACAGCCAACAGCAAGAAGTTCGAAAAGCCAGTGAGTGAAGTGAATGCCCTGAAAGACCGGTCTGTGTGAAACGAAGATTGTAGCAGCAACAAAGTGGCAAGCAAAGTTTGAGTGTAAAACGGCAGCCGGGAGGATAGCGATTAAAGACTCTTGTTCATGGTTAAAGGCACAGTGCGATATCAAGTAGCAAAGTGGTCATACAGTAAGAAGCGGTACAATCGAAGGTATTTGTGATATTGTGCAGACAAGAACTACATAGATAAAGTAGAAAACAAGGTGTGCGCCAGACTAAGGGGAGCCTGGGAGTGAAAACTTCAAGTACCAGGAGGCATTGCAAAATAAAGTGTCAGTTGGTGGAGATTTGGTTGTACTTTCTTTTGGTATGTTTGCAAAGCTATAAGGAATCAAGAAACGTGTTATAAAGGGAAAGGCAAATGAGAAGAATGGTCGAAATGGTCATTCAGAGGTCTTAGAACAATCCTTGCAGGTTCGACTGTAGGAAATGTAAAAGAGAGCCTTCAGCCCGAATGAGGGGAGCCTAATGAACGTGATAAAAAGCTTGGGGAAGGGAATTCCATGAACTGTGATATAAAGGTCTGAGCCCGGCAGAAGGCGACCTTGATGAAATGGTTTTTCCGGAGAAGAAGCTGATCCATGATGAACTGTGGTCATTTTGTTGAACTGCCAAAAAAAGGAACTTGATTGTGTTTGGCCAAGTAGGCCCTGGTCTACGATCTTTTGAACTGCATCCGTGTGTCTGGAGCCAGAGTGGGTCACCCAAGCCAAGTGTGACACCTTAACTCATGCTGCAAAACGTGGGGTAAGACGGTTGTTCAGCCACACGGACATTAGATTTTTACCCTGATTTTCTTTTGACCCAATCCATATCCCTTCACCCATTTGTTATCTTAAAGTAAGGGCCGGCATTAGTTTTGTTTTAGCATAGGCCATTATTATTTTGACAAGACCCACCAGGACTGTGTTTTCTTTAGTTTTTGGTTGAGATTACTCCCATTTTAGTATTAGGGCAAACGAGGAGTTCTCCCACCCCTCATTCAAAATATACAAATAAAGGTTTTGAAACTTGCAATCTTGTGTCAGTGTCTGCTTGTGGCGCCATGCTACCCTTATACTACCCTCCTGTCAGTTTCTGGAGTGCATCCCTTTTCCTTTTTTGAAACAGTCTGTCATCTGCATTCCTTTACAGGGTGGGTTGTATTTTGTAGTCTGTTGTGATAATTATCAAGTAGATATGTTATACAACCTTGACTGGACCATCCCTTGTATCATTGGGTAATAATTGTATTTTTGCTGTGTTGCAACTAACCAACGATCCACAACCTTTCAGAGATAAGCCTGCCGTTCCGCCCATGTTACCAAAATTGGACAAGAAGGTTTATAATTGACTTGTGTTTCCAATCTGTTCGGATCCCTTCTGGTGTGCTAGAGGTGTGGGGCTGATTGATGGTTTAGAAACCGATATTCATCCCTGGACCATTGGTGCCCTGGAAGTCGATTCGTCACCGCCTGATCTACCGGTATTACTGGAAAATTGCAGGTGCCGGCAACGGTAAATTAATCCTCATTCCATGGAGTCCAAAGGACTCTGGTCCCTCCATGGAGTCCAAAGGAGTCCATGGGGTGGAAGTTGGTATTACCAGCACCGGTAATACCGGTTGTTTTCTGACGGTGGGGTGCCTGACTTACCTCCAAATGTTTTTACCAGCAATTAATTTACAGACCAGCAAACTTATAATGAGCACCTATGAGTGTTTTCGCCCATCCTTCGACTTGCAGTAAAAATGTCCCGGGAAGAATTGATATAAGTCTCGAATGTAGGTGTAGCTATCCTTTCAATATCAGCAACAATAAGTGGTGCTAATGGCAATAACACCCGATCCGGCTCACCGGATTGGGTGTTATTAGCCTTAGCTCTGGTGCTGGGGCCCATCGTTAAGGCACGGCCGCTATAACTTGGGCCCTGTGTTATTGCCCGGATCGAGTGTTATTGCCATAAGAACAATGCACCAAACCAGGGTAGAATGTTCCCTTTAAAACTAGAAGAGACAAAGGAATAACATTGGCAGAGTGGAACAAAGGACTTATACCAAACATGATTATACTTCTACCAAGCGTTATTGCTCTCTGCCTCTTACACCAGACATGATTGCTGACCCTGACAGTGCATAGTCTGGAGAGAAATAGCCAACATTCCAATGAACTACCTACACAGTTTATGTGGCGTCCCAAGTGGCCGCACACCTGTACTGCAAGATCCAGGCAAGGAAACCTGAGCCCAGCTGGCCCTCTGTAGCATCAACACTAAGGTTAATGAACTCGGCAGATCAGATATTTTCAGGAATTTCTCTGTTTGGAAAGACAGAGCGTCTAATAACCAGCGCAGCAGGAATCGATAAAAATAATCAGGAGGTATTGCACTCTTGTCAATGCTTAGGAGGGCGGGATCACTTAAACCCACACACGGCCGGCCCAGGCCTAGCGAGATGACGGGTTTATTAGCCCGCTTTTGCAGGCAGCTATTGACCCAGATACGGAGGTGGGGGATGAAGACGGCCCGCCCCCTGCCGCTGCGAGCTGGCTAATGCAGTAATTACAGGCGGGGAGTGAGCCCCCAACAGCTGTCAGCATTTTCTGTGGACGATCAGTTATCGCGATACAGTGGCAGGACACGTTTTATGGCCATTGTGGAGATTGTTAAGCGCAGATCGTTCAATTAGGTTTTAAGGGGATAACGGTGTTCTGGCTGAAAATAACAAATGACGCCGCGACCTTTGCCCGGGCAAATGCCTTTTGGTGATGTGTTTTCTATTGATTTAATGACAGCCTGTGATCTAAAGGGAGTGAGGGAAGGGCCTGGGCCTGGACTTAATTAGATTCGAGGGTTCTTCGCGTATGGGACTGATGCCTTCAAAGTACAGAGAAGCACGTGACGCGTTAGTGCTGATGTACGACACGCCATGCAACAGGCTGCTGAGCGTAACGAGAGTCACGTGCTTCCAACCCACAGCTCTAATTCAACACTCAAATGCGTTCTGGGTGTTGCAGTCTTGGATACGTTGTAAAGAAGCACATTGATTGCATGTGCTTGTCTACGAACGATGATGTGTACAAAAGAGTAAAGTGTTGGGTGTCCCAGTGACGTCGGAATGGCTGATTGGCCCCGAATGCTGACCACGCCATCATCTTTCTGAATGACATCATGTGCACTCAAATTATAGTTACAGGCGAAGAGAACTATATTCTGTGAAGTGCCTTTGACTAAAGAGCTCTGCATAAGCTAATAACCAGGCAGCAGTGCATTGTCTAAAAGCCGGGACCTGATTGGCGGAGAGCCCATAGCTACTGCTCATCACTCACAGATCTTCTCTACCCTCATTCTACCCAATGCCTCTGCCCCCTTCAACACTGCAGAATATCCCCCATTCTTCCAAACTCCTTCCTCCATTGGTCTGAGAGACATTGGGCCTCATTATGAGTTTGGGGGTGTGGCCAAAAACAGTGGTAACGCAGTGGTAACATTACCCCTGCATTACCACTCCACTGAACTAGGGGTTTGGCGGTAAGGCGGAGGAAAAATCTCCAGAAGAACGTTGGAACCAATTCCCCCCCTTTACAGCCAAAAAAGGGCAAATCGCGGGAATTACCGCCAGTGGTAATTCCACTGCAATCCGCATGGAGTCCTATGGGCTCCAATAAATGGGAACTAACACCACCTACCACCACTTGTAATCCAGCAGTAATTCTGCCAGACCAAATGGTGGCAACGGTAACTCCGTTTGGTGGTATCTCAGCAGATATTCCGCCAAGATACCACCAAACTTGTAATGAGGACCAATCGGGTGGCCTCATTATATCGCTACCATCATCACCTCCTCCTGCACCCTCTGCATGGTGGGTCTCCCACAAGCGTCTGGGGATCTACCCAAGGTTCACTCCTCTTTACTCCACCTCAAGATTCGTCCACATCTCACCCACCTGTCGGCTAAAGGCAGGTTCCAAATTGACTGGACTACTGCTTTAGCCTACTAATGGGTCTTCCTCTCCACTCTTTTCCGCCCCTAATAAAAACATCTTGAAGTTCACTCCCTCTGCGACCTACCTAGCTCACCCAAATGAGCGCTCTGTCGCCCCACTGGGTTTCTCTATAGGAAGAACCACTGCCTTTTCAAGATTCTGGTCCTGGTTTGCAAATCGATCCATGGCCTACCCGGTTAAATGTCTTTATAACTAAACATTTTCTGAAGAATGAACATATATCGAAACTTTTAAATGAAAAATATCCTAAAAATCTTTTTGGGGGGTCCCCCCACAAACCCCGGTTTCCCAACCCTAAAAGCCCACCCCAACCGTTTCCTCACAAGATTTAGCCCTTTACCCCACCCCTAAGTGAGTGCATTCTTCATAAAATGTTTTGTTATAAAAGATTCGATATATGTTCATTTTTCATAACATTTTCGTTATAAAGACTGCATTTCGGCCTAACCACTACTACCTGACTGAAGCCATTTCACTCCACCCTCATGCCCACTCTCCCCACACTCTAGCCACCAAAAACGCCTCTGCCCCATGTCGCCTCTGCGCCACTGGAATTCTCTGCCACTGGCGTGTCCAGACTCGTTTGACTGGAGTGGCCCATGAGGGGCACTGACTTCCGCAGGGGTGGTATGAAGTACGAGCACTCACACACATAATGATCATAGTTTAGGATAATGGGGTGGCACTGGGGTTGGCCAATCAGATTACAGGGGTAGCACGTCTTACCTCAGGCCACTCCCCGTACACTCCTCTATGACTCCTGCAACACATCAAGGCAGTCCACTATGGAGAGCTATCAAAGATCAAACTGAGGAGCCACTGCACAGTCAGTGAATGCGTGTACTCCACCCCTCTTTCATGCCCTTCCCCCACAACATTCTTCCAGTCCCCATGTAAATATGTAATGTATAATGAGGTGCTACTTTCAGGTGGCTACAGGCTCTACAGGCTACTCCTTTGTGACTCCTTTGTAATTCATCAAAAGGGCAAAGGGATTTCTGAGCTCCAAACACATCAATAAAAATAGTAATTGCCTTCACTGACCACCGTGCCACCCCTTACAACACAACTACTTATTTTATGTCAGCACCTCTGTGGGCACCTTTAGTGCAGCACAGGTACAGAGCTTTAAATGCCAATGCCGCTTTTTGACAGGAGAACCTATGGGGCTACACTCTTTATAGTAGCTCTGGTGTGGCGCTGCAGGCACTCTACTATCATAAAGGTTTGGGGGCACAACACCACTTTTTACTGCAGGACCTGTGTTTCACACGCCAGCCACAGTACCATTACCACAATCGAACTGGCAAACACTCGTTGTACTCCAGAGCCCCCACTATGCTCTCCAGAAGGGGACTATTTTTCTTTTCTTTTTTTTTCTCTGTTGAAAGGTGATTTCTTTATTTTTTTTAAAAAAATGTCATTCATGGTTTCATTTTATATTTGTTTTTATTTATGTTATACAGTTATAAAAAATAACTTTGAACATAGTTGTATCACATTCTACAGTAGTTTATCAATCCAAACTCATCAAGCATTTCAATTTCACAAAAGAGAAACAAAGAAATAAGGAAAAAAAGAAAGAGAGAGAAAAAGGACAAACAATAAAAACACATGAGCCTATTCTGGAACACCACAAAACACATCAGATAAGCAATACTGAGTAAGCAGCAATTTCTCTAAAACACAAGCAAGCAAGCAATAAGAAAGATTATATAAAATGTCGTTACTCATTTAATTTCAATAATGGGTGACTAGCCATGTTCCCTAAAATTCAAGCAACAACGATTAAAACATTACATATACTTTCATTAACCATTTCTTTTCACATATATCAATCCCTGCTGGCCCACTACCTACATACAGAAAATAGTGTAATGTGCATTATTCGAGGAGTCCAATGACCTGTACTGCCTCATCCACTTCTATAGGCTCTAGCTGTAGTGATTTAAAAAAGTGTTTTACTGATAGTACAGGGGAGGTGGTCCTTCCAGCCAGGCATAAACCCCACACTACCTCGACCTCAACAATAAGAAGAGAGTTGGCAAATATTTTAAGGTGGATTGGTTGTTGCTTTTGTACTGTCGGACAGGAGATACATAGATGTGTTGATGTCTCCTGCTGGCCACTGTCCTTGAAGAATCTACAATTTGCTTCTGCAGGTAAAACTACCATGCCTGGATTTGCTTCGTTACCAGGTTCCATTTAACTCTTAGAAAGCTTTGCCTTACACCTTTATCAGGATAGGTTGCCAGGTACGGAGCCAGGACCCTCGGTCTTTCATACTCTAGAGCCAGATGTTTCAAGGATTCATAGCCATGCATTGTCATCCATGCTAGAGGCCCAATCATTTTGATGGAGGACCCACTTCACCTGCCCAGGATTCTCGATTAGGTCGTCCCTAGACTCTCTCAAGCTGGGTGGCATAATGAGTGGAAAACCCAGAGATAAAGGCATCCCCATTTAGATCCAATATCGTCTTTACATCAATAAATAGGAGGTTCTTCACTGGGACTAAAAGAACTTCCGCTGGGCCTTGCATTTTAGTGAATGATCCTACTGATGCTATGAGTACACGGCTTGGCACTGTAAGTCTTCGCCTCTAAATCATTCCTTCCAGATAAATAAGAACATCTAAAATACACACTGCATGGATCTCTCTTCCATGCAATAGTTTGGAACGTTTTTTCCCTCATAAAATTTCAGACTGGGGATCAACGAGTACGTTCCAAACTTTGAGTCCACCCTGCTTAGTTGGTTAGAGAGTGCAATCACACATAGTTTGAACTATTCTTTTGTCTGTGACTTATCCACTTTTGCTGCGATGGATGAGCCGATATAAATGAAACCTTCTACCCTTTCCAGGCGATCACCACCCACACGCCAGTTAAATGCATGATTCTTTTCTTTTTAGAGCACTGCAGGGTGTTGGTTTTTTATCGAATTCCCTGCGATGGAGTGCGCCTGTGCATGTTTAGTGGATGCAGTAAGCAGATGTTGCAAGCCTATTGGTGTACAATCGAACAAAAGAACATCATCTACATAGGCCAGCCATACTGCCTTCAGCGTATGGATTTTTGGGATGAAAAATGCAGCTGCTTCGAGACTGTCACCAATATCCGATAAATACAGGTTAAACAGGCAGGGAGCCAAGACAGATCCCTGCCTGACGCCTCTGAAAGTGGGAACCTTACGGGATAAGGACCCCCTGTGGTCCAGTCTTAACTGGCAATCCACCCCTCGTCCAAGCATATTAACAGGCACAACAGTCCTTCTGGTATGCCCCATGCTCCAAGTTTTGTCTTCGATCTACTGCATCAAAGGCGGCAGACAAGTCAATGGTAGCCACGTAGACTCATTTGTATTTCCCGGACAAAGCCTTGCTCAGGATCGACTTTAAGAAGAACCCATTAAGGGAAGTACCCAAAGACTTTCTAAAACCTGTCTGCCACTTTTGAATCCTACCCACACCGCTTTGCCAACTCTCCAGATGTTGCAACAGTAAGGCTGGAAAGACTTCACTGTGTGTGTCGAGAATGGCTATTGGTTGGTAGTTTGCGGAACTGCACACATGCGATATGGGTATGATAAATGTTGTGGACCATAAATTAGGCAAAGAATAAGAGTCCCCACAATTATTAAACAGGGTCGCCAAGGTAGATGCCCACTTGGCAGGATTGCCCTTAAATAGAAAATTAGACAGTTGATTAGGTCCTGCAGCGCACAAAGTGCTGGTCTTCTCGATCACTTCCTCAACATTTTCCTTTTCCACCTGCAGCTTCCAATCTCCACCGGGCCACAATCATAACTCCTTTGCATCTTCTGATAGTGGGATACCCAATCTGCTTCTGAGACCGCGTTGATCTGAAGTTGGGTTTGCAGGGTTTGTGAGTCATTTGTGGGAACACCTGAGAATTTTTGTTACGCAAACCCCGGAGCATAGATTCAGCATCTCTGTGGGATATGATGGCACGATTACCCCTCATCCAGTTCTTATAACTCCGTTTCAGTTCTTTAATTCTAATGCACATATCTGTATCCCCGAGCCCCATCTCTTTCTTGAGAGTCTTAATTTGCATCCTCATGTCTCTCTTTTTTGCCTGACACCTGGACATCATAAGCATGCAAGTGCTTTCTTGCCAATGCTCATATGGAGCCTTTTAGTGTAACAACACTTGCTTCAATGAGGTCTGCCAAAAATCCACTGTACCTAAGCATGGTTTCATACAACCAATCTCGAGACATGACAGAGAGAACTTTTGCAAGCATCTCGTTTACTCACAAGACTGTGACCGTGTTCCATTACACTCTATGTACAGCCGGATTCAGCCTTAAACCCACAGTCTTACAACCCTGGCTCCCTGCAAACAGTTTCTCAACATCAAAAAAAGGAGAAAGTGTACAATGATCTGGAGACTATTGCATTTTTCAAACAATGGGTACCCCACAAAGATGTAGTCTAATGTGGAGGATATTTCTCCGTTAAACCAAGAATGGTTTCAGCATCCACAAACCAAGGCAGACATTTCCACCATTTCAACCCATGTAACAGCCTCCTCTCTTTTTTTTAGATCAAATCCCATTCTGAGTCAGGCATTGGGCAGGTTGCACAGGTCCCGAGAGAATGACATGTCCCCCAGGGCATTGATCAGACCACTCATGTATATAAAATATCAAGTGATTAATGGAACTGTCCATGTCGCCCATATACGGCAATATATAGTCAATAGTAAGATCTCTTGAACATGGAGTTAAGATAACCTTATATGAGTGGCCAAGATCCCAAAGCACACATTTCTGGAGGCGACAACGGACGTCTCCATGCTTGACTTAACCAGTGTTAATAGGCCTCCAAACGAACGACTCAAGTCCCCACGTTTGACTACCAGGGCACTGACTACATATCCATCCATTGTCGGGATCTTTAACAGCCAAGTGGTAAATGGTTTTACCAAGTGGATGTGCCCTTTAGTGTTCCAGGAAATGCACTTCACCAGCCGTCAGTGATCTCTTTGTTAAGAGGACTGCCCACATTTACCCTCACCCATACCACACAAAGAACCCACCAGCCAAGACCAGTCCTTCACCGAATGCATGCCATTCGTACCATTTTTAAGTACCTGAAATTCCCATGCCAGACCTTCACCTGCCTCCACTGCAATAATAATGTCTGTAGTAAGGATGAAGGACGAAGAAAATCCCTACGGTTCATTCTCTTGAAGGAGGGATAGGTCAACACTCAGAGCTTGCACAGACTGTGTTTCCCTCACGATGGAATCAGGAATAATGTTAGAACTAATGTATATTACAGCTCGATCAGTCCTGAAAAGGACGATTAAATCGACCCTGTCAAGGCCTCTGGACGAGAGTGCTCGTAAAGTGGGAATCTCGCCCAGAAGTCGAAGGATGTTAGCCCAATTTAAGATTAGATGCCTATTATTGTGAAGGATGTTTTCTACAAGAATTCTATGTGTGTATTAATTTGTATTATCTTTCCGGGATGCCCTGCCAAACATCATATCTCCAGTTCTCAATGCTCTCGGACCTTCTAGGCCCTTCATTACGGGATCGCCTATTACGAGGTTCCCTTTGCGGGACTCGGAAGAGACGTCTGGTAAAACTAGACGTCCTTTGCGGATCCTGCGAGGGGAACAGGGAGCTAATAAGGGCCTGTTATTTACGTGCCCGTTATTAGCTCCCTGCCCATTCCCAGTGAGCCCTGTGGGGGCTCAATGGTAATGGGAAATGGTTCCTTCAAGGAGGAATTACCGGGTCCTCCAATGTTGGAATGGTCCGGTTATTCCTCAAAGAAGGAACCCGGTATTGGAGCCCGGTATGGAGGCAGCCATGGCGCTAATAGCACCATGGCTACCTCCATACTCGTAATGAGGCCCTATATATTTGGTTGGGTTTTTCCCTGAAAACACATCTTCCTGTTGCACCAGATCTTTATTTGGATGCCCCAGTTCCCCCATTATGGGGTGACTCCTCGGAGGAGGTGCCCCATGTGCGTGACCCCCACCTGTGCCTGCGCGTCTGACCTCCCAGTACACAAGAATTGGTGGGCTCTTGTCAGCCTCTCATTCACACAATTTAGGTATAAAAAGTGGCACAAATTAAAGTGCTTTGAAGTGTAAGAGGATTCAATTCAGCACTACAGCTAAGTTAACGCCTAGTCTAGAATACTGAATGAAAACCCTTATTGATATATCTTTAGGTCCAGTTCATGCGTTCTGGATGACTACCCTTATATAACACCCCTCTCTTGGAATCCCCCTGACCCCACTGAGCCAAGAAGTAGTTCTGTTTTGCAAGTTAAAAGGGTTTATTTGATGATTTAAACAATAGATATATATATGACACTTTATAATAAATTAATAATTGAATAGCACACTTAATCTGATATGATAAAGATTGACAACGGAGAACCTGGCACTAACACACTTCTTATAATCACTAATGAGTTGACATGAAATGGATAAGGTAGCACACTGGTAAATAGGAACAAAAGAAGAAGGTGGTACAAAATGCTTTATAGAGTTCAAATGGATGCAAGGTTGAATGAATGAAATGCAGTATAGAGATACTCAATATGATTTCAACAAAACAATGTAATCACTTTTCTCTGGCAATCCACTCCCCCCCTCTTTATGCAATGCAAGGAAATGGGAGGAAGCACACAGTTCTCAGAAATGCAATCAATGTAATCAGTTCAATCCAGCAAGCTTAGACAACAGAAAACAGATAGGAGTTTTGAAATCACAGGCCCAAATGCTTTTATATGTGTTAGCAATGGATGAGAAATATGCTGGAAATGCTGTTAATTCCCTTTCAGAGGTTCAGGGTGAGTGGTATCTAGTTAATATTAGTCCAGGCTCACACTAGCAATGATGCAGGGATAGTTAGCAGGTTAAACGAATTTCTGGCAAATGAAATCAGGCAGCAGCAGTTTTTTTACATGTGAAGAAATTGCAAATCGCGGCAAAATTCGCGGATGCGCCGAGCGCTATTACAAAGGAACCGCAAGGACTATCTCTACCGTTTTGGGGTCCTAGGAAAGCCTGGGATCTCAGCTTCCAAATGAAAGTTATTGCAAGTCTCTAGCCCAAACGGTTGCGGAGATACGAGTAATTTAGTAAAGGTCGTTTTTGGTTTTGTAAATTTTAAACGCACACTTTTTCAAAATGACAAATTTTACTAGAAATGACAGGTGACAGATAGGAGGCAGTTCTACTTAGGTTAAATAGATTGAATTAGATGAATTTAAACTAAGAGATGTGTTCTGAGTTTTGCTAAGTACTCACAAGAGATTTTGAACAGGAAAGCGACTTGGTCACGATCTTCAGTCTGGTCAGGTCTTTCCGGATTCTGCTCACAGCGCCTGGTCTGGTCTCGGCTAGGCACAGCACTGCTTTCTCTCTGGTCTGGTCTCTGCTAGGCACAGCACTGCTTTCTCTCTGGTCTGGTCTCTGCTAGGCACAGCACTGCTTTCTCTCTGGTCTGGTCTCTGCTCTGGATAGATTGAAGTCTCTAGTTTGGCTTTCTGGAGTTTGATGGAGGTAAGTATGGATTTTTCCGGCAGGGCTTCCAGCGGCAGATGAAATTGAATGTCCCTATGTGTCCTGACTCTCTGCTTTTATCTGTTTCTTGAGAATGGGTGTGTGTGTTGCATCACTAGACTTGCCTCTCTCACCTGTCATTGGTCAAATTTTCATTCCTTACTTGATTGGGGGAATGAAATGAAGTGTCATCATGATGAGGTCTGTTTATGATACAGAGAACCCACCCCTGTCAACTTTACACACAATCTATATCTGACCTAAAAACATATTTGCACAGGTACACATTTGTTTAAAATTACATATACATGGTGTGGCTGAATTTAGCCATGTCTATGTCCAAATCTGCTCATTCTCGGAGCTTGCATTCAAAGAGTGTACATAATTGACTTTTTAACTGCTTTTTCAATTTCCGACATGGACCCAACTTTACATACATGTGCGCAGGGGGTAGGGACATTAACTGATGAAGTTTCAGATTTTTAACATGCACACATTTAGAGTAATATCCACTTTTCCGCTAAAACCCCCCTGAACATACCACCGGTTCCTACCACGTCTTAAACTGTGGGCAGAAAAATCACAAGAATTATGGTATCATTTATAAAATTTTCACATGTCCGCACTATGAGTTATCCACCTTTTTATAAAACCATATCCTTGCTGCAGGGGTGTGTCTTTTCAGGTCACATGGTACAGAAACCAGTCTTTCCAGTTTCTGCCAAGCCAGCTTGCTCTCACAGGCAGTGCTCCTCCCAGCTCCTGCCAAGAGGAAGCTACAATTTACGACTGCGGTAATAAAAACCTTTGCCTGAGTGAAGAGGGCTTTGTTCACTCTTTTGCAGAGCACAGATAATTCAATTATCAGATAGATGGCATATCCTTAGCTTGGGCAGCAAAAGGAAGGTTGGCCTGGGAACACAGTGGTGACTCAAGTTTCACTCCTGATGGGTAGTTGCTAGGCAAAATCAAGTTCCTTAAGCCAGACCTTCAGCTAACTGGCAGGTTTTTTGTTGCTTTTTAACTTAACTTGCAATTTTACACATGCAGCTAGAATGCTGATTCTAAGTGCAAAACTATGACATTTCAACAGTTACAAAGGCATGTGACACCAAACATAGGTCACTCATTTAATCTACACATTTTCGATTTTAGTGTCTTTAAATCCAGTGCAACTTAAACTGCTGAAATCCACAGCGCAGCCAGTCTTGTTATAAACCTTGTCTTATGATCTTCATTTCCCAGATTTTGTAGGCACACAAAACTCCATTCTGCCAATGTCTGCTGGTGTTCAGTAAATATTTTGCACATGTTGCAAGGTTTGAAATAGGCATTTTGGCTTGCCTTCAGAAAAACACACAGTGGGTTTTAAAACGCCGGCTTTTGGATAGTGGTGAGTACTGGTACTGCACCCATTTTTGGGATTTTCTTGGATTAATGCATTCTAAACAGGAATGGTTCTTACATGGTAGTAAATCCTTGCTTAACATTGTTTTGATGGGGCTCCTTACAGTAAGATGGTTATGTGGAACCCCACAAAAAGGGTTGAATCTTTAAAGTGGTCCAATGAGTCACGATTTCAGCAACTTTTTGACATCAGTAAAAGTGGATTTTGTTAACAAAGACCTTTCTTTACCCTGGTGGGTGGCAAGTTAGGTAACCATTTTGGTGTGCGCACAACTGCGCAGCTTTCCTGGATTTCGGCGCACATGTGGGTTTTCCGCCATCTTGAATTTCCTAAGCCCACAGCACCAAATGTTGTAGCAGGGTAGCTTAAACGTGGGTCAGGACACCCTACAAGCCCCCCCACGTGACTGCACTTTGAGTTTGGGTCGATGGGGAGTCGCGTGCCCAAGGGTTTTGACCCACGCACCGGTCTGTCCGCATAATCTTCTTCCTCTTCTGTAGATGGCACAGTTCAGCATCTTCTTCTCCATCCGGTCAGATGGATCAGTTCTCCTCGCCGGTCCTGATGGGAAGATTGGGCGGTACCCCGGGCCCGTTGTGTCTTTGCTCCCGGTCTCCGGATCGTCCTTCTTGGTCCTCCTTCATGGTTTCATCTCTCCTAGGATGATAAAGGAAGAGCGGCAATACCTACTCATAGACGTTTTTCCACCACTGTTGCGATGGTGGGACAGCATATGCATTTCATCATGACGAAACATTACATTCTTACTTTGATAAAAAAAAAACAGTATAACTAAGAGACAGTTTCATGCAAATCACAATATTTTAGAGACTAGATGTGGTATGTTTTATGATTGGAACTGAATTAGTCTGAGACAGTACCCGCTAGGATTCCAGAGGATTCCTCCAGTTGTTGCAGAGTGTGCCTGGGATGGCAACATTTCAACTGGTTTATGTGGACCCACTTGTCTTCCCCCTCTGCCGAACCGCCTTTGGGGATGCGGATCTTGTAGGCCACAGGGGAGATCTTATCGACGATCTCAAAGGGTCCTTTCCATGTAGGCAAAAATTTGCGCTGCTTGGCCTGGTTCCTTTGGAAGTTGTATAGATAGACCCGGTCTCCCACCTGATATTCCTTCCTGGAAGTTTTCAGGTCATAGTGGGTCTTCATGCTATCAGCTGATCTTTCTAGATTCCGCTGAGCATAAGCAAAAGCATGTTGAAGGTGTTTCCTTAAATTCTCCACATACTCATGAGTAGTGGAGGCATTTATCAGTGTCTGCTCTTGGGTTCTGTAGAGCAAATGCTGCGGAAGCACCATCTTGCGCCCAGTCATCAACTCAAATGGTGACATTTTGGTTGCAGATGAAGGGGTAGATCTGATGGCCATTAGGACCAGAGGTAATCGGATATCCCAACTTGGCCCAGAATCTGCCACAAACTTCTTTAATATGCTCACAATTGTCCGGTTATATCTCTCTACTGCCCCAGAAGAAGCTGGTCTATAAGCAATATGCAGCTTTCTCTTGACCCCCAGTATCTCCCACATCTTTGTCATTACTTCACTGGTGAAGTGGCTACCTCTGTCTGACTCAATCCTTTGAGGTAGACCAAAACGGGAAAAGATGTGGTTAATCATCAAGGCCGCTGCAGTTTCTGCCTTGCAATTTGGGGCTGGGAGACATTCCACCCACTTGGTAAACAAGCATGTCACAGTCAACATGTACTTATTCCCCCTAGCCGAGCGAATCACAGGGCCTACAAAGTCGATTTGTAAATCTGACCATGGCAGTGTCATTCCCCTCTTTTGTAAAGGCGCCCGGTGTGTGAGGGATGTCGGCTGAAATTGTGCACACACAAGACAACCCTTCAAATATTGGTTGAGGTCCTGGCCCATGTGTGGCCAGTATGCAACCTCTCTTAAGATTTCCAATGTTGTGTGAAACCCCCTATGGCCGGCGGTGGCCGCATCATGGGCGTGACTTAACATCAGGCTTCGGAATGAGGTAGGAACCACCCACTGATCGTGGCCAGCTTTGGATTTCCTTACCAGCAAACCGTCTTGGATTCGGAACATTTTTGGACATTTCATCAACACTCTTAGGTCCTCTTTCCCAATGTAATCGGTATCCGTCAGGGGAAAGTTCTCAGGGTCCTCAAGGTGCTGGTAAAATTTACCAATTATTGGATCCCCCTTCTGAGCGGTGATCAAATCAGCATCAGGGGTCTCCTTACTCCATTGTGCAATTGAAAGTTCGTTGTGAGCATTTGTCTGGGACCTAGTGATGGCAGTGACCTGGATTTCCCCCAACAGGGACTCAATCTCAATTAGATCCCCTTGGACGGCTCCGGTTTTGGCCAGCTGATCAGCTAAGTCATTTCCAGTTTTGTCTGGTCCCTCTACTTTGGAATGACCCTTAATCTTCTTCCAATAGATGGTCATCCCATTCGATGTGACCAGATCATCAATGTTTTGGATCAACTTCCCATGTTTCAAGGGTTTGTTGTTAGCACATACCATGCCTCTGGTCTTCCAATTAACCAGGTGCTCCACGAACCCGTTCCGTACATCATCCGAATCTGTGATTATGACCAGTTCGTGGAGTTGATGCTGGACAGCAGTGAGGATGGCCTGATGCACAGCCATCAATTCTGCCACCTGACTACTTCGGGGACCAATTTTGTATCCAGCGGAGGGTTCTGGGGACTCATTCACCCATGCATTCCCTACGCCAGCCACCAGTTCTTTCTCCCCGTTGTTGTCGACATGGTAAGAGCATCCATCCACATACACAGTGGGCATTCCCTCACACTTGTCTTCTTCAAAGACTTTGTGGGGGGAATTAAGGTATGCCTCCATGTTGTCCTTTATTTTTAGACTTTCGTCCTCGAGACAGTTTTCTCTGGCACAATCATGCAAGTCAGCCAGACCTTGCGCGAGGGGACTCTTCTTGTTTTGGCCATATCTGACCTCCACAGGAAAGCCTTGCATTGACAGAATCCAGGAAGTAATTCGGGAATTACTCACATTTCCGGCCCGGATTCTGTCACTTTGGAGATATTGCAGAGGCTGGTGTGGAGTCTCCACTATGATGTGTTCCCCCTGGATAAACGGGCGGTAATTCTTCAATGCCCACACCGTTGCCAGGAGTGCCTTCTCACAATCGTTGAATTTCTCCTCCACAGAGGATAAAGTTTTGCTCGCATAGGAGATTACTTTATTGACCTTGTCATGCTTTTGATATAATACTGCCGTCAAGCACGTATTAGAGAACCCCGTCTCCAGGAAGAACTCCTTGTTTCTGACAGGGTAAGCTAGGCAAGGCGCTTGTGAGAGGCTTCTTTTGAGTTGTTTTACTGCCTCGGCTTGTTCTGGACCCCATTCCCACTTGACCCCCCCCTTCAGGAGATGAATCAGGGGTCTGGTGATCTCTGCGTAGCCCTCAATGAACTTTCTGCTGTAATTAGTCAGTCCAAGGAGGCTCCTTAGTTCCCGCAGAGTTGTGGGGTCTTTCAGTTTCTGAAGTGCTTCCACTTTCTTTTCCTGGGGACAGAGACCCTGAGGAGTAATCTCATGCCCCAAGAAATTAACACGGGTTCTACACCACTGTGCTTTCTGAAAGGAAAGTTTTGCTCCGGCGGCCCTCAACTGTGTCAGAACATAACGGATCTCTGCTATGTGTTCCTCCACAGATGAACTTTTGATGAGGACATCATCTACATAAGCCAGGTTACCCCTCGTACCCAGGTCGGGCATGGCCTTATGTAGGAAAATGTTGAATTCATTGCCGGAGTTAAGGTATCCGAAGGGAGTCCGGGTCCATGTGTACTGCTGGCCCCCAAAGGTAAAAGCCAGTTTGTATTGGTCCTCCCTGCTGACAGGCACGGTCCAGTATCCATTGGTCAGGTCTATTGCAGTGAATACCTGTGACCCTTGGATCTGGGCCAGCCCTTGGTCAATGTAGGGCAGAGGCCATCGGGAAGTATGGACCCGTTTGCTGAGCTCCCTGAGGTCGGCGCAGAGTCTCCACTGGCCGTTTGGCTTCAATATTCCCAGCACCGGATTATTGAAGGTGCTGTGGACTGGACGGATTATTCCCCGGGACTCAAGGTTCTTAATTATTTCAGTAAGGGACTCCATTGATGCGAGAGGCAAGCGATATTGCTTCACAAACACTGGAGTCATGCCAGGGTCCGTGGGGATTGTTGTGGTGTGGATGTCGGTGCGACCACAGTCATATGAGTCTACCGCAAAGAGATCTTGGAAATCCAAGAAAACTTGTTTCAACTTTTGCTTTTGTTCCAGAGTCACACAGGCATCAGCTAGGTTGACTCTCTCTTCCACCATCTGCCTGAAGCCTGGAAAGACTTCTGGTTTGGCTATCTCCGCGGCCTCCTCCAGCTGGGTGGAGAAGTCCCTGGTCAGAGTGCTGATTTGGACCGGAGGCTTCAGGTGGGAAAGGCAGCCCTCATGGACCTGGAAAATCACCTCATCCCTCCTGAAGTCACAAGTCACATCTTCCTTACCATAGGGGCAGGAAGTGTACACCAGGAAGTTCCCCCCATGCCGGGTAAAAATCCTGTCTGGTGTTGTATTGTCCTCACTGTCACTGTCAAAACAGTCCTTGGGGATTGGTCCTAACAGTTCATTACCTAAATCCATGGAAAAATGTCGGTCATCAACCGCCATTCCAATAATGGTGCCTGCGGCTAGAGTAACACTCTTTAAGTCGCTGTTATCCACCTCTATTGGAATGGTGTCATGTTCTAGGTTGACTAATGGAGTGGGGTTTACCCCCAACCCTTGCTGTTGGAGAGAAGCATTTAGATGTATGTAAGCATCAGGGTTTTTCAACTCTTGTCCCCTTTTAACTTTCACTTCCAGGGAGAATTGTCGGGTCCTTTCTGGGATGGTGACTTCCTCTTTAACCTGAATTTCAACTGCATAAGGTAGCAATTGAGCTGACCTAAATGCTTTTTCTGGATCATCAAAGCCCATGGGATTATCCGCTAATCGGGACCAAGCTTTGAAGTTTATTAGGTCCAAACTAATGGCAAAGCGATTGAGAATGTCACTGCCTAAGTAAAAGGCGGCAGTGACGTCTCGCACGACCCAACAATTATGGACTATGCTCTTGTTGCCAATGGAGATTTTGAGCATACACCTGCTTGGCAGGAGATGTTTGGAGTCAGGTGCTTCCAGGTCCATTTCCCATTTGTCTATCAGTTTGAAGGTGGGAATGGCTGGATCTTTTGGGAGTTGGCGGAACATGGCTTCGCTGATGAAGCTCTTACCGTTGTTCACACACACTCGAGCGAGAACAGAGTCCTTCCCATCATTTAACTGAACAGGGATGAACAACTGCTCTCCAATTTGCTGAATATCAGCCAGGCTTTGAGCTGATTTCACATCTTTCTGGACTATAGGAGTGGGGGTTTCTGATTGTGGATTAGTATAGAATTTCAGAGTGTTTCCTTCCAGCGTGGAATACCACTTTAGACTGGAAGGAAGGTTGATTTTCAGAAATAGAGAGGACCCCCCATCACCAGTCTGTTGTCCTACTGCTATTACCGTCACGTCTGGAATTTGGTTGTTCTGGAAGTGAAATTCTACTTGGTCAGATTTTTGTTCAACCATGTGGCATGTGCCGTTTAAACTAACATGGTTGACACTCTGTTTTAATTTTATTGGTCGGCTAGTCTGGGTCCAGAGGACCTTGTTTACACAATCTATTAGGGGTGACAACCTTCTCAGGAGGTCATTCCCTAGTAAACAAGGGGTGCCCTCTGGGGTCACAACTATGACCGGGTGTTTCAACTTGTGTCGCCCAATTTTAATGTCCAAGTCTGCAGTCCCCTCGACGGGAATTTCCTTCCCGTCAAAGTTCTGTAGTTGTCCCGGAAGAGAGGTGAGAGGAATTTGGTAATTCTCTCCCCTTCCTGCATTCAGTTCATCAAAGGCCCTTCTGGACAGAAGGGTAGCTTGAGATCCAGTGTCCACCAGTGCCGAGATTGTACCCTGCCCCTGTACTTGTACCGGGGCATAATATCTTCCCTCCTTCTCCTCAAGGGGGCACAGATAGTGTACATTTTTGGACAACTGGTGGGCTAATTTTCTGGTTTTGGACATCGCTAGCGAAGAGATTTGGGCAGAATTCTGTGGAGAGTCTTGGGAATCTGAAAGAAAAAGTTGGCAACTGGAGATCAGAGCCATTGTGGGTTCCCCTGGTTCCGGTTCTGGGCTGCCCCCCCCTTTTTGGAGGCAGTCCCCAGGATGGGTTTGAACCAGGGGATTTTCTTGCTGTTGGTTCTGGGATGAGATGGTGGGCGGCGGTAGCTCAGTCTCCACATCTCCCCAGTCTAGATTTGCATCCCTAGGGACCCATTTTTCTTTGGGAGGAGTTCCCCCCTCTCTGAAGGAGAAGATCCTTTTCCCAGGATCCTCTGAGGATCCCTCTCCCTCAAATTGGAAGATCTGTACCTCCTCCTCAAACTGAGTCTGTTTGGGTCTTTTGTTTCTCCTACCCCCCCTCTGCTCCTTAGGAGGCAGACTTTCAGGGGCAAGAGATTTTGTTTCCGGTTCCTGGGTTTCCAGGGGCTGTTTACAAGTGAGGAAGGAAGCTTCCTCCAAGGCTTTACACCCCCCTTCCCTTTGTGCCTCCTCCCTGGGAACCGGTGAGTTATCGGGGTGCTGCCCCCGTCATTGTTCTGGAGCACCAGGTCCAGAGTTGGGTGCGTTCTGCGCCGGCATGCTGATCTGAGGGTTCTGCTGTGCCCTCAGTATATGACCCATATCCCGCGCCATGTTTTGAACCTGGCGCTCTAACTGGGAAACCCGCTCAGGCTGATACGGGGCCCTGTTTTCTCCCCTGGGCTGATCCCGGGAAGGGTAGCTGTCCCTCCTCTGGTAGTACCCCTGGTTGGGAAGATTTTGGTACCCCTCCACCCTTGGCCTCCCCTCTCCCGGATTCAGTGGTCTGGGCTCAGGGAATTGAGGAAAGAAGGATGGATGATTTTGGGGTTGGAAGTCGGGTGGATATCTGGGGAAAAAGTTCTGCCCAGGGTTTGGTAAATTTCTGCCCTCCTGTGGGAAGTTTGGAGGGAAGTTCCCTGGGTTAGGTGCTTGGCTGGATCCCCCCCCTTGGGCTGGAGGAGTCCACACATAACCCAGGATGGGTCTGTTACCTTTGTAGCGATGACTTACATAGTCAGGAGAGCGAGGGACCCCATTTGTGGGGCTGCCTCCCTGGCTCCCTGTCTGCGACTGGCCCGAGGACCTTCTGGGCCTAGCATTATTAGGTGCAGGTAGGTTTTTAGGCCCCCCCATCTCCAAATCCAAAACGGGGGTGACCTTTACCTCTGCCACCTTGGCAGCAGCAGGGGTGCTGTTGGCTTTGGGGTTTTTCTGGGCATTGCTTTTATTTTCTATGGGCTTCTGCACCTCATAGATGCGGGTAGCCTGTTCAATGACCCAGTCTAAAGATCTTTTCTCGTGAAAATCCCTCACGAGCTGGGTCATGATATATTTGGGCAAGGCATGGAAAAACGTGTTTATAAATTCACGGCTATCCGTGCGCACCCTTCTTGTGGTCTGTGCAAAAGCCCGCTTTAACTCCTGCACAAATTCTTGTGGGGCCTGATCCTCCCCACATTGCAAATTGTAGGCTGCCTTGCGAGCCTCTTGAGGATTTCTGTGAACAGAAAAATGTTTCAGGATGGCCGCCTTATAGGTGGACCATCTTAAATGATTTTGGTCCTCCAGCCCCGCAAAGAAACTGGAGTATTCCGGGGAGAAGGTCCACTTTACATATTGAATGCAGCTTTGGCTGTCCTTCAAATGGAAAGTCTCCATCATTTGTTCAAACAACTCTAAGTGCTCCCAAACAGAATACTTAGCGTTCTTATGGTAAGGCGTGATGACGCTCCTGATCGCCTTAATCTGCTTTAAGGGGTCCTTGAGCAAGGCCCTTTTTGCCTTATTGGCCTTTTTGGTTCGGGTAACCCTTGTCCATTCTTCGTCGGACTCAGAGGCACTGCTCCCAGAGGTTCCCGTCTGTTCTTCCAGGTTTTCCCGGATTCTGCGAGCCTGGGAATGGCTGGCAGAATGTGGGGACCTGGTCTCCTGTGTCCTGCGCAGTTCAGAGGAGTCTTCAGATTCCTCCTTGCTGTCAGGATTTGATGGGTACCCCCTCCACTGACCTAACTGGGCAGAGGTTTTCAGGATGCCCTTAATGGGCCTACTCTCCTGGGGTTCCCCACTGAACTGTATTGTATTTGGGTGCCCATACCCGGATGCCCACCCCTCCATTCCTGAGTGGTACTGGCCTATGAGCCCCATACTCTTAGCTGAATAGTAATCTGCCATCCCTGTGGCCCTGTGCTCATGGGCGCCAGGGGACATGGGGGTGGTAGAGTCCAGGGACTGGGGGAGATGAAGGCCCCTGGTGTTAGGGCTCCTGCGGTTATGGTCAGGAGTCTCTCTTTCCCAGCGGACCTCATCTCTATCCGCCCCTGCTCCCTGTTGCAATGCAAGAGCCTGCATTTGTGCTTTCAGTTCCTCTGTTAAGGCCTTACTCGACTCTATCAGTCTCTCCTGCATCGCTACCTGTTGTTGGAGCCTATCATTGTGTTGACAGAGGGCCTCATTTTCCCTCTGTGCTTCCTGGTTGGTCCTGGAGAACTGGGCCAGTCTTTGCTGCAGGAGGGTTACCTCCTGAGCTGTGTCCCTATTGGCCTGCTCCTTTCTTGCTAGAGCATCCTCCACCCTCCTGGTGTGCTCTAGCAAGTTCTGGTTTTCTTTTTGGAGGTCACCCAGTCCCTGGTGGGCCAGGTGATTTTCTTCCATTTTCCTTTTTAAATGGCAGACTTCCTGGCCTAAGGCGTCTCTTTCCTGACTAAGAGCCTGCATTTGTGCCGCCAGGTCGTCCCTTTGCCGTTGAAGGGCACCAGCTTTTTGGCGCTCCTCATCAAACTCTGCCTGGGTATCCAGGTCTTTCAAGATCAGCTTGTTGCTCTCTACCTTCACTCTATCTAGATGACTTTGCAGGGTGGCTACCTGCTCCGTGCATGCCCTGTTAAAGTCTAATTGTTGCTCCAGCTTTTTCTGGCTCTGCAGTAAGGAGTCCAAACTGTCTTGGTGCTCCTTCTGCAGGGCCAGAAATCTGGTATCCTGTTCTGACTTTTCCTTTTGCAGCACATCCATATCCTCCTTCATTTTGGTGATGTACAGTCTGCTGTCATTTTCTGACTCCTGGCTCCTCTGCAGCCTCTGCTCAGAAGAGACCAGGTCAGATTGGACCTTCTGTAATGCCAGCAGTTGCCTACTCGCCAGATCTTGGCCTTCAGCACATTTGTCCTGCACGGCTCCCATATGTAAATATAAATACGCCGCTACCCTGGCAATCTTATTGTGTTCATCTTTGGCTTTAGGAGCCATATATAGTTCACTCAGGGCCACATGTAAGGGACCCTGATCTCTATATGTATCTGACCCTGTTTCAGTGACCTGTTGTGTGATTGCCTGCAACCACGCATCCTGGCCCTGTTCGGTCCATTCACCTCTCACAAATAGCTTATGCAAGAGGTGCTCTCTGGCCATTTTCATGTCTACTAAGGTCGTCATTCTAGAGATTGGTCTCTGTCCTGACTTACAGAAGTTTGTATTTTATTTTTGCAGAACAGAACTTTTCTTGGAGTGTCCCTTTTGAGGAATGCTTCACAGCGTAATGCAGCGTGGTGATCCGACCGGATGTATGTATCCCGTCAGTTAGCACACTGTATTAAGCTGCACAAGTGGTAAATCTAACCCAACGTCTCGGCTCGAGCCCCCAATTTGTAAGAGGATTCAATTCAGCACTACAGCTAAGTTAACGCCTAGTCTAGAATACTGAATGAAAACCCTTATTGATATATCTTTAGGTCCAGTTCATGCGTTCTGGATGACTACCCTTATATAACACCCCTCTCTTGGAATCCCCCTGACCCCACTGAGCCAAGAAGTAGTTCTGTTTTGCAAGTTAAAAGGGTTTATTTGATGATTTAAACAATAGATATATATATGACACTTTATAATAAATTAATAATTGAATAGCACACTTAATCTGATATGATAAAGATTGACAACGGAGAACCTGGCACTAACACACTTCTTATAATCACTAATGAGTTGACATGAAATGGATAAGGTAGCACACTGGTAAATAGGAACAAAAGAAGAAGGTGGTACAAAATGCTTTATAGAGTTCAAATGGATGCAAGGTTGAATGAATGAAATGCAGTATAGAGATACTCAATATGATTTCAACAAAACAATGTAATCACTTTTCTCTGGCAATCCACTCCCCCCCTCTTTATGCAATGCAAGGAAATGGGAGGAAGCACACAGTTCTCAGAAATGCAATCAATGTAATCAGTTCAATCCAGCAAGCTTAGACAACAGAAAACAGATAGGAGTTTTGAAATCACAGGCCCAAATGCTTTTATATGTGTTAGCAATGGATGAGAAATATGCTGGAAATGCTGTTAATTCCCTTTCAGAGGTTCAGGGTGAGTGGTATCTAGTTAATATTAGTCCAGGCTCACACTAGCAATGATGCAGGGATAGTTAGCAGGTTAAACGAATTTCTGGCAAATGAAATCAGGCAGCAGCAGTTTTTTTACATGTGAAGAAATTGCAAATCGCGGCAAAATTCGCGGATGCGCCGAGCGCTATTACAAAGGAACCGCAAGGACTATCTCTACCGTTTTGGGGTCCTAGGAAAGCCTGGGATCTCAGCTTCCAAATGAAAGTTATTGCAAGTCTCTAGCCCAAACGGTTGCGGAGATATGAGTAATTTAGTAAAGGTCGTTTTTGGTTTTGTAAATTTTAAACGCACACTTTTTCAAAATGACAAATTTTACTAGAAATGACAGGTGACAGATAGGAGGTAGTTCTACTTAGGTTAAATAGATTGAATTAGATGAATTTAAACTAAGAGATGTGTTCTGAGTTTTGCTAAGTACTCACAAGAGATTTTGAACAGGAAAGCGACTTGGTCACGATCTTCAGTCTGGTCAGGTCTTTCCGGATTCTGCTCACAGCGCCTGGTCTGGTCTCGGCTAGGCACAGCACTGCTTTCTCTCTGGTCTGGTCTCTGCTAGGCACAGCACTGCTTTCTCTCTGGTCTGGTCTCTGCTAGGCACAGCACTGCTTTCTCTCTGGTCTGGTCTCTGCTCTGGATAGATTGAAGTCTCTAGTTTGGCTTTCTGGAGTTTGATGGAGGTAAGTATGGATTTTTCCGGCAGGGCTTCCAGCGGCAGATGAAATTGAATGTCCCTATGTGTCCTGACTCTCTGCTTTTATCTGTTTCTTGAGAATGGGTGTGTGTGTTGCATCACTAGACTTGCCTCTCTCACCTGTCATTGGTCAAATTTTCATTCCTTACTTGATTGGGGGAATGAAATGAAATGAAGTGTCATCATGATGAGGTCTGTTTATGATACAGAGAACCCACCCCTGTCAACTTTACACACAATCTATATCTGACCTAAAAACATATTTGCACAGGTACACATTTGTTTAAAATTACATATACATGGTGTGGCTGAATTTAGCCATGTCTAAATCTGCTCATTCTCGGAGCTTGCATTCAAAAGAGTGTACATAATTGACTTTTTAACTGCTTTTTCAATTTCCGACATGGACCCAACTTTACATACATGTGCGCAGGGGGTAGGGACATTAACTGATGAAGTTTCAGATTTTTAACATGCACACATTTAGAGTAATATCCACTTTTCCGCTAAAACCCCCCTGAACATACCACCGGTTCCTACCACGTCTTAAACTGTGGGCAGAAAAATCACAAGAATTATGGTATCATTTATAAAATTTTCACATGTCCGCACTATGAGTTATCCACCTTTTTATAAAACCATATCCTTGCTGCAGGGGTGTGTCTTTTCAGGTCACATGGTACAGAAACCAGTCTTTCCAGTTTCTGCCAAGCCAGCTTGCTCTCACAGGCAGTGCTCCTCCCAGCTCCTGCCAAGAGGAAGCTACAATTTACGACTGCGGTAATAAAAACCTTTGCCTGAGTGAAGAGGGCTTTGTTCACTCTCTTGCAGAGCACAGATAATTCAATTATCAGATAGATGGCATATCCTTAGCTTGGGCAGCAAAAGGAAGGTTGGCCTGGGAACACAGTGGTGACTCAAGTTTCACTCCTGATGGGTAGTTGCTAGGCAAAATCAAGTTCCTTAAGCCAGACCTTCAGCTAACTGGCAGGTTTTTTGTTGCTTTTTAACTTAACTTGCAATTTTACACATGCAGCTAGAATGCTGATTCTAAGTGCAAAACTATGACATTTCAACAGTTACAAAGGCATGTGACACCAAACATAGGTCACTCATTTAATCTACACATTTTCGATTTTAGTGTCTTTAAATCCAGTGCAACTTAAACTGCTGAAATCCACAGCGCAGCCAGTCTTGTTATAAACCTTGTCTTATGATCTTCATTTCCCAGATTTTGTAGGCACACAAAACTCCATTCTGCCAATGTCTGCTGGTGTTCAGTAAATATTTTGCACATGTTGCAAGGTTTGAAATAGGCATTTTGGCTTGCCTTCAGAAAAACACACAGTGGGTTTTAAAACGCCGGCTTTTGGATAGTGGTGAGTACTGGTACTGCACCCATTTTTGGGATTTTCTTGGATTAATGCATTCTAAACAGGAATGGTTCTTACATGGTAGTAAATCCTTGCTTAACATTGTTTTGATGGGGCTCCTTACAGTAAGATGGTTATGTGGAACCCCACAAAAAGGGTTGAATCTTTAAAGTGGTCCAATGAGTCACGATTTCAGCAACTTTTTGACATCAGTAAAAGTGGATTTTGTTAACAAAGACCTTTCTTTACCCTGGTGGGTGGCAAGTTAGGTAACCATTTTGGTGTGCGCACAACTGCGCAGCTTTCCTGGATTTCGGGGCACATGTGGGTTTTCCGCCATCTTGAATTTCCTAAGCCCACAGCACCAAATGTTGTAGCAGGGTAGCTTAAACGTGGGTCAGGACACCCTACAGAAGACAACACAATCTTCATCACAGCAGCAGCTGCAAACAAATTAAGACGCCCACAAGCTTGAGTCTGCTAAGATGGTACAGTGCAAGAAAAACCATAAACCATGGAAAACTAGGGATTTCAAAGAAACATGCACTCTATGACAAATAGAAGACCTTACCTCTTCATTTTCTATCAGATCAGGGTTTCAAGATCAATACCTTTCTCGTGAGCCACAGTTAATGAAGATTCCCCCTGCTAATAGCGCAGCAAGCTCTTGATTCTATTAAAGACAACGAGGCGAGCATTAAGCTTCATCTTCTCTTTAATCTACCCTCCAGCAGTTTCAACAAATAAATATTTTCTTTTTCAAAATAACAATGTTTTTCAAAAACTTCAAGTCCCATCATTCCTTGTAGTCCCAGCTCTTGTCCCTGTGACCTAGTCTTTCCTGTATGATCCTCCTCTTCTTTGACTGCTTCGAACTGCAATCTTCTGTCACTTCCATTGCCAAGGGGCCAACTAAACTTTGTATTTCCTGCTTTAAGCGGAATCGATCCCTCGCTTCAGAACTTGCAAACTCGTTCCAATCAACTCCTTCTTTCTCGGGTGTTTTTAGCCATTCTTTTGCTCATCTCCTAGTGTCAGAAATAACAATAGACATATGTTAGGGCAGGGAATACACTCCCTATTCTGGGAGGAAATGATCATCATGGTTACTTGCAATACATTACATTATTGACTTCATTATCTATTTTCATTTCCTGTGTATCTGGGTCGGGAATGTAATGCTCACCTCCTTGTCTTTAATAGAATCAAGAGCTCCCTGCGTTAATAATAATAATAATAATAATTAGGCTTTTATATAGCGCTACAGACCCTCAGGTATCTGAGCGCTGCTTATTATTACCCACGGTGTGTGGTGCTCATTTATCGACCTCGGAAGGATGAAACGCTGAGTTTGGCGCTGCCGGGATTCGAACCTGCGTTAACAGGCTCTGCACGGGTGTCAAAGCGGGCGCTCTACTCGCTGTGCCACTTGACCGGCGTTATTAGCAGGGGGAATCTTCATTCTATGTGAAGACGGAGATGAGCATTAAGCTTGTTCAAAGCTTTTTGCTACTGTTTCCGCTATCATGTTGATTGGTCTAAAATAATACGTCCTAAACGTTGTATCGCTAGCCCAATCTGCTGCTTTCATGATGTCCTGCAAAGATGCGCCTTGTCCTAACGCTTTTGAGGCCATTGCTCTTCTGACTGAATGTGCTCCGAACTTAGCCATGTCAATGCCCGCTAGGCTCATGATGTCTCTGACCCATCGTGCTATAGTGGCTGTTGCTACTCCCTTGTGTGGTTTCCTGCGTGCTATTAGCAATTGGGTTGTCCCTACCGGCCTCAGTTCTGCTGTTCTACACTCGTACTCCTTTATGCATGTGGCTACGCACCACTTCGGGTGGTCTTGCATGTATGGGTATGTGATTGTAGAAGAATCTGTTTTCGTTCTTCTGGCCAGGTTGAATGTTACTCCTACTTGCCCATATGACTTTCTATTCACTTCCAGTGCCTTGACGTCTGCCACTCTCCTGCATGATACCATGCACAGTAGCATAGCTAGTTTTCCCGACAACTGTCCTAGCGACAGGTATCTGTTACTGGGCCAATCTGCTAGAAGTTTCAATACTACAGATATGTCCCATAGTACTTCGTATTTTGGCTGTGGTGGCTTCCTAAATTTTATTCCTTTTAGGAGTCTTATCACAGCTACATTCTCTCCTACCGACATTCCTTCTAAAGGCAGGTGTCCTGCTCTAATTGCGGACCTATAGACTCCTATTGTTCTATATGCTCTGCCATCTTGAAGAAGTTCCGCTAGGACATTCAGTATTTCGACTAGAGGGGCAGAAACGGGATGAATACTTCTCCTTCTGCACCATGTCGACCACTTATTCCAAGCTGAGTCGTAGCTCCTTCTATTTGAAGGTGCCCATGTTTTGGCGATGAGGCTTGCAGCTTGCGCCGCAATTCCTGGGAAATTCCAGCATCTCCTGCTATCTTGCACGCCATCAACGGCAGCATCCCCTTCACTCTCAGAGGGTGATACGACCCAACTGGGTCCATGAGCAGACTCACTCTTTGGGGTAGGAGTCTCGGGTAATCTGTTATCAGTTCCATAAGCACTGGAAACCATACTTGGGATTTCCATATCGGAACTACTACTAGAAGGCTCGCTGCTTCTCTGCGCACTTTCGACAGTACCCTGCCCAACATTATGAATGGCAGGAAAGCGTAGAGTGTCTGCTCTCCAGTCTTGCAGGAAAGCATCCACTCCGGCTGCTGCTGGGTCCAATCTCCAGCTGAAGAACCTTTCTTTCTGTGCGTTCAGTCTGGACGCAAACAGATCTGTGTGAATCAGTCCCCAACGTTCTTCCAGCCGCCGGAATATCTCCCGATCCAGCATCCAATCGCTGGAGTCTGAGAGGTATCTGGAGTTCCAGTCTGCTATAACATTGAGCGATCCTGGTAGGTATCCGGCTACTACAGAGATCCCTGATTCCAGGCAGGAGTGATTGATGTACTTGACTGCCGAAATGTTGTCCATTTTCAACAGAATACAAGAATTCACTTTTCCTTTCGTAAAAGTCTTGATCGCAAAGGATCCGGCTAACAGTTCCAGACAGTTGATGTGTAGTTGGAGTTCTTCCGAGCTCCATCTCCCTCCTGTCTGTAGATCTCTGCATCGGGCTCCCCAGCACGCTCTGCTGGCGTCCAATTCTATTAACAGGTCTGGATGGTCTCCGAAAATGGCTCTCCCGTTCCATGCTTCCATGTTTGCCAGCCACCACTCCAGCTCTGTTTTGCTGAGACATGTTCTGATCTCTCTTTTTATGTCTCTTATCTTTCTCTTTGGGAGTTCTAGGGTTGCTCTCCTGGTATCTATGATAAACCCTAGGAATTCTAACCTCCTGGTTGGTTTCAACTCTGAATTCCCCTGATTCACTAGGAATCCCAGGGATGTCAGGAGCTTCACTACCCAGTCGGTCTGGTAGCAAAGTGTCTCTCTGCAGCTGGCCATCAGTAGGATGTCGTCTAGATATATAATCATACGTATCCCTTTCTCCCTGATTGCTGCTGCTACTGCTTTCATGATCTTCGTGAATGCCCATGGCGCTGATGCTAGACCAAACAGCATCGTGGCAAATTGCCATAATTGCGGTCCCAGTCGAACACTAGAAAGGGGCAAAAATCTCTTTGTACTGGTATCGTCAGGTAGGCATCTTTCAGATCTATCCTCACTAGCCAGTCGTCTTGCCCCGAGTGTGTCTCTGAGTTGATGGGTCCCTTCCATCTTGAAATGGTTGTAGACTACCCATCTGTTCATATTTTCTATATTTATTACTGGCCTTACTTTGTCCTTTCGGTGGACCAAAAACATGTTTCTCACAAATCTTTGGTGTGTTTCACATGGCTCCATTGCCTGCTTCTCTGTTACACTCTGTAGTTCTGTGTGTAATAGTTCTTTCTCAACTTGTGTCGCAGCTAGAGGATGGGGTGTTTGACATTGGGCGGGAGTCTCTATAAACTCTATGCACATGCCTTTCGCTGTCTGCAGAACCCAGGCGTCGCTGGAAAGCGAACGCCAATTCTCCCAGAATACCGCTGTCCTCCCCCCAACTGGTGGGTACGTAAAAACTCTCACCTGTGGGGAAGCTGTGTCCTCCCCCTTGTCCTCTACCTCACCTTCCTCTAGGGAAACGACCTCTTGATGGAAAGAATGAATCTGGCTGTCTGTTCTCCCAGTAGGTATTTCTATTTCCTTGAGGCCTTCTGAACGCTTGATAATGACCGGTCACTCGGCCTCTGGACCAACCGGTCCCGCCAAAAACTCTCCCGGGGAAGATTTTCTTCATGGACGCTTGGGCCTTCTCTAGGGAGGTATAAGTTCCCACAAATTTCCCCATTTCTTTGCCAAAAGTTTCTCCGAACAGGAGTCCTTGTGCCGCCTCGCCTGCCTCATATGACGATAAATCTCCCAATTTGTGGTCAATCTTGAGCAGGAGCCCTCTCCTGCGTTCAGACGAAATTGCCCAATTGGCATTGCCTAAAAGGCATACGGCCCTTTGTGCCCAATTCGCTAGGACTCCTGGATCCACTTCCTCTCCAGTGTCCTTTGCTCGTCAGCTAGGTCCATCATTTTTGTTAATGGTACAGCGATGTCGAGAACTTTCTCCTGACAGCTTTTCTAAGAGCGGTCTATACCTTTCCTTGGGGCTCTGTTAGATTTTGAGACGAAAGATAGCATTTTAGGGTCAAGTTCTGGGGCTTCTGCAACTTTGCCTGGCAATTGCGGTCTCAGACATTCTGCTCTCAGCCTCTGTCTGACTTCTTTCTCTAGAGCTTTTCGCAATCTTTGCATCATGTATTTCGCTACTCTTGGTGAGGGCACCCATTCGGACGATCTAGGATTTCTGATGTCTTCAGGGTTAAACATGTCAGATGTTTCTTCCTCTTCTAGATTGTTAAGCTTTCTCAGCCTTTTCTTCGGTGGGGGTTGGCTTCCCTCGTCCCATTCATTATCTGCCTCTTCTTGTGAGGAGGTTGGGATTCTGGTGGTTCCTCTTCAGGGAAGCCTTCTTCTATATTGCCAATATCGAGGCTCGGCACCTGAAAGCGTCTGAAGCCTCTGGGGCCATTGTACCTGCCCCTTCAATTTGGCCCGGGGGTCAGAAGAGTCTTTGCTCTTCCAGGCCTTGTTACACCCCTTGGGCTCCTTTGTTGCAACCCTAGTGGACGTGCTTTCTTCGGTGCTCTTTTCTTTCTGGCTCAAATACAGTTATATAGTATAGAGTCTTTCTTGTAGGGGTCTGACTCCCTGAGCCACTGCCTCTGTGAGTGAATCCCCCAGCACTTCTTTAAAGCTATAGTCTAAGTCTTCTTGATAGACTGCCTCCTGTTCTTCCTCACTCCACTCACTCAAAACTAGACATGTTAGTGCTGTAAGGTGCCTTGATAATACCTTTGCAGGTGTAGTGGCATGTCCGCTGATCCACTCTTGTGAGGCTGCACCCTGTCTTCACTGAATAGTAAGTTGTGTAGTGTCTTTCTGGGGACTCTTCTTATATCCCTCGTGTATAATACACTTTCTTAATGATTGTAGATTTCAAAATAGACATGTTTCCAGAGCTTATTCAGACTCTTCAAGAGCTTCCCTATGCTCTGTAACGTTGAGTCTGTTATCTGCTTCTTAATTGAATCTTCACTACGGAGCTTTCTTCCTTGGCTCCGACCCCCCAAGGGTGGGGGCTCCTCAAGGCGAGCTTTTCACTCTTATTGCCTCTGTTATTCATGAGGGATCTCCCTCTCTAGGGAGGGCTGCTCCCTGACGCGAGCTGTACTCGCTCGCTCACCTCCTCCTCCACAAAGGTGGGGGCTACTGCTTGAGTCGTACGCGGCTGGGCTAAGAAGCTCCCGCTTGTGTCGCGCTCCTCCCCCCAAAGGTGTGGGCCGTTTCCTCTCGGTTGTGCGATCGGGAAGGGATTTCCCACTCGCGTCTGGCTCTGCCTCCACGAGGATGGGGGCTCAACCGCTCCTAGGTGCGAATGAAGCACCGCGGATCCTAATGAACGTTGTGAGGAGATCGGCGAGCCCCTGATGTGCCGAGTAGTGCGGCACGGGGCCGCCGACTCCTCACCCCAGAATAATTTTAAAATCTACGCTGCGCCACGCTGCGCAGCTCTGGGGCCCTGCCACTGTCCCCTAAAATCAGTTAACCTGCCATTATATTACTCCAAACCCACAATAATACGGAGCTCATAACAAAATGCACTTATCTCTGGAGAGCAGGAAAAGAAGAGGAGGATCATGGGAACAGGAAAGACTAAGTCACCAGGGACAAGATCTGGGACTACAAGGAATGATGGCACTTGAAGTTTGTGAGAAAAAAAAAATGTTATTTTGAATTTGTTTAATTTATTTGTTGAAACTGCTGGAGAGTAGATTAAAGAGAAGATGAAGCTTAATGCTCGCCCCGTCTTGACATAGAATCAGTAATCCATCAGCCAGCATGTCATGTTTGCCGACACATATTCAAACTCAGGCTAATTTTAAGGTATGCTCCCTCTTGTAAGGCACGCAATCATCAGCAAAGAAGCCACCTTTGCAGTATATTTACGTTTCACAAGTAGCACAAGATAGAAAATAGAAATTACAGAGTATGAGCCAATAAGCCACCTGTATTTATCTGTTTCGGGACTACATGCCCCAACTTGGGCGAAGAAGCTAAGGCGAGGAAACCCCAGCAGTATTAAAAAAAAAAAAATCCTCACTCTGGGACATTATTTGTTCTCTTCTTAACCAGAACCGATGAAGGTATCTGCCTTCTCACCCCTGCCAGGCTCAACTGTCAGAACTTCCTCATGAGATTGGTTCCCCTTCATTTCAAGAAGGCTCTCCCCCAAGTTACATAACCTTAACACAACGACACGTCCCTCTGCGGATGTGATGCTGGAAATGCCATTTGGCGGGACATGGCCTCCTAGTTCTTTTCCTACCAATTCTCGCTGTATCTTTTCTGAATGTTTTCTGCCTCTGAGGTCCAGGCTGGACCTCTGGCAGTGCAGCTGTTCCTTTTTCCTTTTTGTGAAAAACACCCATGGGATACTCCTATGACACCAATGGGTGGGGGTACACCTTTGTACCCCTTATGTTCCTTTTTGGGCACCTATGTGTTTCACACAGAGCTGGGTATGGGCTGGTGGCAGCTACATGATGACTTGGCAGTGGCTCTGAGTGTACTCCTTTTTCCGGACACGCAGGCTCTACCTTAGGAATGAATGGATTCCTGAACAAAGGCAATATGGCCACTGTAGCCTCTTGGTTTCTATTGCCTTTACACCTTGTTTCCCAAAGTCCTGGGAAGCCCTGATTCTGTCCCTTCTCCCTGACTGGCTGTTGGGTGGAAGAAACATATATGGCTCTGAGGTTGCGTCCTGTCAGACTGACTGGCGCCTTCCCAGGGACGGTGTGTTGTGGGCATACCCTTGGGTGGGACCTGTATGAATATAGTTTGAAGTAAAACCACATTATGTGCTGTGGGTGTTTGGTTTTGGGATGAGTGACACAAGGCCTGAGCCAGCCCTGACTGACACTGGAGAGAAAGCAGTGTAGTGATCTGAAAGTCTTGGTGTTATGGGTGTCTGGTTTGGGCGAAGGGCCTGAATGCTTGTGAGCCTGATTGGCTGCCTGCCTGCCTGCATGCATGCACCCGTCAATGATTGTCTGCCTGAGCCTGGCTCAGCCTGAGTGAATGGGGAACAAATGTGTATAACTAGGGACCCCTCACTCACCAATTTGTTTTGAAACTGACGCTGAAATCTCAAGCTTGGATCCTGCGTCCAGTCGGAGGAAGGAGTCTGCAGCTGCATTCCTTCAACAAATCCAAAGACTGCTGAGCTGACCCAAGGACAGAATCAAGAGAGGACCTGTATAGGAGACCTCTTCCCAAGCTATGAGGGACCATCGTGCAAGGTGCTGCTCTTCAACAGAAGTACCCTGGAAGCCAGTCCTGTGTACCTGTTGTCTGGAGAAGGGGTCTTTGTGAGTCCTGAAGAGGAGTGCCTGGACATCTTCTGCCGAAGAATTCCAGTGGTGTCACCTAGGTTCCTGAGGAGTGTTTGAGACTGCTGCAAGCCAGGTTGCTTCGTATTGGCAAGAAAAGGGTGTACCTTCGCATAGTGCTGCTTGACACCCAGAGCTGCAAAAGTTCTAGTCACCGAAGAACACTTCAAGGGACATTCTTGCCATCACATCTGACCACTTTTCCACACCAGAGAGGGTCCAGGGTCATTGTGTGCAGGGGAAGGTCCACTGGTGGGTATGCCTCCACCAGAATCCAACGAAGACATCCCGAGGGTCCAGACCTGAGGAGGGTCTGCAGACTAGTCCAGTGTTCGAGCCCAGGTTGCCAGAATACATCCAGATGTCCGTGCTGCGGCTGCAGCACCGAAAATTCAAAAGAGGGTGAACTGAAAATTCTTGCCACCCGATACCTAATTCAGGCACTGCACCTGTCACTGCTGAAAGTCATCCAAGGTCCCCAAGTTTCTTATCTTCATCTGCCAAGCCTTTTCGGAGTACACAGCAAGTTTCACCATCCTAGAGCTTCGACAGTCGAAGAAAGAATCCACCAATGGAGACCACAGTGAAGACCAAAACTGCTGTCCTTCAGAGAGTATTTGTTTCCGTTTTTCCTCTTGGACTCGAGATCCCAGTGACTCCTTCCTGCAAAAGGGGTCCATTCTCGAGGGTTCCCGTCGAGTAAAGCCAAGCAACACTGTTGCTTCGCCTGCCAAGGCACCCAAGGTACCGTGATGAGGAAGAGTGTCTTCCAGCCTCAGGAGTCACCCAGGGGTCCTAGCTCTGTCATGGATCCTGTCCTCCTGCTGCGTCTCAGGTACTTTGGGGCAATAGAACCTGTGGGAGAAAGCAGAGCATTATTGAACATTTTTGGACGGAGCTGTAAAAAACAAGATAAGGTACTCCCTAAACTTTCCCTTACAGGTTGCCCAGGTGGGGGGATCCTCACACAGCATTGTCTATCTATCCTAAAGAAAGCCTTTTGCCACTGTTCATAATGAACCTGCCCTTCCTTCCCTGATCTATGCTGTTACACCCACCTTCACCCTACTTCAGAATTCACATGCCTATTTAAAACTGCCAGCAGTTGATGCATTTATACTAAGTTTAGGTATTGTGTGGTACCACATAGATTGTATATATTGTTGCCATTCATTGAATAATGTTGCCAAAGTAAAACGTGTGTTATTTATATGCATATATTTTTCTGAACCTTATTGTATATAAAGAAGCTGTGTCATCACCTAACATAGTGTGTGGACCAGGGCCGGTCTTACAACAGATTGCACCCCAGGCGGGAAGCATCGTTGGCGCCCCCCCGACCTGTGATCTCATGCATGTGTCGTGGGCTGAGCGGCGGGAGTGGGGACTATGAGTTAACAAAATTGTCAATGCTGGCATCTGCTGAATTTCATGAACCTCAGAAAACAGCAATAAGAGGGTCAAAACCGAACAGGCCTGGTTATATTAGTCTGCTTTTGCTCTTCATTAATAGTACCAATGACCAGTTTGCTGCTGTGACTCAGGTCAGAGAATCGACAATTTCAGATCTACACTAATGTCATTCGTATGACCTCAAACATTTAGCTACTCTTAAAAGGTGATGAACTGGTCTCAAACAGTGTTACTCAAACCTCCAAGAACAAGCACCAGCAACAAACCCACCGATAGCTGTCAAGCCCGTCTTTCTCAGCCTTAGAATACATGCATTTATGCAATATGTATTGCATCAAATATTTCACGGGAAGTTAAATATATTTAGGAGGGTCACACGTAAACAATATCACTACTCCATGTGAGTGGTAAAGTCTACTTTAAACATATGCAGAGAGTTAACATGCATGTACAATTCAACATAGCTCCCAATGTTAATGTTGGAGAGGTGGTGTTCTAAAATTATGACATTACAATGTGGACTTTACATTGAAACACACTGCAGTGCATTACTGCGGCAGAAAAATGGCAGTTCGAGTATTGGGGTTTGTTTCGCTCATGCTTGTGAACTCTCAAAATTCTTAAATGTTTCCTTCGTGATCACTCATTTTAGCTCCCGACAGCACCATGAAACTGTAAGATCGCAAAGAAAAACGATGTCTACCATCCCAACATAAAAATAAAAACAATCAAATTCTTAAAGGGTGGAAGATGACCTTTTCTTGGGACTCCTTAAGTTTACTTTTTGCAAATTACTAGTCGCGGGCTGCTTGAATAACAGCGGCCCTTGCGCATTGTGCAGTATATAGATGAATTTCATTTCAAGGGACTTGGAGTACTGCCGATATCAGGGGAAGCATCTCCAGTGTACCCCAAGTGTAGTGTGCTTTGCCCTCCACCCTCACCCCCAGCCTTGCAGCCCTGCACCTTTTCACATTCTCCATTATGGTAAAGAACATTGTCCCGAGCTTGGGAGAGAAATGGACTATGCAGAAGGAGCAGCCTCCCAAGGGTGTGTTTAGCTGCTGGTGTATCAAATGCAGAAATGGGTGGCATCAAGAGCCCCACACTCTGAAATATCTTTTGCGCACTGGTTGGTCACACAACAGAAAGTGTGAGCAGGTGATTCCCCAACACTTGAACCATTCTTTAGAGACCTGGCTTTGATTAATCTGACGTTAGCTAGTCAAGGCCATTTCCCAGCATTTGTGTTAAAGTAGATCCGAAGCTGCACTGTGCAGGGTATTTTAAAGGGCATGAATTGATGCTACAGCATGTCGCCCCCAATGGAACAAAGAAAGTGAAGCATGCATCATACAAGTCTGGGTATTTGCATTATCCGGAAAACGGGCCAACCGTCCACGGAGACGGTTTCTACTGTAGTTGCTGAGTCGCTTTCCCAAGCCAGATGCTGTGCGGACTTCGCTCAGCTTTTGGTTCAGCGCCTGCATCCATCCTTCACACCATCATTCACAAGGTGCGTTCGTGTAGGTGTTTGTTTATCTCCTTAGACTAGCCTGATTGCTATTCCAAACAAAAGAAGCACAACGACAAAGAAGGGTATAAGACAAGTCTGAGCGAACAGTGAAATGTATGAAACTCTTGCACTAAAATAAAATCAGCAGTGCTTGCCCAGGAAAGAGGGAACGACGAGCAATATGCTCGGGAGCGGGAACTGGGGGGGGGGCGTAGTAACCCCCAAACCGGCCCAAGAGTGGTACCAGCCCCCGGGGCCTTGCCCTCGAAGTGATTTTGGCCCAGCCAACGGACCGACCAATCCAACCCCGCTGGAATGTGCAACTGTCTAAGATCTGCTGATGGTGACACTCTGCCCAGGTCTTCCGAGAACCGGCCTTTTGATCTCCTGAGGAGAGTCCACCACCAGTGCTCGCTTCCTTTTTCATGACTAATGGAGCCTTGACAAAAGTGTCTAGCTTTGTGGCCCCCAGAGGCTCTTTTTGGATGGCCCAGTCATCTCCGCAATACCATTTTAAAATAAATAAAACACCTATGCAGCAATAGGCCTCAACTGCGAGGATGGGAGCAGGAGGTAAGAAGTGTGCTTGCCTCGGCAGGCTGTAGTTACTGCCGGGTTTCCTGAAACAAGGCCAATCAGCGATGGCAGGATGTATCAACTGTTTGTATTTGCTGTTTCTGCTGCTGCTTGGCAGTGTGTGCTTGTGATGGGAACAACTTCAGGAGTTAGTGACCCACTCGCTCCTCTTTTCTGTAATGGCTGGGGCCGTGAACACCAGCCAGCCTCAATCAAACCACACGTCAGTGTCAGTGCGTGCCCATAGCTTGGAGGAGGGCACACCGCACGTGCGCCCATGGGCCTGGTTGGCGCCAGCAGCACCGGCGCCACCCGAGGTCTGGGGAAGGTAATAAAGCAACACATGTTGCTAATTTATTTGCCAATTGCCCTGCCCTGCCTGAGGGCCGAGGCCAGGCCCGTTTCTTGGCCCGGATGAGGTGGACAACTGCCCGGTGTGCAATAGCCCCGGGGGTGCAATTGCCCCAGTCCTTGGAGCCTCTGGAGGGGATGGAATTCCCCAGTTTGTGTGGCGGAACATTGACGTGGGGAAAGTTCCGCAGGTCAGGTGCTGGTGCTGCCCCTTCCGACTGTAATGTCACATAGTACAAAAGTACTACGTGACATTACTGAAGTCATAGGCTCCCTCTGACCACTATAGCGCCACTTGGGGTGGGGGGCATAAGCACACCAATAAAAACACTTTAGGTCCACCTGCAGCTAAGACCAGCCCCTTCCATCACAATGCCGGCAGGAAACTGCTAATGGTGGCCCATTAGTCACTAAATGGTTTCGTGCTGGCATTGAGATGGGAGGGAAGGTGTAGTGGGGGGGAGTGGGCGTGCCTTCCAGGGACACACCGTGGGCCCATGGTGCATACCTGCAAGCCCAGAAAATTGGCAAAATAATAGTTTAAAGCAGCGCTATTTCTTTCATGCCGCTTCTTTTCCAAACTATATATCAATTCCACTTTAAACCACTTCCTTGGCACTGGTGATGAGATACTTCACTATGCGGATAATAGTTTTGACCAGTGTTGCTGAGTAAATATTCTTTAAGCTACGAACCGTTTATATATTTATTTATGCAATGTTTGTCGGGTACATGGAGATGGATAATTTATTTATTTATGCAATATTTGTCGGATACCTGTATCCGACACACATTGCATAAATAAATAAATATGCAGGTACACGACAAACATTTCATGAATAAATAAATAATCCTGGTCCATGTATCCTTACAACAGTCAAGACTTTACTGTATCAAAGCATAACCCTTGATTCCCATTCAAAGAATGTTAAAGTGATAGTTTATTGGGTTCAGGTGTCTCCTTGTCATTGCCCTTTTGGCTTAGGGTGCCTCCAAACCCCCTTCAGCATCTTGTGTTCTTTGTTGGTTGTATATACTGCATCCTGTGCCATATTCATGGTCTCTTGGTTGGTGTGCCCAGTCCTCATTATCTGAAGCCTAAGTGGACTGGTGCATAAAATAGTCTTGGGCACCAGTGAAAAAGTGGCCCACCGTTGGAAATGGCAATTCATTCCCTGGGTGATGGACTGTTTGACTTTGGGTAGGAGTTCCTTAACGGTGTAGTTTGGGAATGGCGCGCACGGTGCAGTGGGAGTGGTGCGCAGGGTGCGGTGGGAGTGGTGTGCGGTGTGCGGCGGCAGTGGTGCGCGGGGTGCGGTGGGAGTGGCGCATGAGATGGGGTGCGGGGGGGCGTCCATTCCTAGTGTTTCGACCCTGGGCACCAAATGGACTAGAAACTGCCCTGGCCGAGGCCGCAGAATACACGTGTAACACGTTTGTTTCCTAACATTATAAAAATGAAACAGGCACATTCACTTTTATAATGTTAGGAAATTAACGTGTTCCACGTGTATTCTAGCACTGCCCTGCCTGAGGGCCGAGGCTGCAGCCTGCAGCAGTGACAGTGGTAGAATACACGTGTGTTCTAGCAATGTGGACTGCTGTGGCAGCGCCCCCTAGAGTCTGACTGACGTCAGTCAGCCGTCTGGGCTGCCTGATGCAAAGACCAGACCTGGTGTGGACATTCCTTTGTGCAGGCTTGAGGACTTAAGAACCAGCCTGCATCACCCCCTGAGAGATTGTCTTGGTTGCTCATCCATAGCTACTATATGGAGAACCTTGGCTGGGGTGCTCTATGCCTCTGTCCCAGCCATATATAGGGCAGAAGTGCAGATACGTTAGTCTTTACAGCAGGCAAGAAGGTGCCATTGTAGGTCCAGCAGATGGCCAATAGAAGTGTGATGATATCCCTTCTCCACCAGTAAGGGATGCCGAACAACCCTCTGCTCTCCCGTTCCCAAATGAATATAGCACACAGACAGGGGTATGCAACCTGGGGCTCGCCAGATGTTTAGGGCTTCAAATCACATGATCCCTCGCCATTCACTACTGGCCGGGTCTGATTGGTGCTGTAACCAAAAGATCTGGAGAGTGAAAGGTTGCACAGCCCTGACATACAGATGCACACCTTAAGCTGCTGCTAACACTAGCATATGAACAAATGATTAGATAGGGGTGAAGTGTATGGAGCTAAAGCTAAAAGGCCCAAACACGCGTGGCAAAGTATAACAGATTGACAAGCACAGTGTAGCAACACCTCTATGTTATCTAATACAAGCTGATGGTAAAATGGACCACATCAGTTGCCATGTGGTGACTCAATGCGGCCATGACCTCATTTGACCATAACGACGCAATGCAGCTAGCAATAGTAATGAGCAGCTTTGTTGTGTACAGCGTACTGACCACCACAAAAAATACACAAGTCAGACAGCATGGCGGTCAGAAACCTGGCATACAAACCAGACTTGCAGGGACAAACGTGAAATTGCCAGGACGGAGCAGGAGGCCTGAAAATGCAATGTATGTCAGGTATACTCCGGAGCATTTGTGTAACACCACAAACACTTTGTCATCTCCATTTCAATAACAGCAGTATAGTAATCAGGTACCAGGAGCCCATTCCAGACCTGGAGCAGCGGGATCAAACAGCGACCGGAAAGAGGGGGGCCCAGTTGGCCAGAGAAAGTAAGGAATGGGATAATCGGACACCAATAATCTCTGGACATTTCTTCATTAAAGAACATGTACCCGGGGCCACACCTGACAAGAAGCCAATAGTTTCACACAATGACATCCCGCCACCGTTATTTACTGTAAATGCAACCCCGCGAACCAACATTCTCAATATCACCAATTATTGTGAAGACTCCAATCTCTAAAAAACACCTCTTCCTCCCCTAAGGAGAAAGAAATCCACCCGATACGATATGTGTGTGTGCGTGCGTGCAGGATTGTGGGGGGTGATGCAGATAAGCCAGTACGGTAGTGTGTGATGTGCAGTATTGCATCTTTGAGTTTATGCTGTTACTTCTTGTTCCTGAAGACCTGCCCCTTTGTCTGGGAGGATGGGGTGGAGGAAAGGAAATGTGGGAGCAATCCAGTGGCATAGTACATGAGGGGTTGTAATGATAGAAAAAAAGATTGCTTAAGCACTTGATGTAAGTCTCTGTGCTGCAGAGGAAAATGTAGAGGCCGGCAGAGGTTGAGAGTGCATCGGGAACTGGTTGAGAACCAAAGAGTGTGTGGGATGTGAGATTCAGTTTCTGCATACAGTAAAACTTGTGACCAATTGGATTCTGCTCCCATCAGTACAAGGATGATTAGACGTAAACTGGCTCAACCAAACCTCACACTTCTACATGCCCCAACCCAACGCAATCATAAAGGTAAAACAGGGACAGTTAAGAGATGCACTTGTGGTAACGTGGGATGAGGGAAGACTATGCTCTCAATTGGGGTGTGAAGATTAACCAGTAGTGACCCAAACAACATAGGATCACAGTCCAAAATAAAGGGAATGTCCAATCAAGGTTCTAAATACATATGTATACTTTAATTGAACACATCATCTGCAATTACAACAACCCACCCTGAAGGAAAGACAGAGAAGATGCAACAGACTGAGGAAAGTAGTACTCTGAGCATGGTTCCAGTGGTGGTAGGTAAGTTACTAGCTACAAAAATGAAATGTTGTTTGAAAACAGGTGGGATCATGAGCTAACCAGTCCCTAGGGCCGAAGAGGACTAAGGGGGCCGTTTGGCATCAACAGTACCTTGATTCAGTTCTTGGTGGGTTGACAGAGTCAGACCCGGTGTTGAACGTTGATGCAAGTGGGTCAAGCACAGTTGAGGCACATTGGATCTTATAGTCGCAAGCAACAAGGACGCATCGAGTAGGGATAAATGCATTCACACTGTGTGGTTGAAGTGAGGCTCTCAGTGATGCAGGTCGGGGCAGTCCTAGGATCTCTTTGCAGTTGGCCCAGGCCGAGTTGGGCTTCAGCTTCTGGGAGGATTCGATTATTGACACTCCAGTGGTGCAAGTCAGCAGGAGACGGTCATCGAAGTAGTGATCTTGGGGGCATCGATGTTCAGGTCAGTGAGGCGACCATTCAAGGCTAGCTGGGCAGAGCCATGCTTGCAACCCCTGCTCAGAGTCGGCGTGTGACTCACCAGTGATTCGGGTTGGATTCCTGCATTGAGCAGTCGATTCAGGCCTAGCAGGCGATGAGCTTAGTTAGAGCATGATGCAGCATCGAGCTGGATTGAAGCACAAGCAATAGTTTGCATTCGGTGCAGTGAACACAGAGTTACCCACTCTGTGTGGTAGTACAGGGAGCTTTGGCTGGTCTGGCCCTCTGGCTGCTGTGAGGCTACTCAGGAAGACTCTAGGACATGATGGTTCCCTTCAGTGTCTGCTCTCCTAGCCTTAGGAGAATCCGGTGCATAGTTGTAGGTTCCGGTCCACAACAAAGGTCATTCTGGATGGGCCCTGGGAGTGGGTAGGGGCACATCTTCCTGCTGCCTTGGACGGCTCTTTCTTCACACTAGGCTGAGGGCTTGGGAAAGTACAACTTTCCCAAAGGAATTCTAGTGAGTTCTTCTAAGGTGAATCTTTGTGTCATGAGAGGATCCGAGAGGAATCTCTGCATAGCTTTATTTAGAGTTTACCATGCCACCGGAATCTGTTACTTAGGATCATAATAGTTTTGGAACAGGGGGACATATCTGAATGATGCCCTTGTGCTGCAGAGTCTTGGCAGTCGCTGCCGCTGTCGAGTGGGTATCTGGTCACTTTTGAACTGGATCTGTGCCATGAGTAGAGCAGGTGCTACAGATCAGAGTAGACTATGCATTTGGCATGAAGTTGACAAAAAGAGGAATACGGTTAGCAGATTACCCTTTTGGAGATGGAATTACCTGAATCATTTCATGTATTAATACAAATCAAAAAAGGCAGGGCTCTGCATACTCGACAGCTGGCAATTCCTCACATGTCCCCAGCCAAAAAGGTTGAGACACCCTTCTAAGGGTTTGGCTGATCCTCCTGGAAAAAGTACTTCTTGAGGCCATCTGCATTGCAATGATGTGACCCAGGTTTGTGTTGTATGTCCATGTCCAATTCCTGGAGGGATATGGTCCAACACAGGAACTTGAAGTTCTCTCCCCACTGCCATACGCCACCCAAGAGGTCGGTGGTCTGTTTGGACAGAGAAGTGAGACTAGGAAATGTTGGATTTCAACCTGCATTCTGCCCAAATCACCAGAAATGCCTCCTTCTCAATGGTGGACCACATTTCATTTGCTTGGTCAAGATCCTACTTAGGTACACACAAGGCTGTTTTACTCTGTTGTGCTAATACTGTATCAATGCCAAATTCGCAAGAATTTGTCTGAATGAGAAACTCTTGCTCAAAATCCAAGATCTTTAAAACTGCGGCCTGGCACAGGCCATCCTACAAGCTCTGGAAGGATTACTGGCAGGCAGGGGTCCAGGTGATCTTCTTCAGCAGTTTCTTTGATGTCACATCATTTAGGGTGAGAGCAAGGGTCCCATACCCTAAATAAAAGGCTGGTAATAACCCATGAGGCCTAGGAAGACCCTCACTTGAGTCTGAGTGGTGAGAGTGCCAAACCCATGACCGCCTAGACTTTGGCATGGAGAGTTTGTTTCTTACTGCCACCTACTTGGTGTCCTAAATAAGTCACAGTGCCCAGCGCTATCTGCCATTCAGATGCCTGGATAGTCAAGCCAGCCTTCCGCATGGCTTAATGCACCTGTTCAAGATGGGATAGATGGTTTTCCCAGGTGTTGCTGAATACTGCAACGTCATCTAGGTAGGAAAGACTGAAGATTTCCAGCCCCATTGGGTCCTGGTTCACCACCTTCTGAAAGGTGGCAGGGGCATTCTTTAATCCGAACAGCATAACTATGAATTTATAATGCCCTTCCAGGGAGGCAAAAATGGGCCTCTCTTTTGCTTGCTTGGTCCGACTGACTTGCCAGTACCCTGTCGTGATGTCAAAGGTACTCTTGAACTTGGCAACACCTAACCGGTCAATCAGTTCATCTGCCCGAAGGAATGGGTGTTTATCTGTCTTTGTGACAGAGTTAAGCTGCCAGTAATACAAGCAAAAGCTGACCTAGGTTTTCCTACTACTGGCTTTTTAAGGGATCAGAACCAAGGGCTAGCCTAAGGGTTGTCAGAAGGCTTGATAACCCCCAAGGCCAAGATATTAGAGACTTCCTCCTTGATGGTATCTTTGATGTGAGACATTAGTGAATAACACTCTTCACCAGTTTACTGTACCCGGTGTCGATATCATGGAAACACCATCAAACTTCCCGAGAGTCAGAGAGAACAGGCCTGCAAACAGATCAAGCAGCTGCTGGTGGTCCTGCAATTGCTGTTAGGTGAGGTGTGGGGAGATATGAACTCCCTCTAGGATCCATCAGTGGGATCGGTGTGTAACAAGTCGGGGAGGGCATCCGTCTCCTCCTCGGTTTAGTCATCCGTGATCAGAGCCATCACTAACGTATCCCAGCTGTAATGGGGTTATTAGCCGGTTAACATGGAAGACACGATGCGCCTGTCGCAAGGCTGTAGTGTCAATGAGGTAGTTCACCTCACTGATCTTCTGTAGCACCATATCAGGCCCAGTCTACTTATTATGCAAGGCACTGGACTTGATGGTTTCCATGATCCAGACCATCTGGCCTGGTGTGTACTGTGTCATGGTGGACTTCTGATCATGCCAGTGCTTCATGAGCTGCTGGCTTGCCTTCAGGTTCTTCGTGATCTGTACTTGGCAATCTTGGATCGGAGGCAAAACACGCAGTCCACCATTTCATGGGAAGGAGTTTAGGGATTGCCCTGCCATCCTTCCTGGACCAGACTTTGCGAACCCTTAATGGTATGGCAAAAAAGGAGCTCAAAGGCACTAAATCTAACACCATTCTGGGGCATCTCATGGTAGGAGAACAGGAGGTATGCTAGGAGACTATCCCACTTTCTCCCCAGAGGTCATTCCGATTGCCTATCATGCCCATAAGGTCTTATTGTACCGCTCAACAACCTCCATGGTGTGTGGGTGAAAGGCTGTGGAGAACTTTTAGGTTACATCATATTCATCCCACATCGCCTTTATATACGACGATATGAAGTTTGATCCCCTGTTGGAAATGACTTTGTCAGGGAATCTTCGTGCCCCAGATAGGCACGAAAGAGAAGACAAAAGGACACAAAGGCAAAGCACAACGCTGCAAGAAAATACCTTGAGCCATCAGGTCTCCCCTAACAATGTAGGTCTAGGAAACAGACAATATAAAAACAGACCACACTATAGTGTGACAAAACATGGCGAAGCACGCACAGAAATAAAGACATCATAGGCATAAATTGGTCCTTGAAGATGGTCCCTCAGCCGGAATGCATTGGACATCCTAAGAAAGCCTGTGGGCCTCATTATAAGTTTGCTGGTCTGGAAACAAGGGTGCCGGTAAGCTCACCGGCACCCTTGTTTCCAGATTGGCAAACTTTGAGTCTGCTGCTGGAGCTGCTGTGCCCGACAGGTCTGACACTGCCGGGCGCAGCGGCTACAGTAGGCAGACTGGTCACAGAAGCACTGGCACCGTTAGGAATGGTGCCGGTGCTTCTGTATCCCCACTCCCATAGAGTCTTATGGGACTCTATGGGAATGGGGACATACATTTTACTGGCACCTGACTTCCCGGGCCGACGGACTTGGTATCTCCCAGTAGCAGCGGGAAGTCAGGTGCCAGTAACGTTGGATGAGTCCCACAGCAACCCGCCGATAGCACTGGCAGGGTTACCGCTGGATTCATAACGAGGCCCTATGTCTGTGGAAATAAAACATCTTTTTTATGAAAATCCCTTTGATGATTTTAAGACGTTTTGTACAAGGAAATGTAAAATCTATCACAGAACTAAGTGCAAATGATCTATGCAATGAAATTGTCTAACTTACACGCAAACTATGTGTAATTTATTCACTTCAGGTCCTTCCAGACGTCTGAGACATCCGAACCCAGACACCATTCTTAGATTCTTTAGGGAGTCCAACATGAGAGAATATACCAATGAGGGCCTTTGCAACCATGGGGCTTTGATGCTCCTCAAAGGTACAGGCTCGGGGTACGTGGTGGTGTGATTTACCATAACCAAGATGTACCGGTTTCCTGAGGAGGTTTGGGAATCCAAAAGACCCACAATGTCCATACCTATCTTCTCTAAAGGCGGCCCAATCATGTGTAGTGGAGTTATGGGGGCCTTGTTGGCCCCGCCAGCCTTTCTGATGGTGGCTAGTAGAAATGGCCAGACAGCCTGTCAGTTGTCTTTGTCATTCCTAGATGAGCTAACAACAGAATACTGGAGCCAAGTCTAAAAGGTTCCTCCTGGTGTGTTCCTTTGATGCCCGGGCCCAGGACAGATGACTGCACTGTGGCTGTTTCTGGCAGAGGGTGTTACCTGCCCTCACAAAGAGATTAAAGAGGCCTGGTCCCCCAGTTTCCTGTCCTGCCAGTTAGCAGTCTCCACCTGACTGGCCATAAAACACATCACCTTCCACAGCAGAATTGACTCACAGGAACTGACACATGAGTAATATCATGGGATATGGCGACCATGATCACAGTAGTACCATGCACTATGCCCAAACTCAGACATAGCTTTATTCAGAATTTACCCTGCCACCAGCATGGGTTACTTAGGATCATCGTATAGGGATGTCGCTGCGGCTGGCGAGTGGGCATCCTGTAACCTTTGAACCAGCACTGTACCACATGTAGAGCAGGCACTGCGAACCAGGCTACTGATGCAGCAGGGGACATGTACATTATCCTTCTGGCATGGAGTTGACGAAAAGGTGAATCTGGTGAACATTTTACCCTTTTGGAGATGGAATTACCTGCGTCATTTCATGTATTAGTAAAAATTAAAAACCGCCAGGATTTTGCGTCGTTGCCAGAAGGCAATGGGCAACATTACGACCTGGGCGGTAAGGGATTACCGGTACCGGTAAGGGCACTGGTACCGGTAATACCTTACCGCCCTACTACGAGTTCCCTTTGCGGGTCCTCCCTTAACGCCTGGTTTTACCAGGCGTTAAGGACAGGACCCGCAACGGGACCTTAGAGCTAATAACGGTACCGCAATTTGCAGTACCGTTATTAGCGCCTTCCCCATTCCCATTGAGCCCTATGGGGGCTCAAATGGGAATGAGGAAGGGCCCTGGTGAATGGGGAATTACCGCCCCGCCAACCTTGGAATGGGGCGGTAATAGCTCCATTCACCAGGGCGGAGTCGGTAAGGGTTTGGAGGCAGCCATGGCGCTATTAGCGCCATGGTTACCTCCAAACTCCTAATGAGGCCCAATTCCTCTCAACACCACATGCTGTTTTCTACTTTAATGAGGTGGCCAGTTAAACAATGTGGTAATTGCAATACCACTTGTTTTACTGTTACTGCTACGCTCACAATGAGAGCCTTGTATGTAGCACTCAAATCAGACATGTTTCTTCACGTTTGGAATAAAAACATGAAATGTCTCTATTCCAAAGGTGCTTTGATTATCTTTCATGGATGCCACCCCTTAAGCCACAACCCAGGCAAGTGACTTTGCCCCCCCCCCTCTTTAATGGTGTGCCACATATGTTCCAAGCATAGTCTAAGCCCAGCTGGCTTTCAATTGATATGCACAAGAACAGTGCTGTTTGTCATCAGTTATTTTAGTGATTTTGCAAGAGAGTCATGGTTGCTTAGGAACATCATACACTGACTGTGACCAGTGTTTATAAATATATTCTCTTAATTTCCCAGCAGTGTAACTTCTAATACATTCCAGAGCTCGTTTTATAACTACCATAGATACCATTCTTTGCCCCAGACACTATCAGCATAATATTTCGAGTCAAGTCAAGAATTCTCTATTTGTCAATTTTGCCATTGGCATACAAACGTTTTAAAACATCACTGCACAAATCTCACAACTTGAATCCAGGACAAAAATGGAATTAAAATTCACATAATCACACCATAAAATCCAGTTGATTGCATAGTACATAAACATTGGTTAACAGACAGACAAGAGTTACCTGCAGAGCCAATCTTGATAAATACATTTGGCAACAAAATAAACATAATTTAAAATTTCAGTCGATCGGCATAAGGCAAGGTTTTTCCTAAATAATGGGATCATGAACATTCTCCACAATTTGTTATAACATTCACAGAAGAGCAAGAAGTGCACAACAGATTCGGGGGCCATGCCACAGGCCGGGCAAATTTCAGAGTTGTCAGAGTTGAAGCACTTGTGCATAGGCACGTTATAAATGCCATAGCATATCATATCATCCCTCCAGCCAGTTATCTGGAGGGTGCCAACCCTGAATTTAATAAATATGGTACACGCATAGGATGGAGTTATTAGATCTAGATATCTCTCCCGTCCCAAAATGGATTTTGTGGAGAGATAGTCCATGATCTGGTCCATGATTGTTTTTTTATAACACGCTTAATATCCGGAGGTTTCTAAGCGCTAACCCGGGGATAACACCTGTGTTGCTCTGCATCGTCTTGCTTCCAAGGCGAGCGTGTTGCCCCTGAGCTATCCTCCCGAGTCCAGCCCTGATTTCAATCTCAAGCACAGGCGTAGGAGGCTTTCCGGATTCTCCCATTTAGCAAACCGCTTGACATCACTTTTTTGCATTGCACAACATTTTCTGTGGGCTCTTCCATATTTCATCTAGACCCGCCAAGCCTAGATGTTGTTTTCGGTGGCTAGGCCATTGTAGAGATCGACCTCCAGGATGGCTCAGCAAGTCAGAAAGAGCTTCTTGGACCTTTCCTAACCTCGGTGAGCCCCAAAGTCTCACCCAGTAGTAGACCGGTTTCCAGGCCAGTTGGTGGGTTATGGATTCGAGTCCACATTCCAAAAGTATTGGGTCACATGGTGAACTACATGGTAACCTAAGTTTTTTTTCGGTAATTTGTGCTCAATCACACCCAGCTTTGAACCATTAAATTGACCCCATATTTAAGCTCCATACAAATCTACTGATCGTAACCCTGGATCTTGTAGAAGTCAATAGCCGTTAAAACAGCTTGCTCACATTGACATACAAAAAACTTCCTGAGGCCACCACTATTCTTCTCTAGAATAGACTGCGACCTACTAGACTGACCTGCCCATGACCTAGTATCAGAGAACCGTACCCCAAGATAGTCATAGTACGGGGCGTGTTCGAAGGCCATCCCCTCTACTTCCAATTTCAGCATCCTGGCATTTGACCTTTTTGGCCTAACACCATCACCTTGCTCTTATTTCTAATGAGGGTTATTCCTAATTGTGAGCACTTACAAATGAAACAATCCTGACCAGCTTGATCCCCTTAGGTGACGTGGATAAAAAAATTGAATCAGCTGCGAAAAATGGGGCCAGATAACTGTCAGCACCAATTTTCTGTGAATCTAAGTTCACCTTTCCACATTCCGCCATCAGACTATGGATGCTCTCATTTATATATAGACAAAACAGAAGTGGGGCAAGGACACAGCCTTGCTGCATGCCTCTGTCTATGGGGAACTGACCAGTGGTCTCTCTTGACAGGCCCCATCTCGCAGCTGCTGTGTTGTAACAGTAAAGCCGGACAATAATAGATACCAGCTAGCAAGACACCCCCCTATGCAGCAAAACCTGCCATAGCTTGACCCTAGGTACACTGTCAAAGTATATGCAGTAATGTATACTTCTGCAAAATCATGGACAGGCGAAAGCACTGGTCTATTGTGCTTACCCCTTTCCGGAACCCAGCCTGAAGATGCAAAATATGACCCCTTGCTGTCACCCAATCCTGGGGATGTTGTAATATTACCGTAGCAAACCATTTCCCTGATGCTTTGAGTAGGGAGACCAGTCTATGTTTACTCGTTTTTTCTTTTCCACTCTTTTTATATATGGGTACGATCTCTGCACAGCGTCATGACTCAGGGACCTTGTTAAGGCAAACCACTGCTTGAAACAACCTCATTAATACAGGCACCCACACATCAGGCTGTTATAGGCTGAGAAAGTGAAGGAACCATTCCTCTGTTGTAATCATACAGTAGAGGGTGTTATCTTTTGAAATTGTAATTGTTTATTTATACAGCGCTTATGCACAGGTGGAGTGCTTCTAACAACTTCAAGGTGGGAAGAGAACAAGTGAATACAGTAATCATTCTTATGCCTTGAAGTTTCTGAATGATCTAAACAGAAAAACTATCATACTAGGCCTTTCTCCTGGTGCAAGTGCATGAAGTACCAAGCTAAGGAGGGGGGACAGAAAAATGGTGGGGGGGACAGGACAGATGAACTTACTAGTCCTTGTACATTTAGTTAATGCATGCGTACAGACAGAGGTGCGAGTAAGAGTCCAACGGGTTCAGTTCAACAGGGCACTGGGTTAAGTGCAGAGAGGTTGCCTCGCTCATAGAGCATCAGCAGAACGTGCAGTAGTGCTGAACATAGTGCAGTGCCCGGGGCAAGTGCAAAGAATGGTGGGGGGCCTGGGACCTGTAAGGTTCTGGAGGTGAAATAGGCAACCAGTCAGCCAAAACTGAGCGGAGTTAGTGAGAAGGAGGAGGAAGAGAAAAGCAAGGTATTGAGGAGTTTCCATAATTTAAGGTTCTCTGGCTCAAGACGGAGAGAGGCAGGGAGGCTGTTCCAGAGAGAGGCACCTGCAGAGGATAAAGATATACCCCCAAATCTCTGTTTGTGAAAGTGAAAGATAACACCATCTGCTGTATGATTAGAGCAGAGGAATGGTCTCTCCACTATTGTAGCCTATATCAGGAGGAAGAGGATCAGGTCTAGCTGTTAGATGACCCGTGGATGTGCCATTTTGGAGTCAGGCAGACTTGTTATACTGACTGCCTAACAACACCATGTTGCTGCTCAGCTTCTCCATCCTCCCACCACTCCACTGTTGTCTCCACTGCAGGTATGTAGGTTTGCCCGTTGCTCACTCAAAAGGTTGTGCATTTCGAATCATGTGTGTTTCTCTCCACTGATCTGAGGACCATGTTTGCAAACCTTGAAAACCTTGTTTTACCTTGTTGCCAGGCCAGGAAGTTGTGCTGCCTACTTTACATATAAGGCTAGAGATGGGGTGGAGGCCCTGGATATCCCTGTACACCTTCACCATAGACATAATCGCGTAGCCTGCTTCAGCGCCTAGCCCACAGGGGGTCTTCGGGGATTGACTCGATAGCCTTGAACATGACTGTTCACCTGTCTGGAGAAAAGATGTGTTTGGATGCATCCTCAACATTGACACATGAACAGCAGAGTGCCATTAAGAACAGGGTTAATGTTGCCAACCGTGAGTCATGAAGCAAAGGCTATGGAATGAAGTTCACAGAAGGAAGACGAAGTGTCAGTTTGAAGGCATTTGGTATAGGCATATACAGCTTATCCTAAAAACACTATTTGAAAATTATGTCATAGTTATTTTTACCCATCTTGCAACTATGGAGGAACTATTGTTACCAAATGTGGTACGTGTGTGGAAACAAGAAGGGTCCACATGATATAGAATCATACAGACCCTTCAGTTATTCCCCATATTGAAGTCCATAGGACTCCATAGGAATCAGTAATTGCCGAAATGATTTTGTTCTATTTTTAAACTGATTTGGGCGGTGCGGTCAATGTGCCATTAATACCACTTTTTTCAATACACCACCATCTGTAAATGAGGTCCTACGTAGAATGTACTGGAAGTAGGATCATTCCCTTTTAAGGTTATGAATTGGTGTAGCAGGCACTTAAAATCTGCCTTCTACTTCCATTAAGAATCAACACCTCTGAACTTGTCTTTCTCTTTAAAGAATCATAAATGTTCTTAGACACCCGCTCCAACGCCCTCCTGCTCACACTTCCTCTCATTTAGTACTTTGAAGTGGCCTTTGGGCAGTCTTACATGCTGCATCAAGAAGCTAAGATTGGTGCTGCCTGCTTTTCTGCTCCTCTTGACCTTTGCTCAATCAGTTTCCTCCCCTCTGACATTCCCCAAAATATTTGGAGTGAAGAATTTGTTATGAATCTTTCAATATGTGGATCTGTTTAAAAACAACCGTTTTTTTGCTACCAAGTAACATGGTCGAATTTGTATTGGTCGCAATGTTTACTTTAAAACACCCCGCAACTCACCACCAACTCCCATCCCTAACCACCCCTTCCATATAACTGACCACCAATATCCCATCTAATTATTTGCAGTAGAAAATGCTGTAAAACATTAAGACAAAAACAAATTGACCAATTTACATTCTATCAAAGTGGTGAGTACCCAAAATATTTCATAATTTTTAACCAATAGATTTTATCTATTAAGTTGTTTGTTTAACTACTTTATAATTCCCTATTAACAAAGGTGCCTCACGATTCCAAGCTTTCTAGGAGAGGTTGACTTTTTTCTCGATAAGCTCTCTTTCATCGCTCAATGTATGTGTAGAGCTGTGACGTGTGCCCAATGGTTCCTTTCTGGAACTGAGAGGATGGCAGTTGGAGAAGTGACCGAGAAATCTGGAGGCAGGCAGAGCTTGTTACCCCTGTACTATATTTCAATAAGCATTTGTTATATCGTACCTCTTCGTCTGTGTCTGCTGTATCGCAGACATCAGAGATTGGCGACAAGGATGGGATGAATGCAAATCTTCATTGGGGAATGAGGAAGATGATCTGAACAGTCCCAAAGCCTCAATTTCCATCAATGGGGTGCCAGTCATGTGGATGATTGACTCTGGGACAAAGTATACCCTATGCCGGAGACTCATTGGGGGACGCTTGGTTACAAATACCTGCATGAGTTTGAAATAAATCTGAAGGCCTATCGATGAGTGAAGGTAGACCTCAAGGGTTGGGTCCATGTGACTATGTAATTTAAAATGAGAGATGCCAGTGTGAAAATAAAGTATCAAAGAAGGGATAAAACCCCATTGTTGAGCTGGGCCTATCTAAAGAAACTTGCGGTCAAGCTGGATCTGAATACGGAAGATGGAGTATTTTCAGTAGAAAATTCTCAGAGTATTCTCAAACAAATGCGGGAATAAGAAATTGAAGACAGATTTGTGTGTTTACAAGGTTCTGTCCATTTAATCAGGCTCAAATTAAATTGTAGGCCAGTAGTGCAAAAGTTGTGGAACATTCTGGTATCTGTGAGAAATGACGTGAAAATGGAACTTTAGAAGCTGGAGAAACATGGAATTATAGAGAGCATTGATGCGTGAGAGTGTGTGTCTTTTGGTCGTAGTCAGGAAGAGTTCCGGGAAAGTGAGACTTTGCATGGATATGAGAAAGCTCAATAAATGTCAATCCAGAGTGACACACTTTCCCCAGCATTGAAGAGATAATATCGACAATGGGTCTGGCCAAAATGTTCTTCACATTAGATCTCACCTGAGCATACCACCAAGGTAAGCTGCATGAAGACTCGAGGGATTTGGCAGCATTCAACAGCATTTATAACTCCTGAGGGGCTGGATCGTTATCGACGGATATCATTTAGTCTTTTTCCAGTGGCCTACACATTCCAGAAGATTATGTACAGAATTTTGATGGTGATGAGTGTGTGTTGTTCTTCCAGGATGAAATGTTGGTGTATGCAGACAATGTGGAAGAGCACAACAGGAGATTGGATGGAGTGTTCAGGAAACTACCTGCCACTGGAATGTTGGAGGAGCAGAGTGCCCTTTGTACGGTACATGCTACAGCAAATTTATTTTACTTCTCCCTCTCCCTTTCAGATATGGAGAACGACAGGCAGCGCACCCACCCAACCGTTTCTGGTGACACACCATGTAATTTGGTTGTCAAGCAATTGCTCACAGCATTGTGCTTTACGGCTGAGAGTTATTAAAGGGGCAGTACACACAGCATGTTGGTCTGCAGCCATCAGATTGCCCGGCGATAATGAATGTATACGATTGATCTTCTTCATCCCTGCAGATTGAAGGGCACAGTTAAGTGAATTGAAGTGAGAAGTGCACTTTGCCATGGGATAACTGATAATATATATGAGACTTATATGGGGAGATAACTTGCCATACTACAATCATTGTTGGAGACAATTTAAAGAAAGGAGCTTAATACTACACAGTGTGCACAGTTTTGAGCAGCTTTAAAGTACAGAAACCACAGCCTCCCACAGGGCACAGTGCACAATGGCATAGGGTCACGGGCAACATGGCGTTGAAGAGCATCCCTCCCCTGCATCATTCCTGCCGAAGTTGGAGAACCGGCAATTCCATGGAAAAGATGGTTCAAGTCTTTTGAACATAATGTCAACGTTGTGTGTGGCATGAACTACAGCGTTGACAGGAAACAGTCCTTGCTCTTGTCTGGGACCAGCAGATCAGGGCAAGTTCAGATCCACCTGGTAAGGAATGTCTCAACATGAATATGAGAAGTCAGTGAAGAAAATGTGCAAGCACTATGAGAAAAAAGTGAGCACTATACTAGAACATTACAAATTGTGCACATGTATAGCAGAACATCATAGCCCTTTGAACATTGGCCAGGATCTGTAATTTTAATCAACAATTAGACAAGAGACTCAGGGATAAATTAATGCTGGAATGTAGCAGCAGTAAGATTAGGGAGAAACTATGGGCAGAAGATGATCGCATGATGCTGTATTACCGATTGATAATCACCCTCTAGAGAAACAAGCGTTGGCAATGCCAACAGTTTGTTCTTTTGTGTAGGCATGGGAAAAGCACTTGCAAGGCACAGCCATAGTAGTATTATCTACCCATTGTTCGTAACAGGTGCAAAATGCCATCTAATTGCAGTGCCTGGCAAAGGATTACAACCTATGCACAAGTCCAAGATTTTGGCTTTGCCAATGCTTGTTTTAAACAGGACTTCAGTTAAGGACATACAGAGTGCTTATAAATCTAGTGGCTGAATGCAGGCCTGGTAAGACATTTTATTACACCAGTTGTATGTTTACAGCTGCAAAGTCATTAACGCTCAGAAGAGTGCTTTGAATAAACATTGGCAGGCACTTTTGAGTGCAACGTTTGATAGTAAGGCTTAAATAAAACAAAATCAAAGAGTTCCCATGAGGAGGTGTTTTGGACAGGTAGGGGCAGGAATTTGATGGGATTGGCCATAGGGATTAGCAAGGCCATAGGAAGTCAATGGGTGGGCAAATAACTAACAATACCTACAAGCTTTGCTTTCCTCCTCATATGCCATTTCTCACTCTCTGTATTCCGATGCAATAGTTGCGGCTGACACCTACTAGCCCAAACTAAAAATTGTGTAATGTCTAGATGCATATGGTTTTTGATGGACATGTTTTAAAGTACCGGAGTGGAAACTGTATCAGGCCCTGTGTTAGTGATGTAGCGCAAATATTTATTTTGCTTCTGAGCATCTTTGGTTTCTTTTGTGCACGCAATTTACATAGATCTATACACACATTTGTTGCATCAACATGTGTACCAAATATGAGTGACCCAGCATCTCAAGTATTTGATTACATATTGTGTCCCCCTTCAGAACCGACTGCAAATCCGGAGGCTTTTTTATTCAATTTCTCAAAGAAAATGAGATATAAAATGGAGCAATTCATTCAATTTTTTTTAAAGCCATGTCATGTTGAAAACCTCTTGCTGGGTTCAGTGTACAGGGACCCATTCTTTGCTTGCTCGCTCACAGGATTCATGGAAAATAATCTGCCTCTGCACCTTAAAAGGTGCGTAGCTACCACTGAGCGCCACCACCAGCCCATTGTTCTCAGGGCTGCAGACATTTTTGCAGTGCTGAACAACAGCCTTAAAATGACACACATCGCCATTCAAATTAATCTGAATCAGATACAAATAATGTAACTAATTAATTGAAGTGCAGCATGCCATCAAAACCATAGGGAAAAAATAAAACATTCTGGTTAAACACAGCTACGGCTTAATGCAATCTCGTAACTAGTACTTGAATTGCCTTTGTGAATGTTTTGTTTAATTTAATAAGGTGCTTAGTATTAGTGATCACCTGGTTTTCAAAACTCATTTTTACCAAATAAATGAACTGAGTGCACTCTCTAAAATAAAGGGATTGCCCAGGATCACATCCGTTTAGGCAAGAGGGGAAGCCAGGATTATAACTTATGTTACTTTGTTGCACAGCCAGCAACATGATTGCCAGGCATGGGTTTGAAGGCATTGAGACACTAGGCATACACTTTGAGCTTCAGGTGCCCAAAGGTTCCAATAAGGGGGCTCTAATAGGACCACATCTTCTATTTTTCCAGTCTATATTGAAATGTATTGGAGGTCTAAAGTAGAGTACATGTATGTGTGAAAATACTGCATGGGGTAAATGCCCGGTATTTATCACATTCAATACTTTCTATTTAACCCTTGCTGTAAATATCCCATGTGATTCCAACCTGTAAATAGGTTGCATTTTAAAAAATAGTGGGTAATAAAAATACCCTAAAATGTCCATGCACTAGATTATTTATTATATTTGAGAAAGCCAACCCCCGCCTCTCCCCCACCATTGTATGTGATAAGGAAATTGCAAGTCACAGAGGGCTTTCCTTATAAGGTCAGGGAACTCTGAGGGGACTTTCCATAACTTTCTGCTTCGCTGAGTACTTTATTTCTGCCACACTATGCAGAGCAGTCCCCAATTCCCACACCCGTCCTTTAATACTTGAGACAATTGACCCTCAGTGGCAATAGACGTCCTCAAGCAGTTATTTAGAAATATGTGACCCGTATGTAGGACAAATATTCAACCCGTAATTTGTGGTCAACTAATATTTTAGGCCATTTAACATAAATCTGATTCATCGCCAGCTGCCCACCTATTTTAAAATATACGTCAATATGCAGGTGCTTATTTGTGTAAACTGCAGAAGCGCACTAAATGCAGATGGCGGGATATACATTTTTCTTTTTAGTTAATGACTGTAAACTTCAGGTAAAAAATGTACGAGAAAATAATCTGTGAAGAAAAAGTATTATTTCAATTCACTATTATGGTTCAGTTGCTGCTCATTGTGGCAGTTTAAAATGTGATGCCACAAGTCCTCTCCTCGCAGGTGCCTTTATCTTCTGCTAGGAGAACTGTAAACCTTCTAGCTAGCTGGTGTGCTAGCCTCCTTCCAAGTTTGTAGAGATTTAAAACATTCCTCATCATGCTGATGAGAACATCACATGTATTGACGCAGTCCATAAAAAACAAGCTTTGGTAAAGCCAACAGTTTTAAGTTTGAATAGGCATGGGATAGGCATTTGCCAGGCACTGTCACAATGGTACTACATAGCCATAAGAAGGTACCAGCTGTAAAATCATGTGAGTACCCGTCATATGATAGCAGTGCCTGGCAGGTGTCTACCCAATAACTACACACAAGCAAAAACTTGTGTTTTTCCAATGCTTGCTTTTAACAGGACTTTGAAGCAAGGAACAGATGTAAGGATACATATTCTGTTATAGATCAAGCGGCTGAAGCCTCTCTTGTTTAATACATGTGTAGTACAGCAGTAGTATATTTCCATCACCAATTAAACCATTTGTTCTTAGAAGACTGCTTTGAAATAACACTGTCAGGCTATTTGCAGCACAATGTTTGATGTTCCTGCGGGATAGAACTAGCTCAAAGATGAGGTTTGGGTAGGGAACGGTAGGTTGGCGGTGGGACTGTCTATAGGGATTAGCATGGCCATGACTAATATATGGGTGAGTGAATAAACAAACAATGTCCACAAGCTGTGTGTCCCTCCTCATATCTCGCTCCTCTCAAAATCCAATGCCATAATTTCGGCATAAAGGTGGTGCATGAGCAACGAATGAGTGTTGTGACAAATTAGCACAAGGACTGTACAATACCTATGGAAGTGACATGGAAGGACATGAGCACACAGCAACATAATACCAGTCTCTTTTAGGACATAGGGGTTTACTCAGCCGAAGCGATTAATTAACTTAATTGGCAGTAGAGCATGTTTCTGTTCTGCCACTGAGTAATAATTTACTTGTAGCGTTAAAGTAGTGTTGACAGATGGGGTGCAGGTGCAAGTGGCTCTTGGTCACCTGGCCTAAGCCCTGCCCATCTGGCGCCTCCCTGGTTTCTGCTTTTTCCCCCACTTAGCAAGCCCCGCTACCTGGTGCCTTCCTGGTTGCTGCTCTTTTTCCCTACTTAAGGAGCCCTCCAGGCTCTTTTCCTTTGCAGATGGGGAGCAGGTGCAAGTAGATCTTGGTCACCTGGCCTAAGTCCCGCACACCTGATGTCTTCCTGGTTGCCGCTCTTTTTCCCCACTTAGCAAGCCCTGCCCCCTGGTTTCTTCCTGGTTGCCGCTCTTTTCCCTACTTAAAGGAGCCTTCCAGCCAGAGGCGTTGCTGGGGTGGGCTAAGGGGGCTATAACACCCAGTCTTTTGGTTGTAGCCCTGGATAAAAGCTCAGGAGCTACAACCAAAAGGCTACTTAGCCCTGAGTCCCAACAGTCCTGACACTGGCCTAGCCCAGATCTTTTCCAGACCTAGCAACATCCCTGCCTCCAGCCCCTTTTCCTTTGCAGATAGGGAACAGGTGCAAGTTGATCTTGGTCACCGGGCCTAAGCACCACCTACCTGGCACCTTCTTGGTTGCCGCTCTTTTTCCCTATTTAGCAAGACCCACACACCTGTGGCCTTCCTGGCTGCCACTCTTTTTCACTTCTTAAGGAGCCCTCCAGCCTCCTTTCATTTGAAGATGGGGAGCAGGTGCAAGTTGATCTAGGTCACCTGACCTAAGCACCGCCCACCTTCTTAGTCCTGCCTCTTCCTTCCTGCTCTTTACTCTTAGATCAAGGGCGTCTCTCACCTGGGCGTCCGAAGCGAAGGGCAGTCGAAGAAAAGGGCAATTTCTTTTTGCACCTGTTCAGACCATGAGGATCCAGGTCCCGAACCCCTGATCAGACAGCAGGTAAGCATGCACCAACATGTGTTTACTCCCTCTGTCCCCACAGGCCATCCCCGTCCCTTTGGTCCCCCTCTGATGTTCCATTGTGCCCCCCCTCCTCGCACACATGTGTTGCCTGTTTTGCTTGATTCTTCCACCTTGCACCCCCTCCCCTCCAGCCTACTTCTGCAGGAGTCTGTCCTAATACATTCTGGTTTCACCATCACCGTCTTGTGGCCAATGCTGGATTTGACTTTTATGGACTTCATTGATTCACGGTGCATCACCCTTTCCCAAGGTGGCTCTGAATCATGCTTTTCCCATCTTCATCTTGTTTCCAGGCTTGCAACATTATTTTTTACTACTTAATTCTGCAATTGTATTCGCTCTCCCCTCTTGCTTCTTCACTCTTTTGACTGCTTACTCTCTGTTCTCTCCTCCTCTCCCTTTCTCCCTTTTCCTATCACCTCCCCTCCTCCCATTACTTTATTCTATGCACTTACTCTATCAGAATTGTCCTTGGACATAGTATGATAGCAACCTCATCTGTCTCCTCCCCTCTCCCTTTACTTGCCCACCCCTGCCCCTAGCACTATCTGAAATGTCATCAGGCCGAGTACGATAGTCGCTTGTTTTGTTCCTCCCTTCCCTTTCTGCACCCCTCTCCCTCACCTCTTGTTTTTCTCCGGCTTTACCAGAAATGTCGTCAGGCCCAGTATGGTAGTCGCCTGTCTGTTTCCATTTCCTTCCCACTCTCCCCCTCCCTTCCTTATCTATGTCTTAGCTCTTGCACTATCTGAAATGTCGTCAGGCCGAGTACGATAGTTAATTTCACATCCTTACAGTTCATGGCATGTAAAAATGTCATTGTATTTTCCCTTGTTCCCTCCCTTGTCTTGAAGCGCTTTGAAACACATTGTGTATAGCCGCTATATAAATAATCATATCATATCATATATCATATACATTTCTTTTAATAGGCTTCTAAGTACAAGAATTCCAAGTTTAAACTTCATAATCAAAGCTAGCTGAGCACCTTATGCCTGAAAAGGAGCAACTTCACATCTCTGCAAAATGGCTACTACCTAAAAGATTTAAAGACACTACAAAGAAGCCTGCAAAGTAGTTCTGTTTGTAATCATTCTTAATCCCTAGGATGCACCTTCCTAATATTCCTGATGAGATTAAATCTGCATTTCAACAGCAGTCAAAGAAAAAGTCACCATACAAATAAAATATACCTCATTGAACCATTCACTTATTTTATTCAGGTTTTTTTTTCTTGAATTCAGGTAAATATTGAGAAGCTGGTTGTGGGCAGTGTGGGGTTTGCCTTTGTTATGCATATGTGCAGATGACAAATGCAGCGCAAATCAAACATGCACAGGATAATAACCAGCTAATGCATCCCATCACAGCTCAGCTCCACAGGCTCTCATTCCAGCTTTTGGTCCTAGGAAGGCGTGTCTCCTCTTTAAAATAAAAAACAATGCTCTGACTTGACCACCAAAGATGCCATGTAAATGTCAAACGCTGCATTATAGCAAGCCCCAGTAACATAACATAACAACCCACTGTCCGAAATGACAGTTTAACATTCACCTGCATGTTGCTGCCAAGCACCAAAGCTACTGGTACAAGCCCTATAAGTTACATAAACATGCTCTATTGTCTCCTCAAGATGCTAGGAACAAGTAGTTGCAAGGTGTACTACATAGCTTTACTTAAACATAAACCATTATGCCTTATTACACTACATTTATGGCATGCTGTCAGTTTCCCGCATGGTATATAGAAGTGCATGGCAAAAGCTTAAAACATATGCACAAGACAAAAATGTTGGCTTTGCCAATGCTTGTTTTAAACAGCATTTCAGTGGCTTTGCCAATGCTTTGCTTGTTTTTAACAGGATGACAGTGACGGACACTCAGAGAGCTTATAAATCGAGAAGGCTGAAGGTAGGCCTGGTAAGACAGCATGTTTACAACTCTAATTAAGTCATTACCTCTCGGAAGACTGGCAGGCACTTTGCATGTAAAGTCTGATGTAAGGGCTTGATTAAAGTGAGCTCAAAGAGTTCCCATGAGGAGGTGGTTTGGGCAGACAAAGGCAGGAATGGGTGGGAATGTCCATAGGGACATGGGCATGGCCATGGGCAGGCAATGGGTGGGCACATACCCAACCAACACCTACAGACTCTGTGTCCCTCCTCAAATGTCATTCCGGGCAGGGCCTCTGTTGGTTACCAGTCCACCCCTGTCCCTCCCTATCTGTACTCAAATCCAATAATTGTGTCTAATAGGTGTTGCAAGCGACACAGAGTAGTCAAAACTAGAAATGGATGTCAGATGACAGAAAGAGAGGGGGGCAAAGGTTTGAGTACCCAACAGGAAGATGAGAACCTCAAATGAATAGGCAGAGTAACCCAAGGAGGTGTTACAAATGCAACAGTGCTTCACACTGGGCCAACAACTCAGACTGCCCGGCTTTGAGAATCCTATGACACACTTGTGTATAGGTGCATTATAAATGCCATATCATATATAATATGTCGGATTTGCAATAGTAGAGGCCAACTGGCCACATGTTACAGGAACAAGAAGACCTCTACTCATTGGAAAGTTGGCGACTACAGTGGCGATGATGGATATGAATGCATATCGTCAGTGGGGAATCAGGAAGAGCATCTGGACACTTCCAAAGTCTCTGTTTCCATCAATGGAGTACCCGTCATGATGGTGATCGACTCCGCAGCAAAGAACACCCTCATGCCGTAGACCCAGTGGGAGACGTTTGGTCATGTTTTAATAGGGTACTTAAGGAATCGATAAGGTGGGCTTGGTCTAACGGGAGAGATTGGAATACTGCTGTGAGGGAGGTTGTTGTAGCTCACAGGTGTATGCCCCACAGCACCACAGGTGCATCACCTCTGAGCTCAGCAGAAGCATCAAGGCTAAGATCAAGTTAGTCCCTCGGTGGTTGGGGAGTGTTGCTGGTGTAGATGGTAAGGTGGAAGGTGCTGTGGAGAATATTAGGAGGAGTTCAGATGAAGAACAAAGCATTGCATCACAAGACTGTGGCGAGTGTTACAGTGACTCTGCAGGCGGGGGACAAGGTAAGAGTTAAGTTGCTGTTTGCTCTCAGGAATGATGGATGGAAGTGGTAGAGACCGATCAGGGTAAAAGATGTTTTCAGATTTGCAGTTATGAAAGCACAAGGAGTGTAATGCTAGGAAAAGGGGCGCTGGAGAGTTTTCCTTGCCAGATGAAATAATTTGAGATGTGGAAGGTATCGCAGACCCAAGTATCTGAGTGAATACACACAGTGATGGACAGAGGAACTGTGGAACTGTGTGAAGAAGGGAGGATGTGTAGAGCTGTGACTTGAGGTGTCTCACAATTCCAAGCTTTCTAGGAGAGTGTGGGGACATCACGTGATCGCGGGAATGTGTTCTCGCGAGATCTCGGCATAACGTGATCTCGCAAGCCCATGATCCGCGGGAAAACATTCCCGCCAGTGTTGATGCAGCGGCAGACCAAGCAGGTCACGCCACAGCGCTGCTCCTGATAAGGAGGCAATAACAGGAGGTTTTGAGCAGCCTCCAGTCACAGCTTCTAGGGCATAAGTCCACAGCCACAGGAGGCTACATGGGGGCCCTAGAAGCTTGCAGCGTGCCATCATCGTGCACACCCTTCCCACAGTGAGTGAACTGGGAAGCCATGAAGTTGAACTGAACCGAACTGTGAGTAAATGTTTGCCCCGAGTTAAGGCAGTTTAAGGTCCACCCGTTTGTCTCACAATAAAGACAGTTGGAACCCCTTACAGCATCCTGTCGTCCTTTAAGGCCACAACATAATTGGCGACGAGGATATCAAAATACCCACGGGCCCACCATGCAAGGCGCCACACCGCCCCCTGCCTTTCTCCCTTCACCAGGGACACCAGCAATTGGCCCTTTTATCCACCTATCTGGAAGCAGTGGGCGGCACGCGGTATGCCCCCGTCAGGAAGAGGGCGATGCTGTTAAATGCATTGGGGTTGAAGGTCAGCGCATTTTTGCCAGTTTGAAGGCAATACCTACGGCCGATGATGACGACGACGACGACGTCTACAAGGAAGCGACTCGTCGCATTGTGAAGAGGTTCACCAATAAGGAGAACGTTTTACTGCACAGGCTGAGGTTCTTCACCCGCAAACAAGAAGGGAGCGAACCCGTGGACGACTACATCACCAGGATGAGGGAGCTGGCTTCTCTTTGCGCCTTTGGCGAAAACGCAGAACAGGTCATCTGCGACATGCTCGTCGTTCACACTAACTCTAGGAAAGTACAGGACAAGTTCATACAAGAAAAGGAGGTCACCCTTGACAAGGCCATTCAAATTGCCAGGGCGGAGGAAGAAACCTCCAGCAGACGCAAAGAGGCGGGAAGTCACCTGCCCGTGCCCGAACTTGCGGCACTACAATGGAGAGGGCGCAGAGACAAGCAGTCCCGCGACGGCCCCAGAGACAAAGGTCCCAGGCAAAAGGAGGCACCCAAATGCTATTGATGCGCCAGCACCAAGCACATGGCGAATGATCGCGACTGCCCCGCCAGGAATAAGGAGTGCTCTAAGTGCGGACGCATTGGTCACGTGGCTCTGGCATGCACTTGGCGGGAGAAAACTGTTTCCCGTGTCGATGGTGACTGCGCTTCAAGCGATGATGACGATCTACAGGACAGACACATGGTCGTCATGGTCAACGCCCCCATGCCAGGAGGGAAAAGCCCCACTGCACCATTAAGGTTGACGGAATGGAAACGCGCGTCATGGCAGACTCGGGGTCTGACCTCACTATCCTCCCCATCAACACATATAAGGAGATGATGGGACAAGCAAAAGTAGAGATCAGAACGACCAGGCAAAAATCGACAGTGTTCGGTGGTGCAACTGTCGACCTTTTAGGCTACATCAAAGCCCGGAGCGATTTCAAAGGGAGGTCTACCACCACCAAAGTGTATTTCTCAACCAAAGGCCCAGCCGTGCTGGGATGGGACGATCAACACAAACTCAGCATGAAACTAGATCCCAGCACTCCGGAACAGGTACTCATGGAGATGTTCCCGAACCTGTTTTCCGAGAACCCAGGGAAGGTGAGAAACTTTGTTCACAATATTCGCCTGAAACCCAACGCGATCCCGGTGAAACACAAAGTCAGGGCAGTACCTGCCACAGCGAGACCCGCATTGGATGCCCACCTTCGGAAGATGGTCGAAGAAGGAACAATCGAGACCGTGGAATCCTCAGAGTGGCTGAGTCCATTAGTTTTGGTCAAAAAGAAATCCAGCAACGACCTCAGGATCTGCATCGACCTAAGAAGCCTCAATCTAGAGGTAATCACGGATAGCTTTCCACTCCCCAGCATCAACGAAATCGTCCTCATGATGAAAGAGGCGGCAATCTTCTCTAAGCTGGATATGCGTGATGCCTATCACCAGATTCCCCTGCACAAATCCTCTCGCCCCCTTACACCGTTCATCACTCCTTTCGGCACCTTCCAATATACCCGTATGCCATTTGGGTTGTCGTCGGCAGCATCCGCATTTCAGAGGATGATGAACTCCTTACTTAAAGGACTCACGAATGTTTCCTTCTTTCAAGATGATATCCTCGTGTATGCCAAAGACAACGAGACCCATGACAAGGCACTCAGGACAGTCTTGAGCAGGCTTCAAGAGGAGGGCATTCACCTACGCCATGAAAAATTCGTCTTCGGAGTGAACAAGGTAGAATACCTTGGGTACTGCATCTCAAGTGACGGCGTCAGTCCCAAGAAGAACCTCATGCAGGCCATGACAGAAGCCCCGGCTCCGATGTCCAAAGAGGAGTTACGCTCATTCGGGGCCTAGCGGAGTACAATGCCAAATTCGTCCCCAGATTCTCCGAGACCACGTCTCCCATGAGGGAGCTTCTGAAGAAGGGGGCAGCCTACTCTTGGGGCCCGGAACAGAACAAAGCTTTCTGTGAAATCAAAAAGAGAATTCTACACGTGCCGTGCCTGAAACCATACAACCCTGAATGGGACACCTGCATTACCACAGACGCCAGCGCGTATGGCCTGGGGGCCACCTTGACCCAGAAGAAGGGAGACACTGAGAATATTGTGGCGTTTGCATCCAAAGCGCTGTCATCATCGGAGAAGAATTACTCCACGGTTGAGAAAGAAATGTTGGCATGCGCATGGGCCGTCGACTACTTCAGATCGTACGTATGGGGGACGAGATTCAAGCTGATCACTGACCACAAACCCCTCATTCACATGTTGAGCCTTGGCGGCACCAAGACTGCCACCTCGAGGCTGGCCAGGATCGCCGCAAAGCTTCAAGAATATACATACGAGATAGCCCACATTGCGGGTTGGAAAAACGCACAAGCGGACTGCATGTCCAGACTCCTGAACCAAAGCGCCCCCGGTACCACATTCTTGGAAGATGAGTGTGTCGTAGCCTCCATCAGTGACTTAAGGAACGGCGAGTACATGGACCTGAGTGAGCGCCACTGGCAGGAGGAGTTTGAACAGGACGATGCCCTACTGCACGTTAGTACCTGGGTTCGCAAAGGATGGCCCAACGAGAGAGAGATTCCCAAAGGCCTTCGTCCCTACTGGAAAGTGAACGAGGAAATCACCACCATGAACGGTCTCATCCTCAGAGGCTATCAAATCATCCCGCCCAGCGGAATCCGCAAGGTGATACTGTGCAGAGCACACTCAGGCCACCTGGGATGCAACATGACCAGTCGCAGGATACGCAACACCTACTGGTGGCCAGGCATGGACTAGGACATGAGACAAATGGTCGAAAGGTGCCATGAGTGCACCAACAGTGACAAGCGCCTAGCCGTGAGGCAAGCCCCCATGCTGCCCACCGAAGTCCCCAAAGGGGTGTGGCAAAAACTAGGTTTGGATTTCATTGGGCCCCTGGAAAACATGCCCCCAGAACACAAATACGGGATAGTCATGGTCGACTACTTCTCCAAATGGGTGGAAGCTGACTTCACCTCAGACATCACCACAAGCAGTCATTGAAGCACTCACCGCCGTATTCCAGCGGGAAGGTCTACCAGAAGAACTCGTCACAGACAACGGAGTCCAGCTAGTCTCCCGAGAAATGGAGAAATTTCTCAAGCTCAACAACATTCGACAGCGGAGAGCAAGCCTATACCACCCACAGGCCAATGGCCTGGTTGAGCGGGCAAACCGCTTCATCAAAGGGGCGCCACAACTGGCTCATGCCTCGGGCCTAGACCCGTACAAGACAGTCAAGGAAGCTGTAGCATCCCACCGCCTCACCCCCAACGCCGTCACAGGTGTTTCACCATTCCATCTGCTGAGGGGGAGAAGGGCAGCATCCTCACTGGTACCACCCTGGCTCCATCAAGTGAGGGCTGACGAAGACGTGGACATGGATGACGTAGCGTTTCGCATGCAGCGCAACAAAGAAGCCATAAATACCCAAGGGGACTTGCGTCGAGCCGCTCGACACAAAGCAGTTAACAGAGGTGACCTGGTGAAAATACGCCTTCCCCACAAAGACGCTTCGATTGGCTCCAAATACAGCAGTCCCATAGAAGTCATGGAGAGAGGGTCAAACCACATTTGCACCAGCGATGGAAGGAAATGGAATCTAGAGAGAGTGGCCATGTACCGCAGGAAGGAAGACATGGAACAACCACACTGGGATACCGGAGAAGATCAAGACCGCCAGGGGACATTCGAAAACCCTCGCCTCTCAGAAAGAGATGCCTTGGAGTCACACCATGGCAACGAGTTCTCAAGCCCCAACTCTCCAACTACACCCAGGGAGGCACAGCGAAGAACAAGACAAGGAGAACTCGAATCACCCGCACCTCCTCAAGAGTACTCCAGCAATCCTGCCCCAGATACAGATCTAAGCAGACCTCAGAGAGAGAGAAGGAAGCCCAGTAAGTTTGCGGACTTTGTCATGGAATGACCATCCATCCTTTTCCCAGCAAAGGAGGCGTGTGGGGACATCACGTGATCGGGGGAGCGTGTTCTCGCGAGATCTCGGCATAATGTGATCTCGTGAGCCCACGCTCCGCGGGAAAACGTTATCGCCAGTGTTGATGCAGCGGCAGACCAAGCAGGTCACGCCACAGCGCTGCTCCTGATAAGGAGGCAATAACAGGAGGTTTTGAGCAGCCTCCAGTCACAGCTTCTAGGGCATAAGTCCACAGCCACAGGAGGCTACATGGGGGCCCTAAAAGCTTGCAGCGTGCCATCATCGTGCACACCCTTCCCACAGTGAGTTAACTGGGAAGCCATGAAGTTGAACTGAACCGAACTGTGAGTAAATGTTTGCCCCGAGTTAAGGCAGTTTAAGGTCCACCCGTTTGTCTTACAATAAAGACAGTTGGAACCCGTTACAGCATCCTGTCTTCCTTTAAGGCCACAACAGAGAGGTTGACTTTTTTCTCGATACGCTCTCTTTCATCGCTCAATGGATGTGTAGAGCTGTGACATGACCATAATGGTTCCTTTCTGGAACAGATAGAATGGCGGTTGGAGAAGTGGCCGAGAAAGCTGTAGGCAGGCTGGGCTTGTTACCTCTGTACTGTATTTCAATAAACGTACCTCTGCCTCAGTGTCTGGTGTACTGCAGACACCACAATGTACCACTTAAAAAAATAAATTGAGGGACACTTTGGGTTCACAGTCCACCCTTGCTGGCAAGTGGTGAAATCACCCTAACTCCCCTCGCCACTGAGCGGGTGGGTACGAGCGAGCACACAACACCACATACACTAACAGAGAAAGAAAATGTAAAAAACCTAGGAAAATAAGGAAAGAACAGTATGATTTATGAGCAGTGTTCTACATTGCACTCTTTTGTAAAGAGTATGTCAAGCAAGTAAACTCAGCTCGTTAAAGGTCACACACATTCAATGTTTTCCATTAAACAACAGCTCTTCCCCTTATTGTTGTTAAATGTGCAAGGGCATGGCAGGAGTTAAGAAATGGTCCCAACTGCGCCTACGCCTTTGGCGGTGAGAAATTACGGCCTGTACCAGCCAGGCTTTCTTGTATATTACATGCTGGGCTCACATCGCTCAGCCTGCTCGCGCGAGAACATATCATCTCTCAAGTGACAGGCGGCGGGCCCGCTATGAACATAGAAAGGAGCGATTGTAGCTATAAACCCAAACCTCTGCGACCCCGGAAGTCAGCGAGGCCCACGTGCACGCGACACGCGTGTCTCATCATAACAGAACGACCTTTTGCTGTGTAGACATTATTCTTTACAAGTGTGTGCTGTAAACCAATGGAATCGTTCATTCTCAGGGCTAGGGGACTACGCGTCCCTGAACATGGCTGGCAGCAATCCCTCTCGCTTGACAACCTCAACTATGGAGAAGAGAGAAAATATTGCAGCATACCGCCAGCCAGCGCGGGTACACATTTTATTTAAGCCTGTAAAGTACAGACATTTTGAGTCCTTGACCAGAGACAACCTAAATATGAACGTTATCTGAAAATTGATGGCATTGCATTGCCCTGATAAAAATAGCAGTGTGCCGCACTGAGTCTACATGCAGCATTCTGTTAACAGGATCTATGGTATATCAATGTATGTCCCACCTCAATATCCCTATAAAATAGTCTACAGTATGCTACAATATGTCCCACAGTGTACTGCAGTGTAATGTAGAAGGCTATAGAATTCTAGTGTTTTTTTATATAGCTTATTATGTGATTTGTGTACTGCAGTATTTATGAAAATGAATGGTATATGCTATAGTTTATTACAGAGTTCACAGCTAAACAGCAGTAATCCCTAATTGTATCTTCAGTTCATTTGTATTCATTAGTTATGTTTATTCATATAGCACTACATGCCGGACTCCTCTGGTTTCTAAGCGCTTAACATGAAGTTCCTCTCTAGTATCCTGCAGTATATATTAGTATGTTATGTTATTCTATTTGTACCCCACCAAATCATGAAGGCATGCAAGCGCCAAAAGCAGAAAGTGATGACCAGAAGATGAGAGCTATAGAAGGAATTAATTGATTAAGCTGAAATTTGGTGGTTTTTAGGTGCTTTCTAAAAATCAAGCCATTTTCCGTTTTGCGCAGCTGTACGGGAAGGGCGTTCCAAGCATGTGCTCCCTGTACATGAAAGGCACGGCCGTAACCACAGGTTCGCCTGACGCGATGTACTTTTAGCAGGTTTCAGATGATCGCAGGTTTCTAGTGGGTTAGTAAATGCTCACCCTATCTTTCAGGTAGGCTGGAGCACTTCCAAAGACACACTTGTGACGGATAAACAGCAGTTTGAACTGAATCCGCGGTGATAGGTAGCCAATGCAATGTCTTTAATGCTGTGGACATTGGTTCAAATCGCTTCATCAGAAATATGATGCGAATATCGCCGTACTGTATCTTTGGCATTGTATCCCAAGACCTAAATAGTCGAAAAAGCTCCTTTGTTTGGTCCCCGAGGAGATTAATTTGGTCATCATAGAAGCTTTGTTTAGCTTCCAAGATCTTGGCTTTATAGTCTCTATCTCTGAATTTCCAGGCTGTCAGGTTTTCTGGCGTGTTTTCTCTCCGCCACGCTTGCTCCGCCTGTCCTTTATTAGCTTTAAGTTCTTCTAAAGCTGTGGAGAACCATCTCTGGTGGTTTGGCGAGTCTCTGACAGTTTTGGCTTTTAATGGGGCAAACTGGTCTAAAATACCTAAGATTTCTTCATTATAACTATTAATGAGGGTCCCTGGACTATCAGAATCATTCGTTTTTGTCATCCAACTCTTCATGCATTCAGCCAAAATAGGAGGGGTAATGGCTTTAAAGTGCCTAGTTACTATTTTGCATGCGGGTTCATGCACCCTGTGCAGTTTGCCCGGAAGTTTCATCAGACAAGACAAAACAGAATGATCTGACCAAACGCAGGCGGTGGTAGTAAGATTCTCAATTAGAGTGTTTCCACTGCCTACCCAATAAAGGGTATAGCCCTCAATATGTGTAGGTTCCGAGCTGTGAATGGTAACGTGATGACTCTAACATTTTTCCAAAGGTTAAAATCTCCCAGTAGGACCAGTGCTGAGTTAGTTGCCAACGTAGGTATACTGTAGAATATAGTATATCTTGTACCACGCTGTTTTCAACAATTCAATATTTATGCAAATGTATAGTAGATATTACAGTGTTCTACAGTATTCCCAACTAAACTGCAGTTCTCCACAGAGCTAAGATGAGTGGGGGGAGCAAAGGGTTTAAACAAAAAAAAGAGGGAGGCGGGTGAGGTGAACATGACGGCAGGGGGAGCCGGCCATCAGGCTCGCTGGAATGCGTTCTTTCATCAGCGGTTCAAGCCTGTGTTCCGAGCCACCTGATTGGCTAGCTTCCCCGGCATGGGTGCTAATAGGTGTTGGTAGCCTCTAGTATTCCAGGTTGTACAATTAATTCAATTATATCCCTTTGGTAGAGATAATAAGAACTTAGCAAGCCAATTCCATCCCTGCTTATCATCGACAAGTTGGGATTTAGCGACCACAGGAGATTTGGTATGATTGCATCTGTTTCTGATTTAGTGGACTCAATTAAGTCACTGGTAAGATCAACCCCCAGTTTAAGGAAACTGGGAGTATGTGTCTTTATCAGGACTGATACTAACGCAGTAAAGCAATGAACTTGCGTGGTGTTCATACCCACACCCTCAATGATCTCAGCAAAAATCCAGGTTGTTCGTGCATAGCACCCTTAGGGGAGGAATTTGCTGCATCAAGTACAAGAAGATAGAACGATTAATCAACTTCTCCCTTATATTGGAATACAAACTGGTTATGACCGGAATCTTAGGGCCAGGGTGTGGCCGCATGTTCTTAATTAAATTCTCCACACTGCTCTTCACTGCATAGGCCCTAGTTGCCAAACCAGGTTTTCTAGCTGGTTGATCTGGAGTAGAGGATCTGTCAGCCCCAAGTCCTTCATCTATGATTTAGTGATGTGGGATTCCTCTACTTCCACCTGCACCACCATGTTGTGTTCCTCCCGGTCCATCACTAGCCAGCTAATCAAAGTGCCAGCCTTTCTGGCTGCTCTCTTTTTTCTCCAGTTAACCTTTTTCTCTGCCCACTTGCTAGGGGGATTAACTAAAGCGGCAGCATTTTTCTCACTGCTTACCACCTCAGCAGTGCATTCAGATTGATCCACTACCACCTTCTTAATTTGTTGTTTCAAACAACACCTTTGCTTTCGGCTGAGGAGAGAAGCAGATGATTCAAAAAGTGTCCATCTGTATAGCCACTACTTCAGGAGCTTTCTTATCACCCCCAATAGGTGATATACATGTTGAATTTGCCACAGTCAAAGTGCAAACAGGATTGCTTATTCCCCCGATACGTTGGGAAGCAAGCTTAGAATCAGGAGCTCCCATAAACCTTACTTCCAAGCGCCTCAAAGTGGAGCCTTATGCTCCAAGTTCCTCATTCGTTCTTCAATTCAACTTTAACAGTATTTTCATAGCGAACTGTAGAGTTGAAATAGTGGTCTCCACATCACAGGAACAAGCACTACTAGGAGCAGCAACATTCCCAGCTGAGGTGTCCACAAATAAGTCAGGATTGATGCGTAATCTCGCACTCAAAGAGGGATTTGTTTCAAGTGTGGGAGCGATTTCTACCTCAATAGCCCCATTTACCCCATCCAGAAGAGCAATAGATGGTAACGTGCGGTGTTCAGGCATTGCCACACCCACCGCCATTTCTGCTTGCAGCAAGTAAGGGAGATTGAGCAAAGAGTTACTATCAATCGGTGTTGCCTGCAATGTACTATGTATACTACGCCCTAGGGTCACATTATCCGTATTTAGGATTCCCAGGTTGAAAATAGGTGTCTTGCCAGTATTCATCGGGGCTTTGCACGTCTCATAACCTTCAGAAATATTAGGCATTTTTGCACCCTCAGTATGTTTATTGCTACTGGCAATTAATATTGTATCCGCACTGGGAGGTATTACCTTAGCTTTCCTGAGGTTGTAATTGGACTTCTTTGTTTTTTTCTTAGTCACCATTTCAGCACTTCAGCCCCAAACCGCCTGTGTGTCAAATACAATCAAATGGCACAATACCTGTCTGAGCGTTTTACCCGATGGGTCGTAGTTTTCGGGAAAATTGGTATCCCCGGTTTAACTCAGCCCAGCTTACAGCTGCACTCTCCGTTGAACCGTCAAACTGCAGAGCACTCCTCATGCATGCACTAGGAGTGCGCACGCAGAGCGTGCCACTTGCAGTTTAAATATCTTCGAAGCAGAACGGTTGGGGAAACCAGCAAATTCTCTTTCTCAGCACAGATTTCACCAGGGATCTCAGCAACAACAGTGCAATCCGCCAAACCGCAGAGCACTCTTCAAGCACTCACTACCTTGGTCGGGGTGGCTCAGCCCTTTATCCTTTCAAGATCAATAAAAATGAGTACTAATTAAACCGAGCTTAGAAAAAGATCTATATAAAGTGCTATATAAATCCCCATATTAATTACTAGACGTAAGTGATATTTTTGTAATCATTCCTCTTCTTCCATCGTTTTTGTTCGCAAACATGACCCTTTTCTATGGAGAATCTAGCGCCAAATCTCCTAAAGCTGGCGGGGCGAGGGAGTTGTAATTCTTGGAATATAAAGTGGATAATAAAAGCTGGATCCTGGTGTGCACTGGTGCCTGGAAAGGCCTTGGTAGGTGCCAAATATTGAATCAGCCATTTTGAAATTTGTCGCCAATTTCATCACATTCTTTGTCTACATTCTACACACTCCCACGCCTCTAATGAAACGTTTCCACAGTGGCTGTTTGAATCTCATACTGCTTACCCATACTTGCAGTGCCGCCCCCATCCCTTGGTTGGGCGGGCTTTTCTTGTCTCCCTGCAGTGCCTGGAAGGCATGACATTCATACCTGACAGTGCACAGGCCTCCCTTCTAATTTAATTTCCCGGATGAATTAAAAAAGGTGGGTACACATTGAGGGCCTGGGTGGTGGTGCGGCCCACCCTCCTGGTTTTTCTCTAAGGCACAACGTTGTGCATTTTCTCCTTTGCAAATTTGTGACTTTTTTGCAGTCACCATTAAAGGCCCGCAAATTGTTTTTTTGTGTTATTTATCAGCATGATAAATGGTGATTTTTTAAACTTTGCAAACAGCTGTAACAGACAATCTAATTCTCGTAAATTATACCAGTCAAAGCAAGGAAGCGGGTGTGGAAAAATATTCCTGCAAATTACTGTTTGGTGAAATTATTCCACGCAAACAAAATGCTTGCAGATCACAAAAGGGGCAATAGAGATGGGAATTCAATGCACAGCGGGCAGTGGTCTGCAGAGTGTACCACCTTTACTTATATTTTCCTCTGTCGACTGCATTGGAAGTGATATATGGCTACATCCTTGTGAAAAAATCAGGATTTACATTAGTTATCACCAACTTTTTTTTTTTTTTTACTAAACCACCTGCAATAACTAATTGCATGTATTTATTCAAACAAATTAATTTGCTTTTGGCGATTCTGTAAAGCATTTTTTGGGAGGTTCATCAGGAGGGTTTAGAAATTTACAATTGTTGTTAACACAGGACCTTATTTTTCAATTTTGAATTTAAGCTCATGTTAGTAAGCTGAATATAAATATTCTGATTTGTATATGTCCCTTTGGACCATTAGTGTAAACCGTTAGGTTTGTCTCCCATTTCCTGTGTCTAGACCTGCTAGAAAGTCGATCGGATCTCCCATGTGGCCTAAGGAACACAAGCAACAGCAGGTGAAAGCGAAATATCGAGTGGGACATTTTCTACCAGGTCTAGACACAGGAAATGGGAGACAAATGTTTTAAAAGGACTGACAGAGAACTGTGAAACATTGTAAAAGTTTGTAAAATATAGTGTTGTTAACATGAAAATCCTGGTCACGCTTTTAAAACTACTCTGTGCTATGTTCAGGGACAAGACTACATAATTTGTGGTTTTGTAGCAATTGTGGTGATGCCAGAAACATGAGACTTCACATGATTATGCCCAGATGTCATGTGCACATATATATGAAAAGATGGGCAAATCTGACATTGGGTACGGGACCAAAAGTGTGAAAAATTGCCAAATCTAGATCTAAGCTCTCACTGTGATGGGGCTTGGATGAATACTTGCTCCAACAAATATCTGATATAAATATGCTATAGGTATTAAGGGTGCAAAATTGTAAATATGTCTTGTATGAAAAATAGATTTCATGTGCAGAAACAAAGGGGAGGTTCTCCATGGATCATCAAATACAGTGTCATCATGACACCATGTTTTCGTCTCGAATCAGGAGAGGGAAAATACTCTAACGAACAGAATCCCTAGAGGGTGTGCCTAGTAAAATTCAGCCTACCCACCCCTTTAGAAAATATATAAATAGAGACAGCTTAGGACCTAGAGACACACACAGATTCACCCATCAACTGATTGCTGGCGGAGCACTTTGCAAGAGAAATCCTTATCCAAGACTCCAGGCTCCTGACTCCAGAATTTTGAAAGCAGAAAGGCCCACTTCCAAAGCTGAACCCTTCTCAGCTTGGCCTTTTAAAATCCTGAAACCAGATTTTACCCCAGACCTCCAAGAGGAACAACAAAAAGAACAGTCTGGCTGAGCTGTGCTGCTCTCTAGCTAAGAATTCTTGCCAGAAATCCAGAGATCCAACCCAGTAGAGCAGAGCTGTAACCAGATAGCTGCGAAACAGAACCAACCCGTCAAATCCATTCCAATTTCGCTGTACAGTGTCCAGAGTGCTGTGCTGATTGCAGAACCAGAGCGCCTTGAGTCCAGTCCAGGGTGCTAGCAGAATACCAGTCCAAAAAATATCCCTGACCAGATCTCTGACGGGTCCATCCAAACAGTGGTAGTGAGTATCCACAGGATAGGATTGTCCATAAGTAATACTATCCAAACCCATTCACTTATTTCCAGAACTACATTGTAGAAAATCTTTTTGTCTTACCTGAATCTTTCTCTCATCCCTATAGTCCTTTGGTAATAGTAGTGTTAAAATCATCTTTGCGCTAATATATTTACTGAAGAAAGACAAGCGTCTCGGCAGGTAGAAACCATCCAGAGGCGTTTCTGGGTTGGTGGCTGTGCTGTCGTGTAGTTTGTGGCTTCATAGTCTCCCTAGTATAAGAAACCTTGTTTGTAATTTTAAAAAAAGCGCAACCTTGTTTACAAATTTTGACTCTTTCTGAAAAAAAACAACCTCCACAAAGACCTTCATATTCTCCTCGTCGTGCATGCTAGAAACAAAACTTAAGTGTCAAATTGAAGCTAACATCATCAGCTTTCCAACGAATCCCAACTCCTTATAGTTTTTCCGCAATCGCGCTTACAGTGCGTGGAAAAGTTTGCCACAAATTTTAGTTTGGCTCAAATCTATCACGTGTGAAACAACTGTACATTGCATCCGACCTCAGGATTAAGTTTTCAACCTGCTAGTTATTCAATAATCATTGCCAGTGTTTTTCTGACCACATACAAAGCGGCTCCCACTAGTATTGAATCAATTTTAGTGAATTAAATTCATTTTCAGTGTTTTTACCATTCCGTTCAGAGCCAACTTTAAAACCATTTTTACAAGTTGCAATCATTCCTGTTTTTCTCTGAGTTTGCTGGGGGGAAAGTGGGATTGATACTGTATTTGTTGAGTGTGTATTCCTGAAACCTGTTTTCTCTCCTTCCATCTCTTTATACTGCATATTGGGGGAATTGAGTAGTGTGCAGTGGGAAAGAGTGATCACATTGCAATTTTGATTGAACCCACACAAAGTATTATTCTGTGCTGCATTATTTTTCCTACCAATACTCTGTGGCCCTCATTACGACCCTGGCGGAAAGTGACTGACCGGACCGCCACAGCGTAAATAGCGTTTCCGCCATTGCACGATGGAGCAAATTGCGGCCCATTCCGACCCATCGGGCACGAGCACCACGGCATGGCGGAAGTGCAAAGTCCGCGATGGCGGAAATGACCCCAAAACGGCCCACACCGCCGCCGTACGGCGCCCTAGGTGCAATACCGCCACCCATCATAGCGGACACCGCAGTGAGCGCCAACCGGAAAGTACGGTGACCGTAAATATACGGAAACGGAAGTAAAAACATGGGCCCGGAACGGGAAACAACACGCCGTACACCTATAAAACCACAAAATACACACAACCACTAAAAACACCACCCTGAGACACATCCCAACCCGTCATCCACCCTAGTGAAACCAAGAAAAATGGGAAAAGTAGCGAAGAAAGCGTGCGACCGCAAGCGGCAGGTCCACTTCTCCCGTGAGGAACTCACCGTGCTTACAGAGACCCTCCAGGAGAATGCCGCCGCCGTCTTCTCCACGCAAATGACCAGGACGGCACTTGCGAACAAGAAGGCCATATGGGCCCTGGTGGCACAGCGGGTAAGTGCGGTGGGGACCGCACCCCGCAACCCACAGCAATGCAGGAAGCGGTGGAACGACCTGCGGATACGCGTCCGTAGCATACTTTCTGCCAACCGCAACATTGCCACAGCCACCGGGGGAGGATCGGAATCACCCATCAAGTTGACCCCCTGGGAAGAAATCTGTGCCTCCACCATTGGAATGGAGAGCATAGAGGGAGTCGGAGGGATGGAGAAAGGAGTGCAGACATCCGGAGAATCAGGTAGGTGGCCCAAATAAAACCATGCCAAATCCACAATGTCCAATCATGTGATTCACATGTGTCCACATAGCGCAACAGCAACACATGGCCAGGAGAACGTCCACACACATTGGCCTGATAGCGCACTTTAAAACTCACAATAAATACATAAATAAGTAAAAACCCCAAAAACACCCACTACACGTGCAGCAGGCACACCCTAACTGCAGGCTGCCAAACAACTGCACCCTCACTCCACACACAAATGAAAGCACCTCCAAGGCCCCGACCCAAATCACCCTCAGGTACCACCCCAATGCATGTGATGCATTGCCATTCCAATTCCCACAGACCCATTAATAACGCTCGCCCTCCTTTACTCCACCACAGGGTCCGATCCAAACGACGAGCTCCAGGACACCCCTACCAGCACACCTGCAAAGAGGGCCAAGACCGACGGCCAAAGACCCTCCACCTCAGCTGCACGCATCAAGACACGGCAGCAGCACATATCAAGTGGCAGCACACAGGAGGGAACATCAACAGGCACCCCAGCAGCCAGCATGCCCACAACAGCACCACCACAGGTCCCCCCAATGGATGCCACAGAAGGTACTGCCTCTGGTGGCAGCAGCACCATAGGTGACACCCCATTAATGGCAGCATGCTCCGACACAGAAGACGGGGATGTCGAAGTCAGATCCATCCATGACCTGTCCCAATCCCCCTGTCTGTTCCATCCCGTACACCATGAGGATACCACGCAGGGGCACCCACAAGATGACGACTGGCCATCCCCCACAAGCCCTGTGGCAGGGCAACATGAGGCGAACAGCCCCTCTGTGACACCACCGCAAATGGCCATGGCACAGCACAGGCAACAGTCCCTCGACCACTTAATCGTGCAACAGCAGCAACTGGCCACGCTCCTCAAGGACCATGCCGATGGATGTGGGGGCACTAAGGCAGACATAGAAACATCAACTGAGACACTTAGGGCACAAATGGAGAGTAGCACCGAGAGCCTGAGAGTCCAAATGGAGAGTAGCACCGAGAGCCTGAGAGTCCAAATGGAGAGTAGCACCGAGAGCCTCAGGGGGGAACTGCATGCGACGTCCAAAGACGTATGTGCCGAACTTGCCGCAGTGCGCCGTGTGCTCACTGAGCTCTCACAAACCCTTAGGGACATGCATGGACGTGAGCAGGCAGAGACATCATCCGTTGCAAGTTCCGTCCAGGGCAGCCCCCAACGTAGATCTGGGAGGAACCTGCGCTCCACAGGCAGGGGTGCCCCTGATACCCGCAGAGGGGGCTTGCAATAGCGACTGCCCACTGACAATGAGCATCTTTGGACACTGGTGTTCGGGGGGGAGGTAGGAGGGTGGAGGGGGTGTGTTGGGCTCACTTGGGTGGCGGGTCGATAGGGTGTTCAACATGATATCACATATGCCATAAACAATGCACGATCAACCAATGAGATGTGTGGACAATGATCTTCGTGTACTAGGCCATCATAGGCGTACAGTCCATTTTGTGCATGTACCAGACACACACAGTGCCACGAGTCCCGTGTCCATGTATCAGCCACCAGGCGTGAGTGCTAGAAGCATGCATCTATGAGATGCTGACGAATTTCACGGCCCTCCTGTGCCTCGCAGACTCCTTGAGGTGCTGCCACATCCCCACCCTCATCATGACCATCTTCAGGTGCTTGCAGTTCTGCGTCAGGGGGCATAAGCACATTTCTACGTACGCACATGTTGTGTAGCATGACACATGCCATCACCATCTTTGCAACCTTCTCATGGCAGTACAGGAGTGCCCCGCCAGACCTGCTGAGGCACCGGAAACGGGTCTTCAGTAGGCCGAATGCCTGTTCAATGACTACACGGGTACGTGAGTGGGCATGGTTGTAGTCCTCCTCATGCTGGTCCCGTGGGTTCCGGACTGGTGTGAGGAGCCATCTCTTCAGTGGATATCCGGCATCACCTGTATGTGGACGATAAACGAATTATGTGGAATGCCATTGCTACGTACGCACCCCCCCCCCTTCCTGCCAGGTCATTGCCGCATCACATACCCCACATCATCATGCATGAAATGAGACTCACCGAGTAGCCAGGATCTGTTCCCTGCGTGTCGCTCCATGTAGCGTGGTATTGTTGAGTTCCTCAAGACCATAGAATCATGGGTTGATCCAGGGAATCGGGCACAACAATGTGTAATGATCCTGTTGGAGTCACACACCATTTGTACATTCAGAGAATGAAATTGTTTTCGGTTGCGGTACTGGGCCTCCATGGCATGTGGGACGACCAATTCCACATGGGTGCAGTCGATGGCACCAATGCAACCCGGTATGCCGGCAAGTGCATGGAATCCCACTTTTGTGTTGGTAATTTCCTGCTCCGAGCGTGGTAGAGAGATGTAGTCGTCTGCGTGCTGCAGGAGGGCATCGAGCACTTGCAATAGTGTCCGTGAGAACAGTGGCTGAGAAATGCCATGCAACTGTCCGACTGTGTGCTGGTAGGTGCCTGTGGCCAGGAAGTGGAGTACAGACACCACCTTCAGTAGGGGTGGGATGGCGGTTGGGCTATCTATCATGCTGACAAGGTCAGCCTGTGTCATGTCCACAATGGCGGCTATGGTGTCCCGGTCCAAACGGTAGAGGGTGTGGATCTGCTCATCAGTGAGGTTGAACGGATGTGCTCAGAGGCGTGGGATTGCGGGCTGCCTGCGTGGTGGTAGTGGCTGTGCTGGCAGCCCTTGCTGGCCCTGCCTTGCCCTCCTCCTCCTCCTGCGTCTCCTCCGTGCGGCCGGTTGTAGTTGGTGTTCGTCTTCTTCTTGGAGTTGGAGTACTTGCAGTGCTATCAGGTCCCCCAGGGCCAACATCGCGAGTCCTGCCGGTAGCATTTCGGAGTGGGTGTGGTTGTGGGAGGAGACTGGGTGTGCAATTTATGTGTTTTCAGGCTGTATGGCCTCCACCTGTGGTGATTCATTCCACCTGTGCAAGCTGCTCTCCCCTTTGGGCGAGCACGTCCCGCACACAACGCTGCAATTCGAGGAATGGCATCTTGCTATTACAATCATGTATTAGTACCCGATGGCCGTGTAACATTGGTTGATATGTTCATTCGGCTATGGTCCCATTGTTTCACATGCATTCTTTGCAGTCGCGAACAGACTTGTGAAGGGTCAGTGGAACGTAGTACTCGAGTAACGGTGGACCCTCATGCATCACTGAACCGAGGTTCACCGACGGGCGGGGCGTCCCATTTGTGAGTGAAGGCAGTTGCCATTTTCACACACAGCCGCACTAGATGGATTAATTTGTGATTTAAACGGCCACAGATGCCTTTTCGACGTGATGTTGCAAATGAGGAATTCGAAGGGCGGCGCTTTCGGTGTTCAGCTAGCGGCGAGGAGATGCCCACAGGTCTGACTGCAAATATAACGTTCTATTGTTCAGTGTCCTTGGGACAGGGGCCATGGCGAGGATGCAATGATTGATATGAATAGTTTGGGATGCGCAATAGCGAAGTGGATGATGAGGCCGGACGTTCCCAAATACATGTTACTTCACAACACTGGAATTACGGGCTGGGGCACAGTGGATTTTGCAGGCTGCATAACGCACAGACTCAATGGAATTCTCACATGTTATGTGAGTATGGAAACAGGCGTTATCATTACGGGATGAGGGAATGATGAATGGATGCATGGACAGATGATTTGATACGGTGTTTGCCATGTACAGGGCTTCTTGGAATCTGTCCGCCTCCCCTGCGCTATGTGATGCAGGGCTGCCATAGTGGGACCATCGTCTATCTGGCCTTGTTGAGCCCTCCCTGTCTCGACGCGCCTTCAGACATTTGTGTCCATGCACGTTACCAATCCCATCTGATGGATTCTGTTTTCACAGACGCATGCACAGGTACACTCGTTTGTGATGGTGTTTTCACCTCGATATGGGTAGTTATGAGTCGCAAGTGGTTTTGGGGTGGTGATGATCCTTTGGAGTGGGCTAGCATGCATATGGCTGTGGATTTAGTGTGATCATTGAAGTGAGTTGTTCGAATGTAGTTCTGATGGCCATTCTATTCTTTTTCTTTTCTTTTGGTTGACAGGTATCTCATCCCCTTTTGCCACTGCCATCTGTATGCCACTCCTGCAGATGGGTTTTACTCCCGACACCTGCTGCTTCGTGTTAATCAGTGGAGCAGCATTACGATCTTATGGGACGATCGCCAATGGGCCACATGCCCTTACGCAGTACTAGTGGCTCGGAGCAACATTTCGGCCTTTCAGCTGGACTAGTGCCTCCCTATTGGGACGGCCCTGCGGTTCTAGGCGCTTCCATGTTGCCTTTTCGTACGAGAATGTAGCCCCTGTGTACCATGAAGGAACAGGGCGTCACACAAGAAGTAGCTGGTCATTTATTGCGGATGCAGCCCACAATGGTGAAATGTGTTTTGGAGTTCATGGCCTAATGGCTGTATGGGCTTGGTGAATTTGTTGTGCATTAAATTTCTATTCTGATATGGGCCGTGTAGCGTTCTTCTTTGCAAGTGATGTGGCATATTCCTATTTGGGGAGCGATGTATTGTGAGGAGATCTGCATTGGGTTCCAGCTTCGGAGTATGGTTGCGTGGTACTGTGCTGGGCGCGTTTGCCTACGAAGCCCAGTGAGGTCAGGGGTGAGGGCTGCCAATATGACTGTTTGAATGATGTCATGCTCAGGGGCGGGGGATTAGGTTTTGTGTAACAGATGCCGGTCAGCCAGGTGGATTGGTGGAATGATGTGATTATCGGAATATTGCTGGTCACAGGTGCCTGTGTTTGCGTGCGTTTCTTGGTGGGAGACTGAGGTCATGTCCATTGGTATAGCTTCTGTATTCGTGCCATCTGTGCCCTGCAGCTCCCATTGGCCCCTCTTGTGATTCTTTTGTTCGTTGGCATGCATGGGTGACTTGTACATTTCACTGGTTGCATTGTGACTTCGTTGCACCTACGGGGAGTTGTACTATGTGGCCAGGGAGCGGTGTACAGGCACTCAGTGGGGCCGTTTACGGTTGATTCGCGATGCCGTACTTCTCACCATGGCGGAATGGTACTTTCCGCTGTGCTTGATGGCGTTAAGTACATGTCCGCTAGGGTCGGAATTCGCGTACCCTTGCGCCATGGTGCTAATTACGGTTTGGCATGGCGCGCGCGCGCGTACTTGGTGCAGTTAGCGTTGGCGTTCACTACGGTGTCGCTAATGGCATCGTACTTTACGGTGACGGGTCATAATCGCACCGAGCGCTATTCGATGGCGGTATTGCATTTCCGCCATCGTTTTTCGATTTCCGCCAGGGTCGTAATGAGGGCCTGTGTGATTAAAGAGATTTATTGTGACATCACCCCATTGATGATCATTGTATAAACCATTAAATAGTGATATATATATATATATATATACCACATATACATATATAGGTTTTTAACGGTATAGTTGATTGTCTGTGCACCACTATGTTTACACTGATCATGATTTTATACACTTTTTCACATAACACATCAGAGTTTGTTTTAACAGGATATGCAGTGTTTGAGGAATTTCTTGCCGTGTTAGAGGGATGATGAGTGGATAAGATAACATCCTGTCCTAATGTACACAGTCCCCTCTTGCCGCACTCCCATGCACTATGAATTGGACAACAATGAATTCAATTTGAGCATTACTTAGTTGCACTTTGCATCAGATTAATGAGTGGTGCATGCCATCTTGAGTAACACATTTGATCAAAAGTGTGTAGTTTCGATTTGTAGATCTACACGCCGTGCACTATACAGAAATGTGGACATTCTACCATTTAATGATTATGCACTAGGCATTTTATAATGTTGAATTCTCTCAACTGACAATCTTGGGGTCAATTAATATTGTTGACCACTTTCTCCGTTTCACCAATAGTAGTGCATGAGATGGGCGATCAACAGTTCTAAGATGTTGAAGCTCACACATGGCATAGAGGGTCTCCTATGATCGGCACCCACCGTTACGGGAAAGTTATGAGAAGCCCACTGTGGGGAACTCACATATGTCTAGTTGGTCTAAATTCCTTATAGAAAATATCCCCATATGTATTATCTATGGGGGTTAGAATATTAATTCCAATCTAACTGTGTTTTAGTCAATACAGTTTTTATATGTCAAACATGTCAGCCTCTGACTTGCTCTGGATGGGTGTACTTTTCATCAGAGTCCCTCTTCCATTTCGGCGGTAATGAGCGCCGTCTCACTCTGCATCACTGTTTTTAAACTCTATGGTTCTAAGGGAACGAATTGTTGTGACCAAGCGGCAGGAAAAGCCGCGAAACGCGTTAACGTTCCCAACGCGCACATCTTTTTTTGCACTTTGGGGGAGCCTTATGTTAATGGCTTTTTAATATGTTTGTGCCGTCCTGCAAGGCACCAATAAAGATGACTTTTTAATTGTGAAATTGGATGTCCGGATTAACTTTTTGGGCTAAATGAAGAGTGCTGCTCAGTTTTACCTGATTCTATCAGTGTGAAGAAAAAAAGGATATATATATATATATATATATATATGTTGTGCAATACATAAAATAAATCCTTTTAACTTTGCAAAACAGCCTGCTTCCTGGTTCAGTGTGACCTGGGGGGATTCAAAGAGAGGGGCGTGATATAAGGGTACATCATTCAGAAATAAAAGAACTTATAGACATTAAATAAATAATTAAGGGTTCTAGCTGAGAATCACGCTAGGCATTGACTTAGGTGGAGTGCCGGGTTGAAATCAATTACAGCTTGGTGAGCATGGTAGATTACACATAAACTGAACTTCATCCTGTGACCTTGGAACAGGGTTGTCTTTCGCTAGAGCATAGTCCTCTCTTGCTCTTGTTGCAACAGCTCACCAGTTCTCTTGCACAAACGTCTAAATGTAAGCACAATTAAAAGGAAATGTTACTGCAGCAACACATAACAGGAACATGTATGAAACCTATATGAAAAATCACAGCATTTGATCTATAAGAAATAATGAGTTCACACTCCTTAATAGGGATGGTTGGCATGTACGGTATGGGCACTCGTGTCCCCTATGGTATACAGTAATGTACAGTCAGTGCTTCAGCTAAGCCCTTTTTGGATATTTTGAAGTTCAGAGAAATGGACAAAACTTTCCAAAATCTCTGAGTACAACACACTATAAAGATGGGCACTAGATCACAGTCATCCAGAGAACACGTACATATCGGCAGTGCACTGCCATCCAGCAAATAGCCCCTCTGGGCCATCAGGAAAATTCAGATCCACAATCCAAAGACGTGGCATAAAATAAAAAACCTAGCCTTGAAAAGGACCCTGAGTGGTCGAAACGAGTCGGCTGACCACTTGTAAACACAAAATAAAACCACACTGAAGTCAAACCTTATGTATGTGTAGATACCAAATCAATCTAATAACCAGCACAAGGTAACCAGGTACAAACTAGCTACAACACACCATAGCACCAATATGCACCAATGTGCAAAACCTACCCTTCTGTGGGTGAGCTCTCCAACAGGTATGGTAGTAATTGGCAGATGGTATGAGGGAAACCTGAGAGTGACAAGCCATTCCTGCAGTTCTGCAGTGGAATATCCGAAGCCACAAAGCTCCCTAGACTTGATGCTCATCTCTGGACTGATGTTCTAGTAAGCATTGCAAGCACACCAGGCAGGCTTTTCATAGCCTGTACAGCAGGTGAATAAGCTCACGACTTCCAATACACAATACATAACTGTTTGGTCATATTTTATATGGAGGAGAAAGGTAGGGCGAGGGATACAGAAGGCACGTAAACCTATGCAGTTTAATTGTTGTATTGAGTAAGTACGGCCATCAAGGTTTGGTGCCTTAAATAGGGCTCATTGAAATGTTTCATCCTGGGCAGACAGGACTATGCAAAACTTGGCACAAGGGCAGCATGGTTGCCATCTAACACCACACCAGTGGAAAGAGTGAACAGGTACAGTTAGATTCTGACTTGGCATTTCGATGATGGGAAAAAAGAAATAAATCAAACAGCGATCTCGTGATGAGACAGTGGATCTCTTTTGCAGCAAAAGGTATGACTGGTATTACAAACAGTGGCGACTGGTGAGGCGTAAATGTTTGTGATTATGAGTGACCGAGCGCAGCAAGGGAGCCCGAACCAAATCAAGGGTGGGGGGGTTGGTGGTGTTCTCCCCCTAGAGAACCTTATTTAAATAATGGGTTAAAATGGTGCATTTTACAGTACTTTCTGTGAAATGTTTGATAAAAAGCCACACAGTGTATAATCAATTTGTATGGAAACACATGGAAAAACCAAAAAATGCAAGATTCCAACAGTGCCCAGGACCATTTCCCAATGTATTTTCATTACGTCTATACCCACACATGCTAGTATATATAATATTTTCATGCTGGCTGTGCCCATACATGTATAATACAATAAAGAGTAAGATAAAACGTCTTGTTTTACTTACATCCAACCCCCTTTACACAGGAACTCTATAGGGTTTTCCGGCATCACTAGTCCTGACAAAATGGACCGTCTGCTATAATTGATTAAAAAATGTGTATAACAAATTTTTATTCAAATAATTCGAACTGAATTTAAACATAAAACACTACCCTCACCTAACACAGTGTATTAAACACTAAAAAACAGTTACTAAAACATGAAATACAAAATTCACTTATTTGCATGACACAAAAGATATCACATAACATAACACAAAAAAATCTCAATGTGTCTCTAAAACAACAACCATCCCAACATGTTTCTGTTCTTCACTGCCCAGTTCGGGAGAACATTCTTCAGGGGAAATTTTTTTAAAAAAAGCATCCACTAATCTCTTCAACACCGTGCTGAAAGGGTAGATTCAAACTTCTATACAGGCAAAGGAAGGAAAGAACCTCCGAGCTTGTAAGAGTAAAAGGAAAAACTAATGAGTTCCAAAAAGAGGGAAAGGAGTTACTACAAAATGTAGAAAAAGAACATGGCATAGAGGTTATGCCACACTCACACGGGTCCCAACAGGGCACCCACAAATTTACCTTTAAATGGTGAAACTTCAAAGCGCGTCACAGGATGACAAATTCGCTGGTTTCTCGCCAAATGAGAGACCACTACTTCACAAAAGCGTCATAGTCCGCTAAAGTATCGCCACACCTAAATGAGACAGAACCAATACACAGAGACCACATGCTCTGTTATATCCAGAAAGGGGCTTCAAAATGCAATTACACATGAAAACAGGGCTCCAAATATCATAAAATAAATTACCTTCACAGATGTAGGGATCAAGACTGTAACAAGCAAAGCAGCAATCAACGTGTTTGCAAAGGAGAAATCCACACAGTCAAGCCGTAAAGTATCAATCTGGAAAACAATGGATGCATGGCAATGAACACCATATGTCTGGCATCACCCTTCAACATGTACCGATGGGAGTGCTTTTATTTCACCCTCGTGATTAAGACTAAGTGCCCGTACAATATATAGAATGCAGAAAAAACTTCCATGCTGTCCATCCTACACAACGTGGGAAACCCATGGCAAAAGATAACCAAACTACCCCACGCGTACAGGAAGGGAATGTACCGGCAGTGGGAAAATTATCACACACAGAACCACAATGCTAATGACTCACCTGTACACTCAGAGGGATTAAATCACTCTAATGGCAGCTTCCAAACGCACACAGCCAACACTGAATTCAGTGAAACCAAAAACTGCTGCACACTAACAGTACGTCTATGGTCGTGCGGCAACACAAAGGAAGGACTACACTACTCAGTGTAGGAAGAAAAGTCCATCAAAAGGAAGGGCCATGTTGGAACGGACCCGGCAACATAGAAAAAGGACTACACTACTCAGTGTTGGAAAAAAAGTCCATCAAAGGGAAGGGCCATATTGAAACGGACCTGAAGCCTACTGGTGTGGAACAGATTAGTGGACACCACGAGCACTAAACAGGTGTTTTTTTAAAACAATGATATGCTGGCACCAACACAATATGGTATATGCATCTCACACTGTCAAAGATCATACTTGGCTGACCAAATGCCAATCAATGCTTTCGTTGAGACCTAGCACATTACTCTGTAATTTAAAAATAATTTTTTGCTCTACATTCAATAATTTTCGATCCGTTTCAATTTTGGTATGTCCATGCACCTTTTTCAAAATCAGCCATGTGAAATCATTAAAACCATGTTTTTTTTCAATAAAGTGTTTGACAAGGGGAGCAGTAATCACCTGGTTTTTGAGACAGCTGCGATGTTCCACCATTCGAACTTTACATTGCCTATTTGTTTTTCCCACATAATGTAGGCCACACGGGCAAGTGATTAAATATACAACATTGGCTGTGTTACAATTTGTCATTTCACTGAAGACCCACTTTACATCAGGTAGAATTTGCAATACTCTAGTTTCTTTTGTTTGTCCACACATGCTGCAATTCCCACATGGAAAATGTCCTTTCACTTCAGGCATACCCCACAGTCTAGTTTGTCTAACCTGTGGAGTTCGCATTTCTGTCACATCATTTCTGATTAGAATATTCCGTAGATTCTGACTTTTTCTAAACGCCACTAAAGGAGGCAACACTTCTTTACCACAATAGACTTTCTTCCAAGTTTTCATCACAATTGTTTTGATTTTATAGGACAAATTCGAAAAAGTGTTAACAAAAACAGTGCCAATCTTTTTAGTAGTCTTGTTATTTTTCTCCAGCAATGCCTCGCGATTGTTATTGTAGGCTCTTTTTGAAGCATTTCTTATTACTCTAGACGGATAACCCTTGGCCAACAGTTTGTTGGTCAATACATCCGCACTTTGAGCAAAATCATCTTTTAGACTACTGTTACGCTTCAGCCTCAAAAATTGTCCGAATGGCAAATTATTCTTTAAATGTTTGGCATGATGGCTGTTGAAGTGTAATAAAGAGTTCCTATCAGTGGTCTTATTGTAGGGCTTCACTTTCAAAAAACCATTGTGATGAAAAATGGTAATGTCTAAAAAATGGGTCTCCAAATCACATATAGACCCAGTAAATTTCAAAAACCGGTTTTGTTGGTTGAGCCATGTCACAAAACTATCAGCCTCTTCTCTTGAGCCATCCCATACAATCAGTATATCATCTATATACCTCAGCCACTTCCTCAAATGATGGATAAAGGGGTTGGTGGCTGGGTATATCACTGCTTTTTCAAAATACTCGACGTAGAGATTAGCTAAATTAGGAGCCATGGCAGCACCCATAGCAGTACCCTCAATCTGTTGAAAAAAAGTACCTTGAAATTGAAAAAAGTTTTGGGTCAAGGCAAACTCCGTACACCACAAAATAAATACATGTTCATCCATGCTGCGCCAATAGGTTAATATTAGCATATAAGGACTCCCAGCCAGTAAAAAAATACAATGCCACAGAAAGAAAGCATATCCAACTGGCTACACGGCCTACATTGCATTTAGGTCAGGAACAACATGTGTCATTTTCGCGTTGCCCTTGATGCACAATAATCAATTGTAAAACAAAGGCATGTAGGTTGACTGGTCTCGATTCAATATAGATTCAATATAGGAGAAGTCTAGCATAGTAACAACCAGACCTATCAACTGACCAGCACCTCCCGGGTTTGACCGGCAAAAAAAGAAAAGTCTTGAGGCCGCAAACCTGTCAGAAGACCAGTGAGCAGGGCAGGCTGAGAAAAACATTAATCACAAAGTGATGCCTTTTTTACATGAAAGCGAGCCTTTCATCTCGGTACAATGGCTTTACTAAGGTCTGCTTCTTCCAAAGACAGAGATTGATCTCCTAAGGTTGGCAGATTTCACAGCCCAGAAGTACAGAAGTATATAGCCTTGCGGTCACAGCTATAAAAAAAAAACGATTTAAGGGCTTTGGAGTCAGGCGCAAAAGTTTTTCGTGGGTCTGGGTTGAAACAAATGCTAAATTCTGAAAGTAAACCATGCACTGATATGCCAGTGTTTACAATGGGGCTAATTGTAAGTCCAGATAATTGTGATTGCCCCCCCATCACTGTATATATTCATTGCTGATTTTTCAATTTATCAAGAAAGTCACTGCTAGAAAACACACATTCTCAGAACAGTTTTGCCCAAGATAACAGTGCAATCCCATCACTTTTAATTAACCGTTAAAGGGCAACTCAAAAATACAATGCAGTGCACGCTTTAGCTGAGTGATGCAAATAAAATAACGTGCTTGTCTTTTAAACTAATCACACATCATATCTAATTGTCATCCCTATTGGACCAAATACACGTATCTATGCTTTTAAACACTATTACAAAAATGTAAATAAAAGGCAACTGTGCATTTTTCTAATTCTAACAGAATGGTCCTCAATGTAGGTAGTTCACAGTGTTTTTTGTCCTTTTTGTGAGATAGGCAGAGATGTACAAAATATGCACATTTCTGGAGTGCGAGCCATGGGTGTGTGAGCAACGCATATGTTACCCTCGAACCCACAGTGAAACGTTGGCTTCTGTGGGTAATAACACTTGCCATGTTTTCTTTACCCTTGATGCACACTAACTGTCTCTGCATCAAGTGTACAGCAAAGACCAGGGCTATTATGTGGCAAGACTAGCATGCATTCAGTGTAGGCAGGTCCCTCTATACGCACACTCCGTAGTAAATGCAACCCACTATGGAAAGAAGCCAAGAGATAGCTTCGCAAGTATAATAAGGTTTACTCATACAAAAAAGTGCCAGCAAAGAACTCTGTTGCTCGAGAGCGCTCTGGTCTTAGATCATCAAACATGGGTTTATAAACACAAAACATGTCATTCCTGTATGGGGCATTTTGGTGCACCTGATTGGAGGCACCCCACACATGGGCCTGCTCCATAGGAGATGCCAGGCGATGATTGGCTGGTTCTTCCTCATCGATCTTGCAATACGTGGGTCAGCTGAGCTCATCTTTGCAGTAATGGTCAGGGTGAACATAAAGTACAATGTAGTTTATCTAAGCTAAACAACTAAAACCGACTATTCACTCATTATGGCAGGCACCTGGGTGGCACAGGAAAGGAGTGCCAGGGATAGGGGAGGATAAAATACAGTCATGCTGACCCATATATTCAGGAATTTGTTAATACTGCAGTTCCTGCACCCAATGTCTCACCGCTGGGGATTGATCTGTGATTTACCCTTCCCAGTACCTCATGTTACAGGAGACATGTGTTGCTGTTAGACAGAAATACAGTCGTGTAGGCTTTAGATCTGTGGTGGACACCTTAGGGAGGTTACGACGTGGGGGGTCGAATGACTATCACTACATCAAAAGGTATGGGGGTGGGGTTGGTGGCGTGTGGCTGGCTCCGGCCTGGCTAGGTGGGGGTCACAGGCCCAATGGCAGGTTAGTGGAGATGAATAGACACAGTGCAGAGCCTGGTACTGTCTCACGCTCTTCGCAGGGCACATTCCTAGAGGCTATACTAAATATTCACAACAGTGGAGGGACAAGAGGGAAATGGACTACCATGGGAACACGGCTCGTGTGGACCTGGCCTGTTGTGGTGATATTGGGTTTGGCAACCCTGTGTGAACTCGGGACGTGTGCATCGCAGGCCAACAGCTTGTCCTTCCTTGGCCTAATACAAAATGGAATCGCGGGACAGGGACATGGCTAGTGCTATTCACCTACTTCTATGCACTGCAGGACCTTTAAATGAGACCTGGGGATGCGGACAGCTCCCCCCTTGTATGGTATATAGCCTTGTATGGGGTTTGCCTTATTTGGAAGCGCTTAGGGTGGTTGGATAGACTCATTTCCAGCCCAACAGCAGAAAAAAGGCCTTAGCCCTGGAAGCTCCCCGAGGCGAAAACAAATTTGGCACCCCCGGCACAGGAGCTGGCGGTTTTTCACTTAAATAGTGTGATGCCAGCCCCTGCCTTTGGAGGGCTTAAGTATCCAACATTAAGGAGGTTGCAGGAAGAAGGCAGCACTCTGCCTTGATGTCTAAGTGCTAATCCCTGGGCTCCGATGGGAAAGGGCTGCTACCAAGATCCTGTCAGATTTCTCACCAGAGTGAGCAGACTTTTTACATTTAAACATTCATGCACATGCAAACATATAGTGGCAGAGGCCCAACGCTCGCCCTGGCAATATCAATGCCCTATCCTTAAAATGACAAGCTTTCAAAAGTATCATCCAGCCACCCTTAAAAAAATCAATTGATGCTGGCTCCAACACTGCGCTAGCTCTGGGAGGCACCCTATGTAAAAGAAAAGCTCCTGGCACCAGCACAGGGAGCTTTTCTGGCATGCGGACCAGGGCTGACCCAGGAAACTCCCAAATCTGCTTCAGAGGACTTGACACAAGACTGAATGCAGAAACAGCCTGCCTCACATCCTGTTCAAAAGATATTGACATTGGTATATATGCCTAGCAATTTAATGACTTTATTTGTTAGAGTGAGTAATGTTAAACAGCAGGGTTCAACTTCCATTAATCACTCAAAAGGATTTGTTGCTGAATCACTGTCACAGACTTGTTCCAAATTTAACATTGTGGTCAATTTTAAATTTGAAACGTGCATTTTGCATAAAAGCAAAGAAATTCTTATGTTCACAAAATGTTATTTGCTTTTATCCATAATGGCAGGTTTGGCCACGACCCTCGGCCCTGCCCTCCTCCTCCCTCAAGGAGAAGGGGGAGCCCAGGGTATTACATTTTTGAGCAGCTGTGCCGTGTTTTAGTAAAAAGCTCCCTTCTCCAATACAGGAGCAGTGAGCTTTCACTTATATAGGGCTCATCCATCACGGCAGCCTGGGGGATCTTTTCAAAGGCTCCCCCGTTCTGGCATGGCAGCGGTGCCCTATTCAAATGAAAAGCTCCCTGCTCCTGTGCAGCATCGCCCGGCACCAGCTAGAGAGCAGGGCACTTTTTATTTAAATAGGGTGCCTTCACCACGGTAGCTCCGGGAAGCCCTGGAAAAGCTCCCTGGACATGGTGTGGCAACAAAACCCTTTTTAAAAGAAAAGCTGCCCCCATTCTGCCGCAGTGGAGGGGGGGGGAGTTCACCTACATAGGTCGCCACTGGCGTGCCAGCTTGGGGGAGCCTTTTATTTTACATAGGGCACCACGGCCACTACCGCACCAGCGCAAAGGAGATTTTTAATGGTTCCTCCGTGCTGGTGTGGCAGAGCTATGGCACCCTATGGCGCCCATGCCTAAGACTTGCCCTGAATGTAGGCCAGTCTAGCCAAATCATGTTTGCTTTACCCTTGATGAACAGTAACTGTGCATCATGGGTAAAGCAAAGATAAGTGTTATGTGGATGTACTTGTTTACATTCAATGGCCCGATGAGCATTAAGGGGTGGTAGCTGACACACACACACATGCAATACACAGAAACACTTTGACCCGCACATTAACACACCATTCAAACAAAACAAACACCAAAATAGATATATACATGCATACAATCCATACATTCCCACGCAGTCACAGGGAGGACCGGATGTCCTTCCCCTCTTCTGGTGATGTAGACACACTGGCTGACAGGAGAGGATGCCTCTCCTGTCAGGCACATCGCGATTTATTAAGCGGTCACTCTCAACTCAGGGAGTCCCACCCCCCAAGCAAGGTGGCACACACTCAAATCGCTGTATACAACAAATACCCTCTGTACCACCAATGAGATAGGAACCAGGCCGGTGCATAGTAAGAATGTATATTTATTTAAGGTTTGACAAAGAAGAATAGAAACCCACACATCAGCCACCAACGCTGTAGCACTGCACAATGTCACAATTTCAAATTACTTGCACCAATTGATTGATTTGTATTTCTAATGAACTTACAAGTACTACACACACAGGTAAACATTAGAGACTGTACATCCAACACACACAGAGGATTTGGTGTGCATCAATAATCATGACATTTGAACAATCCCCAGTGATTGCTTGGGCTATCATAATGCTCTTCTCTCCCAGCAACCCCCAACCCCAGGCATCAGTTCTTTTTTTATTTTATTTATTTAATATACTCATAGCCTTACGGCTTTGTTTATACAATAGACAAAATACATAGTACACATATACAAAATATAACACATTCCTTAAAACATATTACTTCTAGGGTGCCATAATGTTAAGAAAACCAGGAAGAATCATAAAAATCATGCAACAGGCGAGAGGCAAGTTAAGAGAGATAATAGCAATCTACTATATACCTCTTAAAATCATTCTTAAAGTCCATTCGGTAGTTGATCTAAAATATTGTTAAACTTCAAATAAAATGTTACTATAAAAAATCACCTTCCATACATTTTTCCCAAATAGAAAACCTATCTGCACAATCAAGTTTGTTATTATGTGATTTGACAAAACTTTCCCTAATAGGATGGAAACTCACGCAGTGAGCAATTATGTGTTTCCAATACGTTATTGCTGCAAAGGTGACACATACGCTTAGATCTAGGTAGGCCAACCTTTCACCTCTAATCTCTAGAGCATCACTAACATTAGATTTTAGAAGTAGATAGTGAGGAATAATATTGCTACTCGGATAGGCCATTATGTATTCGGGTTTACGTACATGAGCAGTCCTGTACTGGATAAAATGACCACTGTTAGTATTAGTGGACAAATGTACATAATTATTCTCATAACTGTAGATAGTCAATTTCTGTTTTAGCCATCGTTTAGCCAAACTCACGTGACTAGAGACAAGACTACACTCAAAACCTGCATACCACTTAGTGTGTAAGGTCAATAATTTGCCCATGATACCCATGGTATTACTGTTACGCTCAACTGGTCTCTGCGGAGGCGTTGGGGCACGGTTTCAGCCCTCCCAGGAGTTAGATCACCCCGTCCTGTCTTTCCCTCTGTGGATGAGCTGTGAGCGGCGATAATTGGTGACACTGCTCCTGCGTGGATATGAGAAAACGTGAGTGCACTGATCGGTGACTATTGTGCCCCTCGAACCCTCCTACCCACGGTGCAATTTTTGTGGGCATGTCCCGTCCCATAGGGCTCACCTGTTAATTATTGATGGTAAACTCTCCGTCCTGCTACTTCTGGCAGGGGTGCTTGTCGATGGGATCTAGTTTCTTCACTGATCCCTGGTAAGTAATAGTCCAGTCCAGCTGCGACTATGCTTCTCTTGTCTCTTTCCCTTTCCGTTTTCTCTTTGCCTCTTCTCGTTTTCTGTCTTGGTATTATTGCTCTCAATATTGCTGTTAAATCCTGAATAACGTTTTCTCTTCAGTTTTCTTCCCAATAGATGGAAATGCGGTTCAAAGGCAGCTGTGATGGCGTGGAACGTGGCCAGGAAGAAGATGGTTGAAACCGCAATGTCCAACAACAGGTGAGTGATGGTTTAAGGCAAAGTGCGAGGTTCGGTGGTAGCGCGACCTTAAACTGAATGTCTTTTTAGTGTCTAACCTTGCCTTTCGTTCTTATTTGCATGTGCTGTTGTCGCTGGCGTAGCGCGTCGTGTTATGGTGCCAAGATGAAGATTTCAGCATCCCAGAAGCAGGGCCATCTTAAGCATTTTTGGGGCCCAGGGCAGGGATACCTGTGGGGCCCCCTCCACCAAACAATAACAAATTAATGGCTCTGAATATCTGGTCACGCCACCCCGTCATCGCAATCATCACTCATAGCTTGATATGCTGCCTCGCAAAATAAGCATAGGTTCTCCCTTTCAGTCCCATTACCTCTTCATTCTTGCTGTAATCAGAATGATAAAGAAGTAGCATTTGAAGGACAACTTTAGCAGTCCACAATAAGGGTACTTGTGTTGTAGCATAGGTATGGACACTTTTCATCACTAGCAGTGACAAGGAAGGTATACTGGCCATAGTATGAGTGCAGGACACAGATCATATGAAAACGGTGCACATAATCCAGAATAAACAACTCAGATTAGCCACCTCACATAATGCAAAAGTGCTTAAGCATGGATACAGGAGACCAATTGGAAGCAAGATGAAAGCTACACGATGATAGCATAGATAGTGAATGAAGATTAGAAACTTCTAGGAAGGTGTCTGAGATTAGAAGGGCATGTTTTCCAAGTAGTCTTAACATTGGAGAGCAAAGAAACAAGTGGTTATGGTGTGCAGTGTATGAATGCACACTATTATTATAGGGGAAGTAACACTTTTGCCATTGCAAGCAAATGTGAGGCTTTTTTGAAGACCATACCCTGAGAACGAAATCACTCAGAAGGGTGACATTTTTAAAAGGTTATGGGACTGGTAATTTTAACAGATTAGGTAATATGAGATTAAACGAGATGAGGATCACACCTTGGTTAGGCCGTGATGCTGGGATTCGGGCCCAATCTGCAAATTCTGCCATTATCATTTCCAATTCTTACCTTGAACTAAGACAATGCAATTTTATAGAAGTGACATGGAAAGTACACAAATCGCATGACCCAACATGACCGTTTTTTAAAAACAAAGTTTTATAGAAGCTTATTATGAAAAATGTTGATTGATTCTAGCTTCATTTTCTCCATCATCAAGGGAAGGATTAAAGAACTTGCCGTCTAATTGATGTGGTCTTAAAAGATTTTATCTGGGTTTCTCTTTTGTATTTTAAAGCTTTAAATGCGCCAAACACACAGGCATGTGAAATTATTTATAAACGTGCAGATTAACCTTTGAATTGTACAAAAAAGCAAACTGTTTTTCTGTCAAATGAGCAGTCCTTAAAATGTGCTTGCCAGAGGCCTGCAATATCTGGTCACTTTCTTCTGTTCAGAACCCCTCCCACTCAAATGGCCTATTTAAAAGGAAAGATCAGGTAATATAACAATGCCACCAGCATGTGAGAAGGCAAACCTTTTTTCACAGAAGACAGCAGAGTTCTGTCAGTGATATAAGATGATTTGTCCAGGATCACTGTATCATCTGCTAACAAAGACAGGACACGAGAATGGATGCCTTGGCTTCACAGTCTTGAATATGGTTACGTAATCACATCTCCAGACTAACGCTTATGCTCATCATTAGGGGTGGCTGCCTAGATTTTACAACCACCCGTCTGAAGAAACCGTTTTCTGAGACCTTCACCATATTGATGTTTTTTGTTTTTATAGCAACTGCTATCTGGTGCAGTTACATTGCAGGTAATAGCACCTGCTGTGCTACAAAACAAAGTACATATACATGCAGGTTTATCAACTTCAGACATAGGAAAGGCTGAGTCAGCCTTGCTGGAATTGGTTTGTAATGTTGCATATGAACACAGACATCTCTGCAATGAGTGCTTTACACACTAAGCTATCTCCTGAACCATTGCAGCTCTCAAATGTATCAATATGCTTTTCAACTCTGGCTGTTGCACATGGTCAAGAGGGTTCCCATAGAAAGGTGAGAATGCTACAGGAGGTGTGATATAGTGAATGCACAAACTATGTATACTACAGTGAACACAGAAAGCATTAGAGGTTGAATTAATCAGAGCAGAAAGTTCTCGTCAACAAAAGACAGGCAATAGGTTGAACCTCAGCAGCATGCCATAAAATATCCCACCATGTGCCACTTATGTTTGGTCAACAATGGAAACTGACTTCAAAAGATCATGCAGCATTGTGGGGCCCCCTCCAAGGTGGGGGCCCGTGGCAAGTGCCACTTTTGCTCTCCCATAAAGACGTCTCTGCCCAGAAGGTTTGAAGATGGGCTGCGGTGCCTGGATGAAGATGTCAGCATTCCGGAAGGCTTGAAGATGAACTGGGGTGTCAAGAAGAAGATGTCAGCGTTCCGGAAGCTGGAAGATGAACGGCAGTGTCAAGAAGATGTCAGTGTTCCGGAAGCTTTGGGGAAGAATGTCAGGATCAACGAAGACGCGCACAGGTGAGAGCAGGTTCCCCAGTTGGTAAGTATGAGAGCAGGAAGCAGGATTTCCAAAGGTAAGTTTAATCCCATACGGCAGTGAGCGTTACGCTGCATGGAAGTGCAGAATAACGCAAAGCGTCTGCCTCAGGGATCAGAGCAGCTTATATAGCTGTGGTCGTGGGCACATCCACTAGGCCTGGCTTGCCTGCCACACCTTGCCACTCCCAGAGAGTCAGCACGTGCAAGACAACCCAATAGCAGCAGCAGCCACACCCAAGGATACATGGGGGGCTTTTTTAGAGATGGAAGTTCCCATGTTAAAGGCACCTTGCACCTTGCACCAAAAATGAAGTGTTATGTCCAAAATAAAAGCATTCTTGTCCCAAATAAATGTCCTGGCTTTTTGTTATTCATGAGCCTGGCGCCAAAGGCGCCAGGACTGTGTCCATCCGGTGCCCCTGTGTATGTGGCCCTTGAATGTGACATCACTCCCCCTCAAGGCCCCTCCTCCTGGTACTGGTTTGGTGGGGTTAATGCGATGGAACTGCCTAATTAAACGTGGAGCATGGACGTGTTCATTGGGTTCCCATGTTCGCAATTGAGGTCTGTAACCTTTCCAGTCTATAAGGTAATGTAATTTGGACCGAATCACCATGGAGTCCAGGAGGGATTTAACTTCATACTCCGTTTCCCCATCGAGTAATTCGTACTCTGGTGGAGGGCTAATCCGTGTATTTGGTTTCATTGGTTTGAGGAGAGAGACATGAAATACTGTGTGAATCTTCATGTGCGATGGTAACTCTAATTTCATGGCGGCAGGGTTGATTATTGCTTTGATAGTGTAGGGGCCCAAATATCTGGGGTGGAAGGCCCTTGGTCCTTTCAACAGTATGTATCTGGATGCTAACCAGACTTTACCCCGAATCTGGTAATCGGGAGCCTCTTTTCGGTGCCAATCAGCAAACAGTTTTTGTCTTTCTTTGGCCTTAGTCAAATGTTCTGTCGCTTCCTCAAGAACCAGAGTGATGGTTTAATGCAAGGTTTTTATTGCAGGCTTTTCCAAAGTATGGAACAAGTTACTTACCTGTAACTGTTGTTCTCCAGCATGGGTCTGGCATGGATTCACATGCTCATGAATATTCCCCGTCGTCAGGCTGGGAATCCTCGGTAAAGAAAAAAATCAGTTTCAGTTTCGTTTCTGAACTGTCCTTCTTAGTAGTAACCAATCACTGGTCTCTGGGTCATACTGCCCCCAGCCAATGACTGCCCTCTCCCTAAGCCCCTCCCCTGGCAGCCATCCTCAGATTTGCTAGCACGTAAAGTGGCAGTAGGACCAAGTGAAGAGCCACAGAGGGGTAGGAGGTGTGACGTCCCAGTTTTGTTGGTGCGCATGCACGGGCCTCGTTATGGTCCCGCGCATGCATGGTGAAATAAAGTGCGTCCGTGCGGCAGCTGCCACCGGGACGCGGAGCAAGCAGCATCGCGTCCCGCATGTTCTTTTGGTCCGTGTCTGTGTGCGTGTGCATGTGTGGGCCTAGGCGCCAGATACAACAACTGGCGAGGAGGCAGGATCGCTGCCACGGCATTCGCCCAACGGACGTGGGCGCACGATACACATCATCGGCACGCGAGTGCACGACGCGGATCGAGTGAGAACGTTTGTTGCCTCGAGGCAGTAGCGGCCTGCAAAGGTGCTCGTGCGCTGCCACGAAGGACATTTTTGGAACTCTTGATTGTCCCCATCAACCTGGGGACACTCCAAAAAAAAAAAAAAAAGCCGGACACAAGGCTAGAGCGGCTGACCACAGCAGAAGGTACGTCGAAGAGCACACCAACCAGGTTTGCGGCCTCTATCACCCCGAGAGGTGCCTGTGCGACCTGTGAAGATGACAAGCAGCGAGGATGAAACGGAAGTGGCGACAAGAGTGGTGAGGACACAACAGGGATCGCTGCTGCCCATGCAGGAGTTTGACATGTCAGGGCCCCCGTCCAAGCTGGGACCGAGGTGGCTCCTATGGGTAAAGAAGTTGGAAATGTACTTTACGGCGACTGGGACCTCGAATGACGACGCTAAAAGGGCGACCCTTCTATATTCAGCTGGCCTGGACGTTATGCGCATCTATGAGTCGCTCACCCTACCAGTGGTAACGTATGACACTGTCAAGACCGCGCTTGAGAACCATTTCATCCCACAGTCAAATGTCGACTACGAAAGGTTCCTATTCTGCAGAGAGAAGCAAAGGGAAGAAGAATCTCTCGATCAATTCTGTGCCAGACTGCGCTTGATAGCCAGCACGTGTCTCTGGGGCAACGACGAGCTGATGATAAGGAACCAGGTGCTCCAGGGCTGCAGCTCGGGTAAATTGCGGCAGCAAGTGCTGAGGGAGCCGGGGTGGTCGCTGCAGCAGATACTTGACAGTGGAAGGACATATGAGCTTGCAGAATCCAGAGGTGCTAGCATGGACGCGGCGGTCAGGCCGAATGCAAGAGAGGAGGCTTTTGCTGTTTCCAAAAGAACAAAGCTGAAGGAGAAGTGGGCCCCGAAGGCATCAGAGAACAGGCATCCGTCCACGCCTGGGTCGACTTGTCCAGATTGCAGATATGACCTGCCACATGCAGAGGAGTGCCCCGCCAAGACGAGGTCATGCGGACGGTGCAATGGACTAGGGCACTATGCTTGTATGTGCCGCGCACCGGCCCCTGTACCCACCCAGAGAGGCCCTGCGAGAATGAGAGGCGGCGGGTTCAGAAGGCAACGCAGCATTGCAGCCCTCGAACAGGAGATACGGAGGCTACAACTCGCAGAGGAAGAGGAAGTAGAGGAGGACGAAGAAGAGGTGTTCTTCATCTCTAACATTGCCTCGGAAAACAAACGGAGGAGGCAACCCAGGTGTGTGGTGGACATATTGGGTGTGCCGACTCAGATACTCATAGACACAGGAGCCTCTGTGTGCGTGCTGGCAGAGGAAGATTACCTGAAACTCCCAGGCCCGCCGGCGCTGGACAAGTCCATGGCGAAGATATTTACCTTTGGGGGAGACACCCCACTACCACTCAAGGGTGTGTTCGTGTCACCTGTGTCGAAGGGGGATAGTACCATCAAGGCAAAGTTCTTTGTCACAGACATGAGCCCTCACTCGCTTCTCAGTTGAGCGGCGTCGGAGGCCCTCAATTTAGTTCATTTTGCATATGGTGTATACCAGATAGACATTGAGACACTATTGGACAGGTTCTCGAGCATCTTCGAGGGCATAGGGAAACTTAAAGCACCCCCAGTGCGCCTGCATATCGACGAGTCCATCAGACCGACAGCCCTCAAGCACCGCAGGATCCCGTTCCACCTAAGGGAAAAGGTGGAGGAGGAACTCCGGTCACTAGTAGAGATGGACATCATTGAGAGAGTGGAGGGGCCGACGCCTTGGGTGTCCCCAATAGTGGTGGCCCCCAAGCCAAAGCAGCCTGGGGCAGTGAGGATTTGCGTAGACATGCGCCTCCCAAACGCGGCAATTAAGAGGGAGAGGCACATCACGCCCACACTAGATGACATTATTGGAGAGCTTCAGGGGGCGAGAGTGTTCTCGAAGTTGGACCTACGAGCGGGCTACCATCAGCTGGAACTGCACCCGGACTCCAGGTTCATAACTACTTTTACGACGCATGACGGCCTTTTCCAGTTCAAACGGCTGAGCTTCGGCATCTCATCGGCCGCCGAAGTTTTCCAGAACACTATCAGAGGGGCTTTGGCTGGCCTAAAAGGGGTGCTGAACATGAGCGACGACATTTTAGTCTTTGCGGGCTCCGAACGAGAGCACATGAAGAGGTTAGAGGACACGCTCCTGAGGCTGAAGAATTTAGGGCTCACCCTTCATCGACAAAAATGCGAGTTCTTCAAGGACCGTATTGGTTTCTTTGGGTTCATCTTCCACGCGGCCGGTGTGTCGCCCGACCCAGCCAAAGTGAAGGACATTAAGGAAGCCGCCCCCCCGCACTCCCCTACGGAAGTGAGGAGCTTCTTGGGGATGGTGACATATTGCGGGCGTTTCATCAAGGGGTTAGCGTCGCTGGCGGAACCACTCAGAGTGCTAACGAGGAACGACGCTGTGTGGAAGTGGGGAACCAGTGAGCAGGAGGCATTCCAGACTCTGAAAACTGCCCTATCCGATGGGGACACCATGGCATACTTCAACCCCAAAGTGGAATCAGAGGTATTGGTTGACGCGAGTCCAGTGGGAGTAGGGGCGGTACTACTGCAACCTGACGAATGTGGGGACATGCGCCCCATCGCCTATGCGAGTAAGGCCTTTTCGGACACGGAAATGAGATACTCACAGATTGAACGGGAAGCGTTAGCCATCCTGTGGGGCTGTCGCCATTTCCGGCTGTACATACTGGGCAAACCTTTCGTGGTGGTAACTGACCACAAGCCGCTCCTGCCCATACTGGCTGGGGGGTCATCCAAGCCGCCCCCCAGGATCGAAAGGTGGATGCTAGCCCTGATGGAGTACGGGGTGAAACTCATATACCGGCCAGGCACGAACAACCCGGCCGACTACCTGTCGCGCCACCCCAGCAAGGAGAACTCTGTCACCGACATTGGGGCGAATGAGTGCCATGGGCTTTTGTGTCAGGTGGTGGAAGGGTCTCTTCCGATGGCAATATCGAGACTTGAGATGGCAACGGAATGCTCCAAGGACGAGGTGTTTACCATTGTCAAGAATGCCGTGAGGAGCGGCGAATGGAGGGAAGTGCTTAACGACAACGCCCGCCGTCAAGCGGAGGCTCAGAGCGACCTCTGAGCGCTCTGGAAGGTGAAGGATGAATTCTCGGTAGCGGACGATGGGCTTATACTTCGAGGGCGGCAAATCGTCATCCCACGGGCACTGAGGTCAAGGGTCCTCGAACTAGCCCACATCGGCCATCAGGGGATTGTCAAAATGAAGGCTCGGCTGAGACACAAAGTATGGTTCCCGGACTTGGAGGGGCGAGTGGAGAGTTTCGTGAGGAGGTGTATCGCATGTCAAGCAGCGGCCCCGGGAGATAGAGCTCCGCCGATAAGGTCGATGGAGCGTAGCTGCAGACCATGGGAGACTGTCCATGTGGATTTTGGCTCGACTGGTCGGGGAATGTACTTTCTAGTGGCCGTGGACCAATGGTCCAGGTACCCCGAGGTGGAGGTGGTACAGTCGACGGCGACAGAGTTCGCAACAAAGGCATTAGATAAAATGTTTGCCACCCATGGATTCCCAGACCTACTGTGCCCGGACAATGGGCCACCGTTCACAGGCAGCCAATTTGCAACCTACCTCTGAGAAAGGGGGATCCGGCATCGCATGGTGTCCCCGCTCTGGCCGCGGGCCAACGGGGAGGCCGAAAGAATGATGCGGACTCTTAACAAGTTCCTGATTATCTCCGCCTGTGGCGGTGAAGACCTGGAGAGGAAGCTCGTGGAGTTTCTGAGAGAATACCGCATGACGCCCCACCAATCCACGAGAGTGGCTCCAGCCGGTGCCCGAGGGGAATGCTACCGGAAGAGGATGGCCGTCTGCCCGGAGTAATAGACAATGAGGGTGTCAGGGAAGAACGGGCCAGGCGCAACGACAAAGAAAGTGAAAGAAGGGGCCTGCAAGAAAAGGAGGTGCGAGTGGGGGACACGGTGTTGGTCAGGAACAGGCACCCTGAGGGGAAGTTGTCCCTGCCCTTCGAGCCACGCCCGTGGAAGGTAACGCATGTTAAGGGCACCATGGTGACGGCAGCCTGCGACCGAGGAACAGTCACGCGCAACCGGTCGTTCTTCAAACGCATTGAAAGACCGGCTGAACATGGGACATCAGAGGAAGGCGTAGGGCATGATGGTCCGCCAGGAGATCAGGAGGGCGAGCAGGGCAGGGACTCCCCGAGACCTGAACGTGAGGATTCGACTCCACCTCCCGCATCACCAAGGTACCCGACCCGCCGCGAGCGGAGACTGCCCGGGCATCTCAAGGACTATGTCCTGGACTCATGGGACTGAGCTGAGCGATGCAAGGTGAGACTCTCAGGTGTTCATATGTCCGCCCCCCCCGGGTACCCGGCGTGCGGGCAGAGGCACGCCCAGCTGTTTAAATTTGTTTTGGTTAAAGTTAAAAAGGGATGTGACGTCCCAGTTTTGTTGGTGCGCATGCGCGGGCCTCGTTATGGTCCCGCGCATGCGTGGTGAAATAAAGTGCGTCCGTGCGGCAGCTGCGGCCGGATGCGGAGCAAGCAGCATCACGTCCCGCATGTTCTTTTGGTCCGTGTCTGTGTGCGTGTGCATGTGTGGGCCTAGGGGCCAGATACAACAGGAGGGATGGTTTGCATGTGAATCCATGCCAGACCCATGCTGGAGAACAACAGTTACAGGTAAGTAACTTGTTCCTTCTCCAGCATGGGGTCTGGCATGGATTCACATGCTCATGAATACAAGAATACATAGCAGTAGACACATGCACAACCACGGGAGGTGGCAAGGCTCAACATTAAGCATTTCATCAACTCAACATTAAGCATTTCTTGCCTCCTCACCAGGCCCACCTTCAGGCGAACAGGTTGCGCATCACTGCTCGGATAGGAACGCCGTGGTAGCAGCAATCGCTCTGGTCGAATGGGCTCTCGGACGGCCGGGCAACGGTCAGTTTGCCAACCGGTGACAGTGCATGATGCAGCCGGAGAGCCATCTGGAAATGGAACCCTTCGAGAGGGCCTTCCCTTGGTTCACAGGTCCAAAGTTCACAAACAGCTGTGATGTCTTCCGAAAACTCTTTGTGCGGTTCACATAGAACTTCAGCGCTCCAGCTACATCCAGCGAGTGCAAAGTCCTCTCGGCCGGCGACGAAGGCGACGGGAAGAAAACAGGTAACACCAAGGGCTTGTTGAGATGGAAGTCAGACAGCACCTTGGGCATGAAGGAGGGGTGCGTCCTCAGCACCACCCTCATCTCATGGAAAGTCAGGTATGGAGGTTTACAGGAGAGGGCCTGGATCTCTCCCACTTTTCGTGTGGAGGTGATGGCCACAAGAAACACTGTTTTCCACGACAGGAACTTCAACTGTGCAGAATGCAGAGACTCGAATGGCGGCCCCATGAGCCTGGTCAGCACCACGTTGAGCTCCCACGCCGGGGCCGGAGCCTTCACCGGCGGGAATGATCGGAACAGTACCTTCATGAACTCCTTCACCAGGCGATGGGACCACAGGGATGAGCGCCCCAGAGTTCTGGTGTAGCGGGAGATAGCCGCCAGATGGATTTTGATAGAGACATGGGCCAGCCCCGCCTTGGCCAACAACAATAAGTATGGCAGCACTTGAGGGGCCGTAATCCGCAGAGGGTTAATCTTCTGTGCACTGCACCAGACAGAAAACCTCTCCCACTTATGACCATAGCACTTGAGAGTTGAGAACGCCCTGGCCTTTGCAAGCTCCTCCTTGCAGTCCGGCGGGATATCGTACCCTCCAAACTCTAGTGCTGCAGGAGCCAGGCCTGCAAGTTCATGGGTCGTGATGGAGGATGGCACCTCCTTCTCTGGCGAGGAGATCCGTGTCCATCGGCAGCTTGACTGGGGGGGACGCTGACAAGTCCAGGAGGTCCGGGAACCAGATCTGTCTCGGTCACGCAGGTGCGACGAGGATCATCCTGCACCGGGACCTCTTGAGTTGGTTGATGAGTCGCAGCAACAATGGCAATGGCGGGAACGCGTACATGAACAGGACATCCCAGGGAAATGAGAAGGCATCGCCCATGCTCCCTGGCTGGGAGTATGCTGGCAAACCTGCTGGCAAACCTCCAGCACTTGGTGTTCGCCGTCGTCGTGAATAGGTCGATCTGGGGACTGCCCATCATTGGAATAGCCGATCCACTTGATCCTGCCACAGCTCCCACTCGTGGCATGAGCGCAGCTCCCTGCTGAGCTAGTCTGCAATGATGTTCTTTATTCCTGCCAGGTGGAAGGGCACCAGAAACATCCCCTGGGCGACGGCCCAGTGCCACAGATCCTGGGACTCCTTGGATAGGGCTGGGGATCTGGTGCCTCCCAGCTTCCGATGTTGAGCATCGTGGTGGTGTTGTCGGTGAAGATCCTCGCCACCTTGCGCTTGAGGGACGGGAGGAACGACTTGAGAGCCCAGAACACGACTCGGAGCTCCAGGATCTTGATATGTAGTGACCTCTCCTCCGGGAGCCAAAGGCCTCTTGCGTGGAGATCTCCGGTGTGCGCTCCCCGCCCCTCCAGGGAGGCATCCGTCGTCACCGTCTCCTGATGCATCGGGGTCTGGAAGTCCGCACCCGCCGCCAGATGCGTGCGGGTGCCCCACCACCGGATCGCTTGGCGGAAGGTCACATTGAGTGGGATCCTGTCTTCGAAGCTGCCAGCCGCTTGCATCCACCGGGCGTCGAGGAACTCTTGCAGTGGCCGCATCCGCAGTCTGCACAGGCGCACTAGGTAGATGCACGAGGACATCATGCTGAGAAGGGTCTTGATGGACCTCACCCTGGCCACATCCATGGCCAACAGCCGCTGCACCTTGCCCATGATGGCCTTTGTCCTTTCCTTCCGACGGGGAGGCCAGTCGCGCTACTGTGTCGAGCTTGGCTCCCAGAAACAGTGCGACCTGCGAGGGAACCAGGTGGGATTTGGTGAAGTTGATGGAGAAACCCAGATCCGTGAGCAGTTGGACGGTCTTTGCTGTGTGCCCGACGGCAAGTTGTCTTGTCTTTGCCCGGATGAGCCAATCGTCCAGGTAGGGGTAGACGTTGATCCCCTGCAGGCGCAGCCGCGCCGCCACTGGTGCTAGGCACTTCGTGAAAATCCTGGGCGCCGACTTCAATCCGAAGGGAAGGGCCTTGAATTGGTAGTGCCGTCCTTGGACTACGAATCTGAGAAACTTTCGATGTCCTTTTAGAATGGGGGTGTGAAAGTAGGCATCCTTCAAATCCAGCAACGATAGGAAGTCGCCCTACTCCAGCTGCCCCAGCACGTGCTGGAGGGTGACCATCCAGATCTTCTGGGCCTTGATGTACTTGTTTAAACGACGAAGGTCCAGGATGGGTTGCCAACCACCGGTCTTCTTTCTTACGAGGAAGTACCGTGAGTCCACTCCGGAGCCCCGGAGCTTCTTTGGGACGAGCTCGATGGCTCCCTCCTTCAGTATCGCCCTTACTTCCAGCAGCAGTTGAGGGATGTGGTTTTCCTTCCTGGCCACGGGTGGAATGCGGGGGCACTTCTTTAGAAACTCGAGAGTGTGCCCGCAGGCCAGGGCATCCAGCACCCAACGATCGGTGGAGATGGACTCCCACACGCTGATGAACTTTGCCAGCCGGCCTCCCACCGGGGTGCTCAGGTGGGAGCCCGACGCTACGGCCGGTTCAGTCCTGCTTGGAAATGGCCTTGCCACCTTGGCCTCCCTGGCAATGATGATGAGATCCTCCTGTTGCCGCGTCCTCTGTAGGCCTCCTCCGATGAGGAGCGGGCCGCCTGGCGGTACGTTGAGGAGCCACCGCGAAATCCTTTGGAGGCATCTTGCATGCCTCCAGAGTTCCGAAAGGGCGGCCATCGTTGCTGCAAAACCCCAAAGGCCCGGGCCGTCTCCATGCCGGCCTTGATGGCCTGCAGCGACTCATCCACTGTCTTGCCAAATAGGTTGTTCCCGTCAAAGGGCATGTCCAAAACTCTGGTTTGCACATCTTGGTGGAAATCGGTCGCCTTGAGCCAACCACGCCGTCAAAGACAAACACTGTTGCTCAACTGGTGGAAACCAGTGTCAGCAATGTCCGTGTCCACCGTTATGGCATGGTCCGACGCCACCTCGCCTTCCTGTAGGATCTCCAGGGCCTCTGCCCTCTTGTCATCCGGAAGTCCAGCAGAGGAGCTATTTTATACCAAAGCTCCCTGTCGTAGCGGGCCACAATCGCTAGGGCGTTGGCCGCCTTAATCATCGTCGCCGCAAACAAGATGACCCGTCGCCCCATGGCGTCCAGTTTCTTCCCCTCACCGTCCAGGGGGAGGTTGAAGTTGAAGCCGTAGCACCTGCCACCTTCTTCTTGGCTGCCGCCGAGATGACCGAATCCAGGCTCGGCTGTGCCCTAAGGCACAGAGTGGCGGAATCCGGGACCTGAACTTCTTCTCGTACCGGTCTCTCTTGGTAGGGGTCATGGACGGGTTCTTCAGGAGCAGCAGCCCCTCATCCCAGATGTCATCAAGTAATGGGACCGAGAGAATCGTCTTCCTTTTGGTCTCACGCCATTGATAGAGGAAACCTTCCTTCTTCTTTTCTTCGGGGCAGAGCTCCGGGGCGTTAAAGGAGCCAATTTCATCGGTCGGGGTGGCCCAGGGAGGTGTTGATGGAAGGCCCATCCCGTCGTCAGCACCATCGTCATCCGTCCCCGTCGTGGCCATCTCTGTTCCCGTGTCAACCCTAGGATCAGGGGAAGGAGATGAAGGCTGCGAGGGCCACGAAGGCTGGAAGGGCAGGGGTGGATGAACTCTCCTCTGCTTGTTTAGAGGGCTCCCCGACGGGCCAGGTTCCGCTGGATCGTCCATTGGGGGTAAGGGCAAGCTCGTCCTCATCTCCGTACATAAGGCCTGGATCGCCATCAAGATGGCTCCCGAGTTGTCCTGAGGCTTGGGTACCGGCTGCGACGGGTGCAACGGTTGTGGAGTGGAATCCTCCGCCTCCATGGGAACCTCGTCGGCACCACCGTCGCTCTTTTCGTCTGCCTCATCAGGATCTCTCCCATGGGACCGGGCCTCCTCGAACTTCTTGTTGAGAGGCTTCACGACTTCAGCCAGTTCCTCTTCAGAGGCTGAAACCGTGTCCGTGATGGCCACTGGCCCCCCCTCTTTTTCCACCGGGGTTCTCACGGGGGTCTTATCGATGGGCTGAAAAGAGGATCCCTCTGCGGTGGCAGGGAACCTCTGGGCCCCGAGGTCGCCTCCACAGGCGTATCCTCCGCAGGCTTTGCCACAGCCGCCACGACTCCCTCGATAGAGGCCTTAGTCGGGTGAATCAGGGCCTTCACGACTTTTGGCGAGCTTGTGGCCTTCACCTTGGGGGGAGGGTCACCGCCTGACTCCCCCTCAGCTGCTTCCGTCGGGATCGACTGGGGCTTCTCCAGAAGGCTTACCCAGGTTCTCCAACTTTCTCTTCTCCAAGCCAGAGCGTTGGCTCGTGGTTGATGGTGTCAGTGAAAGTGTGCCCTGCCTGGCAGCCGAGGAGCCCAACCGTTCGGCGCTCCCGGTGCCCGCGTTCTCGGGGTGCTTAGCCTTCTGTTGGACCCCCGTTGCCAGAGCGCCCTCAAAGGACTTAGAAGACCGCTCGGACCTCTTCTTCTTCTCACCTACTGCTGGGCTCTTCCCTTCCAGCCAGTTGGTGAGGCGGATCCGGCGATCCCTCATGGTCCACTCCGACATGTTCTTGCAAAACGCACAGTCCTTCTCCACGTGCGTTTTGTCTTCGTGAAGGCAATAGAGGTATCTAGAATGCTTGTACTCCTTGAACACATTCTGCAATCCGCATCCAGGGCAGTTCCTGAACAGCTTGGATCCGGGCGTCAAGCTTCCTTTGTCCTGGGCCATGTCCACGGGGTAGGCCTCAAGGTCTTCTGGAATCCTCCAAGAAGCGTAACTCGTTGAACGTGCGGTAAAAGTCTGAAGATGGCTACCAGGAGAGGGGCTTAGGGAAAAGGCGGTCATTGGCTGGGGGCAGTATGACCCAAAGACTAGTGATTGGTTATTACTAACGAAACTGAAACTGATTTGTTTTCTTTACCGAGGAATCCCCGCCTGACGACGGGGAATATTCATGAGCATGTGAATCCATGCCAGACCCCATGCTGGAGAATGGGTGGATCAAATACTGATGTCCACGGATGTCTTCCGTGCACAGTATAGAATGGAGTTTGCCCAGTACTCCTGTTAACAGAGTTGTTGTATGCATACTCGGCTCTTTTCGTCTGCCTCATCAGGATCTCTCCCATGGGACCGGGCCTCCTCGAACTTCTTGTTGAGAGGCTTCACGATTTCAGCCAGTTCCTCTTCAGAGGCTGAAACCGTGTCCGTGATGGCCACTGGCCCCCCCTCTTTTTCCACCGGGGTTCTCACGGGGGTCTTATCGATGGGCTGAAAAGAGGATCCCTCTGCGGTGGCAGGGAACCTCTGGGCCCCGAGGTCGCCTCCACAGGCGTATCCTCCGCAGGCTTTGCCACAGCCGCCACGACTCCCTCGATAGAGGCCTTAGTCGGGTGAATCAGGGCCTTCACGACTTTTGGCGAGCTTGTGGCCTTCACCTTGGGGGGAGGGTCACCGCCTGACTCCCCCTCAGCTGCTTCCGTCGGGATCGACTGGGGCTTCTCCAGAAGGCTTACCCAGGTTCTCCAACTTTCTCTTCTCCAAGCCAGAGCGTTGGCTCGTGGTTGATGGTGTCAGTGAAAGTGTGCCCTGCCTGGCAGCCGAGGAGCCCAACCGTTCGGCGCTCCCGGTGCCCGCGTTCTCGGGGTGCTTAGCCTTCTGTTGGACCCCCGTTGCCAGAGCGCCCTCAAAGGACTTAGAAGACCGCTCGGACCTCTTCTTCTTCTCACCTACTGCTGGGCTCTTCCCTTCCAGCCAGTTGGTGAGGCGGATCCGGCGATCCCTCATGGTCCACTCCGACATGTTCTTGCAAAACGCACAGTCCTTCTCCACGTGCGTTTTGTCTTCGTGAAGGCAATAGAGGTATCTAGAATGCTTGTACTCCTTGAACACATTCTGCAATCCGCATCCAGGGCAGTTCCTGAACAGCTTGGATCCGGGCGTCAAGCTTCCTTTGTCCTGGGCCATGTCCACGGGGTAGGCCTCAAGGTCTTCTGGAATCCTCCAAGAAGCGTAACTCATTGAACGTGCGGTAAAAGTCTGAAGATGGCTGCCAGGAGAGGGGCTTAGGGAGAGGGCGGTCATTGGCTGGGGGCAGTATGACCCAAAGACTAGTGATTGGTTATTACTAACGAAACTGAAACTGATTTGTTTTCTTTACCGAGGAATCCCCGCCTGACGACGGGGAATATTCATGAGCATGTGAATCCATGCCAGACCCCATGCTGGAGAATGGGTGGATCAAATACTGATGTCCACGGATGTCTTCCCTGCACAGTATAGAATGGAGTTTGCCCAGTACTCCTGTTAACAGAGTTGTTGTATGCATACTCGGCTCTTTTCGTCTGCCTCATCAGGATCTCTCCCATGGGACCGGGCCTCCTCGAACTTCTTGTTGAGAGGCTTCACGACTTCAGCCAGTTCCTCTTCAGAGGCTGAAACCGTGTCCGTGATGGCCACTGGCCCCCCTCTTTTTCCACCGGGGTTCTCACGGGGGTCTTATCGATGGGCTGAAAAGAGGATCCCTCTGCGGTGGCAGGGAACCTCTGGGCCCCGAGGTCGCCTCCACAGGCGTATCCTCCGCAGGCTTTGCCACAGCCGCCACGACTCCCTCGATAGAGGCCTTAGTCGGGTGAATCAGGGCCTTCACGACTTTTGGCGAGCTTGTGGCCTTCACCTTGGGGGGAGGGTCACCGCCTGACTCCCCCTCAGCTGCTTCCGTCGGGATCGACTGGGGCTTCTCCAGAAGGCTTACCCAGGTTCTCCAACTTTCTCTTCTCCAAGCCAGAGCGTTGGCTTGTGGTTGATGGTGTCAGTGAAAGTGTGCCCTGCCTGGCAGCCGAGGAGCCCAACCGTTCGGCGCTCCCGGTGCCCGCGTTCTCGGGGTGCTTAGCCTTCTGTTGGACCCCCGTTGCCAGAGCGCCCTCAAAGGACTTAGAAGACCGCTCGGACCTCTTCTTCTTCTCACCTACTGCTGGGCTCTTCCCTTCCAGCCAGTTGGTGAGGCGGATCCGGCGATCCCTCATGGTCCACTCCGACATGTTCTTGCAAAACGCACAGTCCTTCTCCACGTGCGTTTTGTCTTCGTGAAGGCAATAGAGGTATCTAGAATGCTTGTACTCCTTGAACACATTCTGCAATCCGCATCCAGGGCAGTTCCTGAACAGCTTGGATCCGGGCGTCAAGCTTCCTTTGTCCTGGGCCATGTCCACGGGGTAGGCCTCAAGGTCTTCTGGAATCCTCCAAGAAGCGTAACTCGTTGAACGTGCGGTAAAAGTCTGAAGATGGCTGCCAGGAGAGGGGCTTAGGGAGAGGGCGGTCATTGGCTGGGGGCAGTATGACCCAAAGACTAGTGATTGGTTATTACTAAGAAAGACAGTTCAGAAACGAAACTGAAACTGATTTGTTTTCTTTACCGAGGAATCCCAGCCTGACGACGGGGAATATTCATGAGCATGTGAATCCATGCCAGACCCCATGCTGGAGAATGGGTGGATCAAATACTGATGTCCACGGATGTCTTCCGTGCACAGTATAGAATGGAGTTTGCCCAGTACTCCTGTTAACAGAGTTGTTGTATGCATACTCGGCTACCCAGTGTATGTCTTTCCAGGAGACCTCGGAGTGCTGTAACATACACCTTAAATACTGCTCTAACGTCTGATTAGTTTGTTCGGTTTGCCCATCAGTTTGGGGGTGATGGCTTGTGGACAACCAGAGGTAAATTTTGTCCATTGTACAACACCTTCTTCAAAAGGCGGAAACAAATTGAGTTTCACAATCTGATATTAATATTGATGGATGTTAGGCAGAATCCTGTGTAGTGCCCTTAGGGACCACTACACAACATTAAGACTACAGGTGGCAGTACAGGTTTTACCTTTGGTACAAGCCTGTACTACTAGGTTATAGTGGTAGCAGTAGCGGAGCAGCCAGGCTTATCTCAAGAGTATATGAGCAGTAGCAGAGATTACACAAAAGGACCACAATTACTGTGGCTCAAGCAAACACTGACTCAAGATTTCAAGTAAAAAATATAAGTACATTTATTTTTAAACCAATTGTTATTAACACGACACTTCTATTAATTCAAAAAACACACGAGAAATATACTACAACTAACCAATTCACTTTGTACAATATTATTCGAGGTAAGTACCCTGTGTTTGAATGGACCGGTGTTATGAAACAGAACACGTTACCGTGAATACAATTGCGATCACTTTTTGACAGTTCGGTCTACTAGATAAACGCGTATCCGTCGCAAGAAATGCTACCGGGTAAAAACACACTTAGCACCCAAAATACCCAGAGAGAGTTGGGGGCAAAAATCACAGGCAATATGTTGGTTAGGCAGACAGAATCGAAGAACACACATAGATGGGAATTCAAGAGTCCAGGGGCCGGAACCAAAGTCAAATGACACCGGGTGCCTGTTGTCGAGTATCACACAGACGGACAGTTCGAGATTCAACATTGCCAAGAATACTTTGATATTGTCAATGTTCGGAAGCAAAACTTATAAGAAGGAGGGAAAAGTAAGGGCAAGCCTTAAAATAGAGAAATAGGGATTTCACCCAAAATTCCTCAAACAGGACACAGTAACTTTCTCAAAGAACGAAGCTGGTGTCACGGCAGTTGTTCTTGTTGGTTTTCCGCAGACCCACGCTTTCCTGTAGCTTCAGCATGAAGGACGATGAGGGGGACCGCACCACACAGGGATGAGGCCGGCAGCAGCGTCAATGAATAAAAGGTGCGCTCCTTGAAAACAGGAGAGGTTTTTCAGGTAGATATCGGGACCACTACAGCAGTGTGCAGCGATTTCAACCATGAAGGCGACCTCTGGCTGAAGAAGATGAGCTGGTTATCCCCACCAGGCTCAAGGGAAGAAGACTCCGGACTGGATCTCCTCTTAGTTGTTGAAGGGTAGATAGCTCAGGACTGCAGTAGGGCTTCACCGGTACGGGGTGGTTGCAGCAGTCGACCTCTCCTCCACTTCTCGTTGGTTCCTTGTAGTTCCAGCGGCGACTCTCTGACTTCCAGCCCAAGAGACCTGCCTTTTATGCGCAAAACCCCCATTCACACAGCCTGGCTGTCAATCACCCAGCAGGGTGGTTGTCAACCCCGGACAACCACCTTACCCAATCATGTCAAAGTGCGACTTGTGTTTCCTAGCATACCCTGTGCAGGGGGTGACTACACCCCTCCCTCACATTCAGCCCACCTAGACACCCAGGCGCCTGGAGGAGAGCTTCTTGGCAGAAGCCTGCCAAAAGACAGTGAACAAAGGAGGCAAACCTGGTTTGCTGCGCAAAGTAAAACACAAAAAGTGTTTTAACAAAAAGAAATGGTGAATAAACTGCACCGGAGCCTAAAGAAAAAGCATTTGGTCAAGCGGGTTTAAGTTCGAGGCTAACATAAAAGCCTACAATATTACCACGGTTATATAAGATAACCGCGGTAGAAATTTAGGGTAGATACCACTGCCACCAGCCATGTCTAAATGTTAAAAGAGCGAAACAATGCTCTGCGAGGTACAGACAAAAAGAGTTAAGAGTTAACCCTTCCAGTACTCCATGTAAGATGGTGTGTACTGGATCTGTGGTTAGATTTGACTAAGTAAAGTTAATGGTAACTTTACCCCTTTCTGGGGGACGGTAGTCGCCTCAGAAATGGAGTCGGGGGAGTCTGAACGACAACCCTGTGTCACTCCACAGAAGGTGCTGTGTGACACACACAAAGCAGGGGGCTACTGAAGTGGTGTACTCCAGAGCCTACAATCACAAAAACAGGTCAAAACACACAGCAAAACATATGTAATAGTGGGGGAAAAGCTCACACTCTTACCAAGTGGAAAGAAACAACTCCAGGGATCCAGCAAAGCTGCTGAGGGACTCACTAGGTAAGGGAAATTAGCCATGAAATGAGAATTCTCCCTAACAATGGAAATCCATGCAATTGGACAATTTGTTCTAGAAACACAGTAGCGAGAATCGATGCAGTTGGGAGTCCCTTCAGAGGGATGAAATGGGCCATTTTGGAGAATAAATCCACAATGACTAAAATGGTGTTGTAACCATTGCAGGGAGTAAGATCCGTAATAAAGTCAATTGACAGAGTATGCCAAGGTGCTGGTGATACCATCAAGGGACGAAGTAAGCCAGCAGGGTTTTGTTTCTGAGACTTGTGTTCTGCGCAGACACCACAGGTGGCAATAAACTGGGCAATGTCTTTTTCTCCAAGTAGTTTTGCTTTATCTTAGCCTGAGTTGTGGCTATTCCTGGATGTCCTTCCACTAATGAATCATGATAGTTTGTGATGATTTGATTTTGCAGTTTCTTGTCCTGAATATTTAAGCATCCTTGAAAATATGGTAGATTGTTTTCTATGGTGTACCGGTCTCCCTTTAAAAGCCATTCCTGTTTTGTTGACTGATTCATCTGGGATTGCAAACTGGTTTTTAAGTTAAAGAGAAGGGAGTTTGGAATAAAACAAGTATTCACACAGTTATTCTTAAGTAGGTAAGTACTTTCAAAACAACCCCCCAATGCAAAGTTAGTTAACCCTTTCTGGAAGGAAGGCAAAACACATAAGCAGAAGAGAGAAGAGTCATTCAGGGAGCCTAGGCCAGCCAATATTAAGTTTAGCAAAAGTCAAGGTGAACTTTTTTCAGGTAAGTAGAAAGTCTTTTCCAATGTTTAAAAAGTCTTGGTAGAATAGAAGAAAATCAAAGTAGGGTTGCATGCTGATTAGGCTTGTGAAGTAAAGAAGCTGCAAGCAACTCTGCACATGCAACCAAGCAAGTCTCCAACGAGGACAAGTGGCTACACAACTAGAGGTAAGTTCTCTTAGACTTTAAAGTACCCTTAGGTTGAAGAAAAAGTGCAGCAGATGACTTCTGTTCCCATGCAGCTCTGCAGATCTCGCTTTTTGTGGGCCTCAGTCATTGGGACAAGAAGGAGGACTTTTGGGGACTGCTACACTTTAATGGGATGGTCACCGCTCGCAACCGGCAAAGTTCAAACAAGTGGCTGTTCGGTGTTTCAGCTCCTCGTGTCTACCGCAAATAGCAACACAGCGGTTACTGGCTTTCGAGATGGGCTTTCCTTGCTTCTGGGGTCCCACACTCTGTTGAGAGGGCTCAGGCTCGGTCAGTCCTGCTTCCTGGGAGTCTGGGGGATCTTCCTGGACCAGCTTAAGAGCATCGCACACAAACTGGTGTTCCTCTCTCTGGCTATCCGGTTCCAGCAGCGACTGCAGTGGATACTCGACCAGCGTTGAGAGGATGTCCAGGTGGCTTAATTTGGAGTTGATTGGTCCCACCAACTCAAAGGGAGAAGTCGTCCTTGCAGGAGCTTCTCTGTCGATACAATTTGGAGTTTCAGCACAGCAGCAGGGTTTCACCGGGCAAACCAACAGTCCAGGAGTTGCAGCAGGCATCCTCTTCAAGTTCTTCTTCGGATTCCTTCTTCCAGTGGTGCACTCTGCCTTCAAAGCCAAAAAGCCTTGCCTTTTATGCAGCTTGTACCCATTCATTCCAGCCTAGCTGTCAGGCTCCCAGCAAGGGGGGTGTCCTTGCTGGACAGCCAGCCAGCCAATCACCTAAGAGTGCATTCCTGTCTCCTAGGATACTAAGCACAGGGAGTTTCGGGCACCTCCCTCGCTTCCTGCCCCCGCCAGACACCCTGAAGCCAGAGGCAGGTTTCACTCGTGAATCCCGCCAAAGACAAAATGAACAAAGGGACCAAACCTGGTTTGGCGCACTGAGTAAATCTCAAGAAGGATCCTTTCACAAAGAAATGGTGAAAACTGAAGACCGGTCCATTTTGACAAAAATGGCACCCATGGGTGCTTTACCGTGGCTGTGAACGCAGCCCACGGTAAAGTCCCATAATGGTAGTTAAAAGTAAACCACTGCCACCAGCCATTCAGTGAGGGAAGGGTAACATAAAAATGTTACATGAGAAGCTAGACAAAGGGGATACTAAGTAACCCGCCATAACCCTATTGTAAGATAGTTTGTGCTGGGTCTAGAAAGTTAAAAATACAAGTAAAGTCCATTCCACTTTACTGCTCTGGGAAACAGTAGGTTATCCCAGAGAAGGTATTTAAACCTTTGGGAAATCTGAAAGACTTCCCTGTGTCACTGCACTGAAGGTGCTGTGTGACACAATGTAAAAAATTATGCCTATGGAGTTTATCAGACAACCAAAAGAAACAGTGTAAAAATCACATTCAAACACATGAGAGAGTGGGAAAAAGGGTCTCACTCTCTCCAGGTTCAAAAAACCAAGTCCTCAAAATACAGCAAAGTTGCTGGGGCTCTCTAAGGTAGAGGGAATTAGCACATTTCTGAGAATTCTCCCTAACACTGATAGATATCGATTCATAGTGAGTAAAGTCCACAAAAGTCTTTTCATGTTTCAAATAACCTATTTTTCTCCAAAACGGCAAGGTGGCAGTGTAGCATCAAACTCAGCAAACAGCACTTGCCCAAGCACTTCCTAAAATGCTTGCACGCAAATGCATGCATGCTGACCCTTATGCAGAGTTTCCTGGGTCAAGGAGGCAGAGCTACGTGTTGTACTGAATATTGCAGTATTACCTGTAATAACAGAGAAAGGGGAGCAGTATAAGTATACTTTAGGGCTTATGCAGAGGGATATCGTTTCACAGTGACTAATGTCCACAAAAGTCTTTTCATGGTTCAAATAACCTTTTATTTTCTCCAAAACCGTAGCGTGGCAGCGTAGCAGCAAACTCAGCAAACAACACTTGCCCAAGCACTTCCTAAAATGTGAGTGTGCAAGTTCGCGCACGCTGTCCCTTATGTGGGGTTTCCTGGGTCAAGGGGGCAGAGCTAAGTGTAGCGCTGAATATTGCAGTATTACCTGTATTAACAGAGAAAGGGGAGCAGTAGACGTATACTTTAGGGCTTATGCAGATGGAGGTCATTTCACAGTGAGTAAAGTCCACAAAGTCTTTTCATGGTTCACAAAACCTTTTTTTCTCCAAAACAGCAGCGTGGCAGTGGAGCAGCAAACTCAGCAAACATCACTTGCCCAAGCACCTCTCCGACTGCACATGCGCTCACCCTTATGTATTCTGGGGCAAGGGGGCGGAGCTAAGTGTAGCGCCAAATATTGCAATATTACCTGTAATAACAGAGAAAGGGGAGCAGTATAAGTATACTTTAGGGCTTATGCCGATGGTTATCGATTGACAGTGAGTAAAGTCCGCAAAAGTCTTTTCATGGTTCAGATAACCTTTTTTTCCTGCAAAACGGCAAGGTGGCAGCGTTGCAGCAAACTCAGCAAACAGCACTTGCCCAAGCACTTCCTCAAAAGCACGCACGCATTTTTGCACATGCTGATCTTTATGTAGGGTGTCCTGGGTCAGGAGGCAGAGCTACGTATAGCGCTGAATATTGCAGTATTACCTGTAATAACAGGGAAAAGTGAGCAGTATAAGTATCCTTTAGAGCTTATGCAGATGGATATTGTTTCACAGTGAGTAAAATCCTCAAAAGTCTTTTTTCATGGTTCAAATAACCTTTTTTTCTCCAAAACGGCAGCGTGTTAGCGTAGCAGCAAACTCAGCAAGCAGCACTTTCCCAATCACTTCCTAAATTGCGTTTACGCAAGTACGCGCACGCTGCCCTTTTGTAGGTTTTCCTGGGTCAAGCAGGGCGAGCTAAGTGTAGCGCTGAAAATTGCAGTATTAACTTTTTTTCTCCAAAACGGCAGCGTTGGCAGTATAGCAGCAAACTCAGAAAACAGCACTTGCCCAAGCACTTCCTCAAATCCGCATCGGTTATATATGACACCTTTATTTGGAGGCTAGGAACAGGGAGTGTGAATACAGTAGCAACATCATTTTGACTTTGTATTGAAAGGCAGCGTTTGACAAATAGACACAATGAAAAAAGATAGTTTTTTTCATTCAATAGCAATCTCGGGAAAGGAACTCAATTGGAAAATCGTTTTGGGCTTTTTATTTGCATGAAATGCAGGGCTTTGTGAAAATTGTTATGGGATGCAAGTAATTAAATGAGAAATTTAATTTTGCTCTCTCTACATTCACTTGAATGGAAACGTTATAGGGTTACTTATTTTGGGATTATGGACACCCATAAAGGGAGAGTCACCCAAGTACTTCATTGTCTATACCAGTTGTATGATATGATATGATAGGTTATTTATAACGCGCTTAAAACCCAGAGGTTTCTAAGCGCAGACCTCTGTAATGCACTGGGCATGAACTTTGTTAGTTTCGAACTCTAACAATACTCATCCCCTGATTTTCTATATGGTAATTAATCATCCACTGATTTTCTATATGGGAATTCATTGATTCAACTTCAAATCAATGCGCTAAGGATCTACACAGCTTTCCCCTTCCCCACAATTTAATGGAATGTATTAAGGCAGGCAGTTCCCAACACAATTCAATGTAAATGCATCAGGTGTTTTTCTATAGTGGAATTAATTTGAGTTGGATTTAATTAATGAATGAATTCATTTCATTTACAAAGTGCACAAACAACCCAGAGGCTTTGAGGCGCTGATACATGTACAAGTTAGATATGCATGATTTGTCATGCAGTTCACGTGAGTTATAACAGTAGTGAGAGCATAGGATCAAATACCAAGAGCAACAGTATTAACATGCATGTTATTGACAGCGTACAATTGGCATATACAAGTCTAGGGTATGCGAGTTATGTGAAGAGCTGTGTTTTGAGCGTTTTGCGGAATAACCAGTAAGATTTCTCAGCTGTAAGAGAGGGGGGAGGTTGTTCCAAAGTTTTCAAGCAATGTATAGGAAGCTAGAACCTCCTGCTTTACATCTCTTGACTTTGGCCACGACTAGGCGGTCAGTGTATGGGGACCTTGTAGGTCTAGTGGTAGGCCCCATGGTGATTCTGTAAGTGAGGTACGGGGGAGCTGTGTTAGATAAACATTTGTGGGTGATGGAGATGGTTTTAAACCTGATACGCTCCTGTATGGGGAGTCAGTGTGCTTCTCTTGTAGCTTGGGAGATGTGCTCTCTTTTTGGTATGTGGAGGGACAATCTCAGGGCATTGTTTGGTACCACTTGTAATCTTTGTATGATACTTGCTGAGGTACCTATGAAAAGAACATTACATTAGTCGATTTTGGAGGCAATGATTGCACAGGCAACTGTGAGGCAGTTTTCTTTGGTGAGGAAGGGTCTGGCTGTGTTCAGGATCTTTGTGGAATAAGCAGCTGAGGAAGTAATGTCGCTTACTTGCCTAGACATGTTAAGAGAGGCAAAAAGGTAGACTCCTAAGGTCAATGTTGATGAGACGGGAATTGTGCAGCTGTCTATCATGAAGGCAGAGTACTGTTTGTCCAGGGACCTCAGGGTATTTGGAGGGCCTACAATTAGAATTTCCATCTTATCACTGTTGAAGCAAAGGTGGTTGGCTGCCATCCATGCCAGTAGTATGGTTGAGTAGATATTGTTGAGAGAGTTGGAGTCGGCTGTGTAGTAGCCTGATAGAGGGATCAAAATTTGAGTATCATCAGCTATGTCTAATGAATCAAGGATGTTGAAGAGTGGCCATGTGAATATATTGTAGAGAGTTGGTACAATGCAGGACCCTTGAAGTATGCAGGAAGGATGCAATCCAAGAAGTGGCAGCTGGGTAGAAGTTGGCGTGGGTAGTGAGGTGGTGACAGAGGATTTGGTGGTTGACCATGTCGAATGCCGCCAACAGGTCTAAGAGGAGGAGCAATGCAGAATTACCTTCATCTCGAATCTCGTCAAATTGATTCTTTTAATCGAGAAGGGCAAATTCCATTCCATGACCTGGGCGAAAACCTGATTGACGCATCCCTAGAATTTGGTTGTCTTCCAAGAAATGTTGGACCTGCAGATAAGCTGCACGGTCTAATATTTTTTAGCAAGAAGGGGACTGTGATGATTGGCCTATAATTTGAAGGAATAGCGGGGTCAAGGGCCATTTTATTTTAGAAGAGGGAGGACCCAAGTTTCTTTAAGGCTGACAGGGTCGATACTCTTAGGGTCGATACTCTTAGCAAAAGAAGCATATATGAAGGCGGTATAGCTGGGGCTAGCATGTCGGCGCACTCTTTAATGAGATTAGCAGGGCATATGTCACCTTTTCAATTAAAAGGCTTTAGGCTTTTCATCAGTTTAAGGAATTCGTTTTCAGAGAGATCTCAGAAGTAGAACTGCATGGAGGAAGTCGTGAGGGGGGAGCAGCTGGTGTTGGTGGTTATAGGGCGGGTGTTGAATAATGCTTGTTGAGATATCAATTTAGCATTTAGGGTATTCATTTTACCTAGTAATGCTGTCTGGATGTCAGAACACCACGAAGTATCTTTTGGTGAGTGTAGAGGGCGGTGGGGCTGGTGCCTCAGGTTCTCTGTAAATATTGAAGATTTCTTTTACATCAGAGTTTGCATTGCTTATTCTAGAGTTGAAGGAGTTAGATTTTGCAGCAATGGTGGCATATTTGTAGAGTATGGCAATTGTACTGAAGTCTTTTTGTGAACGTCTGTTGGGTCCTTTGCCATGTTCGCTGGGCTTGTCGCTTCTGGGAGCACAATTTGCGTAGGTTAGTGTTAAACAAAGAGTTGGAGTGTCAGACTTTTTTGGCTTTTTGGTAGGCTACTTGAGCCACGGTGTTCATTGCCTTAGAGAGTATGAGAGTTTATGTATCCACTATTGAGTTGGGGTTAGATTCAAAGGGTGGTCGGAGTGTTTAGTAAAGGCAGGATGTTTTCTCTGGTAAACTTCTGTGAGCTTCTTGTCATGGCAGGTAGAAGAGGATTAGGAATGTTTGTAGGTTTGGTGGGATGTGGAATGGAGAAATGGATGATGTAATGATCTGACCACGGACAAGGGGTGGTGGTAGTGGTGGTGACTTGGAAGTTATGATCGGCAGTCCAGTCTATCGTGCGTCCTTTGCAATTGGTAGGCATAGTGCTTCGCTGGTTGAACCCTAGTGTGTCAAGTGCATCGGATAGGGATGTAGCAAATGGGTCGTTGGGGTCAAGTAGGCCTAGATTGAGGTCACCTAGTAGTATAATTTTTGATGAGGCTTTGAGAGTATCCTGGAGAATGTGTAGGAGGCATGTCTGGAAGTTGTGTGTGGGGCCGGGTGGCCAGTATAAAATGTGGATGGTACAGATGGGGGTGGGTGTAAATTTGATTGTCAAGAGGTCAGAGTTACCTTTGATAGATGTGTTGCACTGTCTCAAGGGAAGTGTGTCATTGGCTATCAGTGCAATACCACCACCTCTAGATGTGGGCCTGTCATTCCTGAAAATTGTGTAGCCTGTGGGCAAGGCTAGGGAGAGTGCTTGTCCGCATGCATCATGAAGCCAGGTTTCTGTGATGGCTAAGGTGTCAAGGTTGTATTTTGTGATGAGGTTGTGGATCGCAAGTGCATGGGCTGGCAGTGAGCAGGCGTTGATGAGGTCAAAAGTCAAGAGTGGGCAGGTGGCTGTACTGGATGATAGAGGGCCTGGGCCAGGGCCATTTATTTGATTAATAAAATGTGCCAAGGGTCTCTCCCAGTTCTACCCCTTACCTGCTATGCAAGGTGGAGATTAAGGCTGGCAGATCCCCTCACACACTTTTGTTGGCATTTGTATTAATCTACTTGCATGGGTGGCCTTGGTTATGGGTCATGAAGGGAAACAGCAGGGATCCTCTGAGGACAGCACAGATCTCGTAAAATGCTTCCGTCAAGGGTTGTCCCCAGCACCCAGATTTCCTCTGGCTCCTCAAATGGCAGGCCCAGCTAGCTTCTAGATTTCCCAGTCTCTGCCTCCCACACAATGTTTGAGGCCTTGGTAGCTCTTCCTGTCTCTCTGCTAGTTCTTTGCAAGAATCCAGAAGCAGAACCTCCAACCATAGAGTGGGAAAGTCAAGGGAAAAATACAAAGTCCAAAAAAAGGTGCCACGAGTCAAAAAGTCACTGAAAGAGCCCTCTCAATTTGAAAACTGATCTCCTTTAGGGCTAGTGGCAATACATTAGTATCATAATTCCCACACTACGGATTGGTCAGCTCTCTCCCTCTCCCTCCCCCAATACTCTCACTGAGTTAGGGGGTGGGAATGTTGAAGGCTGAGGGAGGAGAAAGATTCATCATCCCAAAAAAACAAGTGGGTTTAACTTTTTCAGTGACCTTAAAATCTAACCACATGGCAGCCACCCTAATTTTTCAGATAACTACAGGCACAGCTATATTTTTAAGCTCTATCTTTTATGACGAGTTGGAAAACACTAATCATATCTCTGCCTGCTCTTCCTGGGAAGAACTACAATTTTTTATCGATTTACTCCTGAGCCAAAATAGTCACACCTATCATCAAACCGACTTCCTAGTCCCTCGGAATTACGGGAAGGGCGGAATCATAATTTTTCTCATAACTCAAATCGTATCAATCAACCAAAATGTGTGTTCACATGGTACCAACAGGCTTTTTCACCCCTTTAATATGAGTCCAGATGGGCTCACTGGGACATACAGTTTTCTTTTAATTAAAGAGAAGGTGGCCCAATGTTAATCATATGGCACGACATCACGTGGGTCCCTCAGTTTCACATAGCCCCCACCTATTCCTAAATTTCATTTCTCCATCATCACCTGACCCAAACATCTGCTTATCTGCAATATGTTTCATACACAATGTTTGATCATCCATTAGTGGCTCTGAAGCCATTACTTGAGGTCCAGTTAGCCCTGAAAATGTCATTTCTGTTGGCCACTAATGCACAGCTAATGGGGAGGCCTGGCCTTAAAGGTAAATTCTGCTGGCTGTGTTATCTGCAAATCCCACAATTCTGAACTAATTATCTGGATACAATGGCATTTAAACTGAAAACCAGGCCTGCTTTTCCTGGAGGGGGCCAGCCCAGGTCTTAAGTTTAAATTTTCAAAGAGACAGACCTTTCAGTTCAGTAAGAAAAACACCAGCTGCATCCATACATCAGAAAATACAACTTTAAATTGACAAGATGTGCTTACATGTAACTTGTAGCATTATATCTGGGCATGTGGTTTGAAATAGAATGTTTCTTGACATACGGTTTGGACAGATATAAGTTCACTTTAGTATTATTCACACACAGTTACATAGAAAAATCCAACAAGTGGGCCTTTCCATTTGAATGTCAGTTTATTTGTGAAAAGTAAGTGTCTTTCTCCGAAGTATGTCACTTGGCTCCACTTTTTAAATGCAAGGCACTATTTTTCACATGCCTATCCTTTCCAGGTATACTTCCCATGTGTACTGCTGCAGTTTTGAATCTGGCAAAAGGTGCATTTTCCCAGTTTACACAAAGTCAGTATCTCAAGCACTACATATTATGTCACATTCATTGGGCATATCCATCGGTTTTAAGCTCTCAGGTAGATTCCCTTTCACTTACACACCTGTCTATTTTAGTGGAGTTAGCAAGGCCCATTTCCTTCCATTTCACTAGGCCTTCTGTCAAAAATCACTGTTTTGTAGTGGCATTTATATTTCAATGGAACTCCACATTAGCCAGCTTCACTCTCACAACAGGGCCTAGCATGGCTTCTCCATCTCTGTCACTCTGGCGCTGTCTTTTCAACCCACAGGTAGCATGTTCATGTTGTGGGTCTCCATAACTTAAACGCGCTGACTGACAGGTGAGGCTCCTCTCGTGTCAGGCAGCGTGTCTACGTCGCCAGAAGAGGGGACACAATAAAGAGAGTCCAGTCTTCAGACGCATCTCTGGCACCCATTATTTGCTGCTACATTTGTTGCAGAGCCAAAACAAACATATATATTTTTTTAAATAACATAGCAGGGGATGTCCCCCTGCAGAGAGGCAGGCAACACAGTCCTGCATGAAAATAAAGGGCACTGGGGATTATGCTGCTTGTCACACAGGTGAGTTGACAGCCTGCCGCTCAAGCAGAGGGTTGCCCCCTTCCCCCATAGTGGCTGGCCACCACTGATTACAAATCTCAATGATAGGTACTGTAAGGGTTAGGTAGACCCTGGATTGGATGAATGCTTTACAAGAAATAAACCACTCTTTTGCTGTACCCTTGCACAAATCCAAAAGCCCATACTACACAGGAATACTTTAGCCACAGTTGATCTCTAGGACTGATTCACTTAATAAACCTTTCTGGAAAATGGTGAGTGTTTAGATAATGCTCACTTTCATTTTGGCTCACTGTGTAATTCTTTGATGGAGACCACGTTTCTTTCTGGGTTCCTTATAGCCTATGTCTCTCTTCCCTTTTTTATGGTTTTGGTTTAGCAGGTGTCTGTCACTATAAGTATGTACAGTACTCAATTACAAATGTGTATGAATACACATCCACCTTAGTGATGAATCATTATTCCCTCCATTTGTGTGTTTCATATATTGTCATTTTCTGTCAAATAAATGTGTGTGTTTTAGTTACTATTGGTTGCCTCTGCTGTCTATTTAATGTAGGGCATCCCAGATGTCCAAGGCATGATAGAACAGTGTTTGTTTATATGGGCTTTGTTTGAATTGTGTCACTGTTTTATGTTAAGCAATGATTGTCATTGCTTGTAATGGTGTTCATGTTGGGGCATTTGAGGCACCATTTGGCATGTGGCAGCCAAAACATATTGGTTCTTGTTCTCCCTGACATCATATGTATATTTATTCTCCCAGTTTACCATAGAACAGTTGGTGAAATTGATTAGTTAGGAGGTGGGTGTGCTACTGTACATATGTTATTTGCAGCACTTAACGTGTTCTTTTGAATAATTGTGTTGCTGATTTTATCGTTAGATGCTCTTTTCATCAATAAAATACTAATAACCCAACATGAAAAGGTAATTTAAGTGTATGCATTTTCATTTGCCATAATTAAGTTATCTTTCTGCGTGGCAGGCCTGAAGCTTGCCGGCATATTCAGGCCAATTACAGTGTTTACAATAGTTCAAAAGTGCTTCATTTCCAGAAGAGAAATGCTTCGTTTGGGAAACATTTGTCTGCCAGCTGATTGCAAAGGAGCCCTCGCAGTACAACGCTCGCTTCCTGGAGGAGGCGGAGCTTGGGCACGACCACGTGACATCTCTCCATCTCAAAAGGGAGTGCAAAACACCCTTGCGGCGTAAAGCCTGGCGGGGTAAAGGGCGCTGGCTGTTGTGCGGCTGTTTGGCGCTGTGGCGCATAAGAACGGCTTCAAGTCCTTGTTTACCCGAGGAAGCAGACAAGTCGTGCGCAGAGTCAGTCTGTTCAGTCCGTGACTGGCAGTGCTGTACCCTGAGCCATGACTGCTCAATCAGGTCAGGGGGGCCCTCAAACCAGGCGGAAGGCGATTCAACAACGACAGATGCAGAATCCGTGGATAGCCCTGAAGGCAGACGCGGTTACTGACACTTCAAAAGTAAGCACTGTTTCACGGCAACGTGCGTCCAAAGTGTTATCTGAAACTGTTGACCTAACGGGAAAAAAGCAATCACCGACAGTCTCTGTGTCCTCCCTTGCAACCCTCCCAGAGCCCTCTATGACTCCCCTTTTACTTGATAAACCTTCTGATGCCTTATCTGTGAACATGCTGTGCCTTCTGTCACCTGGAAATCTCGCTAATCCCGTCACACAGCCGACCATTGTTCACATCAACCCCATCAACCCCTTCGAGCTTGTGCAGCCCGCATCACCAGTTCAAACTGCCGATAAACAATCTGTCGATGTGGGAGAACACATCATGCTTGATTCTACCTCTGAGGGGTCTGTGCCTGTGTCCGTGCCTAAGGAGGCCGACGTGAGAGATTCACTCATAATGGGTGCTTCACCTGACAAGGCCGTCCCGAACTCGAAGGCATTGTCACAAAGACCATTACTAACGTCAAATAACTTACTCCCCATTGGACTAAATTCATCAAGAACATTTTCATTTAACAATACATCTCAGTTCACGTCAAATTGGATCAGTTCTGAAACAGTTAACACATTTTTTTCGCCTTTCGAACTTACGGATGCAGAAATAATGGAAGCCACGCAAGACGAAGAGGGAGCCGACAGTTTGATTGATACAGATGAAATAATGTCAATTGCGATGTGTTTGGATAAAGATCCTGTGGTTGCGGCTAACCATCCTTCAATTGTTAACATGCCGCACAGCACTTCTGAGTCTTCTTAGCTCCAACAAGTGAAGGAACATGTGACGCCACGTACTACCCAGTCTTTTCATGGCTATATGAACTCTAATGGTAATCAGCGACACATAGTCCACCAACACAGTCGCAATTATAACGACCAGGTGGAACATCCACAAGGATTCGGTGGAAATATTGGCCGTGCTTCGATGGGGAAAAGTAGCAAAATCTGTCTGCAATTACGTGACAAACGAAATCTTGGTGGCACAGCAGATGGTACTACGAGCACAACCAACATCAAGACTAGAGTACAAACTCTCAACATGGATCCATCTAGTACACCAAGAAATGCGAATTCACGATCTAATACATCACAACCCCTACAAGACATCCTTGCTACCACGGTTGTGAACTTGTCGTCGGCAAGTGATCCACAATTGGAGAATACAAATAGCTTGCATTCATGCTTGGCTGATAAAACCAGCTCAGAGTCAAAACCAAGTCTTTCCTCTGCAGCTGCGATGCAGATCTACAACAACGTTCTGGCAGCTTCATCTGCAGCACTTCTTCCGTTTCTGAAGATGTATGAGTCACTGCACGAAGCCTATAAAGACCGGACATCACTTCTAACAACTTTAAAAGAAAAAAATGGACAAATTTGACTCTGTGACAAACTTCTTGCAAGCACAATTGACACAAGAAGCTGAGCAAACGATGCGATGGCAAGAGCGTTAAGTGATCTTGCCGCGTGTCACCATTGTCAGAATGACACTTTATCTGACGGTTTGCTTGATGTCGTAAAATGGATGAGACATTCTTCAGCTATGATGAGCTTAAGCATCGGACCTACAAATCTTCAAGCATCTTTACGACTGACTAAAGACCTCAACATATCGCAAGAATGAACACAAAATACAAATGTTAACGCTCTACCTTTGAAGATTACAGAAGCAACAACAGTATTTTCTGTCCCAGCCGTTCAAGCTGAAGCTAGAGACCAGGTCGTGCATCCTTCTGAGTCTGCCCCAGTGTCATTTTTGAACAAACAAGTAAATTGTCTAAATCCAAGGTTGACTTCGGAAATATCTTCGGCCTCCTTTGGAATCTTCGAAGGCCCGGCAAAATCAATAAAGGTCTCCACGAGGTTAGATCAAACATTTCTGCAACCTAAAGGTAGGCAATCAGTGTCTGGGAAAAAATTACCCGATCTTAAAAAATGTGCCCAACAAACAAAGTCGCAGAAATTCATCAGAAATGTCATTTCTGACATCAGGACCGGCTTATTCTGCAGAACAGAATTGCCAAAACCAGATGATCAAAAACCTGTTCACGTAGACAACAACCTCAGTGGAATTGACCGTTTTGTCGCCCCAGCAAGTAAGAGACAAACAGTCAAATCAGACCGCGAAAGTCTTACGAGTAAGTCATCGGGATCAGTTATCGACATTTGTAACTTCTACACATACTCCGACGAAGTTTCAACTGACCATCCTATCATCTCCTCTAATGTGGCTCCGGAGGACGTTCAGCGCAAACCTTCACATAGGGCAAACCTTAGAGCGAGGCAGGAGACGAATCATGAAAACAGGTCGAAGAATTTTGAGGACAGTCTCAAACTGCCCTCACGGTTAAACCCCAAAAACACCCGATTTCCACCCAAGAAGCAGGCTCGTCACTCCTCACATGCCTCCTCTTCCTCGAGACCTGGTGCAAGTTCTCTGAATTGTAAATTGAGATTACGAAATAATTTTCTTGCATTTCATCTCTTTGAATGATTTTGTCTGAAGACATACGAATAGTAGAGTACGCGACTGAAAAGTGTTGTGACCAGGTTCTGCTACATATCATCTCAGTATCAGTCCGAAACACAATTCTGAATGTATCCGAGGAATTGCTAATGTTTGGGTTCGACATATCGGTTGAACCGATGAGTTTCAGGTCTGACACGTCGGACACAAATCTAAAGAACACCTTTCACGCAAGAGTATCGATGTGCTGAGCTGCTGAGCTACGTAGAGCAATGGCAATTAAAGAGACCTTAAGTACAGATTTCAACCATTCTGTGAAAAATGGCATTCATAATGAGACCACTGGTCGGCGCTAGCCACCAGTAAGCAGTAACAAGTTTACTCGCAAATCCATTTATTCAATAAATTCGAAGCAGATCTAGAAAAGGTTTTCGTCATTTGTCTACAGGAGACATGGTTGTGCGAGCCACCATCAAGGGACGGATTTCTGACACTCCTAAATCCTGCAATTAAAAATGCAAAGGGGCGACCTTCTTCTGGACTAGTAATCATGATTAAAATAAACACCAGGTGGCGCCTTGCTGATTCTTCATGCCCCAATCCTTTTGTGCAAAGTGCACTGCTCCAGACTACCAATGAAAACCCAGAATTAAGGAAACATTTGCTTATTTTAAATGGATATTGGAACCCTGCCAAAATCAGTTCCAAAAACTTTGTAGACTCAATAACCTCTTGTATTGATAAGACATTAATAGACAACAAGAATCTATTAATAATTTGCGCAGGTGACTCAAACTGCTCATGGTTTAAATACGATCATGCCACTCAGCAGTTTAAATTGTTAACAAATGACGAAGTAACTTGTCGGGAGCTTAAGTGGAGTCAGGCACTACGCAATCATAATTGCAATATGGTAAATGGACAAGTACCGGGTGATCAACCACCCCAGAAAACTTGGTCATCCCCAAAAGCTCAGTCAATAATTGACTACTTTTGGGTATCACAAAATCTATTTGAGAGCGACTTCAGATTGTCAATAAGTTTGATGCCAAGTAGTGACCACAACCTTCTTCGGTTGGCCTGTACGGTGGAATGGACAACTGAGCAAAGAAAATACGACCTGGCAATTTCCATAAACAGCGGCGGAAACCGTTTTAGGATTGATATTCCTGGGATTGAGAAACTAACCAAGAAATGGTGTCTGAACACAGATCTGTCCGTAAATTACGCACCTTTGCTTTCTGACTTCATCACAGTTAAAGTCTCTGATCGTGCAATGGGCTCCAAACATAAACACCTTTCATCTATAATCTTGACCCAAGCCGAGCAGGCGATGAGACGTGTTGTAAGAACCCTAAGGAAGTCTTGCAAATCAGCTAGCAATGCAAAGGCAACCAAAGACGCAATTCGTATGCGTCGTCAAAAATATCGTAATTGGCTGAAATCGCAAAAATCAATAATTGAGCAAGACAAAGCCAAGAATCTATTGAAGCATCTAGTCCAAAAGAACTCACAGGAAATCTGGGCAATCCTTTATTGCAGGCAACTCGAAGCACCACTCAATACCATCTAATGAGATTGATGCTGATACATGGGAACAACACTTCTCCAATATTTTCTGCAAAGCATCTAACGAGAACACGAGTGAACCCGCATACGAGTTGACATCTTGGAAATTCCAAATAACAGTGGAAGACATTAGAGTTGCCATACAGACCTTGAAAAGTTCTCATGCAGCATGCCCAGATTTAATATCAAATATGATGCTGAAAAAAATGAGGAGCAATAGGCTACCTTTATTGAACTATTGTTTGCACGTTTGTCTACATCAGCAACGATTCCCGAATCCTGGCGTGATGCCATCATCGTGCCAATCTACAAAAAGGGCAATCGGGCTGATCCGACCAACTATCGCCCGATTGATCTGCTTGATACTATAGGAAAAATCTTTGCCTCCTTTTTACGACAAAGGCTAGCTGTATCAACGTCAGAACAAATTTTGGACATCCGGCAAACAGGTTTTACAAAAGGTGTGGGGGTAGAGGTAAACCTGTTGCTACTAAGCATTCTTAAACTCGAAAGTCTAAAGGCAAAGACGAGACTATATCTAGCTTTCATCGATCTGAGGGGAGCCTTTGATAGCGTTAATCGTAGTAAAACTGTGGCAAAAATTGACAAATTGGAATTGTCCCAGAAATCTGGCTGAGCCAATCAGAGCACTACATACAAAAACCACCATCAGCATAAGACTAAACAATCAAGGCATCCTATCCAAGCAGATACCAACAAGCTTGGGTGTGAAACAGGGTTGCCCTTTAGCTACCGAACTTTTTAAATTGTTTATCTCTGACATCCCGGCTCATCGCAAAAATGTGCGATGTTTTCCACCAAAATTAAACAATAATGAAATAGGATGCATAATATATGCTGATGATGTGGTCCTACTGGACAGGACCCAGATAGGTCTACAACGTCAACTAACAAATCTTCACAATTATTTGAAAAAAAATGACCTGGAGTTAAACATCCAAAAAACTAAGATCATCATCATTGGCCAAAGCCCTTTAAAAAAACAGAAAATCTTTACGTGGAAAATTGACGACAACCGTCTTGATGTAGTCAACTCAATTAGATATCTGGGAATCACCTTTAACAACTCAGTGCATGAACATGACTGGAAGGTCGACATGGTCAACCGTATGACTCAATTCAGCATTCAGGGACAACTGCTAATAGAAGTTTCGGCAAGTTTACTCTAGCACCGGTCTTGACCTTTTACACCCAAAAGGTGGTACCAGCAATCATTTTTGGTTCAGAAGCAGGCTGCAACATAAATGTTTCGTTCTGGCAAAAGCTGTAAGGACATTTTTTGGTGGTGTGTTCTGAAGCTTCCTACTTACATCTCGATGATACAAATTAGATATGAACGCTCATTAAATTCTCTACACTCCCATGTGTTGTGGAAGTCTCTAATAGCAATGCGCAAGATGAACTTGATTCCAACAGCTCCTGCATTTCAAATCTTCGCCTCAATAAGTGACACAGTGAAATCGAAACTTTTAGAGGAGTAGAAACAAATCATGTTGTCAATTCTGGCCACTGCTGATCTCAATTTGAATGATTTGTTGATGAGACCACAATCTGCCAAAAAAAAAGTTTAAACAATGGTGCTGGATTTCGAACAACGATCAATGTCTCCTGATGCCGACCACACGCTGGAATCGGGACACAGAAGCTAAATGTTACAAGCAACTATCTAAAAAACTGTCCGTCTCGACACCATCGTGAGCAGTTTCTACGGTTCCGTTTAAACGCAGTTAAAACAAAAGAAATGGTGTGGAGGCGTCACTTCAAAGAAGCAAAGGATAATCTATGTCGCTTTTGTCACTGCGAAATCGAAACCTCCGAACATCTCCTTATCAGATGTAAGGAAACGATTACAAAACGGATGCAGCATCTGGGAGACTATACTCAGGTGGATTGCAATAGTAAAGATTGGTGGTCATATGTGGCAGCCGGACATATCAAACTAAGCTGTGCCGTAGTCAATTACATGGACTCTTTACAACTTGAAATTAACTTTTAATTGAAACAGGATTTCTTTATTTGGACCACCTAAGGTAGATCCACAAAACGGTTATTGTTTTAGAGAATTTTGGAATTTTTGGTATATATGGATAGATTGTAATGTAAGTCTGATGCCAAAAATGCTTGCATTGAGGCATATCAGGCTGGTGTTTCAATAAAAAAAATAAAAAATAAAAATAAAAAAAAATAGTTCAAAAGATGGCAATTATTATTTGCAATGCTTGCAGTCATTAATGACCCTGCATTCTGAGGTAAGGATGCAGTATTGGGTAAGGATGAAGAGTACTTAATTTTGTCTAATGACTTAATACAACTTCATAAACAGGGCCGGCCTTGACTATGGGACTTCTATACCATCGCCCAGGGCCTGTACTCACGGGGAGAGGGGGCACCCCAGCATGCACCAGCTGCATCAGTATACAAAGTAATATGAATTGTTTCATGCAGGGCTGCACTGACCATAGGCACAAGGCCCTTGTTCTGCCTGTATCAGCGAGGCCGTGCTGCTACCTGCCAACCTCTTTGACGCAAAGACAAAAACACAACCAACCTGACCTGGGCTACCATCAGATGATGTGGGGTATGTCATGTTGACATTCAGGTTCCGGGGCACGGGCGGGATGGGTGGTGGGGAGGGAAGTGACAGGGTGCAGGGCAGGGCAGGGCAGTAAGTTCGAGATTGTTAGAGAATAAAGACATTGGGCCTCATTTCACGGACGGCGGTGGACCAAGTTGCTATTAGCACCTTGGTCCATGCTGGTAAAATACCGGCACCGCCTTGGTGGAAAGGGGAATTACCACCCTATTCCAAGGATGGTGGGGCAGTAATTGCCCCTTCCCCCATTGCCCTTCCCCATTCCCATTTTTGCCCCATAGGGCATAATGGGAATGGGGAAGGTGCTAATTACGGCACCGCAAATTGCGGTACCGTAATTAGCTCCCTGGTCCCTTTGCGGGTTGGTTTGTAACGCCTGCAAAAAGCAGGCGTTAAATTCTCCAACCTGCAAAGGGACCTTGTAGTAAGGCGGTAAGGGTTTACCGGTACCGGTAAAATACCGGTACCGGTAAACCCTTACCGCCTACCGTGTAATGAGGCCCATTGTTTAGTGCACGGTGGCTCCGTCTTTATTTGCATGGCGCAGGCAAGGGACCAACCCTTTACAATGGTAATGAGGCGCGCATGAAACGCAGATGGATCTAGGAGGCAACAAAGCACAACGGGGTGTGCAGGACAACGGCAGTGATGCCGCCTGGGCCGCATCGGTGAAAGTGTAGCCCCGCCATCGCATCAGAGACGGCAGGAGGCTATAAGAAGGACCAGGCTGTGGCAGTGACACGCCAGTGAGAGGCGGTGAGTGGGGGATTGACCAGGAAGTGGAGGGAAAGGTGCTCGTGCCTCAAGGTGGCCGTCCCTCCACATCAACTTCCCCGGGCGGCCCTCAGACGTGACAAGGAGATTTTCCATGGTGCTCCTTAGGCGGCTGTGTGGTGGACTGGGCAAATAATAGTAATTTTAAAGGGCCAGTGCAGAGACATCACACGAAAGAAACATGTCTGATCATGAAGGCACCCAGGCGGTCAATCAGGACATAGAGGGTCAAGGTCAGAATCCCCAAATGGTAGCTGCCCCCTACAGGCTTCCTCATACTTTGGCATGTGCTTTTGATGTGTCCAACACAAGCAATATGGGCCCAAGTTGGGCCAGATCGATCAGGGACTTTGATATATAGATGGGGGCCACGGGACCAGTGGATAAAGAAAGACAAAAATGCTTATTCAAACTAGCGGTGAGGCCTGCGACAAGGGACATCATAGATGAAATGCCGTCAACTTCCATAGACTCTATTCAGGATCTGAAAGGTGCTTACTTCACCATGCACACCAACATAGACTATGAACGCCATCTCTTCCATAAATCAAACAGGAGTCATGTCAAGTGGAACAAAATAAGAATCTAGTACAAACAATTTTATGTAATTTTATAAAAAATATATTGTCATTTTATTATTATATCACAAAATAGATAAAATTCATATTCAGACTGTATAATGATGTGTGTTATTTATATAGCGCCTTAATCCAAAGCGCTTTACAGAGCACATATTTACATACAAGCCTATGCCAAATATTGGCTCTGTAAGAGGATTCAATTCAGCACTACAGCCAAGTCAACGCCTAGTCTAGAATACTGAATGAAAACCCTTATTGATATATCTTTATGTCCAGTTCATGCGTTCTGGATGACTACCCCTATATAACACCCCTCTCTTGGAATCCTCCTGACCCCACTGAGCCAAGAAGTAGTTCTGTTTTGCAAGTTAAAAGGTTTAATTGATAGTTTCAACAATAGGTATATATATCACACTTTAGAATAAATTAATAATTGAATAGCACACTTAATCTGATATGATAAAGATTAACAACGGAGAATCTGGCACGAGCACACTTCTTGATAATCACTAAGGAGTTGACATGAAATGGATAAGATAGCAACAATACTTTTATGGTTTCCAATGGATGCAATGTGGAATGAAATGCAGTACAGAAAATAACTTGATAGGATTTCAGCAAAAGACAATGTAATCACTTTCTTGGACAATTCACCCCCCCTTTTATGCAATGCAAGGAAATGGAAGGAAGGCACACAATTCTCAGAAATGCAATTCAAATGTAATTCAGTTCACCCAGCAACTTAGACTACAGACGTTGAAAACACAGGCCCAAATGCTTTTAAATGTGCTGGCAATGTAGAAAAAAATATGCTAAAATGCTTTTAATTCCCTCTAGGAGGTTCAGGGTGAGTGAAATCAAGTTAATATTAGTCCAGGCTCACTTTAGCAAGGATCTAGGAGTAATTGGTAGGTTAAACAAATTTTTGGCAAATGAAAGCAAGAAGCTTCTGTTTTCACACGTGGAGAAATTTGCAAATCGTAGATTTGTTCGTTGAAAAGCGGAGATTCCAAGCTTTCAAAGGAAAGTTACTGCAAGTCTCTAGCACAAACGGTCACGGAGATATAAGCGATTGAATAAAGGTCGTTTTTCAGATTTGAAATTTTAAAGTTCAAAAAGACAAGTGCAGCTTGCAACTAGAAAATGACAGGTGACAGCTTTACAAATGACAGTTGACAGTTAGGAGGCAGTTCTACTTAGATTAAAATAGATTGAATTATATTATTTTAACTAAGAGATTGGTTCTGCACAGTCTTGCTAGGTACTCACACTATATTCTTGAATGAAACGGCCTCGCCACGGATCTGGTCAGGTTTTAGACTGGACTCTGGTCTCTGCACTTCACAGTGATCTGGGTCAGCTCTCTCTGGTTCTGCTAACAGGTCAGCTCTACTCTGCTGGTCTGGTCTGGGTCTCTGAAGGTTGATGGAGGTAAAGTATGGATTTTCCCGGCAGAGCTTCCAGCTGCAAATGGATTTGAAGGTCCCTATCTGTCCTGTCTCTCTGCTTTTATGTGTTTTTAAATGGGTGTGTGTGCAGCATCACTAGGCTCTACCCCTCTCCACTTATCATTGGCCAAGCTTTCATTTCTCCCCTGATTGGGGGAGCTAAGTTATGTCAGAGTGATGTCATTTTACAGCCTGCAGAGAGTCCACTCCTCCTGTCAACTTGCACACAAATCTAGATTTGAACCAAATACATATTTCATAGCTACACAGTGGTTTGAAATTACATGCACCCATCACATATCACAGGAGGTATCCCCTGTTCCAACTCTGCTCTTCCTGAGAGCTTGCATTCAGAAATGGCAATATTTTGCACTTTTTAACTGGTTTGCAATACCGGACATTAACCCAAATTTACACACATGTGCGCAAGGAGTATGGACATTAGTTGATGAAGTGTCAGATTTTTCACATGCACATATTTTGAGTAATATCCTCTTTTCCGCTAAAACCCCCCTGAACATGCCACCGGTTCTAAAAACCTCTTAAAATGTGGGCAGAAAAATCATAAGAATTATGGTATCATTTATAAAATTTTCACATGTCCGCTCTATGAGTTATTCATCTTTTTAGAGTTATGTTCTGGCCCCAAAGGGGTGTGGTTTTCCCCCAGCACAAGGTTGAATTTCTGGTTTTTCCAGTTCTGCCAAGCCAGCTTGCTCTCACAGGCAGTGCTCCTCCCCTTTGCTTCAGGAGGAAGCTACTTTTACAGCCCCCGTAATAAAACCTTTGCCTGAGTCAGCACAGGGCTTTGTTCAGAGCTCCTGCATTCTGTGGGGGCTCCCCTTAATTCAATTATCAGAGAGATGGCATATCCTTAGTGTGGCCAGCAAAAGGCAGATAGGCCTGGGAACACAGCTGTGACTCAAGTTTCACTCCTGATGGGGGGTAGTTGCCAGGCAAAATTGGAATCTCTTTAAGCCAGTTTTTAGATAAAATGTCACTTCTGTTCCCCAGTTTTCTGCATTCAAATAAAACTAAACATTTTTACATATGCAGCTAGAATGCTGATTCTAAGTTTAAAACTATGACATTTAAACAATTGCAACCTATGTGACACTCAAAGTAGGTCACTCATTTCTTTTAAACATTTAGATTTGTAGTGTCTTTCAGTCCAAAATTACTTAAACTGCTGAAATCCACAGCTCAGCCAGTCTTGTTATAAACCTTCAAGTCACTTCAGAATATAACTTTACATTGGATCCACCTCTTAAAATGTCTTTCTTTGGCATGTTTTGGGTTCATTTATTCAGTTTTCTACAAAATCTGGTGGTTTTAAAACGCCGGCTTTTGGATAGTGGTGAGTACTGGTACTGCACCCCTTTTTGGGATTTAAGAAAATGAATTCCCAACAGTTATGGGTTTGCTTTTGGCAATCAGCATTGCCACTCCCAATGGTTTCAGACTACTGTGTGGGTAGTCCAATGGTGGTTTTAGGCAGTGTCCTTCTGTGCCCATAACATCGGCAAAAATGAGTGGCAGCCTATTCTTCATGCATTTCCCTGTGCATTTTCTGGGAAGCTCTGGCCATCATGATGTTTTCCATGTCAATACTGCACAGTTTTGAGGTAGGGCTCGGATGCATGGGTAAATACATCCCACAAGCCCCCCTCTTGCGATGGCCATTCTATTTCACGAATGGGACTCGCAAGACCTGGGATGTTTCCTCATCTTCTTCCAATAGATGGCACAGTTCAGCATCTTTTCCTCCATCCGGTACTGATCGATCGGTTCTCCTCGCCGGTCCTGATGGGAAGATTGGGCGGTACCCCGGGCCCGTTGCGTCTCTGCTCGCGGTCTCCGGATCGTCCTCCTTGGCCCGTCTCAAGGTTTTCTTTCTCCTAGGACAACAAAGGAAGAGCGGCAATACCTATTCATAGACGTTTTTCCACCACTGTTGAGATAGTGGGGCAGCATATGCATTTCATCATAACGAAACATTACATTCCTATTTTGAAAAAAAAAACAGTATAACTAAGAGACAGTTTCATGCAAATCACAATATTTTAGAGACTAGATGTGGTATGTTTTATGGTTGGAACTGAATTAGTCTGAGACAGTACCCTCTAGGATTCCAGAGGATTCCTCCAGTTGTTGCAGAGTGTGCCTGGGATGGCAACATTTCAACTGGTTTATGTGGACCCACTTGTCTTCCCCCTCTGCCGAACCACCTTTGGGGATGCGGATCTTGTAGGCCACAGGGGAGATCTTGTCGATGATCTCAAAGGGGCCCTTCCATGTAGGCAAGAATTTCCGCTGTTTTGCCTGGTTTCTTTGGAAATTGTATAGATAGACCCGGTCCCCCACCTGATATTCCTTCCTGGAAGTCTTCAGGTCATAGTGGGTCTTCATGCTATCAGCCGATCTTTCTAGATTCCGCTGAGCATAAGCAAAAGCATGTTGAAGGTGTTTCCTTAAATTCTCCACGTACTCGTGAGTTGTGGAGGCATTTATCAGTGTCTGCTCTTGGGTCCTGTAGAGCAAATGCTGCGGAAGCACCATCTTGTGCCCAGTCATCAACTCAAATGGTGACATTTTGGTTGCAGATGAAGGGGTAGATCTGATGGCCATTAGGACCAGAGGTAATCGGATATCCCAACTTGGCCCAGAATCTGCCACAAACGTCTTCAATATGCTCACAATGGTTCGGTTATATCTCTCTACTGCCCCAGAAGAAGCTGGCCTGTAAGCAATGTGTAGCTTTCTCTTGACCCCCAGTATCTCCCACATCTTTGTCATTACTTCACTGGTGAAGTGGCTACCCCTGTCTGACTCAATCCTTTGAGGTAGACCAAAACGGGAAAAGATGTGGTTAATCATCAGGGCAGCTGCAGTTTCTGCCTTGCAATTTGGGGCTGGGAGACATTCCACCCACTTGGTAAACAAGCATGTCACAGTCAACATGTACTTATTCCCCCTAGCAGAGCGAATCACGGGGCCTACAAAGTCGATTTGTAAATCTGACCATGGCAGTGTCATCCCCCTCTTTTGGAGAGGCGCACCGTGCGTGAGGGATGATGGCTGAAATTGTGCACACACAAGACACCCCTTCAAATATTGGTCGAGGTCCTGCCCCATGTGTGGCCAGTATGCAACCTCTCTTAAGATTTCCAATGTTGTGTGAAACCCCCTATGACCGGCGGTGGCCGCATCATGGGCGTGACTTAACATCAGGCTTCGGAATGAGGTAGGAACCACCCACTGGTCATGGCCAGCTTTGGATTTCCTTACCAACAAACCGTCTTGGATTCGGAACATTTTTGGACATTTCATCAACACTCTTAGGTCCTCTTTCCCAATGTAATCGGTATCCGTCAGGGGAAAGTTCCAGGGTCCTCAAGGTGCTGGTAAAATTTACCAATTACTGGATCCCCCTTCTGAGCTGTAATCAAATCAGCATCAGGGGTCTCCTTACTCCATTGTGCAATTGAAAGGTCGTTGTGAGCATTTGTCTGGGACCTAGTGATAGCAGTGACCTGGATTTCCCCCAACAGGGACTCAATCTCAATTAGATCCCCTTGGATGGCCCCGGTTTTGGCCAGCTGATCAGCTAAGTCATTTCCAGTTTTGTCTGGTCCCTCTACTTTGGAATGACCCTTGATCTTTTTCCAATAGATGGTCATCTCATTCGAGGTGACCAGATCATCAATGTTTTGGATCAACTTCCCATGTTTCAAGGGTTTGTTGTTAGCACATAACATTCCCCTGGCTTTCCAATTAACCAGGTGCTCCACGAACCCGTTCCGTACATAATCCGAATCTGTGATTATGACCAGTTCGTGGAGTTGATGCTGGACAGCAGTGAGGATGGCCTGATGCACAGCCATCAATTCTGCCACCTGACTACTTCGGGGACCAATTTTGTATCCAGCGGAGGGTCCTGGGGACTCATTCACCCATGCATTCCCTACGCCGGCCACCAGTTTTTTCTCCCCGTTGTTGTCAACATGGTACGAGCATCCATCCACATAGACAGTGGGCATTCCCTCACACTTGTCCTCTTCAAAGACTTTGTGTGGGGAATTAAGGTATGCCTCCATGTTGTCCTTGATTTTTAGACTTTCGTCCTCGAGACAGTTTTCTCTGGCACAATCATGCAAGTCAGCCAGACCTTGCGCGAGGGGACTCTTCTTGTTTTGGCCATATCTGACCTCCACAGGAAAGCCTTGCATTGACAGAATCCAGGAAGTAGTTCGGGAATTACTCACATTTCCGACCCGGATTCTGTCACTTTGGAGATATTGCAGAGGCTGGTGTGGAGTCTCCACTATGATGTGTTCTCCATGGATAAACAGGCGGTAATTCTTCAATGCTCACACCGTCGCCAGGAGTGCCTTCTCACAATCGTTGAATTTTTCCTCCACAGAGGATAAAGTTTTGCTCGCATAGGAGATTACTTTATTGACCTTGTCATGCTTTTGGTATAATACTGCCGTCAAGCACGAATTAGAGAACCCTGTCTCCAGGAAGAACTCCTTGTTTCTGACAGGGTAAGCTAGGCAAGGCGCTTGTGAGAGGCTTCTCTTGAGTTGTCTTACTGCCTCGGCTTGTTCTGGACCCCATTCCCACTTGACCCCCCCTTTCAGGAGATGAATCAGGGGTCTGGTGATCTCTGCGTAGCCCTCAATGAACTTTCTGCTGTAATTAGTCAGTTTCTGAAGTGCTTCCACTTTCTTTTCCTGGGGACAGAGACCCTGAGGAGTAATCTCATGCCCCAAGAAATTAACACGGGTTCTACACCACTGTGCTTTTTGAAAGGAAAGTTTTGCTCCGGCGGCCCTCAACTGGGTCAGAACATAACGGATCTCCGCTATGTGTTCCTCCACAGATGAACTTTTGATGAGGACATCATCTACATAAGCCAGGTTACCCCTCGCACCCAGGTCGGGCATGGCCTTATGTAGGAAAATGTTGAATTCATTGCCGGAGTTGAGGTATCCGAAGGGAGTCCGGGTCCATGTGTACTGCTGGCCCCCAAAGGTAAAAGCCAGTTTGTATTGGTCCTCCCTACTGACAGGCACAGTCCAGTATCCATTGGTCAGGTCTATTGCAGTGAATACCTGTGACCCCTGAATCTGGGCCAGCCCTTGGTCAATGTAGGGCAGAGGCCATCGGGAAGTATGGACTCGTTTGTTGAGCTCCCTGAGGTCGGCGCAGAGTCTCCACTGGCCGTTTGGCTTCAATATTCCCAGCACCGGATTATTGAAGGTGCTGTGGACTGGACGGATTATTCCCCGGGACTCAAGGTTCTTAATTATTTCAGTAAGGGACTCCATTGATGCGAGAGGCAAGCGATATTGCTTCACAAACACTGGAGTCATGCCAGGGTCCGTGGGGATTGTTGTTGTGTGGATATCAGTGCGACCACAGTCATATGAGTCTACCGAAAAGAGATCTTGGAAATCCAAGAAAACTTGTTTCAACTTTTGCTTTTGTTCCAGAGTCACACAAGCATCAGCTAGGTTGACTCTCTCTTCCACCATCTGCCTGAAGCCTGGAAAGACTTCTGGTTTGGCTATCTCCGCGGCCTCCTCCAGCTGGGTGGAGAAGTCCCTGGTCAGAGTGCTGATTTGGACCGGAGGCTTCAGGTGGGAAAGGCAGCCCTCATGGACCTGGAAAATCACCTCATCCCTCCTGAAGTCACAAGTCACATCTTCCTTACCATAGGGGCAGGAAGTGTACACCAGGAAGTTCCCCCCATGCCGGGTAAAAATCCTGTCTGGTGTTGTATTGTCATCACTGTCACTGTCAAAACAGTCCTTGGGGATCGGCCCTAACAGTTCATTACCTAAATCTATGGAAAAATGTCGGTCATCAACCGCCATTCCAATAATGGTGCCTGCGGCTAGAGTAATACTCTTTAAGTCGCTGTTATCCACCTCTATTGGAATGGTGTCATGTTCTATGTTGACTAATGGAGTTGGGTTTACCCCCAACCCTTGCTGTTGGAGAGAAGCATTTAGATGTATGTAAGCATCAGGGTTTTGCAAATATTGTCCTCTTTTAACTTTCACTTCCAGGGAGAATTGTCGGGTCCTTTCTAGGATGGTGACTTTCTCTTTAACCTGAATTTCAACTGCATAAGGTAGCAATTGAGCTGACCTAAATGCTTTTTCTGGATCATCAAAGCCCATGGGATTATCCGCTAATCGGGACCAAGCTTTGAAGTTTATTAGGTCCAAACTAATGGCAAAGCGATTGAGAATGTCACGGCCTAAGTAAAAGGCGGCAGGGACGTCTCGCACGACCCAACAATTATGGACTATGCCCTTGTTGCCAATGGAGATTTTGAGCATACACCTGCTTGGCAGGAGATGTTTGGAATTAGGCGCTTCCAGGTCCATTTCCCATTTGTCTATCAGTTTGAATGTGGGAATGGCTGGATCTTTTGGGAGTTGGCGGAACATGGCTTCGCTGATGAAGCTCTTACCGTTGTTCACACACACTCGAGCGAGAACAGAGTCCTTCCCATCATTTAACTGGACAGGGATGAACAACTGCTCTCCAATTTGCTGAATCTCAGCCAGGCTCTGAGCTGATTTCACATCTTTCTGGACTATAGGAGTGGGAGTTTCTGATTGTGGATTAGTAAAGAATTTCAGAGTGTTTCCTTCCAGCGTGGAGTACCACTTTAGACTGGAAGGAAGGTTGATTTTCAGAAATAGAGAGGACCCCCCATCACCAGTCTGTTGTCCTACTGCTCTTACTGTCACATCTGGAATCTGGTTGTTCTGGAAGTGAAATTCTACTTGGTCAGATTTTTGTTCAACCATGTGGCAGGTGCCGTTTAAACTAACATGGTTGACACTCTGTTTTAATTTTATTGGTCGGCTAGTCTGGGTCCAGAGGACCTTGTTTACGCAATCTATTAGGGGTGACAACCTTCTCAGGAGGTCATTCCCTAGTAAACAAGGGGTGCCCTCTGGAGTCACAACTATGACCGGGTGTTTCAACTTGTGTCGCCCAATTTTAATGTCCAAATCTGCCGTCCCCTCGACGGGAATTTCCTTCCCGTCAAAGTTCTGGAGTTGCCCAGGAAGAGAGGTGAGAGGAATTTGGTAATTCCCTCCCCTTCCTGCATTTAGTTCGTCAAAGGCCCTTCTGGAGAGAAGGGTAGCTTGAGATCCAGTGTCCACCAGTGCCAAAATTGTATCCTGCCCCTGTACTTGTACCGGGGCATAATATCTTCCCTCCTTCTCCTCAAGGGGGCACAGATAATGTACATTTTTGGACAACTGGTGGGCTAATTTTCTGGTTTTGGACATCGCTAGCGAAGAGATTTGGGCAGAATTCTGTGGAGAGCCTTGGGAATCTGAAAGAAAAATTTGGCAACTGGAGATCAGAGCCATTGTGGGTTCCCCTGGCTCCGGTTCCGGGCCGCCCCCCCCTTTTTGGAGGCAGTCACCAGGATGGGTCTGAAACAGGGGATTTTCTTGCTGTTGGTTCTGGGATGAGATGGTGGGCGGCGGTAGCTCAGTCTCCACATCTCCCCAGTCTGGATTTGCATCCCTAGGGACCCATTTTTCTTTGGGAGGAGTTCCCCCCTCTCTGAAGGAGAAGATCCTTTTCCCAGGATCCTCTGAGGATCCCTCTCCCTCAAATTGGAATATCTGTACCTCCTCCTCAAACTGAGTCTGTTTGGGTCTTTTGTTTCTCCTACCCCCCCTCTGCTCCTTAGGAGGCAGACTTTCAGGGGCAAGAGATTTTGTTTCCGGTTCCTGGGTTTCCAGGGGCTGTTTACAAGTGAGGAAGGAAGCTTCCTCCAAGGCTTTACACCCCCCTTCCCCTTGTGCCTCCTCCCTGGGAACCGGTGAGTTATCGGGGTGCTGCCCCCGTCATTGTTCTGGAGCACCAGGTCCAGAGTTGGGTGCGTTCTGCGCCGGCATGCCGATCTGAGGGTTCTGCTGAGCCCTCAGTATGTGACCCAGATCCCGCGCCATGTTTTGAAACTGGCGCTCTAACTGGGAAACCCGCTCAGGCTGATACGGGGCCCTGTTTTCTCCCCTGGGCTGATCCCGGGAAGGGTAGCTATCCCTTCTTTGGTAGTACCCCTGGTTGGGAAGATTTGGGTACCCCTCCACCCTTGGCCTCCCCTCTCCCGGATTAGGTTGTCTGGGCTCAGGGAATTGGGGAAAGAAGGGTGGAGGATTTTAGGGCTGGAAATTGGGTGGATACCTGGGGAAAAAGTCCTGCCCAGGGTTTGGAGAATTTCTGCCCTCCTGTGGGAAGTTGGGAGGGAAGTTCCCTGGGTTAGGTGCTTGGCTGGATCCCCCCCCTTGGGCTGGAGGAGTCCACACATAACCCAGGATGGGTCTGTTTCCCTTGTAACGGGGGCTTACATAATCAGGAGAGCGAGGGACCCCATTTGTGGGGCTGCCTCCCTGGCTCCCTGTCTGTGACAGGCCCGAGGACCTTCTGGGCCTAGCATTATTAGGTGCAGGTAGGTTTTTAGGCCCCCCCATCTCCAAATCCAAAATGGGGGTGACCTTTACCTCTGCCACCTTGGCAGCAGCAGGGGTGCTGTTGGCTTTGGGGTTTTTCTGGGCATTACTTTTGCTATCTACCGGTTTCTGCACCTCATAGATCCGGGTAGCCTGTTCAATGACCCAGTCTAAAGATCTTTTCTCATGAAAATCCCTCACGAGCTGGGTCATTATGTATTTGGGCAAGGCATCAAAAAATGTATTAATGAATTCTCTACTGTCTGTGCGCACCCTTCTGGTGGTCTGCGCAAAAGCACGTTTCAGTTCTTGCACAAATTCTTGTGGGGCCTGATCCTCCCCACATTGAAAATTGTAGGCTGCCTTGCGAGCCTCTTGAGGATTTCTATGAATGGAAAAATGTTTCAACATGGCCGCCTTATAGGTGGACCATCTTAAATGATTTTGGTCCTCCAGCCCCACAAAGAAACTGGAGTATTCCGGGGAGAAGGTCCACTTTACATATTGAATACAGCTTTGGCTGTCCTTCAAATGGAAAGTCTCCATCATTTGCTCAAACAACTCTAAGTGCTCCCAAACAGAATACTTAGCGTTCTTATGGTAAGGCGTGATGACGCTCCTGATCGCCTTAATCTGCTTTAAGGGGTCCTTAAGCAAGGCCCTTTTTGCCTTATTGGCCTTTTTGGTTCGGGTAACCCTTGTCCATTCATCCTCTGACTCAGAGGCACTGCTCCCAGAGGTTCCTGTCTGTTCTTCCAGGTTTTCCCGGATTCTGCGAGCCTGGGAATGGCTGGCAGAATGTGGGGACCTGGTCTCCTGTTTCCTGTGGTGCTCAGAGGAGTCCTCAGATCCCTCCTTGCTGCCAGGATTTGCTGGGTACCCCCCCCACTGACCTAACTGGACAGAGGTTTTCAGGATGCCCTTAAGGGGCCTACTCTCCTGGGGTTCCCCATTAAATTGCACAGTGCTGGGGTGCCCATACCCGGATGCCCGCCCCTCCATACCTGGGTGGTACTGGCCTATGAGCCCCATACTTTTGTCTGGATAGTAGTCTGCCATCCCTGTGGCCCGGTGCTCATGTGCGCCAGGGAATATGGGGGTGGCAGAGTCCAGTGACTGAGAGGTATGAGGGCCTCTGGTACTAGGGCTCCTGAGGTTATGCTCCGGAGCTTCCCTTTCCCAGCGAACCTCATCTCTATCCGCCCCTGCTCCCTGTTGCAATGCAAGAGCCTGCATTTGTGCCTTCAGTTCCTCCGTTAAGGCCTTACTAGACTCTATCAGTCTCTCCTGCATCGCTACCTGTTGCTGGAGCCTATCATTGTGCTGGCAGAGAGCCTCATTCTGTTGGTCCTGGAGCACTGGGCCAGTCTTTGCTGCAGGAGGGTTACCTCCTGAGCTGTGTCCCTATTGGCCTGCTCCTTTCTTGCTAGAGCATCCTCCACCCTCCTGGTGTGCTCTAACAAGTTCTGGTGTTCTTTTTGGAGGTCACCCAGTCCCTGGTGGGCCAGGTGATTTTCTTCCATTTTTCTTTTTAAATGGCAGTCTTCCTGGCCTAAGGCGTCTCTTTCCTGACTAAGAGCCTGCATTTGTGCCGCCAGGTCGTCCCTCTGCCTTTGAAAGGCACCAGCTTTCTGGCGTTCTTCATCAAACTCTGCCTGGGTATCCAGGTCTTTCGAAATCAGCTTGTTGCTCTCTACCTTCACTCTATCTAGATGACTTTGCAGGGTGGCTACCTGCTCCGTGCATGCCCTGTTAAAGTCTAATTGTTGCTCCAGCTTTTTCTGGCTCCTCAGTAAGGAGTTCAAACTGTCTCGGTGCTCCTTCTGCAGGGCCAGAAATCTAGTATCCTGGTCAGCCTTTTCCTGTTGCAGTATATCCATATCCTTCTTTATTTTAATGATGTGCTGTCTACTCTCATTTTCTGACTCCTGGCTCCTCTGCAGCCTCTGCTCAGAAGAGTCCAGATCAGATTGGGCCTTCTGTAATGCCAGCAGTTGCCTACTCGCCAAATCTTGGCCTTCAGCACATCTGTCCTGCATGGCTCCCATATGTAAATATAAATATGCTGCTACCCTGGCAATCTTGTTGTGCTCATCCTTGGCCTTAGAGGACATATATAGTTCACTCAGGGCCACATGTAAGGGACCCTGATTGATCTCTATATATATCTGACCCTGTTTCAGTGACCTGTTGTGTGATTGCCTGCAACCACGCCTCCTGGCCCTGTTCGGTCCATTCACCTCTCACAAATAGCTTATGTAAGAGGTGCTCTCTGGCTATTTTCATGTCTACTAAGATCGTCATTCTAGAGATTGGTCTCTGTCCTGACTTACAGAAGTTTGTATTTTATTTTTGCAAAACAGACCTTTTTCTTAGAGCGTTCCTTTGCGAAGTGCTTTACAGTGTAACACAGCGTGTGCTCCGACCGGATATGTGTATCTGGTCAGCTGGCACGCTGTATTAATCTGCACAAGTGATAGATCTAATCCAAACGTCCGGCACGAGCCCCCAATTTGTAAGAGGATTCAATTCAGCACTACAGCCAAGTCAACGCCTAGTCTAGAATACTGAATGAAAACCCTTATTGATATATCTTTATGTCCAGTTCATGCGTTCTGGATGACTACCCCTATATAACACCCCTCTCTTGGAATCCTCCTGACCCCACTGAGCCAAGAAGTAGTTCTGTTTTGCAAGTTAAAAGGTTTAATTGATAGTTTCAACAATAGGTATATATATCACACTTTAGAATAAATTAATAATTGAATAGCACACTTAATCTGATATGATAAAGATTAACAACGGAGAATCTGGCACAAGCACACTTCTTGATAATCACTAAGGAGTTGACATGAAATGGATAAGATAGCAACAATACTTTTATGGTTTCCAATGGATGCAATGTGGAATGAAATGCAGTACAGAAAATAACTTGATAGGATTTCAGCAAAAGACAATGTAATCACTTTCTTGGACAATTCACCCCCCCTTTTATGCAATGCAAGGAAATGGAAGGAAGGCACACAATTCTCAGAAATGCAATTCAAATGTAATTCAGTTCACCCAGCAACTTAGACTACAGACGTTGAAAACACAGGCCCAAATGCGTTTAAATGTGCTGGCAATGTAGAAAAAAATATGCTAAAATGCTTTTAATTCCCTCTAAGAGGTTCAGGGTGAGTGAAATCAAGTTAATATTAGTCCAGGCTCACTTTAGCAAGGATCTAGGAGTAATTGGTAGGTTAAACAAATTTTTGGCAAATGAAAGCAAGAAGCTTCTGTTTTCACACGTGGAGAAATTTGCAAATCGCGGCAAAATTTGCGAGTGCGTCTTTCACGATTACGGCAAAACTATAGAGAATCGGAATGCCGTTCTAGGTTCGTTGAAAAGCGGAGATTCTAAGCTTTCAAAGGAAAGGCAAGTCTCTAGCACAAACGGTCACAGAGATATGAGCGATTGAATAAAGGTCGTTTTTCAGATTTGAAATTTTAAAGTTCAAAAAGACAAGTGCAGCTTGCAACTAGAAAATGACAGGTGACAGCCTTACAAATGACAGTTGACAGTTAGGAGGCAGTTCTACTTAGATTAAAATAGATTGAATTATATTATTTTAACTAAGAGATTGGTTCTGCACAGTCTTGCTAGGTACTCACACTATATTCTTGAATGAAACGGGCCTCGCCATGGATCTGGTCAGGTTTTAGACTGGACTCTGGTCTCTGCACTTCACAGTGATCTGGGTCAGCTCTCTCTGGTTCTGCTAACAGGTCAGCTCTACTCTGCTGGTCTGGTCTGGGTCTCTGAAGGTTGATGGAGGTAAAGTATGGATTTTCCCGGCAGAGCTTCCAGCTGCAAATGGATTTGAAGGTCCCTATCTGTCCTGTCTCTCTGCTTTTATGTGTTTTGAAATGGGTGTGTGTGCAGCATCACTAGGCTCTACCCCTCTCCACTTATCATTGGCCAAGCTTTCATTTCTCCCCTGATTGGGGGAGCTAAGTTATGTCAGAGTGATGTCATTTTACAGCCTGCAGAGAGTCCACTCCTCCTGTCAACTTGCACACAAATCTAGATTTGAACCAAATACATATTTCATAGCTACACAGTGGTTTGAAATTACATGCACCCATCACATATCACAGGAGGTATCCCCTGTTCCAACTCTGCTCTTCCTGAGAGCTTGCATTCAGAAATGGCAATATTTTGCACTTTTTAACTGGTTTGCAATACCGGACATTAACCCAAATTTACACACATGTGCGCAAGGAGTATGGACATTAGTTGATGAAGTGTCAGATTTTTTACATGCACACATTTTGAGTAATATCCTCTTTTCCGCTAAAACCCCCCTGAACATGCCACCGGTTCTAAAAACCTCTTAAAATGTGGGCAGAAAAATCACAAGAATTATGGTATCATTTATAAAATTTTCACATGTCCGCTCTATGAGTTATTCATCTTTTTAGAGTTATGTTCTGGCCCCAAAGGGGTGTGGTTTTCCCCCAGCACAAGGTTGAATTTCTGGTTTTTCCAGTTCTGCCAAGCCAGCTTGCTCTCACAGGCAGTGCTCCTCCCCTTTGCTTCAGGAGGAAGCTACTTTTACAGCCCCCGTAATAAAACCTTTGCCTGAGTCAGGACAGGGCTTTGTTCAGAGCTCCTGTATTCTGTGGGGGCTCCCCTTAATTCAATTATCAGAGAGATGGCATATCCTTAGTGTGGCCAGCAAAAGGCAGATAGGCCTGGGAACACAGCTGTGACTCAAGTTTCACTCCTGATGGGGGGTAGTTGCCAGGCAAAATTGGAATCTCTTTAAGCCAGTTTTTAGATAAAATGTCACTTCTGTTCCCCAGTTTTCTGCATTCAAATAAAACTAAACATTTTTACATATGCATCTAGAATGCTGATTCTAAGTTTAAAACTATGACATTTAAACTATTGCAACCTATGTGACACTCAAAGTAGGTCACTCATTTCTTTTAAACATTTAGATTTGTAGTGTCTTTCAGTCCAAAATTACTTAAACTGCTGAAATCCACAGCTCAGCCAGTCTTGTTATAAACCTTCAAGTCACTTCAGAATATAACTTTACATTGGATCCACCTCTTAAAATGTCTTTCTTTGGCATGTTTTGGGTTCATTTATTCAGTTTTCTACAAAATCTGGTGGTTTTAAAACGCCGGCTTTTGGATAGTGGTGAGTACTGGTACTGCACCCCTTTTTGGGATTTAAGAAAATGAATTCCCAACAGTTATGGGTTTGCTTTTGGCAATCAGCATTGCCACTCCCAATGGTTTCAGACTACTGTGTGGGTAGTCCAATGGTGGTTTTAGGCAGTGTCCTTCTGTGCCCATAACATTGGCAAAAATGAGTGGCAGCCTATTCTTCATGCATTTCCCTGTGCATTTTCTGGGAAGCTCTGGCCATCATGATGTTTTCCATGTCAATACTGCACAGTTTTGAGGTAGGGCTCGGATGCATGGGTAAATACATCCCACAGCTCAATGTGTTACACATAGAGTACATCATAATAGAAATAAATTGTACTCCATTAAAGCGGACCAACTAAAGGGTCCACAACTCATGCAAACGTGCAAGGCACTGAAGACCCAAGGTGAGTGAAGGGGATCACTCAAGGAGGGAAAACAGTGATGAGATCTTAACGCTGGACAGGGCTGAACTGGCGGTTGATACGCAAGTCGAAAGGTTTCAACACAAACCGCAACTTGGTACAGGCCAAGACTTCTACTCACAGCTTCACAGGCATCACTAGTGACAACTCCATCGCAGCACAGACCAAGAGAACCCAAACCCAGAGAGCACGAATCGGGTGATGATAAATTCCCGAAAGAAAAGAGAGAGGGAAGGAGGTACGTCACATGTTCTGGTCCAGAACGGAGATCAAGGGGACACGTGAGATACCTCGTAGAACAATTACCATCAGATACCGAGGTCAGCTCATCAGATGGTGAACAGAGGAAAAAGGGCTACGTATATGCTTTGGGCAACTCCAAGGCAATAGAACACAGCCCAAAACTGCTGATGGAACTGAACAAACGGCCAACAGAGTTCCTAATAGACATTGCTGCCACAGTGAACCTGATAAGTGAGCAGACCTACAAGGAACTGCAGCGCCCTCCCAAGCTCAGGCCGTCCACATTGGACAGTTCGAGGGCACCTGTCACTATAAATCACAAAAGAGGAGATTACTTACACACGTATTGGCCACAGAAAGTGAGAGGGGGTGCAAAATTAGCTTCCAGACAGCCGTCGACATGGGCCTATTACATGTGCTGTACAAGTTGATGTTGCACAGGTACATTGACCCGGTGCACATGATCAAGGAACTTCATCCAACCCTATTCAAAGGGATAGGCAAGTTGCACAATAAACAGATCAAATTGCACATAGATGAAGACATTCCACCAGTAGTGCAGCACTACAGGGGAATACCAGTAAATATTCACCAGAAGGTGGAAGAAGAAGTACACAAGTTATTAGAACAGGATATAATTGAACCCGCCACGGGACCCACTACATGGGTGTCCCCCATCGTCCCCATCCCGAAGGAAGGGTTGGACACGATCAGACTGTGCGTAGACATGCGAAGGCCCAACCAAGCCACCAGGAGAGAGAGACACATTGCCTCATGTATCACTGATATGATACACCTGCTCAACGGTGCCAATGTGTTTTCAAAGCTGGACTTGCAAAAGGGCTAACACCAGTTAGTACTAAGCCCAGAAAGCCGGAACATCACAACTTTTGTCACCCACGTGGGGCTTTATAGGTATAAAAGACTACGTTTTAGCGTATTCTCTGCCGCTGAAATCTTTCAGGTAGAGATTCATAATGTTATCAAGCAGATACTTAACTGTATAAACTACAGTGATGACATTTTGGTATTAGGGATCGATGTAAGTAAACACGACGAGACTCTGTCCAGAGTGTGCATGGCCTTGGAGACAGCCAATCTCACACCCAACCCCAAACAATTTGAATTTTGGAAGGGTATATTGAAGTTCTTTGGGCACATCTTTTCGGAGAACGGCATGAAACCGCACCCGGAGAAGTTCACAGCGCTAAATGAGACACTGCCACAACAAACATTTCTGAGCTATGGTGATTTCTGGGCCTTACCACTTATTGTACACAGTACAACAAGGACTTTGCCACAGTCAGTGAACCCCTGAGAGCCCTGACCAAACAAAATGTTGTATTCAACTGGCCCGAAGATTGTCAATGTGCCTTCACTGCAATACACACCAGAGTGGCTTGCGCGGAGAACATGTCATATTTTGATGCCAACCGCAAGTCAGAACTTACAGTGGATGCAGCCCCATCGTGCTGGGGGTGATTCTAGTCCAAATAGACCCAGACGACCCCAGTCGCACCCACATCGTTGATTACACCAGTCGAATCCTCTCAGCCATGGAACAGGCACAATCTCAAGCTGAGAAGGAAAGTTTAGCAGTGGCGTGGGCGTGTGAACACTTTCATCTTTTTCTCTATAGCAAGCCCTTAAAAGTGGTGACAGGCCATCAAGCCTTATTGTTCCCGTTCGGCAATCCCCAAGCCAAGATGCCGCCCCGAATTGTGAAGTGGGGTCTAAGGTTGCAGGACTAGTCATTCGAAATAGTATAAAAGGAAGAGAACGCGGCTCTCTTCTCATTCCATCATTCTAGAAGTAGGAGCACCCCAGAACCCTCAGTGGTGGATGGGTACCTTTCGCTATCTCATCCAACAAGCGATCCCACATGATATAAACCCTGTTCACCTGGCGCAAGAGGTCGAGGCAGACATTGCCTGCCAGATAGTGTGTGAGCGACTCTGATCTGGACAGTTGAGAAGAGCTAAAGAGTGGGGTCGCCTTGAGCCGGAGGACATTAGGAAGGAGGTAGAGAGTCTGCTACAAGTAACTAGCCCTATCAGAGGACAACATCCTATTAAAATGGCACGAGATGGTGATCCCGGCATCGCTGAAAAGGAAATTAGTGGAACTAGCCCATGAAGGGCACAAAGGAATCATTTCCACAAAACGTATGGTAAGACAAAAAGTGGGATTCCCACTCCTGGACTCCCTCGTGGAGGAAATTCTGGGAGAGTGTCCAACATGCTGCCTCATCACGCCCAATCATCATCCCCAGCCATATCACACGTCCGAATTCCCGCAAAGGGTGTGGGAAGCAGTAGCTGCCGACTGCTTTGGGCCCATCGAAGGGCGGAAATATGTCATAGCCGTCATGGATGAATACTCCCGATACCTGATAGCCCAGCTGGTGTCCTCAACAGTGACTCATCATGTCATACCTGTAATGGACCGTATTTTCACGGCGTACGACATTCCCCAAAAGCTAAAGACAGACAACGGACCTCTGTTCACTGGCCTGGATTTTGCCCGCTTCAGCGAGTACATGGGCTTCCATCACCGAAAGATCACACCACTTTGTCCGCAGGCCAATGGCATGATCCAACGATTCATGCCAACCTAAAACGGGCACCACAAGTGGCCCGGCTCACAGGTCAACCTTATGAGCAAGTTCTACATCAATTGCTAAGAGATTACAGGAGCACCCCACACAGCTCCACCGGGAAGAGTCCGGCTGAGGTCATGTTTGGCCAGAATGTGCGTGCCCATCTTCCACAAATGGGACATCAAGAAGGGGACCACCCTGCTGACGCAGAGCTGAGAACACGAGACAGATGGCCACACAATGAATGAAGGAGTATGCGGAATTGCAATGTAATGCCAAAGAGGCCACGCTGGAGATAGGAGAGCTGGTGACCATCAAACAGCTTCGGACGCACAAGATCACCTCGGCCTTCAAGGATGAGACCCTAATCATCATGAACAGGAAGGGCTCGATGATCACGACTCAAGGAGATCATGGACACACCACTCGAAACTCCTTGCACTTTAAAAGACTTCCATTAACCAGCCCTCAGAGAACGAGTCGACAAGAGGAGTGGATGGATGAGTATTTGTCCTATTTATCTAATCAGGGAGATTGGGAGGAAGCTGCTGCATCGAGTGCTGAAGACAGAGGACGATCCGAGGAAAGGTGTTCCCCACCGACCGTAAACACCAGACCTCAGAGAGCGAGGAATAGACCGCTGAAGAAATGGGTTGACCAGTCCTCCTTCCAGTTCATATTAAAGCCCTAAGGGGCACCTGTTTAATTCTGGGGGGAGGGGATCATGTTGACATTCAGATTCTGGGGCATGGGGACGGAATGGGAGGTGGGGAGGGAAGTGACGGGGAGCGGGGCAGAGGCAGGGCAGTAAGTTCGAGATTCTTAGAGAATAAAGACGTTATTAAGAACACGGCGGCCCCGTATTTATTTGCATGGTGCAGCGTAGCGCGAGCCCCTAGAAGGTCATCGTTCAGGCAAGGGATCAACCCGTTCAAGGATATTACAACAACTATATATATATCACTCTCTTTTGTTGGCCGAGCATTTAAAGTCGAAACTATTCATAACAGATGGTTTATTTAGGTCACCGTTCTTTTGGAAAAGACGTTCTTAACTTTTCCGTGGTAAGAACTGCAAAAGGGCTGTTTAATTCTGAAAGCACAAAGCACCAGACAGCTTCCCAAATCTAGATAATGAAAATGTTGCGCACGCACACACAGACGTTTTAAACTATCTCCCTTATTTTCATGTGTTCATATTTGACACACCACTAAGCAGTATTTCCTATCATAGAACGCCTGGCACAGAGGTGAGCAACAAGAGAATGATATGGGGCTTCTATTTGTGTGAGAGTGCGCGTGGATGTTAGAGGCACATGTGTGGTCATGAGTGAGGTGTATGTGTGCGGGAGGATGCAACACATGTGTGCTTGCAGGTTTCAAGGTGGTAGGCTGGCGTTAGGAGTACAGTCGTGGGAGTGTTCAGTAGTGCCATCCAGTTCTAAAGTAAAGAACCCAGATGCCTCTGGGTTGGGTGTGCTATACAAATGGCAAAATAAATAAATAAATATTTCTTGAACTTAGCCCCCATTTCATTTTAGCAGCATCAGCCCACACTTCTCTTAGCACGATGAACAAACGTGTGCCTCACATAACCTGTATGAATTTGCGCCACCCAGCCAAACTTCCCACTGCCTTCCTCCGTCAGCCCATCTCAATGTGCAAACAAACGACACAGAGGCCCTCATTAGGACCCTGGCGTTAAGGGGTTAACGGTGCCGTAAAAGTTGTCAGCGCCGTTAAACCCTTAACGCCTGATTACGAGGTCCCTTTGCGGGATCCAACCTTAACGGCTGGTCTAGAGCAGCCGTTAAAGTAGGGGCCCGCAAATGGACTCTTGAGGTAAGTACGGTACCGCAATTTGCGGTACCGTACTTACCGCCTTCCCCATTCCCATTATGCCCTATGGGGCAAAAATGGGGAAGGGCCATGGTGGCATGGGGAATTACCGCCCCGCCAACCTTGGAATGGGGTGGTAATTCCCCATTCCGCCATGGCGGACTCTGGCATCGACCATGGTGCTAATAGCACCATGGTCCTCCGCCGGAGTCCTAATGAGGGCCAGAGACTTTATAAGTGTGTGAGCAGAAGGCTGCTGCTGCTGCTGCTTTATTTCCACAGGAGTTATCTTGCAGGTGTTCCATCATGACAACAGTCACAGGAATATTTGTATTTTTTATTTATATGCCATAGCCAATACCTTGACTTTTCATATATCATCAAAACAATTTTTTTTTTTTTAAATCAACAAAGCAAATTAATCTAAAAGAGAAATAAACTCAGGCATCATCATTATACACCTCCAGCAATTTCTAAACTTACACAAGGTCAAGTGGCAATAAGAGTTCATGCCCCGAGGACAGTCGGTACCAAAAACCCATCGTCTGTAGCCACCACTGGGTGCTTACAAACCGATAAAATGCAAAGTCCAAAGTACCTCTCAACCCTTCACATTCAATCCAAATATGAAACAGAGATTGGCGAATTTCATGTTTACACACAAGACACTAGTCCTTAATTGGTCTCACCCTAGATCTACAAGCCAATATTTCACCAGTTGGGAGACCATTTAGCCACCCTTACGAGGACTCCCTCAAAATGTCTGGGAATGTGGGTTTATCCAACACAGAAAGACTATTATGGAGCTTTGACAATTGCATTCCGTTAATTGTTCTGATCCTATCACTTTTGTATAGCAGCCCTTTATTTCAACTGGATCTTGGATCAGAACTTGAATACTCGCCAAGATAGCATTCACTTTTTTTGTCAGGCTCCTCATAAAATGGTTAGATTGTCTCTCCTCTTCCTCAAGGATATCCATGTAAAGAGAGTTATTCTTAGGCATCTATATAACCTGTACAGTTGTAATAGTCTCCACTCCATACTTGCCCTGAGAGAATTAAGACCAAGCTCATAACGGAGCAAGACCATTGGCAAAGACAAGGGCATCCCTAGGACCTTTTTTTCAAAGTCTTGCCTGTAAACAATCCCAGTCAGGATTCAACGCTGAACTGGCATCCTAGCTGAACCTTGAAAGGAATGATACTTATTCATCTGTGGATCCCATGGGGGCGTGTGGGGTCACAAGAACAGTCACCAGGGAGTCGGTGACCTTTCTGAAATCTCTGGATTTGGTGTGTGTGTATTACTTCTTCAGCTTTTACCAAATTCTAACTTTTCTTACTCAGTGGTGGGGCCTGGTTGTTATGATATGATATGATAGGTTATTTATAACGTGCTTAATACCCAGAGATTTGTAACCTGTGGTGCTCCATGTCGTCTTGCTTCCAAGGCGAGCATGTTGCCCCCGAGCTATCCTCCCCCACTGCCCTCTTCTCTCTTTTTCAGTGGGATCTCATGCTTCTCACTTTCCACATATTCTTCTTTCCAGTGGCGGCTGGTGAATTCACCTCACTGAGGAGGCCCAACAAGGCCGAAACACGTGTCTCGGGTTTCTGAGGACCCATTTCTTCAGAGGAGGTTTGCCTGGCATTTCGGTGCGGGACTGCACTTGTGGGTGGGACAAATACTTATAAGTAAATGGATATTTCTTCTGTGTGAAGGGTGCAGTGAGCTAACAAGTGGTTGTAAACCCTCCTGGGTGGAAGAAATGTCATAGGGCAGGGTATTTGACCCATGCTTATTCGCAGGAGAGAGGCTCCAACACTATTTTGTAAATGTGTAACCCAGGGTAATCCAGACGTGGACATCTTGCTCACTGTGTCTTAAAGAGGCTCAGCTTCACCTCACTGATGAGGCCCAACTAGGCTGAAACATGTGTCTGGAGTTTCTAATGCCACTCGTGTTCAGAGGAGATTTGTCTAGCATTTCGGTGCTGCACTGCCTTTGTAACTGGGACAAATTCTGATATGTAAATGGATATTTCTCCTCTGTAAAGTGTACAGTGAGCTGAAAAGTGGTTGTAGACCCTCCTGAGTGGAGGAAATTCCATAGGACAGGGTATTTGACCCATGTCCATCCTCAGTAGAGGGGCTCCCAGACCCTTGCTTAATTTATTATGTCAGTACACTGGCCTACGTTCAATGTAGGACAACAACCAGAGCCGTCAACTGATCCTCCTCTCGCGCGTGTGGCGGGCAACAAAACAGCAAACCGCTGAGGCTGCAGAAAACCCACAAACAGGGCAGGCTGAGAAAAACATTAATCACTTACTAAAGTGGTGACTTTTTTACATGCAAAGCGAGCCTTTCATCTCCGTACAATGGCCCTCATTACGACCCTGGCGGAAATCGCGGTGCAAAATGCACCATGGAGCACGGCGGAAAGCTGCCGATAGCGCCATGGGGGTTGGCGGATTTTCCGCCCCATTCCGACCTTGGCGGGGCGGTAAATCCCCATCCCCCATTTTACCCTTCCCCATTCCCATTTTTGCCCCATAGGAGATAATGGGAGTGGGGAAGGCGTTAATTACGCCACCGTAAAATACGGTGGCGTAATTAACGACAAGGTCCCGTAGCGCCATGGATTTCTCCGCCCGGAAAAACCAGGCGGAAAACGCTCCATGGCGCTACGGAAACTCGTAGTAGGGCGGACGTGTCCGCCGCGAATAACGCTGGCGTAAACCCACTGCGCCAGGGTCGTAATGAGGCCCAATGGCTTTACCGAGTTCTGCTTCTGCCAGTGACAGAGCTTTGACCTCCTGTGATCTCCTAAAGTTGGCAGATGTCACAGCCCAGAAGTGTATAGTGTTCTTGTCACAGCTCCAACAGAAAAAATATTTAGGGGCTATGGAATCATGCACACAAGTTATTGGTGGGACTGGCTTGGAAGAAATGCTAAATTCTGAAAGTAAGCATTGCACTGATATACAAGTGTTTACAATGGGGTCATTCTAAGTTCAGATAATTGTGTTTTCCCCATCACTACACATATTTATTACTGATGTTTCAATATGTCAAGAAAGTCACTGCTAGTAAACATACATTCCCAGAACATTTTGGCCAAGATCACAAGGCATTCCAGTGAAATTCCATCACTTCTAATGACCTAATTACCTATTAAATGGTAACTCAAAGGTACAATGCAGTGCACACTTTAGCTGAGTGATGCAAATAATAGAACATGCTTGTCTTTCATACTAATCACAAATCATACCTTATATCTTATTGTTAGCTCTATTGGGGCAAATACACTTATTAATGCTATTAAACGCTATTTCAAAAATGTAAATAAAGGGAGCTGTGCTTGTTCATAATTCTAACAGAATTCTCCTCAATGTCGTGGGTTCACAGTGTGTTTTGTCCTTTTAGTGATGTGGGTAGAGATCTACGAATTCTGCAAATGTGTGGAGTATGAGCCATGGGAGTGTGAGCAATGCATATGTGACCCTGGAGCCCACTGCAAAAAGTATGCATCTATGGGTGATAACACTTTCTGTGTTTGAATTATCCTTGATGCACAGTAACTCTCTGTGTATCAAGTGTAAAGCTAAGACCAGGGCTATTGCATTGAAAGACTGGCATGCATTCACTGTAGGCAGGGAAGGCCTCTGCTTTGGCAGCGCCCCGCCAAAACAAAATTTGGTGTCCTCTGCGTCAGTATGAGAGCTGGGGTCTTTTTCACTTAAATAGGATGGTGCCAGCCTCTGCCTTGGGAGGGCTTAAGCCTCCCACATTAAGGGGGCTGCAGCAAGAAGGCAGCACTCTGCCTTGATGTCTGAGTGCTAAACCCTGGGCTCTGATGGGAATGGGGAGCTACCAAAATCCTGTCAGCTTTCTCACTTTCAGCAGCAAACATACAGTGGCAGAGGACAAAAGCTTGGCGATATCAATACCCTTTCCCTATAATGACAAGCTTTCAAAGCTGTCATTCAGCCACCCTTCCAACAAAAAAAAATTGAAACTTGCTTCACAACCCCAGCTCAGGGAGACACCCTATCTACAAAAAAAAGCATTTCCTGTCCTGAGGACCAGGGCTGACCCAGGAAACTCCCAGCTCTGCTTCAGAAAACATGTCATGAGACTCAATGCAGGAACAGCCAGCCTCACATCCTATTCAAAGGATGTCCAAATTGGTATGCATGTCTTGCAAGTTACAGACATTGTTTGCGTTACAGTGAATATTGTGACTAGTGAAAAGTCCAACTTCCATAACTCACTCAAAAGGAGTTCTTGCTGAATCACTATCACAGACATGTTCAAAATGTAAAATTGTGGGCAATTTTAAATTTGATACATGCATTTTGCATAAACGCAAAGAGCATTTGGGAACATAAACAAGTCTTATGTTCCCAAAATGCTCCTTGCTTTTAGGCAAAATGCCAGGTTTGGCCACGACCCTCGGCACACCCTCTTCCTCTCTCAAGGAGCCCAGAGTATTTTGTGGACAGTGGCACCCTATTTCAGTGAAAAGCTCCCCTCTCCAAGACAGGAGTGGGGAGTTTTTCACTTACGTAGGGTGCCGCCACCACGGCAGCTTGGAGAAGCCCCTGAAAGGCTCCCCCGAGATGGTGTAGTGCAGTGCCCTTTGCAAAAGAAAAAACTGCCCCCTCATGCTGCTGCAGCAGCGGCGCCCAAAGGAAGTGAAAAGCTCCTTCAGTCTGGGGGAGATTTTCACCTGCGTTGGGTAGGGTGATGGTGTATGAGATTGTTTATATGAAAAAAATCAGAGAGGTGAAGCTCCCCCTTCTTGCGGGAAAAAATGACATCCTAAGTAGTAGTAGCAACGAAGAATTGAAGTGGGATATCTCCCCATTGAATGGGAAAGACAGCCCTCTTATTAACTAAGTGACTGTTAAGTATACAAAGGACCTGGCATCCCTCGAAAGGAGTGGGATGCAGAGAGGGTTAAGTTCCCTCGCCACGAGAGAAGGAGGCAGAGGAAGGGTCTACTCCTTGTTGTGAATAATTATGTGTTATTATTGACTTTTGCAATTAGTTGTATATAGGCATGTGAGTGGAGTGTGTGTTGGGGTGGGACTGATTTAGCGGGGCAAAGGTGTATTGTTTCGTTGGTGTGTTGTGGGTTTGAGGTGAGACGCAGCGGGACCAGTGTTGTAATATATATATGTTTTATTGTTTAAATGGTGTAGTATTATACAAGGAGATGTTCTGAAAATGGTATTATTGGTTTATTGGTTGTTATACGTGATGTTTTACATTAACAAAAATTAACTAGCACCAGAAACAATACTGTTTTGTGTTTTGTGTGTTGAATTGTTGGAGTGTAATTTATAATTTCATGTCTTTTTTGTAAGGCAGAGCCTGTGGAACTGCCAAGCCAGAGACAGACACATATTCTTGGGAAAAAGGCAAATTGTTTACACTACTGCATTCCTTAGAGAGAGGGCCGGGAGAGCTAGAGTATTGGAGCATTGACCAAGATAGCTCAGGCAAAAGAGTACTGGTGGTTGAGATTTCCATATTCCTTGGAGTGTTATGTCATTCTGAGGTAAAATTAAAACAGTGATATCATGTTTTTGTAAAATAAGAATGTGGTTTAAACATGTATAATGCTTCATATTCCAATTATTTTTATAAGTGCCCTTGAATAACACATGAGCAATGGTTGCTTTTTGGCACGTTTTCTTTAAGATAAAGTCGATTCTGAGAAGAAATAGGAGTACCCCATTAGACACTCCAACAATAAAAGGAGAAAATCATGAAGTACCCCCGTGAGTGGGTTCGGGGAATGAAGGGTAAACTTTTTAAAGCACGGCCCGATGAGGGCACAAAAAATAAGAGCATTCTGTAGCATGTGTTTGCGCATTTAGCAACGACACATAAAGGGAAACAGCTAAAGCGTAGGCAAAGAATACTAGAATTATGGAAGATGTTTGAGGATGTAGAGAAAGCCCCCAATGATCAATTGCACGCACACCCTGTCATACCCACCGCCCAACCTCCTTATGGGTGCTTCCATTCACAGCCCACTGCAGGGACTCTAACCCTCGTTATGTGCCGCCACCTCCACCCCGGAGTCAGGGGAGGAATGCGAGATCCATTGGCTATGGCAGTAGAGAACAGAGCCAAATGAAAAGGTCAGAGACTGCATTTACCTACCACTATTCATGATGTGTGCCCACTGTACCTGTGTGTATTGTACAACACAGTGCCTTGGAGTTTTTTGTGTAGATCTTCTACGGTAATTGCAACAGCAGATCTTCCAATGGAGTGCCTAGGCTTCACCTGGCCAACCTTCAAACCCTTTCAGAGGTGCTATGGTGCCACACAGGTGCCTGTCACTTCCCATTAAGGATTGTACAAGGCTTCTAAGGACACCATCCATGGATGACTTCACAAGCACTGGAGAGATGGCCATGCTCTTCCTGACACCTGCCAAGTAGATAATACTCTCCTATAATGTATATACCATACATCCTATTCTGTTTTTCTATACATTTATAAGACATATCCAGAGCTTGTGTTGATCTCTCTAAGCCACAGGTGCACAACAAATGGGCCAAGTGCGGCCTGGCATGTTGTTTGATCCGGCCCGGCAGGGTTAAGACCTTTGCTAATGCAGGGCGGCCTGCAAGCAGCAACGTCTGCCCTTCATTAGGAAAGTTTTGGTTTCCCTTGCACACGCGCCTCAAAATGCACAATGGCGATCCCGCCTCAAGTGGCTGAATTAAGTCAGCAAAAAAAAAAAAAATTGTATATATTGTATAGCTTTTATTGTGTAATCGCCATTCATACTGTTATGCTAAATATGTAACCTGTCAAACAAGCTTTGCATTTTCTGTAACTGCTTGCCCCTGTTACCCCTGGGTCTGGTGCGCATTACACATGAATAAACTACACTAACGAAACTAAACTAAAAATTAAACTGTTTTCCAGAGAATGGATTAAAGCTGCCCAGATGTTTGCGGTAAGGTGATCTCCTGCCCCGCGATTCTGCGTGCGTTTGTTGTGTCTCGGCTGGGATGTGCAGTGATTCTTTCATCAGACTATTACGTTAGAAGAAAAATGCGCGCATTTTACATTGCTGTTGTTATGTTAATGTTATAGGTATTTCAACCGCGAAGTGGTCCCCAGGCGCTCTGGTGGATCTGAAAGTGGAGGGATGGGGGGGGGTTAGTAGATTCCTGTTGGCAGCTTCACTTGGGTTTTCACCGTGAGCTGAGCTTGAGTGCTGTTATCGAATCGGTGAGAGTTCCCATGTGCTGTTGATACGGGTTATGTGTTGTTTGTTGTTGCGGTGTGGTGAAGTATGTGTGGCTCGCTGTATGGAGGAGGGGTTGTATGGGTTTTTGTGTGAGAAGTGTATGGGAAAAGTTGAGGGTTTCTAGTTGGCGTTTATATTTATTTCTCATAGTTTTTTTTTTCTTCTTTCCTTACCTCTTAGTCTTTGTGTTTCTTTGTTCAACATCTATGGTTATTCTGTGAGTTAGGTATTGTAGTTTGTCCATCTACTTGGCAGGTATGATGGGATGGTAGTTTTCCTCTGTGCTCCTTTAGTGGTTTGTGTACCTGGTTGAAGCAGATGTGTTCCCCCACCATAGTGTTGGCGATGTATAGTTTACAGGATTCAGCTCCCTTCCTGCCAATTTCCTTGTTGGTGGTTGAAGCAGGTGTGTTCCCCCACTCTGGTGTTGGCGATGTGTAGTTTACAGGATTTAGTTCCCTTCCTGCCCATTTCCGTGTTGGTGGTTGAAACAGGTGTGTTCCCCCACCCTGGTGTTGGCAATGTATAGTTTACAGGATTCAGCTCCCTTCCTGCCCATTTGAAGCAGGTGTGTTCCCCCACCCTGGTGTTTTCAATGTATAGTTTACATGATTCAGCTCCCTTCCTGCCCATTTGAAGCAGGTGTGTTCCCCCACCCTGGTGTTTTCAATGTATAGTTTACAGGATTCAGCTCCCTTCCTGCCCATTTCCGTGTTGGTGGTTGAAGCAGGTGTGTTGCCCCACCCTGGTGTTGGCAATGTATAGTTTACAGGATTCAGCTCCCTTCCTGCCCATTTCCGTGTTGGTGGTTGAAGCAGGTGTGTTCCCCCACCCTGGTGTTGGCAAAGTATAGTTTACAGGATTCAGCTCCCTTCCTGCCCATTTGAAGCAGGTGTGTTCCCCCACCCTGGTGTTGGCAATGTATAGTTTACAGGATTCAGCTCCCTTCCTGCCCATTTCCGTGTTGGTGGTCCTTACCTGCCTATGTTTCCTCTGTGGACTAGCGGTATGTGAATATGGCGTCCTCCCCCTGCCTCCTGGTCCCAGCTTGCCCATTCCCAAGTGAGATCCTAACCTACCTATGTTTCCTGTTGGGCTTAGTGGTGTGCGGAAAATGGTATTCTCCCCCGGCCCGCCCCCTGAAATCGTCATCCTCAAAGCAGCTTCGAGAAAAAAGTCTTATATTAAATCCGTTCAAGAGCATTTGGGAGCAGTAAGAAGGAACATATTATTATGCATTGTAAAGTGGGCTTCTGGTGTTGGCCAATGGGCTGCGGCAAACGACTGTGTCCATATTTTTGAAAAATAGTGCTTATGTTCAGCTCTTGTATAAATGGATTTAAATAAACAAGGTGTATATGCAGCAGAAAAGGATGCCTTCCCGGGGACGCTGGGGGGATACATACTTTTTAGGGTTAGTTACTGCCACAAGTCCCAAGTATCCCAGAAGGGCTTCTTCTCGGGGGGCCATTCAAGAGTGCACCCAGCAGCGAGGGCCGGGTCTAGGAGAAAGTATTTCTGGAATGAAGTGGGGGCTGGCTTGGTGGTAGAGGGGGAAACAGAAACAAGTGAAACGAAATGTGACCCATCATTTCAAGGTGTGGAGTTAGACACACCTAAGAGCGCTGCCTCCCAAACTCGGGTGAAGACAGGTGTTTAATGAATGTGTTGCTTCCATTAAAGTCTATGGCGGTGCACTACTATTCTGAAAATGATCAAGGAATGCCTATTCAAGCTGATGGAGACCTTTCTCTTGGGAATTGAATGTGAGACCCCCACCTATCAAAATCAGGGAGAGTTCAGAAATGCACAGCAAATAAAATGTGCGACCAATTCAAAAGGAATATGAGTGGGGCTCATGAGGATGCCGTTTTTTGGGGGGATCATGGAGAAGACCTTTTGTTTGGGGGGCATATTTCAATCTTAAAATCTTCCCCTGACATTGGTTGTTTGCAGTATGCTTTGCATAGGGTTTGCTGTGGGGCTCATGAGTATAGTGCTTGGTTGCAGGGTGGGAGTCATGGGGCATAGTTTTTGGTTGAGGGGTGGGGGTCACGGGGCGTAGTGTTTTCTTGGGAGTGTGGGGGCCATGTCATATAGTGTTTAGTTGCGGGGTGGGTGTCATGGGGGCATAGTGTTTGATTGTGGGGTGGGAGTCATGGGGCATAGGTGGGTCAGCAGGGGAGAGAGATATGTTCTAAAAGGGACTGGGCCTCATTACGAGGTGGGCGGTAAGGGGTTAACGGCACCAGTAAAGGTGCCGGAGCCGTTAACCCCATACCGCCCTATTACGAGGTCTGCTCGCGGGACCCGCTCTGCATGTCTGGTTTTACCAGACGTCCTTAGCGAGACCCGCGAGCGGCCCAGCGTGCCAACAATGGGCCGGTCATTAATGGGCCCGTTGTTAGCATGCTCCCCATTCCCATTGAGCCCTATGGGGGCTCAAATGGGAATGGGGATGGTCTGGGTCCCCTGAATGGGGAAATATCGGGCCCTCCAAGGTCGGAATGGCCCGGTATTTCTCCATTCAGGGACCACGGACCCGGAGCCGAGTTTGGAGGCAGTCATGCCCTTATTAAGGGCATAGCTACCTCCAAACTCGTAATGAGACCCACTGTCACTGTAAAATGTCTGCAAACAAATCCAACCATTCTATCCCTTTTTGAGGAATAGAAATGCAAGTGAGACAGCAGCAGGTCATAACTCTGCTGTAGGTACTTCAATCCTAACTAGCAGACATGCAAAAGAACAAGAAATTACTTTCTTGGATAAGAACATCAGGCAATTGAGGGTTGTCACATTTCTTCATACAATGCACTTTTATTTATTTTAAAAAATGAGTTTTTATTTGGTTATGTATGGAGCACGAACCCAGTGTCGGATAACAACAGAGCGCTTTACAGACTAATAGGGGGAAATACAGGATGCAGGGACTTAGTGACGAGGGAGACTGAGCGATGAAGCGTGGAGGGAGGGGGTCAATCCAAAAACGCAGGCAACAGTGGGCTAGCACCTGGTCAAGTAGGAGCAATCAGGAGAGTTAACATAGAAGTGGGTACAGTAATGGCGTATACTTCCCGCAAAGTTCACTTAAACTTCGATTTTCAGCTCCAAGTGGGCCAGGTCTCTTTTGACAGCCTGGCAACGCTTCCCCTCTCAGCTGGGAAACAGCGTCGAGCTGGGAAAGTCAAGCAATAATACTCTCTTCAGCTGCGGCTGCATCTTATAATGTGGGTTGTTTCATAATCTAACACTTAGCAAGACGTGTGAAACCCCGGGCTGCTTCTGACGGCTTCCTTCCAGCGAAACACCTTTGAGAAGAGAGTTTCAAGTTAGCACAAAAGAGGCTGTGACTGGGATCGTGACTGTGCGTGTTCTGGAGTTGGAATGTCATTAGTGAACTTTGCAGATGAAAATCAGGCACCCGTGGACTTCTGTGGCTCCAGTGCATGATGCGGATCAGGCCCACGCATGCAGCTCAGCCATCAGAGGCCTGTGGAGCAGCCACATGGAAACTGTTTTTAATTTAGAAATAAGAAATTGCATTTAGAGGGCAATGCACGCTACCATATGTGCCGGCTGTCCCCTGGGGAAATGTTAGGGTTTATAAATGGGGTGTAATCAGGTGCAAAAATCCAGCGGATCCCCACGTCTGCATGCCTGCATACACCTCATCCCGCAAAAACAATATGACTTGTAAATGTAGGGCAGGCGGAATTAACATGATTCCCTATGGATTCCCCCACCTGGATTTTACAGGTGCAGAAGACAGGCGGATTCCCGAGGGATTCTAATATCTCAGGAGGTGATGAGAGCGGAAATGCAGCAAAGAGTTGCTGGAGGAGGCGGGAGCAGACTTTGGAGGACGTTTTCAAGAAAACGGCAAACTGCATGAAGGGATCCACCAGCATTTTTTATTTACGAGCTGTTGGGTCTCGTACAACTTTTCAAAGCAGGGTGCAAAAGTAAAGAGTAAAACAAGGCAAAATCGCTGCTATTTCTGACTTAGACTCTCTGTTTGGCTTTGTAGGTGGCATTTACTAATGGACTCCAATGGAATCCTCCTACTCATTAGCAGGTGCTAATGGGAGGTAGATTCCATAGGAATCCATTGATATGACGGTTACGTGAATGTCTCATGCAGACGTAAAAGGAAGTGCCCACAAGAGACCGAGAAGGAAAGCGCACACAGAGATGTATACTCCACACCGTGCCCCTCTCAGACCTTGTGTCCGCGTGACCATCAGGGACAGTGGAGAATCAAAGCGCAAAAGCAATACGCCTTTTAAACCTCAATTTCCAACACTGCGTTGTGTAAAATTACCCCCATTATGCTCCATCAACCCGCTCCATGCTACAAATAGAGGAACAAGGAACATATAATAATTTGTAGGTTTAATCTACCCATTGTTCCACCACAGCTGATGTGGAACATCATTGTCCAGTGTGGTTTCTAAGCCAGAACATGCCTAGGTGTCATGGCGCAAGGGCCTGCTATCCATGGTCTTCGGAGTGCCCTTAGATCTCTTTTCGGAATGCGTCATGCAGATACCCGGGGAATATCAATGGCCACAGCCATAGGTCCATGGGGCCATACCCAACGTGGCTCTAGGGTATGCCAAGCTGGCACAGTAGGTGGGGGGCAAGGCTAAAGAGCATACACCAAGTATAGAGCTTGCCCAGCAAGCACTGCACCTAGGGAACACTGACATAATGCAGTTTAGACAAAGTTTTGGATTGATGGTGACCACCCAGAAATCATTTATTTAATTGAAGATTCACACAAACAAGCATTGGAAATGCCAACAGTTTTGACTTTTTTGTCGGCATGGGATCGGCATTTGCCCGGCACTACCACTGTGCTAATTCCTGGCCCTTAATGGTAGAAGCTAGCTGCAAAATAGTGCCTATATCTGGGCATATGAAAACAGTACCTGGAAAATGGTTATAAACCATGCACAACTGTTGCCAATGCTTACTTTTAAAGGGACTTTAGGGCAAGGACACACATACTGCTTAGAAATCAAGTGGCTGAAGGCACACTTGGTTAAGGCATTTTTTATTTACACCAGCAGTGCATTTACCACTCCAATTAAGCCATTCACTCTTAAAAGACTACTTTCAAATAATAGTGGCAGGCACTTACAGCACACCGGGTGATGTTGCAGCTTGATAAAGCTTTTGCTAAGAGATTACAGGAGGATGTATTTTGATTGGGAAGTGGAAGGAAGTCGGTGGGAAAGCTATAGGGATAAGCATGGAAATGGGAAGTCAATGGATGGGTAAATAATCAAACAACACCCACAAGTTGTATGTCCCTCCTCATATCCCATCTCCCTCCTAAATGTACTCCAATGCTATAGATTTGGGGCCTTAGGAGCACCTAATAGCCAAACATAAAAATGAATATGATGGCTGGTTAAATGTGTGTGATAAAGAGGTACCAGCTAAATCTGTGAGCCGCACACCTGCCGCACAAACCAGCTCCCGCATATCAGAGCTTTTGGCGGGAATGCTAGCTATTTGTCCTGCACAGTTATTTCTTTGTTCAACTGAGCATGTCATGTGTGTGATAACCCATGTACAGACACCAGCAGTTCATGTATAGTCCTTCACTATCCTGGCTTACTGGGGTATTCCCTGAAGGAGGCCTTTCACTTTTCTCTACTCAGGGGAGGGTATTTTGAGTCTCTTGCTTTCTTCCTCTTCTCCTATATGTATATCTCTGCTCCTCTGAAGGGCCCAATGCCAGCCTTACCCCTGGTGGCACCCGTTCAAATCTAGTTTTGGTGCTCCCCTACACCCCCATCAGGGAAGGGGGGTGCCGAATTGCCAAATTTGGGTTTGTGCTGGTGCCTCTGCCACACCAGCAGGGGAGCTCTATTGAAATGAAAAGCGCCCCACTCCCGTGCTGTTGCGTGGCGCTAATCACTTAATTAGAGACCCGCTGCTACACCAGCAGTGGGCAGCCTTAGAAAGGTCTATTGAAATGGAAAGCACCCCACTCTTGTGCTGGAGCGCCCGGCGCCTTCACCATGCCAGCTCGGGGGAGCCCTTGAAAGGCTAACGTGACAAGCCGGGCAACCGCCCGAGCCACTCAGGCCTCAAGCCGAATCTGGCCGGGCCATTCTGCTCCGATCCTGAGAATCCATCGGCTGCGGATCCCGGCCTGTGGCAAGTAGTGGTGTCGCCTGCCAGATTCACCCATCCTAGTAGGTGTTCATCTCCTGGGGTCCTCTAGGAAAGTGGGTAGCGGAGGGTGTTGCGTTCACCCTGGGCCAAATGCTTAATGGCCTTCGCTTGTTGCCCTTGTTTTCTCACACTCAGCACTTGTTGACGATCCCACCACAAGTATATGCATCCGCACTGTCGAAGCCCTGCGATTCCCAACTCTAGGAGATTCCTATCGGTGGTCCTAGTCCGCAGGTGGGCTACCACTGCGCTGTGGCCCTACATATAGGTCTGGACTGATTCATCGTTATTACGCATGCGCCCTCCGATGCGTCATGCGACCCGAGCCCAAAGATACCCTGCAATTAAAGGGCCTGATTCAGACTGGAGTTCTTCTATATCGATCCTCTACCTGTCCTGTGAGGGTGACCATTCAATAATGATTTCAATCAGCTGGAAGTTCGAGGTGCCACAGCTGCAAGAGCTGGTACCCAACGGATGAATGGCTGCCTATCCAAGAGGTCGAACATCTGCAGGCCCTTTCGCTACTAGATGCCATTTCAGAAAATCACCCCCAGGAACCAAGCAGGAGATTCGGAAGTGGGCAGCGTGCGTAGGAGAGAAGTCCTTCTGCAATAGTCCTCTGAATCTCAATCAGGCCCCATCAGCCGCTGCTGCTGATTTGTGCCATTTATTGCAGATGAAAAGGAAGCCGGTGATCCACCTGCAATTGGGTTTTCAGGAAAGCCCTGATCGCTGCTGGTTTCTGAAGAGATGGCCGTGAACTCTGTGCCTTCAATCACATAAGTGGGGGGTAGGGGAGAGACTGGCGCCCCACACCTCCAAGCCTGGAATCTAACAAACAAGTTATGCATGTGGCTGTTATGGAAGTGAGAGCAGAGGCATGCTAGTCTATTGGATATTAATAATGTTATAGCCTTGCTTTCTTTTTCATTGGCTTGATGTTCCGCTAAGGTAAACTACTCCAGTAAATGCTTTGTTATCCGGCATCACTGGGATCCCAATGATGCCGGATAAGCCAGTATGCCGGATAACCAAATGTCGGTCATCCACGTTGCATAGAACCACTTAACAGAGTAAAAAGGTTGGATAACACAGCTTCCAAGCTTTTTTGCTCTGTTTACCGTCATTCTACCATCCGGACATGCTTTTTATCTGGCATGTAAACCTAAATATCCAGCATTTATTTCACCGACCACAGTCAATTACTGGAAGTAGGAGATGTCAGATAACAGAACGTGTGGGTTAACCTGTACCACTGCCTATGAATTATCTGTACTGTGTCATTAAGTGAATATCCTTTAACAGCGCCACGAAGCCTCTGGGCCGCTGGGCGGCTGGGCGCTTTATAAATCCAAATAAATAAATTAATAAATAAATAAAGTGCTGTAAAATAAACCTTTTGCTGTATTGATCTTTAGAAGTATTTGGTTTACAGTGTGCTGTGTTTGTCTTCCATTGGGAGTCATTATACTCAGTACACATTTCCAAATGTGACATTTCACTGTTATGCTGCCAAGTCAGGGAGCAATTAGACTAATATTCCACTGGCGTTTCTTCCTGGAAGCAGATATGGATTGTCAATGCCTCCCCTGCCTCTCCTTAGACCAGAGGCGTTCAGAGGAGGCGCGATCCATTTGCTGGGCTGCTCCAGACTCGGTAGTAGGGCTGTCTGAGAGACAGGCCCACTGCCAAATGCGGCCCTCTCGTGCTGTGTCGGGGAATAGCGCTGTGATCGACATCAGGGCTGCCAATGTAACAGGCCAACTGTTGAAGGCAGTGCCTGTAACTTGCCTATTGTGGAGTAAAGTGGCTGTAACAGTCCTGCTGTGGGGTAAAATGGCTGCCACGGGCCTACTGCGGAACGCAGCTCTGCTCACTGACACAGTAGGAGCTGTAGTCCTAAACCTGAGACATTTCCGTCGAGCATGTCACATCCATAGAAAGTAGAGTCACAGGACCCTGACATGGCCTACAGCAACGCCCAGGGCACAGTGGAATCTGGGCATGGAATGGTCTGTGGTCACAGTAGATATATATCTGCCTTCATTTCAAAATGAAAAACCCAGAGGTCTACATCACTGGAATGCCCCGCCCACATGTTTGCACGGCCACGCCCACATGTACGCAAGGCCATGCCCACAGGTTCACAAAGCAACGCCCACATGCTCAGACCACATTTTAAAGCAGCAAAACGTTACGCTGCTTGGCGACTGAAGCAAAATATGGGTGGGATTTGCCCACCTTACAGTGTCTCTGCAGACACCTCCATGCAGGGGCGTTGCTAGGGAGGGCTAAGGGGGCTATAGCCCCTGATCTTTTGGTTGTAGCCCCGGATGGAATCTCAGGAGCTACACCCAAAAGACTAGCTAGCCCCCAGTCCCAACAGTTCCGACATCAGCTTAGCCCCGGGTCTTTTCCAGACCTAGCAACTCCCCTGCCTCCATGTAATTGGCCACAAAGAGTCTTCATGTAGCCAATCATATAGAGGCGTGGGTGGAGATGCTCGGACGGCCGGAAAACCCAGAGACTCCACGCTCTTCCACAGAGACCCAGAGAAGAGTGTAAAAACCCAGAGTCACTGGGCTAAACCCAGAGGATAGGCAGGTATGTGTAGGTTGGGTGTGTGCACGGGCATGACCAATCGCTATAACCTGCCCACATTAATTGGTGGTCATTGATGCTAGCTATGCCCACAGGTCAATGACAGTGAGTTCACTTACCCCGTGCATGACCAAATCCATACCCAGGGTACAGTAATCACTTGGCATGTATACATATCACATTAAAAGCAGGTAAATGTAAAACGTGAAAATGCAATGAAGAAAACTTTAAGCACAGTTATGGCTAACCTGCAGTAAAGTACATCTTTCAGATTCGTTGCACAAGACATTACTTGACAGGAAATTATTGTTACAGTATTTGAGAATGACATTTGTAAAAATGGCTATTTTATCACTGGAATGGCCATCTCAGCAGCACATCTGACTACTGGGTTGGCCCCAGAGTATCTCTCATACATGTCAGATGCAGCCATGTGAGAGGCTCCCTTTCATTTCACCACTAGGTGTCTCCTTGACCTACAACGCTGGCTGATGGCCCTTCCCTGGGTGTGAATGCTGTATAATGCCTTGACATGTATTCATGGCCCCTCAGGACCATACAGTCAGTGGTCCAAGTGCCTGCATCTGCATGCCCTGTTCGCCAAGCACACCAGCTCACGTTCTCAGGCATATAAGAATTCAGAGGCAGGGCATTAGCAGACAAAGGGCTAGAGGGCACCGCCACACTCCCTGCCGCATTCCCTGGAAGGGAGTGCCATTCATGTAAGGTGTGAGCCTTAATGCAGACGTGTTTAAAAGAAATGTAAATGCTCTT